>NC_140029.1:64738945-65338945 GCF_963513975.1 Fringilla coelebs | reverse complement strand
CCATCTCCCTCACCCTGCTGGCCCCGCTGCTTTGGCTGCAGCCCAGGATATGTTTGGCTTTTGGGCCTGGCAGTGCACATTGCCTGTCATGTCCAGCCTCTCATCCGCCAGCACTCCCGAGTCTTTCTCAGCAGGGCTGCTTCTAATCCATTCTCTGCCCTGCCTGTGGTTGTGCTTAGGACTACCCTGACCCAGGTGCAGGACCTTGCTCTTGGCCTTGTTGAACTTCATGAGGTTTGCTCACCCCTCAAGCCTGCCCAGGCTCCTCTGGATGTGATCCCTTCCCTCCAGCTGTGGATCCATCCACACCACAGCTGGATGTCATCTTGCTGAAGGTGCCCTCGATCCCACTGTCCATGAGATTGTCACACAGCACTGGAGCCAATGGAGTTCTCAACAGAGTTGAGCTACATAAAATCTGAATTGGGATGTTGAGACCTTGCTGAAATATCTCTTCCCTTCCACCACCACCCTCTTGTAGTGGTGGGTGGAGGCAGCCCCCAGTACACTTGGCATTTGGTGTTCAGAGATCAGTTAGCAGAGCAGCATGCAGTTTGAAAGCAGCCTGTAAGCACATAATGCTGCTTCTGAACTTAAAAAAAAATAAAAATAATTTAAAAAATCCATCCAGAAGGCCAGAAGGCTTCCTGGCCTGGTTGTGGGGGTCAGTCAACACAGATAGACCCGACCTAGTAATTCTGCATGGTTGTCCTGTAAGCCATAAAGACTCAGGTACATGAAGCTCTACTAGCTGAGGGATATCTGTGCTGTGATTCATGGTACAGTGTGAATGTGCCCACAGACAGACTCGTGCTGGTATCTCTTGCATTGGATTTGATTTGTTATGACTTCACAAATTTACTAGGGTTTCATCAGCTTTTCACAAAATGAGTCAGGTCAGGATCTGTCCTACCTTTTCTAGGTTTTCTGAAGATGGTGATTAGACAGCTTAATTGAAGGATGCTTGCAGCATCCGAAGGTCAAACTCCATTACTAAACTCCTGCAGTCATCTTTTAATCAATCCAAGTTCTAGCCTGAAACAATTATCTGTAAGCCATGCCCAATGCTTTAGACCTTCCCCCAGTCACCTGACATCAACTTGCTCTTGTAATGAAGTTTCTGGTTTTGTGGTCCATGTATTATGTGTGCAAGATTGATCAAAGGCTTAACTCACAGATTTCTTTTATATTTAGTAAGTTCACCACTAAGTTGCAAATGTACACTAAGATCGAATTTGCCTTTGTGCCTATGTGTGACATCACTATGAGAAAAATAGAATTTCTCTCCTAGAACCTGTATGTTTGGATAATAGCAGCCAATGATTCGACAGTAGAATGGGACACATGTAAATAATAGAGCATTCTAATATTTATGAAACGCCTGTTTTGTATAAGCAGAGATGATCTTTTTAAAAAATATATATATAAAATACAGAAATTAGGTGTTTATCAGTAGAGCTATTTTTCTGCTTTTGAATGTTAGCAGACCAAAATATCATTAAAGGTGCTTGCAGGCAAAATATTTTTTTAATTCTTCCTTGTTTTTATAAAATCATATCAAAACCCATATGTTCTACAAGCCAAATATTTAGCCCCATAAGCCACTTGATCACTGCTTTGAACAGTGTCTGATTAAAACTTTGTGAAATATTTAGGTTGATGGGGATAATCAGACTAATGTTTTTGTAACAAGTTATAAAATTATAGTGCACAATGATGATAACAAAGAAAAGGACAAAGCAAACACTGAAAAGTTGGACAAGCATGAGTAAGATTTGTGAGTCAGATACCAAAGTCCTCTTCCTGGGAAAAAAATTGCCATGTTTTCAATAAGGCATGCTGGATTTGTCCCATTCTTAAGAAATTGGATTTTTTACAATTCAGTGAACTATAAATACATCTGTAACAGCATGGTTTTCTTTTTATTATTATGGCTTCAAGGTTTCAGATTTCAGTAAGATGTTTTGGAAGCTTATTAGCATTTTTCCTTTTACTTAACAAGTGGCCTTGTTTATACTAACCTGAGTAAGTGCCTCGTTCCCAGTGATGTGCACAAATATTTTAATATTTATCTATCCAAGCAATAAACTGAGTATATTTTATATATATATATTTAATCTATGTCCAGATTATGTATTCAATCCTCTTTTCCCTGGCAATGCTTATTCTCCTAGCAATCATACCATTTGTTTAATCATTTATACAATAATTACTCTGTTTAAATTTGTTATCAAGATGTCATATTTATTTGCAACAACTTTTTGCTGATGTCTATGGCTGTGATATTTGGCATTTGTATCAGGAAAAAATAAAACTACTTCTGTTTGGTTACTGATCTAAAGTTTGTGTATGATTATCATGCTCTGGAGAGAGGTCAGTAATGAAGTGTTATGAAAAACTTAATTTGTCACATCAGTGGAACACAAAGTTCCTGTGTTTGCAGTAAATCTCGCTGCTTTGTTCCTGAATTGATTGTTTTCTGGTCATAAAGAGTTCAGCACAGGGGTTGTTCTTTAATCTTTGTGGTTGCACTCATGGCTCAGAGAGGGATTTCTCTTTCAATTCCAGAACATCAGAAATCTCTAGATCCCTGCAGGTGCTTGATAGGCGGGATTGCTGTGTTCCTGTGTGCTGCTTGCAGGCTTTATTTTACTGACCAGAGAAAGTGACTCTGCAGGGAGCAGTTTCCTTGTTCCTGTAGGGCCTGTGTTGCTTCTTGTGCCAGGCTGTCAGATTTTTTTTCCTATTGGCAAATGTATCAGTGATAGATGTAGACACACGTGAAGGACTATGATGCAGAAAGAAAAAGCCACTCTGAACTTTTCCCGGGTCACCCACCCTTTGTAAGCGCTGACCTCTGACCTCTGTGTGGATTTAAGCAATCACTTACCTCCTTCTCTGTCAGAAAGGCCATATTTCATGGCTACTTACACCAGTGACAAAATATACTTATCAATTTACCTTGCAATAAGGAAGGACAAGCCTGCAGGCAGTGATTCCTGGTTTGCTACATGTATTCCCTTCTGCTGGCTGAAGTTGCTTTTGTGGATCCTGCTCAGCAGTTACTTAGTCAGTGCTGAGAAACCTTGTGTCGAACCTGTGAGCTCTGGGTTGTGATTTCTGCCAGGGCTCGGATAATCGAACTGAAAGAGTTTCTGTCCTGCTCCCAATATAAATAGCTATGTATATGATGTAAATGAGTAGAGAGTCTGGTCCCAGAAGTATGGCATTATCAATAAATCAAAGGGCATTAGTTTCCCACTCCAAGATCATCCACAGCAATCAAGTCATGTCCACACACATCCCTGATCACACTCATTTTGGCACTTAGTGGAAGAATTTTGGTACTCCTGAGGTGTTCAAGCATGTCTCAGCAAGTCCTGGATGACTTTAATTTCAAAGCCCAAGCATAGTCCCATTTCAGCATCTCTGAGTTGGGGTTTTTTAGTGTATCCTCACTGACTTTTGAAAGAATGACTCAGCTCTTGCCCTGAAGGAATTCAGCTCATCCCATGCAGTGCTTTAGCTCTGAAATCTGTTCAGTAAATTACTCTGGAGGCTGCCTGTTTGAGTTTGGGAGGGTTTATTATTTACCTCAAGAGGTAATTAATTCAAAATTTATCTTGCACCACTTTGCTTTGGTAAGTAACCACTGACTTGCACTGAAACTGAAGCAGACAATTATCAGATTCTTAAATGATGCCCCTTGTTTCGTTTCCCGCAATATTCCAGCATGTGCTGGATTCCTCTTACCCCTTTTTACCTGCAGTTTCATGATACAAGTTTTCCCAATCGTAGGTTTGCATGTAGAGCATAAATCTGTAGCTGTCCAAGTAAAAGTGCTCAGGTTAAACCAGTGCAACCAGAAGATCACATGTAACAATTGTCATCTTGAGCATGTTTTTGACCACTTGTGCAGAAAAACTTCTTACTCAGCATGGAAGGCAAGAGGAGGCCGTCTGGGTAAGTGTGTGTTGTACCTCCTCTTTGATGATGTATTACTTTCTACTTTTCTCCTATTTTCATTCCCTCCCCTCCCCCACAAAAAAAAAAGCATACAATGGAACAAAATGACAGAGCAAATGACAAACAGGATGATGAAAGGTAAGGAATCTTCCTCACCATGAAGAGATATTAAATAGATAAAACTCTCTTTTCTACTCTTCAGCCTTAGAGAGAATTACCCGAGGGAGAGTATGATGGGGGTATTTTAAATCCTGAATGTTAGAGAGACTGTGAGTAGAGAGCAGTGATTCACTGTTTCTTGTAGTATTTTAGAGAGGTTCCACACAATAAAATTTGCTGACTACCAGAAGGGAAGTAGTCAATACCCAACCATAAAACCTAAAATTAAACTTGCAAGACTCATTACTGAAGGATGACATGCATACCATACCAAAAAACAGAAGAGAAATTCATGGAGGAAAATTCAATTGCAGTCATCTGTTTTGTATCAACAGCTGGTTCAGCTGGACTAGGAAAAGCCAGTAGGATTCAGGAGAAGAATCAAGCTATTTATCTTCTCTTTCCTTTCCTTTCCCAACTCCACTCCAGGGCACTGCCAGAGTGCAGACCCAGAACCGACCCAGAAGAGCCACTCTAAGCCCTAACAATTGTACAAAGAGCCACCAGCCCCGGGCTTGGAATTGGTAATTTAAAGTACAAATACCGTAATGTGCCTTACTGATTTTGTTTCTCTTGGAGTAAAAGAGGAATGAAAGTTTTCATTTTTCAGCACGCTAGGCCTCTAGCAGCTGATTCACCTGCACCTGACATCTGCCTAAACCTCCTGCTGAGGACTTGTTTGGAATGGTAGCAGGATCCAATAGCCTTTTCCTGGTGCATATCCTGTGAAGGCATATGAGCTGGGCAGAATGAGGTAAAGCATCCGGAGTGAGGAACTGGGGGCCAAGGTAAAAGATACTGTTGATGATTTTATTTACCTTATAAACATGCTCCATTTATTCTCTGCTGTTCATACCAAAAGGTTAAAATAATATTTCTTAGGCTCTCAAGTGTCTCCTTCACTGATGTATTTTTTCTTATGTTTCTAATGGCACCAGAATGATCATGACAAGAAAGAAACATAAGTACCTAATTCTTTAAAAGTAATAGCTCATGGGAACGTGGCTGGGCTCTGTTTCCATTTCTTGGCAGGACACCTGGATTTCAGTGCAGCAAGCTGCACTGTGCCCCGCAGGGACTGGTCCCCAGTATTGTCAAGCCTGTGAAACCAAGGTAGGAGTATGATCTGGCTAATTGTTCAGAATAAAAAAAGCCTTTGTCTTTGGGGACAAAATAATGTTGCTATATCAGGAGGTTGGCTTATAGGTGCCATCCAATGCCCACATCTCATGACACAGCTGTGCCACAGACCATCTCATCTGTAGTGTGCTTTCCACAGTCTTCTGGAGATGGGATTCCTGGTCTCCTGTTGTCAGGATTTTGAAACACTCTCTCCCAGTAGGAGGAAAGGAAAGATTTGGACCCACCCTCAAAGAGCTGGAGAGACTTGTAATGGCTTTATGGATATCAGCACCTGCCCATGCATCAGACACTCAGCATCTTTCTTCTGTCCAGCATTTAGCAAAGGCACCACCTGATTCCTTAATATCCCAGGCAATCCTAATGCATCAGAGTGTGCAGTACAGCACAGGGACTCTGAGGGCTCCTTTGCACCTTTGCAAGGGGACTTCTTCCATCAGACTGTAATGGCAAACACAACATTGCCATGCTGCACAGGAGATGTGCTCATGTATCTCATGTCTTCCAGGACATCGGTAGCAAAAGGCTTAGCAGAGCATGTTCACTTCACCTGAACTCCTCCCAGATCCCAACTCAGGTGAACTTGAGTAACAAGGTCCAAAAAAAGGCCCTTTACAGACAGTATCGTGTTGGTCACCAAAGATTTTCTGAACACAAGTGTGACAGAGAAGTGCAGTTCTTACTGCTGATTGAGGGTGCTGGTTATGGGAAGAGCTTGGTTTGTCAGCAGTGATTGTCACCACAGCACGCTGTGCACTGAGTCCTAACCCAGCTGCAGGAAGCAACCCAGAGGGGTACATGCCTGAAGCTGTTTTGTTACTAAATTTTTATTAACCTGGCTGGCACCTTAAAAAAGATGAATATCAGAGGCAGAACCCACCTCTTGTTTGTGTGTAGCCAGGCTACATGTGAGCAGTTCAATACCTGCTTTCTCTAGCTGAGGGTTTTTTCTTGAACTAGTTGGGTATTTAAACACATTTTCTGAGAAGTTCACGTTCTGTTATCAGTGCAAATGTTTGTGTGCACACCTCCTGCAACAGTTGGGGCACTCATTTATTACTCTTTCCTCAGCTCTGGTCATTTCTCTACCCTGCAACCCTGCCCTCCGAACAGGGCCACCCATAAGAGCTTCTGTCCGAGCTATTGGTACACTGCTGCTTGGATTTTCCTTTCCAATTTGGCTCTCAAAATGAAGGTGCCAGGGAAATATTTCACCCCCAGGAAACTTCAGTTTCCTCAGAAACTGCGTTTGTCATCCATAACATCGCTCTGAATGGTAAATGTGAGGCCAGCAATTAAAAAAAAATCCATGCAGCATTTTGGCATTGCCTGTAGTTCACATCTGGGACTGTCAGCTGTGGCAATATGTATTTCCCCAGTCTTCTCAAGAAGTTCTGGGGAGTTCTATTCTCTAGCAAAATGTTTGTTTTCAAAGCATGATTGCAACATCTGTACATGAGCCCACAAACACACACAGACACACGATATGGTTTTGTTCATATCTAAATTTTGTATAGATTTTATAATATATTTTAAACATACATGTACAACACAGTATTTTATACAGTATTTTTTATAGTATGTAATAGATATTGATATATGTAAATTGTAGATATTTTATTAGTATGTCTATGGTTTTGTATTATATGATACAAAAAATTTTATGTATGTGTGATTCCTCAGATAAGATCACAAGGATGAAGTGTTACAAGGTGGAAAGCAGAATGCAGGGTATATGTGCCTGGAAGGAATCACAGCAGCCAGACCCACAGTCAAAACCTGAGAAAGCACCTCCCAGAGCCTTGGGGTCAGGGAGACTGATTTGTTACACTCTCCTGGAGTCCAAATTAAGCAAACAGGTGGCATTCTGGGCTGTCTCCCTGATGGGCACCAGCAGCTGCAGTCTATACCCCCAGCTTTTGAGAACCTCAGTCCTGGTCTGCTGCAGGACGCCAAGGAGGAGCACAACCATTCCTTCACAATACCTCATGTTTGGAGATCAGCAAGTAAATGTATTGAGAAAAACGGAAGTTAAACTACAGAAGTTTTCCAAAGCCCATGCTTCCTCTATTTACTTCATGTCAAATGCTGCTGCACCAGAATTTCTGCATCCCAAGAACCTACAGAGTAGGGCAGGAAACCTATAAGGTGTGGCAGCAGCTTCTCTTTGTGCCCCTGACCTGAGCTGTGAGCTCTGGGCTTCCCTTCTGCGACTGCTGTGAGCTGCTTTTGGTCCCTCATTGCAGAGTGGCCTGGAGGGGCTCCCAGAGAGGGGGAATGCAGCAGGCTCCCTCATGAGCATGTGTCTCCAGCAGCCTGTGGCAGGGGATGCTGCCAGCCCCTGGGCCACCTGAGACCTTCTCCCTGGTCCCCAGACATTCATTCTGAGGGAGTCTTTTTCATCTGGTGAAGGTATGAAGTTAAAAGCAAATCAGCTGCCCAGAGAAGGAGGGCACTTGGCTGCTGAACAAAGAACTGCTGTCAGACGCTGTCCAAGATTCCTCAAAGGGGCAACAAAAGTGCAGCTTTATTCCCACAGGATGTGAACCTCAGCTCCTTGGTGGCTCCTGGCAGGAGGGCTCACTTTGGTCCAGCTCAGACCAGCCCTGCCCACCCCTCTGGAGCAGTGTGGTTCTCATGAAGGGAGCTGTGCAGTTAGTGGTGGAGAGCTGAAGAAGAGGAGCTTCCTGCCTGGTGAGTCCCCAATTCTGGCTGGACACGGGGCTTGTTCTGCTGCTGCCACCCCGGCCGTGGGGAACCTGCTGCTTCTCACTGAGTGGTGGGTCAGGAAAGAGAGTGAAATCTGTGCTTTAAAGAAAAGCAGGCAGATCAAGAGGGTGCCCCTGCAGGTTAAAAGGCACCTGCTTGTGGTAAGATTTGCACAAAGCCTGAATAAATATTTAGAAAGATCTTAATTTAATGACCTGCGAACACACAGTTCTATAATTTATACTTCATTTCTTTGGGGTTCTTGCTTCATAACTTTTTGGTAAATGTAAGTTAATTCTCGTTTTTTCTTGGTACAATCTCCCATGTATCTGCACTTTCAAGGGCTACTTTTATCTTCCTTATATAGTTCTTGATTAACTGGTAACACTGTGTGAATCGTATCACTAAAAAAAAAAAAAAAAGCCAAAACCCCAAACAAATAAAAGAAAAACCCAGAAAAAATGCATACCTGCATTTTGCAATTTTTATAAAAATATTACAGTAGTAACTGACCAGGTATTTTCCAAATTCTAGTAAAGTCAGCCCTTATGGCACCAATGAATCACACTGCTAAAATGAGGAACATAAATAGCCTTCAGTATCAATACAATCATTAACAGCAGAGAATTATCAAATTGGGTGTGGTCTGGGTTTAGCTTTCTCTTTTCTTCTTTCTCCTACATCCTTTTTCCCTTTACTGTAGCTCCTTTCATTTCCTTTACTTCACTTGCTGGACAAAAAATGCTGAAAACATGCCACCTTCTGTTCTTTTCAGCTATTGCACAGCCCAAAGAAAATTTATAACCCCTGGAAACTTGTGTAAAATGTGTGCCCATCTGTGCACAGCTACAGGCAGGCACACACACACATTCATGTAAACCTACATGTGCACACATCTCTGAACCCCCTCTGAGCTATCCAAATCTCTTTTCTCACAGCCTTTTCTTTAGTTACAAGGTTTGCACTCCAGCTGTTAGAATACATGTGCTCACTAAAGGGTTTTCAAGGAAACCAGAAATTAGGCCAGTTCTGACCACTGCCACTGAAAAGTAAAGGGAGATGAGGAAAGTAAGACTTCACCCAGTCTCTTTAATGACTGCAATGAATGAAGATCTCTATCTGCTTTTTTAAATTCTTATTTTTATCTCCTTTACCTCCAGGTATACACCCACATGTGCATATTTCCCTTCAGAGCTGCTCAGGGAAAATCTCCCTCCTCTCATTTCACTGATGCAGGAATGCTGAACAGCTTTGGCTAGAGCACCCTGGGCATCCTCAATTGCACACCATAGCAAAAAAATGGTGATATGGGGGGGATGGAAACACAGCTCCAGCCCCACAGTTATTCTTTTGTTCTTCTTGACTTGCAACACTAATTTTTGTATGGCTGATCATTCCTTTTCCCAAAAAAAAAACTCAAAAAAAACCCCAACAAAAAACACAAGGGAATTTCTTAAGTCATAACTCTTCCACAAGTTCATCCCATCCACTTAGTCTTGTGTTATTTCAAATGCAGCTCAGTATTATGGGTATAAGCAGATTATTCCTTTGGATAGATTTTTCTACCCATGTTTCTTCTATTGCCATTTAAGGAGTCTCCATAACTAAAGATAAACTTGGGCTTTGGCAAGGCCAGGCTGACTCTCCAGATTCCAAGGTATGAGAAATGCTTTATTTTCTTTTCTCTAATCACTAAGGAGTATGCTTCTTCCTAAGCAGCTAGGGCTGTGTTCTGAGGTCCTAGATTGTTTTCACTCTGGACTCTGCAGTGGAAAAGCAGGAGATAATTCTGTGTTAGGTGACAGAGGGGAAGAGTAGCCTCTGTGGGTGAGGGCAGGGGGATGCACAGAGCCACATAAATGGTGTTTGTGGGCCACCTTTGCTGGCAGGTGGGGAGGTAGTCAGAGCACCTCTCTCAAGGCTGCAGAAAAGGGAGGAATGTCTATTGCTTTATTTAATTTGTATGAGGACTGTTTTCCTAAGTGCATAGCTGCATTCTTCTGTATCCACCTTATACCTATTATCTTGCTTTTATGGTGTTGCACTGCTCCATGTAATGGATTCTGCCTGTCTGACTCCTTAGAGAGGGCACTTTCAGATATCTCAGTTACAGACAGGGTTATTTATTCTTTAAGAGCATGGTAAATATAATTAGCGCAGTCTTTACTTCTGCTGTAACTCCCAGAAGGGCTATCTGCAGACTGTAAAGAGGAATAAGTAGTAAAATAAATATCCTCAGAAAGATTTTTTTTTTCCTGTTTTCTTAACCTCAGAGATATATGTTATGCCAGAGAAGCCAAAGACCCTCTCTGCCTATTCTTTTTTGCCAGAAAGTTATTAGCATTCCTAAAGAGCTGGTCTTTTATGACAATACCTTAAGGCACTTTAATTCCTATTAGAAGTGAAGGTGGTCCTCTGCCTGCTGTGAAATAGAGGCATCTTAAAGATGGTTTAAAGTAATCTTTTACCCTCCCTTCTAGTTATAAGTGGAATTTAGCTGGAGTAGGGAATAGGGGCCCCATGTTTTCAAGGCATCTGTTTTCCCAGATAAGCTCTTGACTCTCAGGGAGTGGGAAGAGTGTGCTGCAGTAAATCAGAAACTCCATAAGGTGTTCAGTGGGGTCAAACTTCTGAGTGCACCAATCACCCCAGAAAGGACACAAATGAGATAAGCCTTGTACTTGGCAGCAAACCGAGGTGGCCGGCACAAACCTTTTCATCTTGCCTTGCACGGTCTAACACCATGAGGCCGATGTGCCTGGGCAGAGCAAGGTGTTCATGACTGGCCCTGACCTGTGCTGCCAACTGAGAGCACTGACCTTGTAAAAACCCTGAAAATTTGATTTGAACAGCACTGCTTTTGCTGGTTCGTTTCTTTGCAAAATGATAGATCAAGCAAGCTGGATAAAAACCTGTATCTAGACAAGGTGGTTTCAGAGACAGGTGAGTAAAGGTTGTGAATCCAAGAGGTGGGCAACTCTCAGTATTCCAAAGTGAATCCCACCAGAGGTGTCTCAAAAGATACCATTTGATTCTGAAGTGCCAGTGGGTTCCCTGGGACTTGTTTGGGGAGTATTATTCTATTTTCTCTCTCTTTTTTTTTTTTTTTTTTAACATACAAATGTTTAAGCACTACTTGCAATGAACAAGGATGGAAATTCCCCTTTCAGTAACTCGAATTGCTTTTTAAAACCCACTGGGCTGTGTTGACCGTCACAGGGCTCAGATCCACAGCCCGTGTAGGAGCATCCTGCGCTGTGGAGAACCAGGAGGACATGGTAATCCGGAGCTGCCTCCCCGTTTCTCCACGTACCAGTCTGGGAGGGGGAAACCTGGGGTCTCAGAAAGCAGGGCTGGCAATTGCCCAGTCCTTCACGAAAGCTGCTCCGTGGTGCAGAGCGCAGCTGCCGCTGGATGGCACCAGGACTCCGTGCGTGTGTGCGCGCTCCCCTCCATCCTCCCTGAGCCGTGCCGTCCATCGCTGGGATAAGGGATGCTCTGCAAACAGGCACAGCAAGACTCTGGGAGCGAGGTGATGGGGGAAATTACAGATGGGAAAGCTGTGCTTGATGCTGTCACGGCTAATATTTTTAAAGGGGCAAATGATCTTTTATGGTGTGTAACCGAGATGGGAATGTTCTGCAGAGTACTTTATGTTCCTATCCAAACAAGCTGCTGTTTCCAACTGATCGCATGGAGAATAATCACAGGTGTGGATAAAGGGAAAAGCTTTTTTTTTTTTTTTTAAACTATGTTGCTACAAATCTTCCTTCTTGCTGCTTCAGGCTACAGTAACAGTGGTATATAAATGCTGCAGGCTGTGCAGATTGTGGCTGCAAGATTCCATGTCCTAAAGTACATTGACATCCCAAATGTGAGCCAGGTCAGAGGCATTAATGCTGCCACTGTGAGTCAACACTTTTTGATCCCTCAGAAATATCTGCCATAAGTTTGCATGCAGCAATGTAGAAGTTAATACTCTTCTCCACAGCCACTGGAGCTGGGCTTGCTGCCTAAATGTGCATCTGCAATGTACTTACTGAAGCCAAAAAGCTTTGCAGAAGTCATCAAAGAAAAGAGAGCTGTTTGGAAATTTAGGGAACCATTACATTGTGTTGTAATTCTTAATGATCTCTGATGACTGCATCTTTATTTATTTATCTATCCATGCTCAGGCAGAAGTGTAAAAGCCCTTGAAATAGGAGCCAGCTCCAGATATAAAGAAACTGCTGCTGGTGAGGCCATGCTGATTTTTGCCTTTTTCTTTTGTGTGTTCTCTGTAGTTTTTCCACGCATATATTTGTAGCTTATTATATTAGTGGCTGGTTTTCCCAGTAGTTTTCCATGCCCTTTCCCTAGGCAGAAAGACAAAACACATTCCAAGGGCACCCATCCTGTCTCGGTTCTCACAAGAACCAAGGCCAAAAAACAGCTCTTCGAGACACATTTTCATCAACAAAGTGCAGCTACTGCCAAGGGGGGGCTCCAGAAAAGAAGGGGGAATTGATGAAAAAGGCATCACTGGTGGCAGCAAGGAATGAGAAAAGCCTGCAAGGCAGAACACTGCAGCCCAAGGCTGAGCTGCTTCTAAGGGCCAGCCTTGGCAGCCCCAAGCTGGCTGTCACCTTGAGGAGGAACCTGCTTCCCCATTTAGGTGAGAGAGGCCAGTGGGCTCCAGGTGCAGGGCTAAATGGTGTCCAAGCCCAGGAACAGCAGAAACAGCCAGGGAATTGGATCACTGATCTCAGCTTCTACCTGAGTCTTAGAGTTCCACAGGCACTTCTCTTTCAAAGCTGCCCTTTTTTCCTTCACTGATCCAGAAACAGACCCCACAGTCCCACCCAGTGCAGGGAGAAGAAGGCAGCTACGAGGGATGCCCAGATGTGGATGGCACCAGCTGCCAGAGCTCTCTGTGCTCCCACCCTGAAGAAGGGCGAGCAGAGGTACAGCCCAGCCTTGCTTTCACAGCAGGGCTGAGGGCTGCACAGCCTCTGAATCCTGCTGGGACTGAAACAGAGAGGTGCAGATGTGTTTTTAGACCACATCCTGGTGTGACTGAAAATTCGTCTTCCTCATTCAGAGGCCAGGTAAAAATCAAGGATGAACAGTCTGGAAATGTATCCTGGGTCATAAATACATATCTGTGTGTTTTAACCCCGGGCAACAACCAAGCACCAGACAAATGCTCACTCATTGCCCTTGCATCAGGATGGGGAGAGAACTGTAAGAGTGAAAATGGGACAGTGGGAGCACAAAGACCATCATTCCAAATGTCCTTGGCTTCCTCCCTTCTTTTCTCAGCTGTCATGGTATGGTCTGGAATATCCCTCTGGTCAGTGGGGTCAGCTGTCCTGGCCATGTCCCTGGCCATGTCCCCTGGCAGCTCCTGGTGCACCCACAGCCTGCTGTAGGGGAGAACCAGAAAAGGCCTTGGCTCTGTGTCAGCAGTGCTCAGCAGTTACAAAACATCCACGTTATCACCGCTGCTTTCAGGTCAAGTCCAAAACACAGCCCCACAACAGCTACTCTGAAAAAATTTACTCTGCCCCAGCCAAAACCAGCACAAAGTAGCGAGACATGTAGTCACATATTAGCAAGAGCAGATCCATGTGCCTTCCAAGATGTGTTGACTAAATGCTTGAAAACATCCTTTTTGTTCACGTTTTTTATAGCTTCACCTTTTTTTTTTTCCTCTGGGTACGATGTAAAGTCAACTGTATAATCTGGGCAGGGTGTGTCTGACCCAAGTACCATCAGCAGGGCGTTGGGGACATCCAGTCAGTCCCCTTTGGAAGACATTAATATTCTCTTCTGCATCTGAGCCACTGAGAGGGCAGCAGAGCTGACATCCTTTGCATTATTTTGCTGGAGGTGGTTTTCTGCAAAACTGGGTTTGTGAGGGAAGATTCCTCCTGTGATTGCTGTGTCCAGGCTGGGGACAGTACCTGTGTCTCCCAGGACAAAGAGGCACATTGTTCATCCAAAGAGCTGCCTAAAAAGCTGAGTGTCACAAAGAGCCCGAGCTCTGTGGCTGAATTTCTGAGAAAGAAGAGATCAGCATACATTCCCTGAACAACTGTCCCACTCAGCTGCTACAAATGTCATCCAGACTTTTCCCCCCTCCATCAGGATAGCAGATGTTAGGCCTGCCACATAGGAAGGTGCTGCAGCTCCTGAGTAGCTTCTCCTTTACAATGAAAACAAAATTCTCCTGACCCTTATATCCTGTCCCCTTTCCTCCTTTCTCTTTGTGTTTCATCCTTGAACATTAAAACCAAGGGATCAAAAAAAGTAGGGCAGCTTCCCATCTGCCAGTGGAGCTGACCTAAACTTGCCTGAGTGCGATGGAGGTGGGAGCTGAGCCTTCTCCCAGCTTGGGGGAGGAGATGCTTTTCCCTTTCTGGTATCCCATGTTCCTCTGAGTTACTGGCTGAAATGGATGTTTTATATTTAATTTTCAGATCAGAACGGGGCAGGCTGCCAGTGGCAGGTGGGCATAAGGGTAGCTGTGGTTGTACATGGTTTGGGATTTATTTTCTCCTTTGCTGTGCCTGTAAAACAGTTTCTGCAATTGTTTGAAACCTTAGAGTGTCTCCATGCAGCAAGTCAGGAAATCCAAGGAATGAGGGTCAGTTAGTTCTCAAAAATTTTCCTGCAAGAGACTGCCTTTACTTGTTTTCACAATATGCCTCCAAATCTACAGGACTGGATATGCAACCTTTGTTTTCACTCTTCTCAGTTACTTAAAATTTTACCTTTTCCACTGATATGCTCAAGATACCTTTTGCTTCTTTAGACTTATTCTTACCTTTTGCTCCCTTGAAAAGGAGAAGAAAATGACTCCCTAGAGAGACAATTGTGCTCATTAAAGTCCAGAAGAATGCAGAAGTTGGGAAAGATCAAATTATTTGAAATACATTAATTTTTCTGTGTAATTTACAGTTGGTAACTGGAAGGAAGAATTTGGGTTTCTTTGGGGTTTATCATTAAATTGAATGGGAAAAAAAAAAAAGAAAACCACAAAGAACAAGGCTCTAGGCAGAGTATCAGGATGTTTGAGTACAAGAGCAGTACTCCAAATATTCTGTATTATTTAGGGCAAGTTATTTTATTCCTCATTTGCAGCAGCTCTGTGCTTTCTCCTGGGGTGAGTCACTTGCATGCTCAGGTATCTCCTCTCCTCCTGGCCAGTCCATTGGTTTCTTAAAGGTGCCAAAAGCACTGAGATCCTTGAAAACATGGTTTACCAAGACAACAGGATGCATTATTACAATGTGGTGAAATGTTATGTCAGTGATATTATGCATTTATTGCTTGAACTAAAATAATCCCCATAGATCACTTTTGCAAGATAAGAATTTTACAGAATCAGTGCTGATTTTGTGTGTTTTTTTCAAAAATCCTTATTTTTTTTTTTCAACACAACATTCAGAAAATCACAGAATTTAGAGAATGAGAGAGAAGGGAAGAAGAAACCCATGAGAAAGAACTAAGGCTTAATCCCTCTGAAATGCAGACTTGTCAGTGAGAGCAGAAAATGACAGGGAAATTCTGGTTTTCCTCCTCTAAATATATGATTTTTTTCAGTAGATACACTTAGAAGCACTAAATGCAGAACTTTTAAAGAATTTTTTAATGGCAAAAGCAGCTACAGCTTTTTCATTTCATTACCTTGATTATAGTAAGAAAAAAAAAGTATGGTTTTAATTTACAATTCCAATTTGTATTGACACTAAAGAGAAGCTATCCTGCTGTTAAGAGGAACTTTTCCAATTAGACCCACACTTCATGGTCTGCTGTTGAAAAAAGGATTTCAAAATCTAATTTTCTGAAATGTCAGAAGTGAAATATTGCCTTTTGTGTTTGTCACAAGTCCCTGTAGCTCGGCAGAGAGGATGTGACTGCAGGGCTCACTGGTGAAATGGGTTTTGTGCAGCTGCCCTTTGTACCCCTCTGCCAGGCAGAGGTGAAAGAGCCCTGGATGAAAGTGAAAGGAGAGTTTGGTCTCGTTAGTGTTTAGGCTGATTAAGGGGAAAAAGGCTTTGGGAAGCTCTTCGTGCCAGAGAACAAAAACTGCTGCTCTTGCTCAAAACCCTGTGAAATCCCACCAAGTTCAAACGAAGGTACTGAAAGGAGAGGCAGCACATACCCAAAACAAAGCAATTCTGTCTGCCCAGGTTTGGGGCTCATGCACACATCAATCCCAGGCTGTGCTTTCCACAGTCCACATGGACCAGCTGAAGGATCAATAGGTGAAAAGTGGCTGATGAGTAAACAGGAAAGGACTTTGCCTTTAGAAAAAGAAAAGACATTTAAGTTATTTTAGAGGGAATTTCCTGTGCTCTCTCTCTCATGTGTGTGCTGGAGACCTTCAACCAAGATTGTTTTATTTTATTTAGTTTCATTTTGTTACATTTTAGTGTGGCTTTGGAATGGAATTTTTTACATTATACCACTAATGACTATGTGAAGAATCTAGACACTAGAAAACCAATGATTATTTTATACAAACCCAGAGACAGACCAATTAAGCATAGGGAATTTTAATTCTCATTATACAGGTGGTTATGCATAAGCTGGCTCTTTTGTGTTTGCGAGATACAGTGAGAAAAAATTATTTAATTGAAGTAACTGGTTTATATTTTGATTAAAAAAGCTTTATTAAGAGTCAGAACACCTTAAATTCAAGTATAAAATAGTTTTGCTGCATATTGCTATGGACAGCTGTTGTGTATTCACATATATTTATTCATACTTCACTTAAGGAAGCAAAAGTGCACAAATCCAATTAAAGACAAGTGAAAGTAAAATAATAGCTTTTCTGAGGTTCCCTTTAGCAAGTGATCTGTGAAAATGTCTAGCTGTGAGTTCATACATGGCTGTTTGCATTGCTGTGCAAACAGACCTCAGTCCCTGACAAACAAGCCAGCCTGGACAATGGAAATCCCATCTCCTCCCCTCCGATAAAGATGGGCACAGAGCAAGATTTTGGTGTGACCTCACACTGCAGAGTGCCTTTCCTGTGACTTCAGGAGTAGGAAATCCCTGCTGGTTTTATTTCACTCTTCTGGAAATTGTTGGCTTTTCAGCTGGGAGAAATCCCTAATGTCTTTCTCAAGGAATGGGCACTGACCTTGCAGATGTTATTTCTTTTCTTATTCTGTATTTGTCTGGAGAAAAGCAAAGAGCCCGCTCACAGTTGTCTCCTGTCCCGTTTTAGTGACTGGGATTGCTCAGTGATTGCATCAGCTCCAACCCTGGGTGGCAGCAGTGCAAGATGGAGAGATGGAGCAGCAGAACAGTCTCTGAAGAGGGCAGGAGCCTTAGCACGCTCCACAGCCAGTACTGCTCTTAATTAACTCTCCCCATTATCTCTGCAAGAGGGAGAATCCTTATTTTACCAGCTGCAGGTTTAACAAGACTCCTCTGCTCCCCAGGGAGAGCCCAAGCCCAGCTCCCAAAAGGACTTTTTCTTCCACATGTCTTTACCTTGAACACAGACCAGCTTTATGGTGGAAATCTCTACTCTTCCTCGTCATCTCTCTTGGGTTTGGGAGGCCAGAAGCCCTGAGGAAAATTATTCTGGCATGGAAATAAATCAGTTTTGTGAGTGCATGACTGCAGAGGGAATTAGTGGGTGGGGAAGGAGGGCAGAGAGAAAATAACTTTGTTCTTAGTGGTTCCAAGCCTGAACTCTTATAAACATCTCCCAAAGAGCATGGATTTGACCCTGAGGATCCACATGTACTTTTCCTCAAGTTTTTTCTCCCTCCTGACAGCTGAAGTGAGACTGAAAACCAGAAGAGGTGAAGGAAGCTGTCTCTTGGGGAACAAAAAAAGCCAAAAAACTATGCCTAGAGTAGGCAAAATGTAGCTTTTCCTGCCATGAGCTTGAAGCCAGCTACTGCTGCCCGCCCTTTCTGTGACAGAGAGTGCTTTCTGTCTCATTTTGTCTCAGAGGGAGTTACCAACTTGTAACACACTAAGTGTAAAATAGTAAACCGGTTTGTAGTCAGCTTCATCTCTTTCCCTAACTCCTTGCCTTGAAAAGCAAGGCAGGAGATGTCACCTGGGCAAGTGCTGAGGTGAGGGAAGGTCCCCTGACTGTGGGCAGAGAGCCTTTGCTGTGAGCATGAATTCACCCTGCAAATAAGGGAGTGCTGGTTTATGGCATCCATTGCTAATGATTAAAGACACAGACTTAGCTGTGGTGTGCTAAAGGGCAGTTCATCACCAGAGCTGGGAGCAGCCATGTGATTTCTGGGAAATCAGATGGGCATGTTTCCATTTTCATGGGTCAACAAAATTGCATTTGGGAGACAACGATCCAGTAAAGGTTTGCAAAAATGAGACCTGATGATGGTTTCAGTTCTTTCCTTTACCTTTGATCAAAACTGATTCTTGTACAGACAGTTATTCTTCAGATGGGTTTTTTTTCCTCCTGCTTATCAGCATCCTACTTTTTAAGATGTGCTTCATGCAGTCTGGAATGCCTTCAGCTGATGATTAATCTTACATGCTTATGGTAAGATGAGACTAATGGCCCTCTGGGAAAGTCCAGTGTCTTGGGCATAAAGTAAAGTTGGGCTGAGTGGCTCAGAGAGAAGCATCAATTTCATTTCCAATGAAGTTAAAGCAGGTGAATGCCTCCAAGCACCACAGACTGAGACTGAGCTGTACAGGTGGATTTCCAGCACAGTTCCTTTGATGCTGTCTAAAGAGAAGGAACTTTCTCTCACCTTTGCTGGACCACAGAGATGCCTGGAGTTAAATAAAGGCTCAGAGTAGGAACCTGTCACCTGCATTTGTCCCCATTTAGAATTACTCTACAGCCACTCTTCAAGCCACAGTGTCTTGTTTGATTTTGGGATGCCTTTGCAGTGTTTGTGAAAACTTCTCTCTGCACTTGACTTTAAGTTACTATCATGTGAAAACATTGCAGCTGGGAAGAGGACGGATGAGCAATAAAATATAAAATTGTGACTTAGTCCAGAATGTTTCTCCCTAGGGTATCACTGGGTGCACCAGCAGCATGTCCATCACTATTGCTTGCACAGTTTTGCAAGTTATTAATAAATAACCAGGATAGACAACATCATTTGCTGCAGTGTGCTGTCAGCCCATTTCCTACAGCCAGCACCTGGATTGATGGTGGCTCTTTGGTCCTTCTGTTTTGCAGATGTTGTAGAGTTTTCCAATGGAAAGGCTGGTGTTGTTGGTGAGCTTTTGTTTGCTGCTGTCCAATACACAACAAGCACCATCGTAAGTATATTCTATTACAAATTCTTCAATCCTAACAAATCCCTTGAAAGTGAAGGTCGGAAATAGTCTCTCTCTTCCAATGAAGAATCAAAAAAGCCAGGTTCTTGGACCGCTGAAAATTTGTGTAACCTAAAATAGGTAAGAAGTAAAAAGCTTAAAACTACCCTTTTAAGGAAGAAATCTTCTCTCAGGAACCAATAATTAAAAATGTGCGACTAAAGCACATTGTTCGCTCTCTTATTGCTTTTTGTTCATTCATTGTTTGTGACATTTATTGGATTGAAAAATCTTGGCGGGGAAAACCCTCTGTAATTGATTTATACATTGCAGAAAACAGAGGTTTATCTTCTAGGAGACCTTCAGTATTCTATATTTATCCTCTATTTCAGTGGAGATTTACGTATAAGCCAGGCCTTGTATCACCTTTTACTAGAGCCAACAGATTCTGAGTGAATGAAATTAAATACCAGCTTTATTCCCTGATTTCTATACCACACCTTTCACTTTATGCATTTAAGAGAGAAGCGTTTTTTTTTTTTAAATAAAACAGTTAGTTCAGCCAACCCATTCTGATAATATAAAATCATTCACCTTTCATTTTAGAAATGTTCTGCAGAATGATCATTTTCCAAAAGCACCTGTCTTGAGCAAAGAACTGTTCTTTGTCCATGAGACATCATAGGTGAAGAGACAGGACTTGGCTCTTCACACAGTTCTCTGATTTTTGTAAAATTGTTTTGTGTGAAATAGACTTGAAAAAAATGAGAGCAAGGATAATGATCTACATTTTAAAGGTCATGAAATCAATTACTAAGAAGGAACAGAATAGGTCAAGAATGAAGGAAAATAGTAAAGAGGAAAAAAAAATCCCAACCGATTTAGCCTCGAAATCAGCCCTTCCCAGGGATGCGGTCTTACCTTCTGTGATCTCTCATTTCCAACATTTCACAGTAATATTACAAGGGAGATCAGCTACTTGTAACTCCATACATATGGTTATACAGGAAATCTATACCTCCTCACACATTAAAGCTTATACTGGCATAATGTGGGTGCTAGCACATGAAGATACATACCTTGGTGGCATTAATTGTGTATTTTTTAATATGTATTCATTGTCTTTCAGTGCATGGCCTCGTTCTGTTTCAGAAATTTGAGTTTATAGAGCTTTCTCTGAGTTGCACCAGGTTATAAATTGCATTGGTAGTCCCTGGGACATATTGCAGGCTTTTTCTCGTCTATGTATAGTGATTGATGTTTTACAGGACTTAAATGAGAAAGTTCAGAATTTGGAGATCAGTCAAAGAAAATTATTTTCTTTTAACCTCTACCCTGACTAACAAGGACAATGGATTAGGTGATCTCCACGAGTCCCCCGCTCAGCTATTTTGTGAGAGCCTGTTTTATCTTTAAAATTCATATTGTTTGGACATTCATTGAACATAGTGGACAATCTGTTTATCTGTTGTTTTAGATTTCTTATTACTGCCCCAAATGTGGTGCGTTTGGGCACATACGAGACAATAACAGTTCAAGTCCACGGGGCACAGAGCCCTGTGCAAGTTTCTGCATTCTTCAAAGATGAGACAAAAAATCAGCTCATATCAGAGAAGATCTACTTTAACCTTAATCAAAATAATGGCTACCAAGAGGTGAAAAAAATAATGGTGAGTCTGCCATCACAGTGATTTAATTTTTTTTATTTGGTGATAAAAAGCTCATAATCTCTACTTGGAATAGGCTGGAACCGAGACTGCACTGATCCCAAGAGACACTGACAAAACCAATTCCAGTGACAGCAGCACCCTGTTCATGCATTTAAGTTGGTTCACCCAACCAGCTAATAAAACAAGGCTAATGTAATTTCAGTGGAGATTGTGAATATTCTTTTGTGCCCGTATAACAAGCTCAAGTTTTTGTCATATGGTGATAAATGAAATTTAATTTAAACACATTTAATTGTTTTATCACTGTTGGGTTTTCTGCCTCACTTAAACTAAGCATTCAGGCCTTTGGGTTACTACTGGCCATTTTACAATACAGGAGAAACCTTTGAAAATGCGTGGTCTCTCAGACCAAAGTCTGTGTTCTTCCTGCAGATTTTTAAGTTGATTAATTCTTTAGGTGCTATGTTGCATCATTTGCTCCTGGCACTCTTTGAAGTCTGGCAGGATTTATTTCAGTAGCACTACTTTGGGCTACTTGGTTGGGAAAAAAAACTCGCAGCAATATTCGGTTTGGCTCTGGTTAGTTACTCCCAAAGCTAACAGCTGAGCTTTCAGATCAGGTTCCTGCCAAGGGTGATGTTTAGAACCAACACATTAAATTGCATGAAATAAAGCAGCAATCTCATAACCAAGATTTTAACATAAATAGCGATTACAGGAAATGTGGTAAATGGAAATCAATAGGCATGTAGGCTGAATTCTCCCACCTGGAGTTATTGACACTGGGCAGAAGAAAGTGTATTTCTGTGGTGGAAAATGGATGGTTAGAAAGTATTTCTACTTAAGAAGAAATATTCACCTAGTAAGAAAGATGTAGCACCCAGTAAGAAAGATAAAATTGTGAATCTTATGTTGAATGGTGCTAACAAGATTATTTAAGCACTTCAGCTATGTGGTCCCAAAGTTACCAGGCTCATCTCTGACTCTGTGGGGTTTTCCCTTTTATCCTCTTCAGGTCAAGCCAGGGAGTCTGCAGCAGAGCCTGTTCAAGAAGAGCAATCTGCCATATGTCCTGCTGGTCACTGAGAGCAAGGAGCTCCCTGTGGCTGCCAAGAGCGCTCGCATCCTCCTGTCCTCCAAGAAAGGCTACATTTTTATCCAGACAGATAAGCCCATATACACACCAAGCTCCCAAGGTTAAAATACAAACGCTTCTTTTCAGGTGTTGAATATGGATGTTGAATATGAAAGGGCAGGATTAGAAAAAGTAATAACGAGCCAGTTGTTCTGGCAGCCAGGGCTTCTGCAGGGTCTGCTCTACACATTGCAGCAACCCTGTGGAAATGCCTCCAGAGACAGTCACTTTTGAGGGAGACAGACAAAATCTGCTCCTTTTTGTTCAAAAAGGTTAATGATGATTTTCCTTTGGAAAAAAAATCCACGGGAAACTGCCAAAAACTGAACACCTACTGCTTCTGCTTGTAACACCGGCAATGTTACCTTTGCTCTTTATGACCCCTCCTGCTTTGTTCCTTACCAATTTAATTTACAAAAGAGGGAAGTAGAAACAGGGTTTGAGTTTGGTTTCAGGCCTTTTGTATTCCTTCCTGCAGAAGGAATACAAAAGCGAATGAAGTTCCCTGAGTAATTTTCAGAATTTTCTTCAAAAATTAATCCAGTCGTGTAACACACGAAGGCTACGGAAGAATGCAATTTTTTTTTTAATCTCTCAGATTTCTTTTCACTAAAAGAAAGTGTTTATCTTAAATTTGGTAAATCAGTCTACCAATTGCAATGATATGTATCTAGGAAGGCCAGAAAGAAATTTGTGAACATATTTATTCTTCTTGTTGAACAGTCAGATACAGGATCTTCATTCTGGACAATGCTATGAGGCCGACAGATGACACGGTTACTGTTGCTGTGCTAGTAAGTATGCAAAAACTCTGTTGATGAGTGCTTCTTCAGCACAGGAGCTATGGAAATCTCTTACAAAACATCCAAGAGCACAACAATAAGTGGGACTCCTCCCCAGAAATCTGTATTCGCACATAGTGAGATTTCTGTAGTTATTTTTGGCCCATATCAGAAGCATGGAGACAAGTGACATGTGAATAATACAGTAGGAAAGCAAGCACAGCATTTTCTCTTCCACAGCACTAGGATATGACCTTGAGCTTTTGGATGTAAATGTTTGACACCTGGTGCATAATTTCCTGTTTGCTTCTTCTGTCTCAACAGAATTCCAGGGGAATGGTGGTTAAAAAGTCAGACCAGAAAATCAACGCAGTGTTTGGTGAACACTTTGCTATACCTGACATTGCTGAGTATGTTGCTGCTCTGCCTTCTGCATCTAAACCTGGAGATTAAGATTTCTAACTGCTGAATTTCTTGAATTACCTTTCAAAATTGTCTTTCTTTCACCATGGGGCACATATGGAGCCTATGATCGGTATCTTTTCACCTTTAAGCACCTCATCTTGGAGAGATGAGTCCAGAATTTACTGCTAATATGCTGAAATTAGCAACATGTATCCTGGTAAAGAACCATTAAACTGCTCAAATATCTGCTCAGACATATGGCTGCATTCAAGGGAGCACTTCTAAGAGGGCTAGTCTGCAAAGTGTCATTTATTATATCTGATTTCAAACAGCCAAGCCTTTACTTAAGGTCTTCTGACATGCTGGGTTGATTTTGATATCTCAGTGAAGATAAGCTATAGGAAATATTTGATGAGTTCTCTGTTTCTGCAGACTTTTCAAAGGTAGTGGTTTGCAAATATGTTATCTATCTCACACTTCCTCATACTTGTTTTGAGTGTTTCCTAAGACATTTGGAAATAAGTTGCTGGTTCCTCCCAGTAAAAAGAAAACCATCAATTATTTAATTAATTAATTAGGGATGAGATCAAAGCAAGGCAATTCAGTGATCATTTATATGATGGCATCATAAAATATCTGAGGAATTGTAATTAACTATTTTCTGCTGACTCTGGACTTTAGGCCTGGAACTTGGAAAATCAAAGCCTGGTTTCATCAACATGAAATGTCTAATGTTTCCACTGAATTTGAAGTTAAAAGATACGGTGAGATATTATAAAATTTGCATTATAAATATAAGGAGTTATCACAATGTGTTAAAATACAGTGATTAAATCTGGCTGTAGTTAGATGCTAAGGACAACTTTCATGGTGTTTCAGTGCATCATTGCTATCTCTGATTCACAGAAGAAAAGCTCTGGGTTTGTGTGCCTTCCACTTATATTTAAAGAAAGAAACACCTCTTTTTTAATACAGATTACAGATTTAGTAACTTTTTAAGCACTTCTTAAACATTTTATCACAAAACATTGGATGGGCTCTCCTGCCACAGGAAAAAAAATGAGATGAGCTCCATTTTGAAGTCATTTCAATTCTTGCTTAGTTTTGCAGTGAGACTGGGATGGAAAAAAGAGCAAAAAAAACCCTGCCCATTTTGTCTCGGTCAAATTCAATCTGGGAGTTTATTAGGGTTATTCCTATCCTCAAAGAACCTTTTTTATGGAAAATAACGGCCCTTTGGATAAAGTAAAAATGTAACAATTTGGGATAAGAAGTGGTTTGATTTATTTACCCTGAAATTACACCTTCTTGTAAAATTAATGTGGGTTTGTTGTTTCATTGTTTTGGTTCTTTTTCTTCCAAAGACAAAAGAAAACCTTGAGATTGTCTGAAAATCTCATTTTAATAAAACCTATTTTGCCTTAACTAGTGGAGATAGCAGAATAGTGGAGACTACTGCCTCCTCTCCAAACAGCTGCAAGCAGGAGCAAATCACCCTGATACACCTGCAGGAGCAAATAGGTTGGCTTTGTAGGGGCAAATTCAGAGTGACACAACTGATGCTGAGGAGCTCATATCCACTCTCTACCCAATTCAGGGTGGGTTTAGTTCAGCCTGCTTCTAGTCCAGGGCACTTCCTGCCTAGGAGCAGACAGAGTTTATCTGATTTTTCTTTAAAATAAATAAATTTTGTGTGCTTGAAGACTGCTCCACTATGTGAAGCAGAGCAGAATAAGTGAAAATGACCAGTAGATTTGTTTCAGAAGAGCACTGCTAATTCCAAATAAAACATCCCCTCAGTGCAGCTGCATTGTCTCAGTGTGCATTGCCACGACAGGAGTTTAAGGTATGTTTGAAACTCACACATCATGACCTTTTTTCTTCTCTTTTTCATGCAGAACTTCCAAGTTTTGAAGTCAAACTCATCCCACTTCATCCATACTACCACATCTGGAATGAAAGCTTTGTGTTTGATATCGAGGCAAAGTAGGTGTGCTCAGAGCCGGGCTGGTTAAAAGACAGATAAGCAGATATGAGTTTTGTGACTTTTACCTTTTTCTTGTCGTAAAGAGCTAATTAGCTTCTGGCTTTCCTCAGATCTGATCAATCTTATATACTCTCTGTTTCCACCACTGACTTGGGACATCAGTGCCAAGTGCTGCCTGGGTCCAGGTCATGATGATCAGGCTGCAACAAGATTTTCTGAATATATCAGTTTTCTAGCATAGATGGCTATTTAGGATTCTCCTCTGTGTTCCTGTGCAAGGGTCCAGGCAAACTAATCACCTGGTTTTCTGTGTATTTTTATTTTAAATATTTAGAAATGTTCTAAAGCCTCCACTGTGCTATGTAACATAATTCAAGTAGAGCTGGATTCAAGTTTGAGTATGGAAATTTATCAAAGCACAGTGAAGTCTGAAAGTAATAAGCTAGTGCTTGTTTGAGAGTATTGATTTATGCAGGAAGGCTTCCAGGTAGATGAATACAAATAATTAGAGTTTCCATGACCATCACTACAGCATCACATGTCCATTGCTTAACAGCAGTGCACTGGCCTGGATGTTCCTTGGCTACAGAGCTCTCAGACTGGCCAGACCACGGGGCAGGGCTCAAAGGAAAATGAATTACACCTGGTCCCACACCAAATTAGAATGGCATCAAACACAGAGCAACTTAGGAAGGAGGACAATGAAAATTTAATCCATCAAAATATTTTTTGGCTGTTGAATTTTCAGGTTTCATAAGAGTAGAAATGCCAAGAAACCGCCTGTTAGGAGAATGACTAAATTAGAACTTGATACCTTTGGGGTTTTTTTCTTTTTCTGAAGAGGAATAAATGTTATGAAATGAGAACAGGTAGGTGGAAGCAGCTGGCCTTCTTTCATAGTTGGGAGAAATCTACTCCGTTTCAGAAGAGTGAGAACTGTTAGACTACTGCCTGCTGTCCTTGGCTGTGCTGGTCCTTCCGTTCCCCAGCACACCTTGAGAGAGCAGACAGAGCCTGTATCCACCTCCTTGTGCTTGCCTGAACAAACTCAGCTCTTCATACCTCCTTTAATTTTTTTTTGGTTCTATTGAATAATTACTCGCTTTAATCATGATCACTTGGTACTGTGATATGAAGTGATTTCAAATCACTGGCTTCAGTATTTTAATTCTTTCTAAATTTTTCTCTGTGCTATTGCAGCACTCTGTTTTGAGTTTATGAACTTCATATAAATTTGACTCCTCATTAAAATCATAATTATTTAAGAAGAAAAATTGATGTTCAGTAACTGGATACCATTCCTTTCCTTATTGAAAAAGTCCTGGTGGTGCCGCACAGGCCTGCATGACTTTCATCAAAATCAGCGTATGGAATTCCTGATAATTTAACTTATTCCTCTAAACTGGCCATGCATGTAAAGAAGTTACTTGGTGTAATCGACTATTGTTTCCCATTTATTAACTCTGGCATTTAATGCAGTTTTCATTAGAGCTGTCTCTCCGTTGGCTTTATTGGTATAGATCAGTGCAGCTGATCAGGTCAGTTTGAAAGAGGCTTGTTTAAATAAAAATAAGCCTGAGGTGAAGCAGGATTTCCACAAGCAAAAGACAGCACCATGGCCATGACAGGTCTCATGTGGCACATTGCACACTGTCCTGCTGGAAGAAGCCATGTGCCAGGGCTTCCTTGAGTACAGAGCCAGGTGCAACAACGGGCCCCATCTTCTCTCCCCATGACCTTTAGTAAATGTTCAGGGGTGTTCTGGCCAGATGCTGATCTGGGGAATATTTCACTCACAAGAGGACTTCTCTGCCATACTGCCTAACTCTGTAGGAGTGATGTGGGGCAGAGGATGTCCACTCTGCCCAGTACTGGTGTTAGAATATCAGCAGGGAGGGTCTTCCTGCTGTGTGTCTTTAGAGGCACCAAGTATTTCATATCAGTGCCTGAAATGGTTCTCTGATCCCTTATTTTCTATGCTCTGCTCATGAGGTGTCTTGTACAAAGGAATGAGCTGTTTATCCAAGCTGAATGGGATGGGGGTTGTAAGACCTCTCTGTGCAACTTAAGTTCTCATAAATTTGTTAAAAAAAAAAAAAAGAAAAATTGACTCTAGTGCAAGTTTTACCAGACGATGTCTCCTCATGTGATTATGCCAATGTGACTTATGCTATAAATATCTTTGCATTTGAAATCCCCAGTTGGCACAAAGATCAGTAAAAGATTCGTGTTTGAAATGAGAGAGTGGGACTAAATTTTGTTTTCAAGCTATTAGTTATAAATGGGGCGCCTTAAAATATACCAATATTTTTTCAGCATAAAATGATTAGTCTGCCTTAAGCTTACTTTTTATTAAAATAATGATTCCTCTCCTCACTTTTCTTTCTTCCAAAGACATTCTTATGGGAAAGAGATTCAAGGTGCTGCATATGTGCGATTTGGCATAATTGATGAAAATGAGAACAAAATATTTATTCCAGGCCTGGAGCAACAGCTATCAGTAAGTATTGAGTGGAACTATTGATTTATCCTACCTAAGCTGAATATTGTCAACAATTCTGGAAATTTACAAGTCCATAATACTGTAGCTGTGATATAAAGAACACTTTATCTCTAATGGCCACAAACCAGTAAGGCTTTCCTTTTTTGTTTCCTTTTTTTTTCCCCTCCCACTTCTGTTTTAGATCCAAAATGGAAAAGGAAGAGTTACTTTAAATACACCACTTTTGGAAGAGAAATTGAGAAAGAGTATTTCCACCCTGGAAGGGTTTCATTTATATGTTGCTGTTACCACTGTAGAAACTGCAAGTGAGTACAGTATGGCTTGGCTGATACAGCCTGGAAGATTCCCATTGATCTTTCTCTGGTGTAACCTGTAATGTGGGGAATCTGGTCTCACTGGGTCCATCTTTGTTGTAAAGCTTGCTCATGCTGTAGGGAATTAGCTAGAAGAATCTTGGATGGAAAGTGGCTGCTCAAGCTCCAAGTTGCAGATGACATTAGGTAACTTCAACTCTCTCCAGTAGCTGGAAATGAAAACAAAATCTTTCAGAAGATTAGATATCCAAGGTATGCAGGTCCATAGTTAGTAGACCCATAGTAACACATACTGTTTGATATTAACAGGTGGTGAGATGAGGGAAGAGGAACTCAGCAGTGTGAAGTTTGTGAGATCTCCTTATGCTCTAGATCTGTCTAACACCAAAAAGTATTTTGTGCCTGGAGCCCCCTTCTCTGTTATGGTATGTATTGTCCTGACTGTATCTGTCTGCCTCCACAGCAGTGCATTTATACCTGCCCTCTTTCCTTGTCGGATCCCCTGTGAGCTCTGTGGGACAGAGACCTTCAAGAACAGGTGCAACACAGAGCTACTGTTTGTGCGTCTGGTTTGTCCCATTTCTGTGTGCTCAGCACCTGAACACCCAGAAAATGCTGGTTTTCTGCTCTAGAAGTCGATGTGCACTGTTGCCCTACAAAGTTTTATAAAACATAGCAGTCTCTTCCTCTCTTCCATACCAAAAGATTGAAATAAGAATATTGTAATAAAATAATCCTACATCAAATTAAAATTCTGAGAAGTAAAATGGGGTATTGCCTTTTAAAATAAATGTATTTAAGTTTATGTGGCTTGCAACTTCACACCTTCAAGTTTTTTGAGAGTTTTCTACAAAGGTTGAAGTCAAAATATTACCTTATAATAGTTAATGACAGATATCTCTGGGACCTGCTAGACCAAATAGATGCTAAGTGAAAATCTGAGGCATATTGTAGTCTGTACTCATAGGTTTTTACCTAAACTAAAGTCCAGACTGAGTCAATTGCTATCCCCTTTTCTCGAAGCTCAAATTTTTGAATGCTGGTATGTACAGTTTAATTTTTTTTTCTCAGTTCATAAAAATTATAGTTATAAATTAAAATTTCTTCTTGTTTGTGTTCATTTTTTAAACATAGGATTTCCTTTAAATAACAGAACTTTTTTTTTTTTTCAATAGGTAACTGCCACTTTGGTTGATGGTACTCCTGCTGCCTTCCTATTTATCACTGCCACTCTTACCTTGCCTGGAAAACCCCCAGTGAAGAAGACTGCCTTCTGTAACAGAGAGGGTCTGGTCTCCATTACTTTCAACATCCCCAAAGATGCTCAAATGCTTGAAATAAAGGTAAAGAAAATGCAAACATCCACATTTAAAAGTATCCCGCTGAGAATTGCTCATAAGACAATTATAAACAACTGTGAAGATGATCACTTTTCATTGAATTAGCACAGAGGGTGATTTCTTATGTGACATGCAGATCCTTGTCCAGATTGTGTAAGATTTGTTAGAGCAGGGGCCTGAGGGATGTCTCAAGTGAAGGACCCTCCTGTAGTGTCATCAGAGCCTTGGGAGTACATACATTGGTTATAGTGATACCTTTTTGGGTTTTGGATGTGCATTTGCCTGGAATGAAGGACAGAAATGGGACTGTAAGGAATATCACCATACAAAGTGATGGAAAACTATGAGAAGAAAGTGAAAGAAAAGGTCCTGAGCAATGCAGAGAGTCAACTACATCTGCCCACTCAGAGGGTTCAATTGTGTGCACAATATAAAATGGGGAAAAAAACTTGTCTGAGTACAAAACCACTTTATGATTTTTGACCCATTGATTCTCATTTAGAAAGGTGGGGTGAAATACCAAATGCAAGTACAGCAAGAGGCAGAATGGGGTAGGAGAATAAAGTAGTTAAAATCCTGGGGTTTGATGCCACGTTCTGCTAATGAGGGCTCAGCAATTTTTCCTCTTACTTCACAGCATTTTCCAAATAACCTGGCACAATATGAATTATTGGTGACACCATACACTGTCTCCTGTGGGAAGCTTTACTCACTCTGTCCTTTCCTTCCCTGCCAGGTAAAGGCTGAAGAGGGTAAAGAAAGATTAGAAACACCTGAAGCCAGCATCAGAGCTGAAAGATACCAGTCTGCTTCCTCAAACTACCTCAGCATCAGCATCCCACACACTGTTGTGGCACCTGGAGATACCTTACCCATCACCTTGAACGATATTCATCAGCCTGGCAGTGGGAACATTGGCTATTTCTATTATATGGTAAACAGAAAAGTATGGTATCAGTAATTGCTTTCAGAAATTATGCAACCTGGAACATTTACCTAGTTATTGATAGAAGGGACAACCAAGAGGGTCCAGTTCTGGCACTCCTGACCCATCAAGACAGGCTGAGGGAACTGGGCTTGTTCAGCTGGGTGAAGAGCCTAAGAGAGAGTTAATAGCAACCTTAAACTACTTGAAGAGGAATTAGGGCAGAGTGGAGACAAGATGTCCTAGGTGGTGCCACACAATCTAACAAGGGACCAAGGTTAAGAATTATGGCCTGGAAGATTCATTATGGAAAAATCTATTCGCTAGTGATGAGTGCAATATTGGAAGGGGTTCCCCAGGGAGTTGAGAGATTTTCCAGCCTGAGAAAAATTCAACACTCAATAAAAGAAAACCCTCACCAGTCTCACCTAGTCTTACCCTGGTATGTAATATGTTAATATGTGTCATCTTAGAGCAAGCAGCTGGACTAGAGATCTCCATAGGTCCTTTTCAGCAATTATTTCTATGATTCTGCTGGGTTTTATACATTTGCAGTTATTTTTAGGGTATGTAACATGCAGAGTATCTATTTTGCTGAATGGGACAAATCTGTTTGTGGGTACATGCCAGGAGTGAATCTGTTGAATTGAAAATGTGTTTAATCCCCTTCTCACTCTCTTTGCCCTAATTTCCCCTGGCAGCCTAAATCTCACAGGACGATAAGTGCTAAGATATCAGTTCCCATTTATTTTTAAAAGGACTCTGATAAATTGGAATAATAGTATCCCTAGGAGTTAGGTTTAGGTTTGGGGTTTTGTTTTCAATGGATGATGTATCACAGGGCTGGAATTGGTGCTGCCAGTCTTTGGGAAGGTGTAGTGCTGGGCAGGCAGGAGGTGTGGGAGGGATGGTGTCAGACACCGCTGGAGCTCAGCAGTGAGGGTCTCTCCAAAGCTTTGGTCATCTTAACAAGGGTAGTGAGAATTTCAGGCCAGGCTGTAGCATGCCCTTGTTTCTTCCTGAGACCCTGTATGTTTAGGAAAGCTTCATGTATTTTGTTTGTGGAAGAGCACTCTTGCTCCTGCCACTGTGCCTGTTTTTTATTCCTCTGACCACCCATGAATATAGTTAACATAATGTAGGAAGGAAGGAGTTAAATAGTGAAGGATGGACTGAAATCAGTTCAAGATGACTCTGTGGGACTTTATCCTTAAACCTCCTGCTCCAACTCTTTCACACCATCTGAAAGATTCAGTACTGATTACAGATTCAATAATGCTGGTATCTTCCTAGGTGTGATGACCAGTCATTGTAGAAGACAAATTTTAGTGTACTGTCAGGATACCCCTCCTACAGTTGTAAGAGTGAGTGGAGGGTGACAGCTTTGTGTTCAAACCTGGGCCACAAGACCAGTGTAGAAGAGATCCACCACCACAGTGTGCAGGTCTCCTCCAGGCTACTGGTAATCAAAACTGGTAATCCCATTAGAAGAGAACATATTTTAAACAGAAATTGCCTCAGGAAAAGAAAAAACAAGCAGTAAAATTATGAAACATAATTCTCTTTCTGGAGCATGGTCACAGTATTTGATTTCTTTCTGTTTCTGCCTTGCAGGTTGTGGTGAAGGGACAAGCTGAGCTTCTGGGAAGGGTCCCATCCTCAAACAAAGTAATCAACCTTAAAATCACCGAGAAGATGGTGCCTGCCTTTCGGTTTTTAGCCTACTACTTCATTGAGAACAAGGGCCAGCAAGAGATCGTCGCTGATTCTGTGTGGGTGGACGTGGTGGATGTCTGCGAAGGAAAGGTGCTTTCAAAGCCCACAGCTTCTGCTGTTGCATTCCAACTTTTTTTTTAATGGGGTAGTGGCAGAGCAAGTGCAGACCTGGGATTATAAAGTGAGATGTCATTTTTATTGAAAAGGAGTCGTCAGGAGTCGTGCCAAAAGGTAGAGCTTGGAAAGGCTCTCAGGTTGTGCCTCAAAGAGATGAAAAATAGTTTCTTACAGGAAAAATCACCCCCTGTGAGTGTCTGTATTTTAGAAATCCACAAGAAAACACTGAGAGAGTTATTGAGGGGGATGAATCTCTTTGTAACTTTCTCTTTTTGTAGTGATGTGGGTTGCACAAAAGAAAGTGAAACCATTTATTGGGAAAAAGTTATAAATTTGAAGTAATTTTTCAAGCTTTTTTATTTCTGATAAAAGTAATTTTCTGAGTTTTGGTAGCACTTTAAAAGCTTTTAAAAAGAACAGTTTACATTAAAAAATGAAGTGTAGACAAAATGGGAGGCCCTCTAAGCCTTTCTTTCATCTTCCTTCTCGTCTTCCTCCTCCTCCTTTTGGGACCATCAAGTAAAATGAAAAATAGCAAGACACAGGAATTTCTCCCAATAACATGAAACTAAATTGATGAAAATTGTCAGCTGTCTAAAATTATTTTTTCCACTAAAAAGATTTGTTTTGGAAAAGGAATATGATAGTCCATTGGAGGGGGGGGGAAATTTTTATGAAAAAATCATCCATCTCCAAGAGACAAACCAATCCTTCTTTTATACAAGGACAAAATTCAGTAACATTCACAGGCATTCCCAGTAATAATTCCCTATTATTTCATAATCACCATTGCTACGTCCTCTTTAAACCACAGAAGTGTGTACGTCAGAACCAGATCTCTGTTTGCTCAGTTATGCTAAAAATTTCAAGTGTGTGATAGAAAGCAGGAAATATTATTACAGACTGGTTTAATTTGGTCAATTTTGTACATTATCATGTAATGACAAAGACATTGTGCTCATATCTTTCATGGTAATTTTTTTCCACTGGAAAATAACAAATTTATATTTAAGACCCCAGTTCCACAAACCCCTAACACAAACTTTTAATTTCCCTTGGTGCTTAAATGCCATTGAAAGCCAACATTCAAAATTCTGCAGGACACATCTTTCAGCTCCCCATGATTTCCTTCACTGCACCTACGTGTTCCAAAATGCAGGATCACAGGCATAAACTCCAAAAAACAGGAACATCTCCCAGCCTCTGAGTGCTGACAGTCACAGCTGACAGTATTTCTGGCCGAAAGAGTCCTTACTTTTTATTAATAAATATCATAATTTGTTTCAATCCTTTTTATTTAGATTAAAGTGAGAACAGAACAAGACACCTATGAACCAACAGACCAGGTCAATTTACAGATTGAAACAGACCACGCAGGAAAAGTTGCCTTAGCTGTGGTTGATAAGGCAGTTTTTATTCTGAATAAGAAAAATAAGCTTACAGCCAAAAAGGTAAGATATTTGTAAGAAAATACCACAGCAAGCAAAGTCAAGCAAATTTTTCCATTACTAATGAGAGGATCAAAGTATAATTAATGGCTATTAATTGCCTAGACAACACTTTGCTAAATTTGAAAATGCCATTTCTTTCGCAATTTAGGATCTATTTAAGATAAATTGCATGGTTAAGATGAATGGTATATTTAAGATGGGGCTTTCCACCCTGTGGCAGACAAGTTTGTAAATTTAAAAAAGCATGGCTTGAAAGCACTCCCTGACTAAAACATCCCTCAGCTTTCATCTGCTTCCAAATGCAGCTTGCACCACCAGTTCCTCTTGTTCCTGCGAATCAAAGGCTCCAAGAATTGTTCTGATATATGTACAAACCCTTTACAAGCAGGTACAGTCCATCTGTGCCAATTTATTTGGCAGGTATTTCATGCTATGAATTCCTATGATCTTGGCTGTTCTGTGGGCGGTGGCGCAAATAGCGTTCAAGTTTTTACTGATGTTGGTCTGGCTTTCATATCAGACACCATTCAATCCAGCATTCGGGAAGGTAAGCGCAACCTGCCCTCCAGAAATTTGTGTGAGACCACTAGAGATCTGGGGAGACTGATGGCTTAAAAATTCAGAAACATTTTTACTCTTATGCTGTAAAATCTCCTTTGCCTTTGGGTTTTTCTTCTTCTGTTCTTCCAGCAGTTGCTGGCAGCTCGAATTTCTCAGATGGTGGGTGCTTGTCCTTTGATGGCCACCTCAGCTGGGGCAGGCAGTAGTTGGCTAGGCTGGAAGATCTGTGGGACCCTCCCTCAGATTGTGGGTCTTCTGTCAATGAGATGGGTCCTAAGACAGGTCTTCATGAATGATGTGAATGATCAGGCTGTTCCTGTCATATCATCGTGACCAAACACTTCTGTTCTGCCTTCCCAGGATATAAATGCCTCCAGGGCACCAGAAGGCAGAAGAGATCTTTGGATTTTAAGAAAAGAATGTCAGGAATTGGTATGTCTGCTCCTCTGGGTGGCCTGAAAATCTTAGCAGGGGGAGGCAGAGGGATGTGTCTGGGATCTAGGGGGCAAGAAGTGATGGTATAGTGAAGGAGGCCAAGATACTCTCAGTTCCAGCTCTTGCATTACGTGACATAACTTGGCACAAATGTGTGTGCTATGCTGCATGATGGATCATTCCTCAGCACAGCCCAAAAAACAAAACCAAATAATGCCTATAAATGGAAACTAGTTCGCCTCTTTATAATCCCAAATGCAAAGCAGTTCAAGTAGATAATGTGTCATGTCATCAGTCACAACTTGAGGTTTTCAAAATCATTTGTATGGTCAGAAGATGTTTTATAAATCATGTTTTTTCTTAACATTCTGCTTTGAAGCTGTGACAACTTCGATACTTTGTGCTTCAATTAAGAGAAGAGTTAGTATACCATTTGGTATAAAATGTCAATTTGTGCAAATTTTTTTCATTTTCTTGCCAGAAGACATGAAGGGTTGAATTGGATTCTTCCTTTCTTTTGAAAGCAGACTCCATTCAAGAAAGAGAACACTGAAATTGCTATTTCTATTTAGAATTCCAGCCTGCAAAGAGGATTCAACTTTTAATTCAGTGAAGAGAGGGCTTTGAACAGAATGTCTAGGATGCCATAGAGGCTCTGCTTTCCTCCTTTGATTGTGGACTGTTTTTAGGATGGACTGTTTTCAGGGTCCCAGGCTGTTGCACTAGAAACTGATGTTAATGGCAAAGAATGACAGGAGTGAGCACAATGAACACCTTTACACTGATTTCTTCTTACACAGCACTAATTCTGGGCTTTAATTCTATTGCAGCCAGCAGATACCAAAACACTGCTCTACTAAAATGCTGCCAAGATGGAATGAAATTAAATCCCATGAGGTTTTCTTGTGCAAAAAGGCTGTCAAAGGTGTCTGGCTCCCGGGAGTGCAGGGACGCGTTCCAGGACTGCTGTGAGAAAGCCACAGCCCTCCGGAAGCTGGCGAGGCAGAGGAACAGAGTGGGCTTGGCACGACGTGAGGAGCAGGGGCACGCAGCTCTGCCGCTTTCACCCTGCTTGTGGTGGCTGGGGAGGGCCAAGGGGCATTTTAGTGCTGTGGGGCTGCGGAGGAAGGTTTCACATCGGCATTTCAGAGAGTCCCGGTACAGTGCAGCAGCCACGCAGCATTGCCTCTGCACACCTCTACACTGGGGAGGTGGGAGTGGGATGGGGAAACTTCTTGGGGTGAAAAAAGGCAGGAATCACCTCAGCCACTGCTGGCCTCTCCAGCCTTACAGAGGAACCGATGGCCCCTGCCCACCCCCAGAGATGCCACAGACAGCAGAGAGGGAACGGGGTGGTCGTCTGCATTTAGGGCTCTAAGTGGTCTCAGATTTATGACTCTTTAATTAGTGGTGCTACTATGACATTACCAAAAAAAAAAAATTACTTGGCATCTAAAATGATCCCATTCTGAGTGTAATTTCTGCTCCCATTTCTCACAGATTTCCCCTGTCTGTCACAAGAATGGGACACCGGGAACAATCTTTGCTAGCCTCACTGCAGGGGTCTGATCTCTCATTTGGTAGCATTTAGTTATTGAAGTTGGGAAGAGGAGCTCTCTCTTTGTTCAGTGACATGCTACAGTCATTGCTTCTCTTTTTTCAAGATTCTTGTTTAATTCACAAGATGAAACACAAATGAAACGTTTCCATTCAGAGCATTTATTGTGCTTTTACAATTTCCAAGGTAGTGTAAGGTCAGCAGCTGAAGACTTCCAAAAAGAAACCTCGCTCCTGTTTTACAGAATACAGTGAACACGAAGAACTGTTTGATGAAACCTCTATCAGCTTGCGCAGTTATTTTCCTGAGAGCTGGTGGTGGAGTTTTGAAGAAGTGGAAGGCCCTGGAAAGCACAGGTACTGTGTTGCCTGACTAGCTGAATATGTTTAAATTTGTGCTCTCAAATGTATACAACTATCAGCTTTATGTAGTATCTGATGCAGAGGACCTCAGAATATTTGCAAGTACTTTTTCTCCAGAACTGAGGGAATATGTTTTTCACTTTAAATACTCAAACTTCATCAAATGACAATGTTTACATTTTATACATGCATTCTAATACATTTTGTTTTGTGTTTCTAGTGTAAAAAACTTCGCTCCTGACTCTATAACTACCTGGGAAGTTCAGGCAATAAGTATATCTCCTGAAAAAGGTATAAGTGTTGAGTATTTTTTGTTTGTTTATTTCTTTATATGGATGAATAGAGAATGTGTAATTTTTAAAAGAGATTTAGAATGTTATGCTGACAGAATAAAACAGTCTGTACTGAAAAAACACAGTGTTTTGATCATAGTAGCTACTTCTCTCTTTTATGCCATGTTAAAGCCCAACTAGAAGTTAAGGTATAGATTTATATTTACAAAAATAACAGGAAGTAGGGGCTCAAGGATGATGAATCTTACAATCAAAATTGTCTTTATTCTTTCCACTCTTTAAACCACCTGATTTTTGCTTCCACGTGGCCAGGAAGCCACATGAGAGGTAGCAGTAGTAACATCACTTTTCTTTGAATAATTCTGGGGCCAGGTTCTGGCCTCTCAAAGCATGAACATCTGTGGTCTCTAGGGCAGAGAAGAACACCAGGAAACCAGCAAAGGATGAGCCAAGGGCTGGACACCAGAGAGCCCAGGTTCCCAGGTGCTACCCTCTGGGAGCTCCTAGGAGTTGATGAGGACTGCACAGGATGGACAAAGGGTCTATATTGTACTGCCTGCTCCGCTTTGAAAGGGGAGGAAGATGGCCACATTTCATTCACAAAACATACAAACATTCTGCCAAGTTTTAGTTAGGAAAAACCAGTGACTCCAGAGGGCAAACTAGAGATAGGCCTGTAGTGCAGATGAGTTTAAATGAATTCTGAGTATGCCTGTTTTCCTCAGCCTGCTCGTGACCTCAGGAGAGCCCAGGCACTGACTTTTGATTAGACATTTAGCTTTCTATCAGCTGATGTTAAGTGTGTAATTCTCAATTCGGTGTGTTTTCCTTACCCCAGGGTTCTGTGTGGCTGACCCCCACACCTTTGCAGTTTTCAAAGACTTTTTTGTGTCCCTGAGATTACCGTACTCAGTCAGACGACACGAGCAACTGGAAATAAAAGCTGTGGTTTACAACTACCTGCCCAACGATCTCCAGGTAGTGTTATCAACAACTGCTGCACCTTGCAAGCCAAGCTAGCTAGATCTGTAGTTTTGTAATAATTTAATGGGAATGTCCTGGCTGCCCTTCCGTGTCTCCCTACAGCCCATAATGCTCCTATCTTGAAAGCTTCCCCAAGGACAGAATCCAGTTCTACTTGCTGATCAAACTTCCTGTATAAAGCAGATTTTATTCACCATGTTACATAGCCATATCCTTTGTTTTTGGGTACTTCTTCCCCTTCCTTGGAGCAATCTGTTCCCTTTTTGCTGCCTGCTGATCTGGACAATACCCAGCTGCTGACGCTGACACTTGCTGACACTTCACAAGGTACACAAGATAGAGAGGTAAATGAGTATGAGTGCACCATCCAGTGTCAGGCACAAAACTCATTGAGCATACAACACAGAGCCACTTTTACTCTTCATGTGACTCCTGTGGAGTCCTGGCCACAGTTGTCACTAGGCTCGGGGCCTCCACTGTCCTAAGGCTGATACTCTTTTTATTCACTTCTTCCCATCTCCCAACCAGCTGTTCAACCAGCATCCTCTGAGCTGCATTGAATTGTGTAGAGCTGGGATGTATAAAAATGCAGTATCCTTCTTACTTCCCTGTGGCTCAGGGATAGGGCAAAACTCCGTTTCAGGTTGAGTGTAAGGAAGAAATGTTAGCTGATTTACCTACAGAGCCCTGATCAGTATAGCTGAATATTAGCAGACCACGGGGTCACAGAACAATTCACAGTGGAGGGGGCATCCAGAGGTGTTTTCCCTGTGCACCAGGACTGCTCTTGGGCATTGCCTTGTCCCCACAGGTGACAGTGAAGATGGAGGCAGTGAAGGGGCTGTGCACCGCGGAGACAACAGCGAAGGCAGTGCAGCTGCCACTGCTGGCCAAGGGGAACTCAGCAACACCTGCCTTCTTCTCAGTGGTCCCTCTGACTGTGGGGGAAATCCCAATCACCATCATTGCCTTCGACCGGGGTTCTGGGCACAGTGATAGCATCAGGAAGAACCTCAGAGTGGTGGTATGTGTGTTGTGGTATGTGTGTTGTGGTATGTGTGCCCTGACTGAGGGCAGGCACTTCACAAATTGCCCTCAAATGCGACATTCACTGTGTGTGGAGCTGTCGTGGAGGGGGTGAGGTGGTACAAACACCAGGCTGGAAGCAATTCAGGAAATCCGTTTTTCAGCAAGGACTGAGGGACAAAAATTAAGCCTCTTTGTCTATTGTATATGGAAAGGTTTGTTCCCTACGGCAAAAAAATCCTTTATCTGTAACACAGCAACAAATTCTTAAGCAGGTGCCTGTCTTAGGATCTTTAACTTCTCCCTGCTTCATCAACCTGTATGAAAATTCTTTTCTCCTTGTGAAGCCAAGATTGAAGATGTCCATCTACCAAACTTTTAAGAAGGAAATGCTCTCTGATAGTAATAAAGTTAAACACTATTTTATTCCATCTGGTCAATGGATGAATCTTTACTCTTAACAATTGCATAGGTAAAAACATATGCAAAACATACTAACAGAGATGCTGTTCAAAATTATAAAAAGGTGGAACCTTTTAGAAAAAATTAATTTTCAAGTGCCAACACAGACTCATTACAATACCTAATTCATCCATGGAGGGCTTTTTTCCATCCACACAGAAGGTGCAAAATATGAATCCTTGCCCCACTGGTGTCAGGTATTACCATGTAGGTAAGGATAAGGCACAGGATGCTGGAAACCTGCTGTTAAAGGCTATAACTTTCATAGATACAGACACAGTCTCAGAGTGCACTGTTACACCAAAACACTAGAAGTAACTATAAAAATTACTTTATTAAAACTGAAACTGTAGGAAGAGGGATGTGAGGAATCAGAAGGAAAGCATGTTTAAGTCTTACACCCAAGATGTACTCAGAATTTCATGGATTTCATGCATGAGAGGTTTACTTAAATGAGTCTCTCTGTGAACTTGATGGGTCACAAAGCTGAGAAAAAACTTTGAAGTTTAATTTTTGGGATTTGGATTTGGTTTAAGGAATTTCATCCAGGGAATTTTTTCAATAGTAACACAAAAAATTCAGCAAAGTTTATTTGTATTTCAGGTGGGAAACTGAAATTCTGATTTAAAGGTTGAGTTTTACCTAGAGAGAAATCTCCCTTCAAAATCACTTATTTGTGCCACCTGCAGGCCTAGTGCTTGGGTGGAGCTCACAAGTTTCTTGCAGCTTAATTTCAGGTGTGAGTGCTTGCAAATCTTTTGACTTTTCTCTCTCTAACTGTGCAGGCTGAAGGTGTTTTACAGAGAGAAGAAGAGACCATTTGCATTAACAGTGACTGTAAGTTACCCAAAATAATTACATACAGAGGAGGTTTGGAGTAAGACTGAACAGTGAATTTATGAAATACTCCTTAATGCACAGGTGTTCCTTTGGTTAACCAGAAATCTCTCCATCCAAAAGACTTGTGAAAGAAAAAAACCCAAAGAATTCTAAATTTTTATAATTTATTTCTTTGTCTTTTGTTTTTAAAGGTACCATTCTTTATATATTAACAAGGTATCCATTAATTCACTAATGTGTCTTAAAAGGTATTAAAAAAAAGGGTTTTTTGGAAGTGCAAAATATTGCTAAAGATTGAAAATTAAATCACTAAAAGAAAAATAAGTATGTTTTTTCTAAAATTACAGTATGTTTATTTTTTAAAAGTCTGGATGTAGATGTCTATTTATTATTTATTTACAGTGAAGTCTCATACAGTGGACCTGAACAGACCATCTAATATGGTACCGGGTTCTGAGAGCCACGTGCTAGTTAGCCTGAAAGGTAAATGTAATTTTTTTGTCAACAACTTCTCCGTAGGTGACAAGGGACAGGCCCCTCTGTGCTGCCCATTCCTGTATGGCAAATCTCCATTCTCTCCTGGTTTTTCTGTTGTGACTCAAATGGTCTGTGCTACATGACCAGGTCATAAAACAAAACATCCCCAGGGTTTAGCCAGTACCTCTTCCTCTTTCTAATTGCTCCTTCTTATTTTTAGTGAGTATAATAACTTTATGAGCTCCATCCTTCCTCACTGAGCCTGGACTAACATTATGGGAAAGCCAGACATGAGGGGGAAGAGCTCGTCTTCTCTAAAAATTTCATGCAGGGCTGTAAGAAATCTGCTTTGGATTCCAGAAGTAAGGATGCCAGACTCTCATGTATAGGTTCTGGAGAGTTCTGTATTTCCAAAGAGGAGATATGTTCATATATTAATTTAATCTAATTATATAGTTATTAATTATCTGATTATATTATTTAATTATCTAATTATATAGTTATATTAATTTAAACTAATTATATAGTTGTGTGCATATATATATATTCATGCATACATATTTTAAAACATCTATAAGCAATTCTTTTTGTAGTGATAAATACTTCAGCCCCCCCCCCCCAAAAAAATGTTAAGTAATATATTTGTGACACAAAGGATATTGGCTTCCATTTCAAATCCCTGTTCTAAAGTAAATGGATCATTGAATTCTTAAAGTTAAAAAATTGCAGAGAGGGGAAAAAAAACCCACATAAAATGTTTGTCATGAATAATGCACAATCTTTTTATCCCTCTGTGGGAGGATCAGGGCTGGTTTGACAAGACTTTTCCAGCCCAAACCTGATAGACAAGTCTTTCCCCCTTCTGCTTCTTCCCTGCCTCCAGTAGCCTGAGGACTCTTTCTTCTTCATGTTCCTTCCCTGTGCCAGCCTTCTTTCTCCAGCATTCCTGGGGCCTGGCCCCTCATCCTTGCCCTGCTCCAAAGAGCTTTATGAAGTCTCAGATAGCTAAGAACAGCGTTGAGCAGTGAGGAGCATTGGGCCATGCTGGAATATCAGCCTGTAGTTAGGATCCCCTTTCTTCATACTGCAGCAATCCGTTTTAAATAAAATACATACTACAGCTTGTATTTTTTACAACAGGGAACATTATGGACCAGGCTGTTGAAAACTGTCTGAGTCTCAGCGGAGTTGAGAGGCTGATTCGGGTGCCCACAGGCTGTGCAGAGCAAACAATGGTGACAATGGCCCCTGCAGTCTATGCCATTGAGTACCTGGATGCCAGCGAGCAGTGGGTGAGCTTGAACCCCCAACGGAAGCAGGAAGCCATCAGTATGATTGAAAAAGGTAGGCAGGGAAAAACAAAAGGCAAACCAACCAGAGGCCAAAGGATGGGATCCTTGTTATCTGTTTGCACTGCACACTGGCTGCAGCTGCCTCCTGAAGGAGTGCCCACTGTCTTAGCACTACCAGCATCTGGCACTGGATGGTATTGACATTGACAGTCCATTCTCTCTCTTGCCTAATTTAGAAGTAGAAAGTAAAATCTGAACTGATCAATGAAAATTCTCTTCAGACTAAATGGATAGCAAAAGCCAGTTGTTCATTGCCTCCAAATGTTCAAAATCAACCAAGATAAATCACATCCTAAAAAGGCTTATTCTCCCCGTGGTTCACAGACACTGCTTAGGATAGCCAGCTGGGATGTAGACATCTCTGTCTGTGGCTGTCAAGAGGAGTATAAAGGAAATTCCCAGTGCTAATCATGATATTGACACCTTCCCTTGCCCACGCCTGTGTTCATCATTACATAAGCTAGAAGGACTTCAGCAGCCTTGGGCCAAAGCAGGGGTGGAGTTTCCTTAGGGAGAGGACACCTGCAAGTCTGCTTCTGGAAGACTCCACTCAAAGATGTGATCCAAAGCTGGTATTAAATGTACAGCAAAGTCAGGACCACAGTATGTGGAAATGTTCCAGCTCACAGGAATTAACACAGGGAATTGTTGGTATTGGATCAGGTACAGCTGATCTTTCTAAATATAGCGGTGTGCTTATGGCATAAAGCAATATGATGTACTTGTCACTGTGATCTTCAGATATGACAAGCACATTTCATCAATGATAAACAAGTGTATAAAAAGAGATTAAAAACATGCTGGCAATTTCTGCATGGAGATCTTTGCCTATTTATCAAGCCTGCCAAAAGTCACATGGGATCCTGCTAATAAGTATTTAGTATTATCAGCAACATTATGCTTTTATTTATTCTTACTGAAGTTCATCAATGTAAAAAAGTTCATCAGTTGTGTGGCTATGATACAAACTTGGTCAAAATTATAACAGTCAAGATCTGAAGCCACAAGTCATGATTTTTCTGTGTCTGACCCAATAAAAGATGTTTTGTATACTTTTTGATTCAGTGCACCATAAAATCAACAGCTTGAAAAGTTGTCAATAATGGAAAATAATTTCCCAGTATTCACTACACATACAGTGTTTTGTAACCATAGGTATCTGCAGTTTTCAGATTATTTGCTTGGCTCAATTAAGTCAAACAAGACAGAGGACCTTCTAAGCCTAGTGATTTTTCTGTGTCAAATTCTGCTGACCCAGTCATTTCCTCCTTAATGCCCCAGTGAACACCTCTATGAACTCATCCACCAGTCAATACAAAACATGTCCATTATAATACCAGTGATGTAGGAAAATGCCCAATAAAGATGGGTGTTTCTGAACAGTTACGTGCTCTCCTGTTCATGCAGGTTACACGAGACTGCTTGAGTTTCAGAAGGAGGATGGGTCCTATGGAGCATTTAAAACCACCCCCAGCAGTGTATGGTAAGTGATTTTCTTTTCCTGGGGTTTTATTTTTGGGATTTTATTTTTAGGGGTTTATTTGGTTGGGATTTTTTTTCAAATTGTCTCTTATCATTTAATGCATCAGAAGTTTTTCTTTGGTGATGAATTTTGAAAATCTGGTGGTTTCCTACGTACTTTTGCAATGAATAATCAGCCACCAAATTCTCTGAGCATATTAAGTCCTTGGTGAAAGAGATTTATACTGAGCCACTGATTATTTTGCATTTGTCACAAAGTAGAAATACTCAAGCTGATGTTGAACAATAACTCACTAGGTTGCAGCGAGTTCACTGTATTGAATATGAGCCTGTGCATAAAATTAAAATGTCTTTCTTCCTGTCATTGTAGTCTTCTATAAATACCTGTCAGCACAAGTTTGGAAAATTTTCTTTTGTGCAGGTTAACTGCATTCATTGTGAAAGTGCTCACAAGGAGCAGAGAATACTTCGGTATACAAGACAGTCACATAACCAACTCGATTTCCTACTTGGTGGATCAACAGCAGGCAGATGGTTCATTCCATGACCACCACCCTGTAATGGACAGGAAAATGCAGGTAGGCCATCCATAGTTAGAATAATTTGTTGTGCATTTAGGGTTATTAGGGATTGAAAGGAACGCTGTGAGTTGTTGAATAACAAGAAATGTATCTAAAGAGAATAAATCTGTAATGTAAGTACAAAATCTGCAATGTAAAACTAATTTGTCAAGATGTCTGTTATGTCAGGTGCATAGCTAGCACTTCACCACCTTTATCTTTTTATACAGTCTTAGATACGTTTTTGGCCTATGGGGCACTTAAAAATTAAAAAAAAATTAATAATTATTTTGAGGGTCATATATTTGGTAAAAGCCTTTTATTGCTTAAGGCAATAGAGTGTAGAATTGTAACTTTGTTTTGAAGGGGCATCCAGAGCTCATCTGGTCCAAATTCTGCTCAGAACAGTTCTAGTTAGATCAGACTGTGCAGAACCATGTCCAGCTGTGTCACAAGCACGTCCCAGTCTGTCTGGGTAACCTGTTTCAGTATTTCACCATGCCCATGGTGAAAAAAGAAAATGTTAACACTTAATCACAATTTCCAATTGCATATCTTGGTCTACACATCCTCTATAACTGTCCAGAAACTCAAAATTGTTATACTGTCCATTAATTAATCTAGGAAAGTAATGTGCATCTTCCAAAACTCATTGAAAATGCAGTGTAATTACCATATATATATGAAAAAACAGGCATTAATATTTTTAATGAACTGTGTCACATAACTAATGGGGCTTTCACACTCTGGCATCAAAGCTAGTTTCACAGGTGATAAAACAATATTGGGGAAAAAGAAACAAGTAGCTCAAGGACTGGTCAAAGGGTTTTGGGTTTTTTGACCTGTGTTCAAGCTGAGATAATCTTCTATTGTACTTCAAGAAGTTTCAGGGGAAAAATTTTAATGAGTCCCCAGTGCTTACTTTATCAAGAGGGATAAGAAATGATCCAGTACTGGTGTATAAATACCTTTACAGGAGTGTTCTGTCTGCAAGGTAGAGGGCTCTTTAGTGTGTAGAGAGTAACACAGAAATGAAAACAATCCCACCCTCCTAGTGACTGAAAATTGAAACTATGAATGTTTCAATGAGAAATTATAGATTTTTAGCTATAAGATAAATAACTAAATATTTGATTATCAACTGGTTCCACGTGGTGTGTTCTTGATCTCTTACACTGTTCAATGCAACCTTTAATGCTGCCACCACAGGAGATATACTTTAGATGGACACATATTATTGAAAAAAATTTAAGGCAACAGCTACATGGTACACAGTCAGAGGGTTTGCAGAGAAGATCCTTGACTTTATGGAAAGTAATTTTCTAGATTTAATCATGAAGACATGCATGCACATTTAACTTTTCCATTTCATCTTTCAGGGTGGCATTGGGTCAGCAGAAGACGATTTGGCTATGACAGCCTTTGTAACCATAGCATTGCAATCAACCCTTCGTGTCTTCCCATCTCCTGATGTGGTAGGAAGCCTGGCTCCTTAAGCCTGCAGTCTAGTGCCCTGTGGCATGTCCACCCTACCATCTCTTGGAGAACTGCAAATGGGGTTTAAAATCTGCTTACATCTGTGGTGGGTAGGAAAAGATGTTGTAGCCTAGTATGCAACAAGGGGTTTTAAACTACGCACTCCATCGTCAATGGCTGTAATCTCTAAGCAAATATTATTATAATTGTCTTAAAAATTACTAGAGGGAAGTATTCTAATTTCCAAGTACTAGTTTCCTAGTGCAGTTAGCAGGTCTCAGTGATCTGTACAAATGGATCTATTCTGTTCCCACAGGCACAGGTGATTACAAGAGCAGTGGCTTACATGAAGAATCGATTTTCAAGAAATACTGACTGCTATTCTATTGTCATCACTGCTTATGCTCTGACACTTGTACAGTCTGATAGTGAAGAAGCTCAGTTTGGGAAAGACAAATTAAGGGACTGTTCTTCCTTTGATGAAGGTACTGGTAACCATTCTTAAAAATCCCTTTAAATTCTGTAGTATGTTTCCTAATGGAAACAGACTAACATGAACAAAACAAATTAAAGTAGATGAAGAAACGTTAATTTAATACAACTGTGTATGTATATATAATAATTTAAATTGCATAATTAAATGTTTTAATATTTTACATTTTAATATATAATTTTAATAATTAATATTACTACAAAGTGACGGCTAGGGAAGCCTGGATCATAACCTTCTCTGTTTTTTAAACTGAAACAAAACTACAGTAAATATTCATTTATGTTTTCTGCTTCCCTTGGAAAGAAAAAAAAAGGTCCAAGCCAAATGAGAAAGAAGAAACTTCATATGAAAAAATAGCAACATACAGGAGTAGTCCAGACTGGAATTGTGGTTGAGAGGGAGGGTGTCTCTTCCAGCCCACCTGCTTCCAAAGCCCCCCACCCGTTCTGGGTGCTTTGTCCCAGCTCCAGATGGGTGTCCCCACTGACTCCCACAGGATGTGGCAGTGGTGACTCCTGTCAGTCAGCCATGTGGCTGCATCACCATCCTGGTGATCCCTCCCAATGTATTTGGTAAATACAGTACTGTTCAACAGCCCCAGTTTAAGCATAGGGAGTAGGCTTCTCCTTAATCAAGGCTGGATTTGTGGCCATAATTAATACTCTTATGTCTGAGGGACCACCAGGCACAATGCTACCACTCCATCAGATGGACATCGCTGTACAATGGGATCATTAGATCCATGGGTGGGAGAAATCAAAATCGAAAATTATCGAAAATTGTTTGGTTTCTTTTCCATTATCTTTTTTTTCTGGCTGATCTGTTGCTCTCACAGCAGCATCTGTGTCGTGGGGTTCCACAGTGCCACGACAAGACGTATCCACTGTGTAGAACAATAATGATTTTTGGCAGAAGTCTCTGCCAAGGTGATTCAGGACTGAGTTATTCTTGCAGCAAAGCAGCAGCGCTACTGGGGAAATGGGAACAACGCCGTCTCAGTGGAAACCACTGCCTATGCCCTGCTCCACACCTTGCTCCTGGACAACATGGAATATGCCAGGCCCATTGCCACGTGGCTGACAGAGAGAAGGAACTACGGCGGAGGATACTGCTCTACACAGGTGCCTGACCACCACTTCAGGAGGAGTCTGAAGGGGAGGGAAGGAAGTAAAAGCCTCCTAGAAACTTTTTCATTTAGATTTGAACAGTGAATTTTCAACTTCTTTGGTGTATGAAGCAGTAATGATTTTGGATTGTATATTAGCAATGGGCAAAAATAAAATAGTTAAAAGCCAGCAAAGAAAATTCTTTGTCCTCATGAAGAAGTAGGATAATCTAAGGTCAGGACTCCAATATGTTTACAATTTAGTGCTATAAGAAGAAGCTGGGAAATTAAATTAATAATCTGTGCAAGTAGGAACCGATAAATGCAGGAGATTTCAAAGCAGCAAAAAGCATAAAACTGGATTCAAGGTGACTGATAATGTCATCTCACATGTTGTTGAAATAACTTGGCATAACTGCCAGTATTTTTGCTTTTCTTTCTCACCTAGGACACAGTGGTGGCCTTAGAAGCTCTGTCAGCATACAGCATACGGACACTGGACACTGCTTCCACTGACCTGACTGTCAGACTGGGAACACCTGGAAGGCAAAATTACTACAGGATTGTTCTGACTGATGCCCATGAAGAATTTCAGAAGCAGCTAGAGGTATACAACCATTGGTTGCTACAAAGGTTTTTTTCCCCTCAAGAAGGAGAAATCAAATCCGCTGGCCTAGGTTTTGTCACGTTAAGCAACCATGATGCAGCTGATTTATTATACCTTTAAATAATTTGATCTGTAAGACAACAGAATCTTTTAAAAGTTAAAAAAGCCCAAAGCCATCAGGTGCTTAACAGCACATTTTAGAGGTGCTCTCCTGCCTCTAAAGACTTTGGTGGCATGAATCTCACCCAAAAGTGAAGAGCTGCCAGGAACCTAAGTCCTTCTAGGGAATGAGGAGGAAGGGGAATATTCTAATCTTCACTGTGCCTGGAACTGTGAAAATGTGAAATCCAGGATACAAAGGAGGGAGTAAAGTTGGTAAAATACATCTACTGGGCCCTAAAACATCAGAGTGAGATTCATCAGCTCAGTACATTTAAAATCTTGAGACATGAGGTCTCATAATCCCTTCCATAGCTGAAAGTTTTCTCTACCCAGGGTTAGAGTGTAAAGGCATAGAAGACTGTCAAGATGTCAGGAAAACAATAGACCAAATTCCAAGCACAAACTAAATATATTTTCTTTTCCCTTGGTTTGCAGTTTGAACTTGGGAGGAAACTTGAAGTATCTGTGAATGGCAAAGGAAACGGGACAATGAGTGTAAGCTATAAATTCAGAGTCCAGCTGGATTTCTTTAATCTCTTTATTAAACCTTGAAATGACTGCAACCTTTGTGTTCCTACCTCCAAAACTCTAAAATGTGGAGCCTAAAGCCTGCCCTTATGGACTGTCAATTTTTCCTGTCTTTAACTTTATTAAGTCCATAAAATGTCAAGTGGTGATAGAGGTGGCTGGAATTTGAAAGACCTCTTTGTGTTTGGGAATGGAGAGTTATGTCAAAGGAGTTCCACCCCATTTGTGACTTGCACATGGGACCTGCTATATCTGTGACAGTCCTCTGTGACCAGTCTGTGCCACTGGGGGACTGGCCATTCTCTCCATACTCCCATGCCCCATCACCATGTGTTGGAGTCCTGGATGGGTAAATTCCTTGTCATTTAAATGATATTTTTAGCGGCTTGCTGTTTGTGTGTTCATCTTAGATATTAAAAATGTACTGGTCACCCGAGCTGAAGAACAACACCTGCAATGACTTGATTTTGACAGTGGAAGTGGAAGGGAGCCTTAAGTACACTGGTGAGTGAAAGGGCAGGGGCTGGGTCTCAAAGGTAACACCTTTGGCCAGCTGATACTTCATGGCTTTCCAGCCTTGGAAAGTGGGAACAAATGAGTGGAACAAGGAAAAAGAGAAGTCCCTGAAATATACCCTGTCATTGTTTCATTTAGTTTATTATTCTTATTTTTAAATAGTATAACAACTACGAGTGACTGTAGGTGCAGCAGGTACTTAGCAGTTACACAGATACCATTAGAAATTCTTCTTGAGAAAGGGGAGGTGAACTCCCTTCAGAGAGGGGAAAGCCCTGCTCAGTTCCCTGGCTAATCAGGGACCTGGCTTGTGGGCTTAAAATTCTTTGAGGCAGATTGTCATAGGTCTTTCATGTAATCAAGAATGTGTTTTGCATCTCCTGAAGTGTGTAGTCATCATCACCTCTGCCTATGTTTGTTTCTGTTTGAATTGTTAACTTTTGGAGGGAGGGATTGTCCTTTAAATATTTATGCATAGTCTAAACCCCATTCTTAGCTAGGTTTGTTAGCTATTCTTACTGTAGTTATTCCTGGGATTCTAACTCTGAATGAATTGGAAACACTGAGACAGTGTGGAGTGAACTGTTATAAAACTCACAGTGATGGCCTGACTGCCCACTGGAATTTATCATTAAGCCAAAAAGGAGCCAAACTGCAGGCAAACCTGTTAGTGGCTGACCCTGTCTCACACCTCCAGAAGCTGAATACTCTGAAGAAGACTATGATTATGGGGACTTGACTACAGGAGAAAACAGCACTTTTGAGACACTGTCTAAAATGGATTGGTTTGATATCCGCACCAGAAGAAAAAGGGATCTGACCACTTCCAGCAAAACAGAATCCTTGCAATACAAAGTCTGTGTCAGGTAGGTCTGCAAGATCAGCTCCTCGTTTGCTTGTAATTCTCCTTTGTTACTCTCTTCATATCCACAAACTCAGCATCCAGCCTAGTCATCCCAGAGTCTGCATACTCTGTGAGTGTGTGTCCTCTCTCCCACGTCAGGAGAAAAGGTTTCCAAACAGTGGATGAGATTTATTTACATGGTTTACATAGACTTCAGTTGTCCACTGTAGATTCCTCCCCATCAAACTCTGGGGAGACTCTAAAGCACTTGGCAGGCTAAAAATTTGAAATAAATATTTTATTTAAAAAGGCAAGTACAGCTGGAATGCAGTAGTAGCATATTTGCAGAGTTTCATCACTTTCTGGAGATATGCTGCTACTTCCTTTGTGGTGACACTCTGGCCTCATTAAAAAAAAAAAGGATGGCTAACACTATCTAGGAGAGAAGGGGAGACAGATGGGATATTCTGTTGTGACAAGAAGTTGGCAAGGGCAGAGGTCAGAAAAAATAAACCCTCCTATGCAGCATAACACTGAAACAGCTGTCCTTTTCCCATTTACAGTCTGGCATTGGTCTTAGAAGCACAAATTTGTGCCTCTCCTATCTATTCTAGAGAGGAGCAGGATGGAAGAAGCAGGTTTTGCTCCCCGGTAGAATTTTGGTTTTCCACTGACTTTCATCAAAGCCTTGAAGACTGTGGTTTGATCTCCTCTTTTAAACAGTGGCATGAACAACAGCAGGGGAGAACTGAAGTCACCCTAATTCCCAATGTTCACTCTCCCTCATTAAGCATGCATTCAGTGAATTGTTTACTGGCCAAAGCATCATCTTCCCCATTAATTTCTATGTGACATTTATCAGCTACCAGATCCACTGTTCTGCTGAGTGCTCAGCTGAGGCTTAGACAGTAATGTGAAATTTCTTGTGGTTAAGACACGGGAGAAAACTGAAGGCAAGATTGACATCACCATCCTTCATGGGAAAGGGAGAGTGCCAAAATAAAAGTTCTGAAGTTCCACCAAGTGTATGTAGAATATCTCATGTCAAGGCACCCAATGTGAGTGCAGGACCACTTCATTTTCCAGCAATGACATCACTTCCTGATTTTTGAGATGGTGAAAGCTGAGAGATTGGAAATCCAATACATATATTTAGTGGATAGTTACAGCAATAACGATTTTTGCCTTGGACAGCAAAGGTGATATAAATTTGACTTAGACTGTGAAAAACTTGGATAAATTCATTTCTTATCTCCACTTTGTAAGTAATAGAGAGCAGATACTTTGTCAGTGCTGCTTACCTCCCTGGCTTCAACAATGCTTTTAAGGTGGTAGGAACTGTCATTTACAGGTGATTTTTTCTGCCTATCAGCTCCAAGGAAAGCCTGTATGAAGATCTCAGGCAAGGCACCTGGGTTTTGGATGACCATTTCACTAGTCTAGATGACTCATTTTACCTCCTGACTCTTAATGAATTAGGCAGCTAATTTTCAAATTAAAATCCACTTGGGAAAGTTAAATGGAGCAGGAAGTTTTGCTTCACATTTAGCAAGCCTGGAAAGCCAGACTCTTCAAAGCAACTGTTCAGTGCAGCTGTTCACTGCTGACCATGTCCCTTATAAAGGTCCACAGGTCCCAAAGTACCAAAGATGTCCCTGGTTGATCTCACTCTGCTGAGTGGGTTGGAGCCTGACACAAAGGAGCTCGAACAGGTTAGAAACACACTTTTCTATGCAACATTTTGTAGAGCCTTTAGAAATTTTTTCTTTCAAAATCTTTCCAAAAATCTACAGAAGAGACATGGGAAAACAGATGACAGACAGATAGATAGATAGATTTTTCACTATTCTCCTTCTAATAAAAATATTTGCTGAATATATACAAGAAATACAAAGCTTGTGGTGAGCAGAGTTCAGATTTTTTAGTCCCTTGTAAAAGAAATTAGGACGAGGCTTAGCAGGACAGTAATGTGCCCTTATCATATCCTGCTGTCCTGTGACATGCCAGGATAGGGCATCCTGTGCTTGCAGAGCAGAAGGCAAGTAATCCTTCAGTGGTGCTTGGTGGCAGGGCACAATGACAAGGAGATGGGGCACAGTGCTCTGAAAACGTGGCTTCAGAGTTTGCGGTTCTGGAGCCAGCTTGGTTGAGGGAAGTTTGCTCAGTTTTGTGCTTATAGGGACAGTCTCCTTTAGGGAGGAAGAAAGAGGGCTGAACAAAGCAAACTGGAATATGGAAGGTGGCAGCAAAAATATTCCTGTTCTGCTAAGGGTTTGTCCTGATTTGTTTGTTTCTTTTTTTCCTGCAGTTGGTGACAGCTTCAGACAGGTACATCCAGCACTTTGAGTACAAGGAAGGGAAGGTTTTGCTCTACTTTGGTGAGGTAAGCAAACCCAATGATTTCCTAATCCCTGCCACTTCAGAGAGCATATAGACTTTTTAAAAATAGAATCATTGCATTTTTCACTTTCTGTTCCCTTTCTGTCATTTTTGTCATTTATTATTATTGAACAGCTCAGTGGAAAGAACAGAGGAAGGGAAGAAGGGAAACACACACCTTCATCTTCCACCATTTCTATGTCCAAGGAGATGTAGTTCATATTCAAGATTTGGCCTTTGGCCCAAGAAAAAAAGAGAAATCCTCTCCCTCTCTAGCCAGAAGGAAGGCTTTTCATACATGATAACAAAAGTGTTAACTGGTGGTCCTGTAAATTCCACATGGACATCTTGCATGTCAAGACCAAATCCAGATAGTGATTAACCAATGTAAACATCAGAACCCCTAGTCTCTGTGTATATTTTCCAATATTTTGGATAATGACTCCACCCTACATCCACTTGAATTGCTTCACCTCTGCAGCCAAAGCAGATATCAGTATTAACTCATCTATGCCATCAGAACAAGTGTTCAATAGCTAGCACAGGCACAAACGTTGAGGCATTGACTGAGGAGAGAGAGTTTTCTCATCAAAACTGTTCTTCCTTTTTCCTCCAGCTCCCAAGTGGACCAGACCCAGATTGTGTATCATTTGGGGCAAAGCAAATCAATCCCATGGGCTTGGTTCAGCCAGCAAATGCCATCCTTTATGATTTTTACAACCCTGGTAAGGGCACAGAAAAATCATACATAACTGCTTGACAGACTCTCAAAAAGCCCCTCCTGTCTATAGAAAGCTGATTTTGATGCAGTGTGTGAAACCACGTAATTTTGTTTATTGGTTAAAAAAACAGCTTTGCATAACTGTTTTCCAGTTGCTTCAGGTAATCTAAACAGAGATCTTCTCAGGAATGACCTAGGATTGCAAGTGGACTGAAAATGTGAACTTTTACACTCATGAATTTTTAAATCAGATTTACTGAGTTCCTGTTTCTCATGGCGCTTTTAAGCATATTTCTCCCACATTTTTGTTTTGACAGGCTGTGTCTTTATACATCTAAAATAGACCATGTTGGAGGTTTGACTTTTATAGTGTGCTTGCCAGGGAAAGCAGTCTTGTTCCTCATTCAAAGAAAGGTTAAATACAAATCATCCCCATTTGCCTAAGTTATGCAAACAATATTTGAAAATTAGGTCAAATCTCTACTTTGCCTTAACAGAGGGAGCCAAGACAGTTTACACTGGGTTTAAACCACTAACTTTTGCTTGATCCTATATTCTCCTTCTGAAACAGTGCAGTGTTCACTGCTGTTCTATGGTATAAAGAGGCTTTTAAGATGGATGGTTTCAGAGGGAAGAAAAAAAAGGGGGGGACACAGGGAGGGAAGAGTAAAACTTAAAAAAAAACAAATAGAAACAAATAAAAAACCCCAACAACAACAAAATGCCCAAACAAAAATTATCCAAGCTGAACAAAAATAACCTCAGGCTCTTGCCCAGCTGAAAGACAACACTGTACTGCAGGTGCCTAAGCTGCAGGTCTTTGGGAACTGTGGATGTGCATCTGATCCCTCAGTGCTCTGCTTTCTCTGGACCAGGGAAAAGCCAGGCTGCAAACATAGTTTGTGCTGTACTGTACAGGCTTTTCCACCTGAGCCCTCCCATAGAAGCTGCTTTGTTCCTTGCCCACAGACAGGAGCTGCAGTGTGTTCTACAGCGCTCCCAAGCACAGTGCCATGCTTTCCAAGCTGTGCCACGCCGACGTCTGCCAGTGCGCAGAAGGTAAGGAATGACTGCGTGAGCTGGTCTGAAAAAGATAGCTACTGCTAGGAGCACTTTACATGGGTATTGTTAAGCCCAGAAAGGACCATTAGAATTGTCCTAATGTGTAATACAGGACACATTCATCCTCTAGGATGTTCAGTATCAAACTGATTTTTTTCTCATTTATCCTGGATTTTTTGATAGCTAAATGCAGTAAATATATATATGTATACATGTGCACGTGTCTGTAAAAACCCTCTATCACACCACTAAGGAAGTTGTTCTGCAATTTTATTCTCTGTTGTATTGTTGTGTGAATATGGATGTGCAAAACTACATCTGTCTACATATCCATGCCTATTGTGGTGTATCACTTATTTTCCACCCTCCAGGTCCCTGCCCAAGACAAAAATCAACTTTCAGCAAATCATTAACACAAACCACGCGTGTTAGCTTTGTCTGCTACCAACCTACGGCAGATTATGGTAAGGCATGAAAGACAGCTGTGTATTTCAGCATCATTCATTTTAATAAGTATAAACTTATTAAACTTAAACTGTGCCCAGACCTCTCCTGAATTCAGTAGGGTTTCCATATGTGACCAAGAGGCCAAGGAAGAATAAACAAAGGCATGTGCAGTTGTAGTCATCAGGGCAGAGAAGTGGGAAGTGAAGGCCTCAGAAAGATGCAGCAGGATGCTGGGGGAAGGAGGGGTGGACATTATGTCACAGGGTTTAGAAAAAACCCATGGTGCAGTTATCACAGTCCGCTACATCCCTCATGTTACAGGATGTAAAAGAAGAATAGGGTTTCCATGGCATGTCACAGTTCAGTAGCTCCTTCTGCAGAGCTAGATTAATATTTTCCCTTTGTTAATTCACCTTTCTGGCCTCTTCTTTGGATGCAAAGTTAGAAACACTACTGAAAGAAAACTGGTTGTGCACCACTGGTAACTTAGATGCTAACAGAAAGAAGGACAGGAAAGAAGGAAAACCTAACCACAGAGGAGCTTCCTTGAAAACATACAAAGAAAGGAATACAAATCTAGGGTCTCTTGATTAATAATTCCATGGTTTGTGAGTAGATGGTGCACTGGCCTCTGTTCAGACACTTGGTAGATGCACACCTATTATTCAGTCTTTGGATGCAATTTCATGTTGCCATCTGGCATCACAGAGTTGTTGTCTGTTGCAGCATACGAGGTGGAGATCCTCAGCAGTACAAACAAGAATGTTTTTGATTACTATGAGGGCAAAATCCACAAGATCCTTAAAGCATGTAAGTATCAAAATGTTTTACTCCTTTCATTCACCTGTAGAAAAACTAGGTTGACTAAATGTTAGCCAGCATGAGCCATGCAGATGCCTTCTTCTGCCATGGAAAAGTGGGGTCAGATATTTCTACAGCAGGCTTTCAAGAAGGCTTATTTATTGCAAGGCTTGTTTGGTGCAGCTGCCTCACTGTGCAGTTAAGCCCCAGGGTAGTTTTTTTGGTTCACATTGTGCAATCCCAGAGCACATGAGCTTCAAACATTTCAGATGAAAACAAACCAGAAGACACATTCCAGACTCATTGAGTCCATGGTTACAAACTGGAGGAAGTCTAAGATAAAACCCTCCAAACACATGCATAGTGTGGATATTATGTCTTCTGCATCAACTATTTTATTTCATAGACTGTTGACAGATCTTTTTTTTTTTCTTGTGTGGACATAGCCACTGACCTCTCTTCTGATACTAAATGAAGATTTGAAGTGCTTTTTACTCAACTAATTATTGAACAATTTCAACCCTTGTGGAACAGGGTAAGAATTGTCCACAGTGACTTGCCTGAGGTCAATAAAGACAGGAAAACTTCTGGAACTTCAATTTAATAACTGTGCTAAAGAAACAGAAAGGCTTCTTTGTTGTTAGGTGCAGTGTAAAGGTTTGCACAGCTCTCAGACAATGTCCTTTTGCAAGCCTGCCATCCCAGCTGCCCCCATGTGAACTTAATCAGCAGCATCAGAGAGCACTGATACTCTTCAGAGTAATTTCTGGGGAAGCTGTCAGGTGACACACCAGACTTCAGCTGCCGTGGTGTCATGTGGTCACCAGTTTTGAGTTTGGCAGCCAGAGATTGCCTTTAAAAGGGAACTTCAAAGGGTTTGAAATCTTCCCTCTCTGGAACAGAATGATTAACTCACTCCATCAATCTTTGCCCAGGGGCCTGGCAGTGTCACACAGTACTTTATGGCACACAACTTGTGATCTGTGCACAGTGCTCAGTAAAATAAGGTCCATGCTTCCTGAGAGAGAATCTTTGCCCAGGGTCCAGAGAGAGCATCTGACATACCCAGGGCTTTCCATATGGGAAGAAATGATAACATACCTGGTGGTCCAAATACTGGCTGTAGGAGATTATGATATCCCAATGGAAAGTTTTATTAATCTCTTGAGAATACCTACAGCATTTAAAGGCTTTAGGGCTCTGGGTCCAAATGCACTCACAACTTGCAGGAAAGCAGTGGAAAGATTTTGGGTTTTGGTGGCTGAGAGAAATATCCTTTGAATGTGAAGCTGATGGGAAAGGATGTCCTCTAGTCCCACATACTTGATAATTCTTTTTGGTTTGTGCTGTCAGATGCAGCTTCTGAGTATCAAGAAACTTTCAGCAGCTTTGGGAAAGGCTGGCAGGAGGCACAAAGACATGAGGATGAAGAAGAAGCTAGGTGTTGCACCCAAATCAGCCTGTGACTGAACTAGTGTTATTATCTCTTGTATTCTCTGCAGCTCTTCTGAGTGAGGTTGGCTCTGTTGCCATCACAAATTTAGATGAGAATTAGTAGGGTAAAATCTCATTCTCTGGACCCTGTCATTATTTTCTTAGCAACCTTTGACATAAAGGGTTGGTTCAGAGAACAGATGGAAACTCTTATTTGTGTTTGGGAGTCAGCAAAAGAGAATACTGCAGGTCTGTGCCTCTCAGATTACTTTGGTTATTGATAGATTTAGCATACGTGTTTTGGATGGCTAATATTTGTGCTGCCCTAGGAGCCCTCCAGGAGTCCTTTATGGGAGTCCTTTATAGCCCATACAAAGCAGCACAGAATCTTTCATTTTCCTCTTCTTTCCCCCTGCTCCCCTTTTTTAAACATTATTTCCCATTACAGATTCTAAAACTATAAGTGATTGTTTACCTTAAATTCCACTTGGATGCTTTGAAACATTAAATTTCAACTTTTTTTTTACTTGGAGATTTAAAATTGGAAATTACATAATAACTACTCAAGGTAATGACTCAAATGCTTATGACCCCACTGTCTGAATTGTATTAGGCCATTTGTGAAGCATATGAACCGAGAAACACCTTGGTAATTTAAGCCAAATGAGGCATAACATCATCATTTTCTCAAGTAGTTCTTACCCATCTCTGCATTCCGTGAACAAAATGAAAATTCAGGACCCCATGTAGCATAGGAACAGCAAAAAGATCTTGGGTTATATGAGAAAACCTACAGGACTTATATTGTCTCTAAAAATGCAGATGTATAAGTAACACATATTAAACTGATGCAGGTTTTACCTAGGTGGTAGATAAGGTTCTTAAAGGTAGGTTTCACAGATTAGCAGTCTCTGCCAAATTCTCTGAATCTAATTAATGTTAGAATATTCTACCTCAGTTTTGTTCTACTTTTAGGATTTTGATGACTAGTCTTTCCATACTGATAAAAATACTCTATATTGGAGCAGATGATGCACAAGATTCTGTTAACTGATAAAGAGACCATAGTGTAATTTACATGTAATTTAAACTGATTTAATATTGAATTTTTACAGGAAATTTCAAATTATAGTTAGAAAGAGAGTAAGGAATTAGAATATTGCTGTTATTTCCTTTTCTTTTTTCCAAATGGATTGTGAAACTGTTGTTCTAGTTAAACAACATAGTGTCCTCATGACCTGAGATTGGTCAGATGAATAAGCATCTTTCCAGCTCTCATGTCATTGCAGTGTCTGAGCAGCCATCTCATCTGCCTTGGATGCCCACTTCTGCAGTGGGCAGTGCAATTCTGAATTAATAAACTTCAGAGCCAGAATCCTGACCCGAATCTTCTAAGTTACTTTAATATGGAGATCACCAGGTGATTGTCCTGTGTATCAGATTCAGAGGGAAGAGCATAAAGGCTGCATTAGCAAACTTCAGGTCAGGTGTACTAAGGAGAGTGAGATTTTAGTACTGTCTGCTGCATTGTTGAGCCTCAAAATGTTTTAATTTAGTTTGCCAGCTTTTAAGACCACCCTGAACGTGAACATTCTGAAATGGAAGACAGCATGTTTTCTATTTTCCTTGGCTTTTCCTTCAGTCTCTGAGACTTAAGCAAACTTCATAATCTCTGAAAGGTCTTAAGGTCTATAGGAAAACCTCTCCTTCAATAATTACTGCAAACACCAAGACAACCAGTTAAGGCAAAAGTGGCTTGCTTTCTGTCAGGTCACGCTAAGGGAAATGTATCCTAACATAGCAGGGCCATTTATTCACTGGTCAAGCCCAATTCCCAAGGGAAATATCACCTTGGCTTAGCAGTGGGGCAAATGACCACAGGGGTTTGTGTCCTGTGGGCTGCAGCTCCTCTGTCAGTTAGAAAAGTTCTTGAGGTTTTCTCTTCTTGTGCCACAGCTGCGGATGAAAGCATCCAAGTGGGTGAGCACCGGCAGTTCCTATCCCGCTCCATGTGCCAGTTAAACATTGTCCCTGGCAAACGCTACCTCCTCATGGGGAGAGATGGGCAAACTGTGGATTGCAACAACAAGTAAGTGCTCAGGGGTCTCAGGGCAGCAGCAGCGGCTATCATGGACCACAAACCCAGGGGATACTCAGAACACCTCCAGAAAGTAAGGGCAGCGCCAAATTTCTCAGGGAATGATCTGCTGGATTTACTAAAATGCAAAGTGTTCCACTCCATAGGCAAAAGCAGAGCTCTGGGGAAGAGCTGAGCAACCCAAATCCATTGGCTCATGGATCTGTGGTTCCCAGACTTCTCAGGATCAAATCTGGCCCTGGTTCCCCTGGGTTAAAAACTCACAGCTGGAAAAGGACAATGGGGAAAGTTACCAGTCCATCTACTGCAGATGCCTCAAACAGCTCCTGTGTTTGCAGAAGAGACGTGTGGGAGCACAACTAAGAGCAGCTCCCAAGGTTGCTGTTACACCATGCATGCGAGTAGCATATTCTTGTCATTTCTCATTGTCACACTTTAATGAAAAAAAAGGAATTTATCTGAGTGGGAATTTCATATGACCCGATCAAATATTCAGGGAGGAAGGCATCATAAAAGTTTCATTTCCCTGCACAGAACTGGACAAAGGTAATGCCTCTGAAAGCTTCTAGGGAGGAGATCTCCATCAAGGTGTGAGCACCACTTCCTAAAACCTTAAAAAGTCCCATTCCCATCTCTATTACACCACCTAGATCAGTGGCTTGCTTCAAAATAAGCCTTATAGAGACTGGGGTGTCCCAGCAGAGGTTTAAACTCCATCTTCTCCAGTTCAGCCATGAAATACTGGAAGTTACACAGCTTCTCATGGGTATACTCTGTTGGAACTAAACTTCCCCTCACTGTCCCACTGTTGTGCACTGGGGCCTTTTGTGTCATTCTGGAAACTCTAAGAGAAAGTTAGCCCAAGCTTACCTGACACACTCAAAACACAAGTACAGCCAGGTCTGTCCCAGCTTGGCGCTGACACATCCCAGACTTTGTTCAAAGCTCAGTGAGCCTGCTGGTAAAGGCAAGTTTCTTGGCTAGTCTAACTCTTGATTTGAGATGCCTCTCTGAAGGGATGCAGCAGCTCAGGGATTACACTTTCCCATTGCTCCATGTCAGGAATTATGACTAACCTTCTTTACCTGTCCCATTTTCACTCAGGATGCAATACTTACTTGATGCACAAGCCTGGGTGGAGAAAATTCCAGAGGGCAGCGAGTGCCGCAGCACTCTGCGCCGGCAGAGCTGCGCTCACCTGCAGGACTTCCTGAGCACCTCTGACAGCCTGTGCCATGTCTGAACAATGGCCCTGACCCCCCACATCCCTCTGGGACTGCAGCTCACCTTCTGCCAGAATTCTTCCTGCGAAGTCTGTGCATCCCAGTGGCACCTGAAACATGGCAGGGCTGCTTCCATCGCTGTTTCTCTGACTGGGGTGTGAAACATCCTCTTGTGGGTATGTGTGTGGGTAATACAATAAAAATGCAGTTCCTCTACTAGTTACTGTGCTTATTGTACCTGACACTGGGAAACAGAGAGCAGGAGTTTGTGTCTCCTTGAGCTATTCTACAACAGTGCAATTATCCTGCAGAAAGTTAAAAAAAAAACCACATTGTGCATTGCCTGAATAATTTCTGCCTGGGAAAAAAAATAAAAAAAATAAAAAAAAAAAAAAAAAAAAAGACATTTTCATGGGTCAAAAAGAAAACTGGGTGTTCATGGGCTTACCTGTGTTACACTGCTGCTGAAAGAGAAGAGATACCAACTCATGCTTCAACACATCAGCTGGTTTCTGGCTGTAATTGTGAGTCCTGCTGACCCCATGCCTGGATTCCATACACTTCTAAAGCTGGAACTAGGAGTGGTACACTGACCATGCCCTGTGCTGGACTCATGAGCCTTCCACAGGCTTGTTGGGCTGGTAGGTCACTGAGGGCACAGAGTGCTTTTAATTGCACCCTCTAGCCACATGTTTTTCAAGCTATTCTTTTTCTTGAGTTTAACTCAAAACTGCTCTTTTCTTGGGATAAGAAAAGGTCTGTCGAAAATGTTTCGGTAACACTAATAAGCAGATGACTTTCAAGCGCAGGTTTTGCTTCTTTAGCTTGCCAGCAAAAAGGCATTTGTCAGTCATGTCTGAAGCAGAGAAGAACTGTGTAGGTCACCATCCTCAGCTGCTCGTACCACTATCTGTGCCAGCAAACATTTGCCACCTGGACTGCTTGTGCTACACTGCAGTAAAAATAAGAAAGGCCTGTGTCAATGGTATGATAATTAGTAGGTCATGCTGAGCTGGTTAATTTGGAGTCAAATGACCTACTGATAGAAAGAGCAACAGTGATGTCATGTGGCCAAGACATTACACTCCAGCAGCACCTACCAAAACAGCTCCATCACCAGAAATTTCAGATTCCCAGAAGAGAGTTCATTGCTTTGTGCCTGAACTGACAACTGAACAGCTGCAAACTCAAACTTAGCATCAGCAGGACCTGGATATCAGCAACATCTTCCTCTCAGCTGCCAAGTGTTGCATGGATGGAGGGTAGGGAAGGCTTATTTCAGGAAAACATCAATGTCTGCTTCATGACATATGTAAAGGAAGATAAGAAACCTACTGAAGGTGTAAGACAGACACTTAAATTGACAGAGGACCTTGAGGTTTGCCCCAGCTTTCACATTTATGAAACGTGATTTTAATGCCTGGTCACACATTCTCTTTATTACACAGCTTATATAAATGTCAGTGATATGGCAAAATACAGCTGAGGTCAGTAAAGCAAGTACTAATTTCTATGAATATAAGATGAAGAATAGGTTGTTGCACTGACATACCCATTATCCAGTAATTCTGCTAATATTTATAAAAGAATACCTCTAAGGTTAAGAGCCAAATTCTTCCTTTCCACTCCCCAAGGCTTGAGTTAAATAATGTCTGACCCTTCTGCTGTGTGGAGTATATCAACAGCTCAGAGGTTCTTGCCTGGCAAACAAATCACCAAATAATTGCAACACTCAAGAATCTGTAAACTGTGGTCAAAGCATCATTAAAATTATATATTAGAGCTAACATACATTTTACATATTTTCTTCCATTTTACTTGCAGGTGAGTCTAAGCTGGAACTTCTAAGTGTCTGAACTTTGCAAATGCAGTCTCAATTTGGGAGCTGTGCGTGACTAATAAAGTTATTTTGGGGGCAGAGGACCCAAACATGCTTCTACTTTAACTCTGCCAATTTGCTTCCTAGGAAAACCTTTCAGTATCTCTGGCCTAGGAGCTGGCATAGAACAGTCTCTACCCCCCAGTACGTTTCTGCCCCAAACTTCCAAACATATTCATAGGGAGAGGGAAGACAATGGTGGAGTTATTCTGTGCTGCCACAGCTGTTAATGTTTGCAGGTAACGCAGTGGCAGACCTGCTGGAGACTCAGCCAGCACCATGGAGGCCCTCTGGAGAGCTTTGGAAGCATTCCTTTCTCCTTCAGCTGCCACAACCTGCAAAGGAACAGAAATGGAAATAGCGTGGAAATATTGCCCACAGTGGTGAAAATCCAGCTTTATAATGAAGAGAAAACAAACTCTTCATGGATTCCTGGAACCATAGGACAAGAGGAAATGGCCTTCAAGTTGCCCCAGAGGAGGTTCCCATTAGTTATTAGGAAAAAAATTAGGTTGGCAAGCATTGGAAGAGGATGCCCAGGGAAGTGGTGAAGTCACTAACCCTGGGGTCATTTAAAGGGTACATAGATGTGGTGCTTAGGGACATGGTTTAGTGGTGGACTTAGCAGTGTTGGGTTTAAGGGTTGGATTTGCTGATCTGAGAGGTCTTGTCCATCCTAAACAATTCTGTGGCGCTATGACACGGATATGAAAGCCTGGAGGTGGACAGTCATGGGTCTCACCTTAGCTTTTTTCTCTTGAGCAGCCTCTGCTTCAGCTGCCATTGCCCTCTGCATGGCCATGGGGATCCGGATGTCTTTGATCTCCACACGAGCCACTGTGACTCCCCACTGCTCCGTGGCACTGCCGAGGGTAGCCTTGGGGACAAACAACACACCAGGAAAGCACAGTGCTGGCAGAGGGAAAGCCACGTGGAGTACCCTGCTTGGACAGAAGGACAGGGCAAGCCTGCCCAGCTGAAAGAGGGATGCTCCAGGGGCACCAGCACCCAGCACGAGGTGTGCACAGTGGGTACCACTCCTGCTGGTCAACACCAGGGTAGCCTTTGTGGCTTCTCTCCTGCCTCCTCAGTTACACCCCCCATCCTTTCCTTAGGTGGCAGTTACTGAGCTTCTCCCTTTTACAAAGAAATGCTACAGAAAATTCCTTAAGCAGCACAGCACAGTAAAAGTACTCTAAGGGTGAGACACCAGCCAGCCCTGCAGCACGGGCAAACCCATCTGTGCTCCGGCTCCTGGGCACTCCTGCAATCCACAGCACCACCATGACCCTGTCTCTGCGTGGCCACTCTCCTGCTACAGAGGGTACAGTCTCTCTTTGGTCTGACTACGCCTTGTCTCTGACTGAAATTAGTAAATTGGGTATTGGATTTTTCCTCTGCTCTCTCCCTGGCTGCCAAATCAAAAAAAAGAAACTAGAGGCATTTAAAGCATACAGCGACTCAATTTTGTGCTCTCAGTTGTAATGACAGGAGATACAATTCTTGCCTCAATCAAGGGTCTGCTCCATACAGAGCTTCCCCTGAGCAGATCTCTTTCTCCATGTTTGCAGCTGCCTCTGTGCAAGGCCTAAGCTGATTTTTTAAAATCACTGGATAATTTCAGAATTTTAATTGCTTTTTGATAGAGATAACTCTGCTACAAGAGGTGGGGGAATACCTTTAGAATAACTCTTCCTGACTCTAAGCAATGAGATGTATAACTGAAAAAAAAAAAAAACCCATAAAGGGATATTTTGTTTTCCTTGTTGAAGAAAAAGAGAGATTATTTCTAATTTGCTACTCCCCAGAAGACATCTCCATGCTTATGAATTTTGAGTGCCAGATTTACCTGGATACTGTGTGCAATCTCCTCACGACCTGCCAGCAGCTGAGCCAAGCTCTGTGTACCCAGAACGTTTCTCAGGGCTGTCTGTGCCAGAAGCAAGGTGGCAGAGTGGACATCAGTGACGTTGGCAATGGCACTGACAGCGCTGTGGATCCTGTAGTGCACCACCCCATCCACCTGGGCAGTAACAGCATCCCTGGTGAGAATCTGCATTTGAGAAATGCACACAGTCACAGAAAGATCCAACAACACATCCTTTCCCTAGAAAGGGAATTTTATATTTTTTTTAACCCTTAGTGAGTAAAAGGCATTGATAATTCAAACAAACTAAGAATTTCTCTTGTTTTATTTGTCATTCCCCCAAGAAATTAAAGAAATTACTTCAAGAGAGCTGTCCAGCATCAACAAAGTTTAAACTGGGGAAAATGCTTTACATACCCTCTAAATAACTGCTTCAATTGTAAGTGAATTTCATAATTTGAATTAATTTCTTTTGCAATAGTAAAAGATGGCTATCCTCTTCCTTTCTTGTAGAAAGGTCCATTGATGAGCTTATACATTTCATGCAGCTTGGAAGATCTGTGCTACTTCCCCTGAACAATGTGTTTGTAAGAAACACCAGCAAATTAAAACAAAAATAAAAAGTGCATAGAATTGTGAGAAGAAACTGAAAGAAATATTTAAGCATTCATAGAAGAGTTGTCATTTTTACCAGACAAGCTTCTTGTGCCTCAGAAAGCAGCTGGCCTCAGTGGAGAACTGGTGATGCTCCACTATCACTTCCCTCCTCAGCATCTTTTGCCTGCAAGGGGATGCTCCACAAAAACCCTGCCAAATGCTGAGGAAGCCTGGCCAATAGCTGCTAAGCCTTATACAATACAAGTTCTGCAACCATCTTCCTTCCAGCCTCACATTTTGGGGGAGCCATTTTTCATTTCACACCACACACCCCTGCACTCTGTACTCCGAGAAAAGGCTCTTTCTGTTTACAAAAAGATAACAGTCCAAAAAACATCTCCTGGGGAACACAGTAGGAAATTCTGGGGGCCCAAAGGGTCTTGGAGCTGCCTCTTCTCCCTCTGGTCTTTGTTTAATGACAGGGACAGCAGTGTCAACTCCATAAGCAGAAGAATTTTTCTGCCATGGGGCTGAAGCCACACAGGACCAAAACTTGATCAGAACAGGATTGCTCAACAACTTATCCTTCAGATTAAATTTTTCAGTCAAAATTTGCCAGCAAAATGCCTTAAGATATATCCTGCTTGGAGGTATCTTGCTTCCTCCATCCATCCCTGCTTGGACCTGAGTTTTGTGGAAGGTTGGCTGATAACTCCTGTTAATTTAATGGGATTTGTTAGCCATGGTTAATTTGTCTTTCCAGACATATTTAGAAGGCTCTTTTGAATAGTGAGCTACATGGCAGATCCAATTTTATTAGGACATGAATTTGCAACTGGGAATTTTGTAGCCCACTCCTCTCTTGTCCTCCCTGTCTCACATTCACACTTGCAACTCCTTTCCCTTATTTTTGAAATCACAGTTCTGAACACCAGCTTGACCTGCAATGATGCATCTGCAGATTTTCATTAGGAGAATGGTTTGGGTTGGAAGGGACCTTAAAATATTACTCACTTCCAACCTGCCTTCCCTTGGCACAGACCCCTTCCCCTAGACCAAATTATTCAGAGCCCCCTCCAACCTGGTCTTGAACACTCCCAGGGATGGGGTACCCATAACTTCTTTGAGCAAGAAGTTGTGTTGTAAGCAGCTTGAAATGCAGAAGATACAGCAGAAAAGCTAAGTTCCATATGGTAGCTAAACTCCATACAGTAGCTCAGTGTAGCAAAATTACAAAATGTGCATTACTTTTGAATGTGCTACGAATCTGCTGCATCTTTCATTCCTGTCTTAGATGGCCCCTAGAGAAGTTACCTCTTGTGGAGGAATCTTACAGGTAACCGTCCTCAGATCAACCTTGATAAATGTATCTGTACATGGAAGTACAAGGATCATCCCTGAAAAATAAAAATTATTAGATGACACACCTCTGCAAGTAAAGTCCAGATCCAGGTATCCTAGAGAAAATAAAGAGATGGAAATACCCACAGGATTTGGAATAACACCCTGCTTATCACTGCTGCTGTGCTTTCTGCTTACAAGACATGACAATAGTGATGCTTTGCATTTTCAAATAACAGAGGGAAGTGCAGATATCTGCAAATAATGTGAACTCATTAGAGCTTAACTACCTAGGACTCTTGTCTGGAAATGGGCAGCTTAAAGCTCTTGTTTGAAGTCTGCCATGAGACTTTTGGCAAAAATTCCTTCCATGCCTTAAATTTTCCCTTTTTAGATCCCAAGCCATGTATGGTTCAGTATGTCTCCTCAGGAAAGACATCACCCAGGTGATTCCTGTACCACATGAGGAACATTTTCCCAAGATGTGACAAATCCTGTGAAGGAGTTTCCACTCTCCTTCACTGGACAGGGAGACTGGACAAAACTTCCAATCTGCTACTGTAACCTCAGCACCTTGCTTTGGCACCCAGAGCCACACAGAAGAGCCCATACCAGGCCTAGCTGCTCTTTGGACCACATGACTACCATTCAAGAGGAAGGACAGTACCTGAAAAGGACTTTTCCCTGTTATTTCAACTTCCAGTTGTCCCTTTTCATTGCCCAGAGGTGGTGACTGCACCAATGCAAACTCCTCACGTAGCTGGGTTTGGTTTGTGATTTGTAAGCTGGTCCTAGGGAACAGCCTTGGGGTAGCTGCTGAGTGTCCCTGCCCTGACACATTTACCATTTTCAGGGCAGAGGACAGCTAAGGAGCTGGCAGCAACAAGCTGTGTGTTGGAAGTGAGGTGCAGGGAAAGAGTCCACAGTTACCCAAAAAAGTGTTCAGCTCTACTCATGGCAGAGCTGAGCACTGCATTTAAACCTCCCTGCAGTCCCCTGGCACTGTGTGCAGCATGAACTCATCTTTCTGTTGTCCACATTGCTCAGCAGCCAAGTCACACCAGGTATCGAGGTACTCAAACCTCTGTGCTATAATAGGAGGGTGGCTGTATCTTCTCTTGAGAAAAATAAACAGTCTGCAGGTAAAGGAACTGCAGCAGAGAGGAGCTTCTCATTCCCCTCTGTGCTATGAAGAAGGGTTCCGTGGAACCTCGCAATTCTCTGTGTGGTCTGAGTGCCTTGTAATAACATAAACAAACCCAGAGGACTTTAACAGAGAAAAACTGCATGCATTCACCTGGTCCCTTTGCTTTCTTAGACAGAATACGTCCCAGACGAAACACAACAGCACGCTCATATTCTCTGACAACCTAGGAAAATATTTTACATTTAGAATTTTACAACTAATTGTATTTTCACTCCCCGGTCCTTAAATCTTTGGCACCCATATTAAATGTGAAGAAAGTACAAATAATATAGGAAGTAACAAAGCTGCAAATCACTTTCTTCACGTCTTCTACTTGACTCATGATTTGCTGGAAACACTCAGCCCCTGCCCATGGAAACAGGTTACAAAACACATCACATATGAAAGAATTAACAGTGATCTAAAAAGGACACCCCAGAGCTCTCTCGACATCAGCAGCACACTCAGAGGAGTTGTAGGCAAAGGGACGCTCACCTCAGGTAATCTAAACCACTTCACTTAGTGTATCATGACTACTCTGAACTCCTGAACTATCCTGAACTCTTCTTTCACTGTTTTGGTGCCTTTGGGACTTAGCAATCAATTCTTGGCATCCCACTGATGTTTAACTGGAAGTTTAACTGATGATGAATGTTGAGACTGGAAGAAATTAAGTGAGGAAGTTGTGGCAACACAGAACCTTTGTGAAAGAGCCTGTGTGGATCTCATTTCCAGAGCACATCTTTGCTACAAACCTGTATGATTCCCAAAATGTGAATGTGAGGTGCCTTGTCTTAACTAAATCAGTAAAAAAGTAACAACAATGGTAATAAAGCACTCCTAATGTGCCTCAAATCCTGAGAGCTTACCTTGATACATGCCCAGATGGAAATAGGAAAGGTAATAAGCACCAGGAGGAATGAAAGTGAAACCAGGATCCAGCCGCAGACACCAATTCCTTCCCGCCTGTCAGCTGCAAAAAATATAAGGAAGAAGAGCAATTAATGCAAAATTTGAGAAGTCCTCCCAGGGATGAACATCTAGCCCAGGGCAATCATATGGGACCACAAAGTCTACAGAAACTCACTCCCTCTTCCTGCCTCCCATCACCTAACCAAACATTCAGCTTTATGGCCCGTCAGCACAGAAAATTAAAAAAGGCTCAGAAAATACATTTTTGCAACAGGAAAAAAGAGGAAAATGAAAGATAGTGGCTGTGGAGGAAAAATAAATGAATGGGTGAAACCATGAGTATGAAACTGTTGGGTGGGGCAAAGGGTTTAGTTTGTGTGAAACAGGAAACAAGGTAAATGAGGGGGTCTTGCTTTCTTTAGATGGACATTTTTAGGAATATTAATGGACCAGTACATCCACTGGACTGTTCAGCAGAACTTCAGAATTAGTGCTTGTCAAAATACATGCCCATGCATTTTAAGCAGTTGTCTCAGTGCATTCAGCTCATCTCGTCCCAAAATTTTGTTCTAATGAAATAAAACTAATATAAAACTAATTTCATTATTTTAGTGCCTGAAGGGAAGGCAGTAGCAAAGTAAGTTATTTCAAAGGTGTAGGGCAGGACTGGAAATTTCTGATACCAAATAAAACTCACGTGCAGACAGAAATTAGAAACAGGAAACAATTCAATTTATACTTTTTAAGGAAAAAACCAGCTTGTCAGGACTCTGAAACAGCACTAGGCTCCCTGATCTGTAAGGCAGGAGCTGGCATTCCAGCAGAGCAGGACTGACAGGTTTGTCAGAACACTCCCAGCAGCCCCAGGGAAGGAGGACACACAGCACAGCCCTCCTGAAGCCCCTGCCCCTCCTGGGTCCCTGCGCATGGCCGGGCTGTGCCTGCTGCGCTGGCGGCTGCACACCTGTGACAGGTGACAGGTGACATCCAGCCCTTGGCTTTGCCCATTCTGCTTGTGAGGCCCCTGATGCAGATTGCATCACTCACATGTGAGTATTTCCATGCAGAAGGACCCGGGTTCAGTTCTCCTTGAGAGCTGGGCACAGAGCTGGTGCCCCCGGAGCCCAGCTTTCCTCCTCACCCTCCCCAAAAACCCAGCAATTTTAAATCCCTGGTTGTTTTATGAGGCATCATCAGGCACTTTGCAATCAGTGGCAAAATTGATTTGAGGAGCTTCCCTAAGCAAATTACTGTGCAAAGCTTAAGGCCATCTGTATAAAAACAGATTATTAGGATTTAGTGTGAAAATCCTTAAGCCTTTTACTGTTATCTGTTCTCCACACAGTGGACTTCACATTACACTAGTGGTGTGGCAGGCTACAACAGGTACACAAAGTACCAGCAGTGAGGAGTCTTAATCAGTGGAAAGAGATCAAGAAAAGTCACAGAATTTGTATCATTCATAATTCTTATTCTGAAATATGAGCAAATTAATCATGAAGGAATGTTTTCTTCAGTAGAACTCAACGTTTTTACTCTCTCTTAATTTCACATAAATGACCAGCTTACAGAAAATATCTGAAAATCTTTTGCTCCAGTGACAAATTTGGTTATGAATAATCTCCTCAAAAGCAATTTTGGGTTGTAGCATCATCTACCATCATCCACCTGAGCCCACTGTGAAGATGCCTGATGAGAATAACACAATCCACAGACAAGGGAATAGATGGGAAAAAATGCCAGCACTCAGCAGACTGATACTCAAGCAGCTGAGAAGAGTTAGGGGTCAAGATATCACCCCTAACCACCATGGGCAAAAAGCATGCATCCAAAACTTGACAAATTACAATTGAATCCTTCTCCACAAGAACTGTCCTAGAGATCCTAATCCCAGCTAATAATGTAGGTTACAATTAGAAAAGGAGAACAGGAAAATATGTCTTTGAATGAAACTCCTAGCTCCCCCAAACGACCACAGGTCTTCTCTGAATACCCCAAAGTTCAAATCATTTAACCACACAACAAATTAAAGACTCTAGAAAATAAAACACAATCCCATGTACCACTGACTTGGGTTTGTCATTCCTGTATATGGATTATAATAGTCATAACCACCAAAAACCTCACTTGACTCTTTAGTTCAGAGCGAATCAGGAGCTGCAAATGCACCACAAAATGTGAGAGCTCATCACTGAGCAGTTGTGGAAAAACTCCAGGGTGATGGAATAAGATTCACCTCATTTTTTCCTAATTATTCATAAGAGTACATCACAAACAGACATAGTAAACAAACTCATTATATGGGTTTAGCACTTAGAAAGGAGATTAAAAACTCAGGGTGGGCAAAAATCTCCCAGGCCTCCTGCAGCAACAAAAAGATGGAGCAGATTCAGCCTCTTTTAACCACCATGATTAACCATAACTACTTTAACCTTTCTGCTTTCTCCTTAGGGCTGAAAAATTCTTCTGTCTTCCCTACCTAGATCCTATTTTCCTCTCTCCACTCCATCTCTCCATACAGAAGTGTATCAATAGCTGAATCAGTCTTTTTCATGCATGGGGTCATGCTGGCAGAAGGCAGCTGCTGATGCATCCTGGCAGGGCAGCATGAAGCAACTTGCTCTGTCACTTACAGTGGCAGATTCTGAGTTTTCATCTACAGTCTGTGTCAGACATCAAACATAAAACAAATGTACTTTTTTTGTTTGGTTAGTTCTGCTCCTTTTTAATATTATTGAGAAAAAACCCACTCACAGACACAAAACAAGGCTTACCAATTAGATGTTCTGTGTTCATTTTCTTGGGTCTCTCTGTCTGGGGATCCATCCCCTTAGAGGGAAGCTCTGACCCCCTCACAGATGAGACAGCAGCAAACCTTGAAACTGCAGGGCTCATGCAAGATGCTGAAGAGGGAGGCAGGATGAGAGAAGGAGAAATCCCCTGTACTGGAGTCTCCCGGGAGTTAGTTACCCTGGTGAGGAGAGGATGTTCCCAAACACCAAGTCTTGTGTCTCTGATGTAGCTGATGGTATTCTGTGGCTGTCCTCTGTCTGGGGGGCACTTGGCCCAGCTGTCTTAGGCCCCACAAAATACAAGCTGGAAATAATTTCTATGAATCCGTCACCAGAGATTAAAACACCCACGAAAAAGCCAGGAAGATAAAGCGAGTCCTGTGAGCAGCAGCTGTAAGAAAATGAGGCTCAGGGGAGATCTCAACCCTCTCTACACCTGCCTGAAAGGATGTTGTAGCAAAGTGAGGATTGGTCTCTTCCATCAAGAAACAAGCAACAGTATAAGAAAAAAAGGCCTCAGGGTGTGACAGGGGAAGCTTAGATTAAATATGAGAAAAAACTTACTTCACCAAAAGAGTTGCCAAACACTGGAACAGGCTACCCAGAAAAGTGGTAGAGTCCCCTCCCTGGTGGCATTTAAAGCACATGTAGCTGTGGCACTTTAGGATGCGGTTTAGCAGTGGGCTTGGCAGTGCTGGGTTAATGGTTGAACTCAATCCTAAGCGGTCTTTTCCAACCTATGATGCTAGAAAGGCAGAAGGAAGAGATTGCGTGTGCTCCTCTGCTGTTTTGGGGCTCAGCTGTTGTTCAGGTTTCAAACACCAGCATAAGGAATAAGCAAAACCTCAGGTGAGGTCTTCAAACTGTGTAGAATAGGTCACCGCGCCCTTCTTCACACTGTCCATCGGTACAGTTGATCTGGATAACATCAAAACCATGGCAGAAGCATTTCTGTTCCCAAGCCTTAAAAATTGTCCCCCAAGTAAGAGTATTTTTCACAAAATATTTTGACAATAAAACTAAGCACAGCATTTCAGACTAAGCCATTTCTGAAGGCAGTAGCAGCAGAGGGCAACCCTCTCAAAGAACAAGGCTGTTGCTTGTTATTTTAATAAAATATGAGAGGGTTTTTTAAATATGTAATTTATGAGTTTGATATATAGCTGCATTAATTACAGGGCTGGTTTTTGTGGGTATCTGTTATCTAGAATATCTGTGAAGATCTGGCTCCAGCTTCATTTCACCCAAGACCTCCTTCCTGCCAGTAATCACCTTGGCCCCAGACAGGTCATTGAAAGCTGATTGTTCCCCAGAGAATCCTTCTTCAGTCTCACAGAGAGGAAACTACACCCCTGAACTGACATTTTAAATCCCACTGAAAGCCATAAGCACAGCCTGAAAAGTCGGGATTGACATGCTTATTGCAATATGCTCCCAAAAATGTGACAATATTCATTTTAGGCCATTTGTAGCATTTTCATCATTATTTGACTTCTCAACACTGAGCTGTATGATTACATCTCTTCAGGAGAGATGCTTACTAGCAGGGTAGCATTTGTGAACAGTAACAAGAGAAATGTGGTTTAATTGTTTCAGAACCAAAAACATAATACAGAAAACTATCCCAACAGGTTTTTTTTTTAAATTTTAGAGCAAAACTAAAGTTATTGAAAATAGCTTAATTCTGAACCATTCGAATGCCACAATTTAAACAGCTGTAACAGACATAATTGCTCCCTGTTTATTGACAACTCCCTGAGGTGACTGTAAATATAGGTAAGTAAAGCAGATGGTGTTTTGTGTTTGTGTTCAGGAACATCACAATATTAGGGTTTTTTTCATTTTAACGTAAGCTGCCCTTTTTTCCTCTTTTCAAAATTTTGAAATCAAAGCCAGGGCAATCTAAACGCTTTCTCCTTGGGGCTATGCTGGGGCATGCGGATAACTCATGTCCCAGATTACTACAGACCACTCAGAGATTAAAACACATGAGAGCTCTGGGGCAAAGCAGTTTACAAGCTGCAAGTTCACTGGTGCTGAACAGCTTGGTGCACTCCTGTGACACAGGGCACGCCTCAAAGACTGAGCTCAAAGCTGCTTCAGCAGAATTTACTGACTTGGAAGCCACATCAGATGATTGTGCTTCGGGCTGCTCGCAGTTCACCTGTTTCTGCAGTTTTATATTTGTGACATAGCTAAGCCTTCAACATCTATTCCAAAAGCAGCACAAGGGCTCAGGTCAGGCATGATCAGGTGCTTACCTGTAAGCACATCATTCTCCAACATTTCTCTGCACCAATGGCTACATTTACAAATGGCACCCGTCCTTTACAATGTCAACTTTCTCCCACTTACCTCCTCTTCCAGTTGTAGAGACTTAATCCACAGCCATTTGTAAACAGTGCCAGTCCCAAAAATGCAAAAAAAGAATTGTCAGGCAGTCCCCACATGAGATTTGCAAACAAAGTTGTAAGTTTAAATTTGTCTTTTTCTGACATTCTTAGGCCCATACTACTTTCTTTCCCATGCACTGGGCTTTGGCCAGTCCCTATAGATTTCTCAGCTTAGTCTTTTCCTGACCCCAAGTTCTGCTTTCTTGCTTCAGGCTCAGCATTCCCTTTCCCCAGGTCAAAATTAAGAGGACAGGACAGGACAGGACAGAGCAGTACTGTCCTTTTGCTTGTAGGAACACCCCTTGTTGCTGCTCCTCCTCATTAAAATGGCATCAGTTTTCAACAGCTGAAGGTCTGGAGATGACAGAAGGCTCCCCTTGGGCCACTAGAGTAAATATGAGAGACAGACAAAGGTATTGCTCCTCTATCAATAACGGAAGGCAAGTCACAACAGTCAGAACATTCATACCATGGCAAGTTTCCCTTCAGGACCAGGCAAACTCTCAGCACTCATTTGCAAACCAGAGGAAAAGGACAGAAAATTATTCTGTTTCTCTTCTATTCACTGCCACTGCAATTAAAGCACTTGAAACAAACATTGAAACTTGTTTGCAAACACAATCTCAGCATGTTCTTAGTTGTTGCAAAAAAGGTTTTATTTCAAGGAATGCTTCACCACACCGTATCTCTGCAGGCCATCAGTACGCACGAAATAGAGCAGTAATAGGCAACTTGAACAGTGAAAAAAATCAGTTAGTCCAGAATTAAAGTCATACAGCAAGAGCCCTTTCCTGGCACAGGCTCAGTTTAAGGTGGTTTGCCTCAGGAGCAGACATTTCCTTGGCTGTCTAAAAACGGTGCTCAAGTAAGCATGAAGGAACTCAGGACAAATCATTCCCTTCAGAAATTCCAAGGCTGGGTCACAGCAGTTTGCTGCAATGCAGAACACACTATTCCTGAAGAGGAAAAAAAATTAATAAAAACCAATTTTACATCAGGAGAAATATTTTAAAAATTGAGTTTTAATCCTAACCAGTGGAGAGTTCCTTTACAAAATCCAGCTCAGTAGGATTGAGTAAGAATCAGACAGCCCATTCCAGACATAAGTAAACACTTAACCTTGTCTAACACTGATGGGAGCATCAAACACTATTCTCTGGTAAAGTGGCTGGACAACACCCAGTTACTCCATTGCTTCAGAATAAGAGCATTTAACACAGTGGATTTCTCTACTTCTCACCTGCTTTTTTGGAGAAACTAGGCTTGAGTCTCTTCAGCATCTCTGAGTCTTCCACTGCTCAGACAGGAACCCCATATCTCATGACCATTCAAGGGATATTTTTAGAAACAGAGGCAGAAAGTGTTTACTTTCTGACAAAACAGTATTACTTGCTTTTGACTACAGGGTGACATGAATTAGTTCAAACTTTGATTGCTTGATGGGGAAACTAGGATTAAAATAGGATGTCAGACTCAGCACCTCAGTAAGGTTACAAAACACTTACTGACTTGGAACTGGTTTACATTCCATTTCCCATTCCAGGGGAGAAAAGCCAATTTGCTCTTGATAAGATACCTGTATCTTTATTTTCTCCAACTCATCTGCAAATCTACAAAGAACAAGTTATGGAAAGAACGACAAGCAGAGTGAAATTAAAGATGGTAGAGACCTCTTCCACAGACTTCTTAAGTCAAGATATTAATATCCAAGATATCAATTTTAGGAGCAGTTCAGAGTGGAGAATCATGAGAATTTAGCAGGTTTTACAAAATAAAAAAATGCAAGAACACAATTCTTTTTTTAGATTTAACGTAATATGTAAGTTTGATTATTAAAATGTAAAAAAATTTAAATCTACATCTACAAATTAAACAGGATATTTCTAATGTCACTTCTTAGGAAGTAAATTTTATAATTTTGGACAGAATTCTGCATCAAACAGAAACAGCACAAAGCAAGATCAAGATCAGTAGAAGTATCTTAGTAAAAACAAGTTTATTCATTCATATTTTAGGTAAATATGGAAATAGTCAGCAAAGCCTTTTTGCCATGACTGTAAACTTTTTATTTTAAAAAATTATGTTAAAAACCAATACAGTAATTTCCATTAATGTTCTAAAAAAGTTTGTTCACATCTTGAAAGAAAATACATTAGCAACATCTCCCAGCATCATCAATCTTTAAAAAAGTAAAACTCTAGGTGCAGAACATTTCTACAGTGTAGTATCTCTACATTTTAATTTAGTCACATGATTGAATATCATTCATCTCTATTGTCTTTAGACCATGATCAAGAGCATACCTTAAATAGAAGATATTCAATGATGTGTTACACATTGCCACAGATACTAACATTATTAGAAGAGTGCACAACTCAATTTCACTAACAAAGCAAGACCTTTCTATATGCTGCATTGTAACAGTTAATTTAGCTATATGCCTTTAAAATCATGTACGTTTTCCAAGGAAAAATACTAAAAAAATCCATGGTCCAAATTCTGCTCCCACTTATATTCACAAGATAAGATAAGCACCATCAAGTTGTAGTTTATAGCTGAAAAGCATAGAGAACCAGTTTGTTTGTGAGCATAAGGGAGAGAAGAATTTGCCCCATGTCTGTAAACATTCACATTAAGTCTGCAGTCAAAAGTGCCAGATAGGCAGCCTATCCGCAGTACAATTATTTCATTCATTCAGAGGGGTGCTGAAGGCAAGGAGAATATTATGGAACCTTATTTTAGAGGCAAGTTAAAATGTTTTTATGTACTTCGGAAAGACATATTCTCAGCTAGCTAAACCATACTCCAGTAAAACATAATCCACTTCTACCAAATACAGTACAGCATCATTTCCTATCTTTCTTGTTCAGACAAAGGAGTACTCAATTCAGCAGCAAGCCCATGACAGTATTTTGAAGCATAAGAAAAACCCCCACACACCTCTGACCTACCCTCCCCTTAACACACTGCTGATGCTAACAGGAGGTCCTCATACATAGGAAGAAAACATCTGAAAAAAACCATAAACTGACCTTGATTCGTAAACACACAAGAAGTGTGCTTCTAGACAAAAGGTCGTCTACAGCTTTAATTGTCTAGTTTCAGTCTAGATCTCAGTCTATATTAACCACATATACCATACAAAACATAACAGGATAGGTGCTTATTCACACTATTAAGTATACTTGGTCTCCCTACTCAGCATGACAGTCAATTGCCCTATTTACACAAACATCTGTTTGAATGTTCCCGATCCTGTAAGACACCAAACATTGAACTCTGAAATTAAAGGAGAGTCAAGGATGCTCAGCAATTCACAGGATCAGACCCTGAATCAAATTGAATGCAATTCACAAATTAAGTTTGACATCTGACACAGCCTTCTGGAAACATTTTGCCCTCATGTTTTCCCTTTCTTTCCCCAGCTCAGACCATGCTCACACTATCGCAGAGACAGCTTTCAAAGTGAATAGGATCAGGCTCTGTCAAGCAAACACTGCAGTCTTTAGAAATGCCTGGTATTTACTGCCATCCACTCTGGGGCAGACTTGTCTGCAATGAAAATGGTGTTCCTGGTGTTGATGGATAGTTAGCAAAACCTTCAGGCTGAGCTGTATAGTTCTCCAGAGCAGAAGCAGAATGTGCCTTTAAGGAAGATAAGAAGTTAGGAAACAGCACTGATAAATTCAAGGAAACAAAAATCTAAATTAAGCAAAATTTCAGCCACAGTACCAGTCCTGCTCAAGCTAAAACAAACTGATTATATTCTGAAGTGTGCAAAGAATAGAGATAAGCAAGGCATCTATACAAAGATGTTAAATCTGTAGCGCAACTATTGCTCTGAAGTACCAGAGAATGAAAAAAGCAGTTGGATTAAGGGGGAAAACAGAGAGGTGTTAATGGCACCAGCTGATTTGGAAGGCACAGCTTAGTCAGGAGCTGTAATATTTTAGTGACTCAACTTTCCTTCTCTTCATTGCTTAGATAAATAACTGTTAATTTTAGTGACTGGATCTTATAAATCAGAATAATTACATTCCCTCAATGCAATCTGCACACATTTCTACAGAACAAAATGTAGCTGCAAAAGCATGGTCTAGATGAAGTGACCTGCTTCCTCCAATCCCCTGATATTCAGATGATATCTGACAACATGCTGCACTCTGAACAGTACTTAGACACATGCTCCATTTCAACAACTGATGTGTCACAGAAGAGAGAAAACATTAAGTCAAGACACTCAGCTCTCTCTTCTAATATTATGTAGAGAAGGTCAAATTTCTTACAAGAGTCTGTACAGAGGCTGTTTTTTAACAAAATACAAACTAAACCTAGAAACAGTCTGATGATAGTTTCAGTTAACTTATGTAGTTTGGTGGGTAAAACAAGCTGTTTCATGGACAAGAGATGATGAAAGTACACATTACCCAAAGCCACTTTAAGCTTATATTACAATTCTATCTGTGGGAACTATTAAGAGAAAGGCACAACCACAACAGACACAATTTCAAGACAATCTGATTACATGTGCAGAGGCACATAACTCATAACAAACGGTCCATAGAAATCTGTAAGTTACTCAAATGTCAGACTGGAACTGAGCAAAAATTTTGCAATGGTATGGTCAGCTCATTAGATTTAACAAACCCAGCAAAAAAATTAATTTGCATTATCTTTTCTTTTATTTCTCCCCATTTTACAAACAGTTTTAGATAATGCTTTAATCTCATTTATGAAGCATTGTACATGGGCCTTGAGTAAGAAGTTAGTACAAGTTGTTTTTTATCATCATCCCTTAAATCAGTTCTCACACAATTTAGGGGTTTTAATTATTTACTGACTTAAACTAATCCCAAGGAGTGAACAGGCAAGTAGGTGCTCAAGAGATCACTGGAAGCAGAACAGTACTAACAAATAGGCACATTACCTGTAGTAGTGCTGACTGTGCAGCTGCACTGTGCTGCAATTCCTGTAAGGAAGATTGTGCGGCACTTTGGGGAAAGCCAGGGATACCAGGGAGAGATAAAAGACCAGGAAAAACTGCATTTCCTGGAGTCTGTAGTCCAGAAGTCAAGCTGAAAGAATGTAAAAATGAGGCTATTATTAGGAACATCTGCACCATGTTTTATTCTGTTTCCCTCTCTACAAGCTTATGTCTATATAAACTACAAAAGCAGTTCTTTTTCTAAATCTCATAAAGGCCAGAATTTCTAAACCAAATTCCAGTCTTTACCCACCTAAAAATCATTCATACATACAAAAACCAAGATTGTCTGGAACATACCTAAGGGGACTCAAAATGTTTTGTACCTCATCTGTGCTGACAGTTTGCACACAAAAAAAAAACACCTTAAAGACAAGAATATATGCTGAGGACTTCCTTAAAATATCTAAGATATTGTCTGCTATTACCTGTGTGTGTTAATGGATGCCCACGTGGAATCCATTCTTGTAAAAGCCTAGGAGGTGCCAAGTATCCTCATCTGGGAAATAAAATCACTGAGCACCTCACTGGATTAGACTGTTGTAACAGGGACTATTGAGGCCAACCTATTTAGTCACTACCCTATCAGCTTCTGAAGACAAGTGAAAATCTAGTAGTGAACTGACTTTTAAAATTATCTGCAATTAGTAATTATGAGTGAAAATATTGTCTACACACCTAAAATAAAATCAGTGTTTTGCTGAAGAGGAAAACTCCAAAAACAGTAACATACCCAGCCTGTGCCACAAGTGCAGAGTTGAAGTTTGAGCTAAAGGCCGAGGCAAACCCTGGCAGGACCGGAGCTGGAGATGGGGCTGTGGCAGCTGCCGGCAACGGTGCAACTGCTGCTACTGCAGAAGATGCCTGGAGGCCAGGGAAAGAAGGGAGAGCAGGAGTGACAGAGGGTGTGTTAGAGACAGGAAAACCAGGGAAGGATGGGTTTGATGATCCCAGAGGTCCCTGGGCAACAGAAAAAAGGGAAGGGACAGCACTGGACAAGTTAAGCGAGAAGGGTGGAGCGGAGACTGTTGCGGAGGCGGCGAGTCCTGAGAGCACGGCGGCGGTGGAACTCACAAGGGGGGCGGGCACGGCTGAAGCGCTCGTAGCCGGAGTGGCCAACAGAGACCCCGGGAGAGTGACGGGCGGGGTCAGTGCTGGGTTACCAGTAAAAGCAAAGTTACTGGTTAGAGATGTGAAAGGAGGAAGTCCATTGAACACGGGGGCAATGGGAGCAGAGGAGCCGTGTGGGGTGAGGGAAATGGAAGCCAGAGAACTGGAGTTGTTCAGAGGAGCACCCAAAGAGGAGAGCCCTGTCAGCGCTGGGTTCAGGGAACTGGGCAAGCTGACGGGCACAGAAGCTGCTGAGGTGTACGCACGCCCGAGCCCTGACAATCCTAGAGTGCCATGAGAAGGGCTGGCCGAATGAGAAGGACCTTTGAAGGCCGACAGGGTAGGACTCATGGGTTCTGTTTTGACCAGAACTGGGATACTTGTGGCAGCTGGGGCTGATGAGAGCTGCTGATCGGGATTAGTAGGACTTGTGCCATGCAAGAGGGAGGCTGATGAGCCACAGTTGACTGGCATAATCGATGGCGAAGTGGTTAAAGGTGACTGTGCAGGCAATGTGGGAGGAGTGGAACTAGAATTGGCTACAGATGGGGATGGAAGACCTGGAAAAATAGCCAGCCCAGGTGTGGAGGAACGCTGTGTGTTGGGGGTGGCTGATGGAGTGTAACATTTGTTGACAGAGGAAGTGGGAGGATCAGAGCTCTGATTAGCAAGAGCAGATAAAGAAGCAAGCTCACTTGTCACAGCAGAAGGTAAAGCAGATGAATTGATTAATGAAGTGTCATTTGATGTCAGAAATCCCTTCAAGACAGACAAAATTGGGTTAGGCAAGCTAAGCGAGCCAGGAATGGTGGTGGCAGGAGAATTAGCAATTGTAGATGGAACAGGACTAGAAATCCCTTGGGCATTGGGCGGCAAGGACAAAGGGAGGCCAGCAAAGACTGATGACAATGGAGCAGGATTATTAGCAGAAGCAACTGAAGAGGTTGCAGAGAAAGGGAGGCCAGCAAATGGTGTAGCAGCAGATGCGAAAGCTTCACTGGATGCAGGCGTGGCACATGGAGTGGAAGAACTTTGCGGAGCAGGCATAGCAGCAGGGATAGAAGCCAGCCCAGAAAAAACCGAGGGGATAGGGGTAGAGGTTGCACTGTGAACAGATGTGACAGGAACACCAGGCAATGAAAGGGATTTGATGACAGTAGGGGTTGGGGTAGATGGCTGAGATGTATGGATGGAAGAGGAGACCTGTCCTGGGAAAACAGGAAGGACAGGGGTAGACATGTTCATCCCAGAGATGAGTGGAGTTGCAGGTGCTAATGGATGGCTTATTGCCTTGACAGGTGATGGGGTAGGGACTGGAGTAGCAGCAGGTGTTGAAGGATTAGAACCATGAGGAGTAAAGAGCTGATTCGCTTGTGCAGAAAAAGCTGCAAAGAAACAAAACCAGTAAGAATACTTGAAACTGTCAGAAATGCTTGAAATCAACATAAAAACATTTTATACAGCATTTAAAAATATGATACACAGGCAATAGCTAACACACAATGTCTACATACAAACAATGAACAGCAGGGCCTCTGAAACAAACTAAAAAGGTACACACAAACACATCACACACATCATACACCACGTGGGCTAACACTCCTTTTTAAAACACTCCGTGATATCTGCTACCTCCTCATGATCTCATGCAAAACAGTTAGAAACTCAAATACACTCTGTAAGAACATCTAAGTGATACAGGTAAACACCCTCCCTCTGGTCCCTAACATTTGGCAGTACCCAAACCAGATCTAATATTCCATCAGCATTAGATCACCTGGGCTCCTCTGCATCCACTCTCACTGAAGGTCAGAATTTCCTTCAGAACCAGTTAATTCAATGTATCATGATTTCAGAGAAGTTTAGTCAACAACTGAAGAAAGCTGATTTCAGGTGCTGGTAGTTTTCTTTCCTTCAAAATCAGGTCATTCTCTTCACTGTGCTTCCTTCATATTTTGATTCTAAGAAGGTACACTTTGAAATTCATGTATCACACTACAGTATTAAACTAACATTGGTGCTTGACTTTAGCAACAAGTATTCCTAGGAATCTTTAGTCAGGTGTCTGTAATAAAGGCAAGCACCTGCCACTTAAAGTACCAGCTTGTGTCAATCCTACAAAGTAAGTTAGAGACATCAGTCAAGCTGCAAGAAAACAGGCAGGCACACTGTGAATGTGGAGGTTAATGGAAAGAAGCTGCATTTATGAACACTGGCATGTCATGACTCTCGATATGCCTGCCTCTAGTTTCCTGTGGAACATGAATATGTTAATAAATCATTCTTCTCAAACAACCCTTGTGCTTTATTTTACTTTTGGAATAATCTGTTCAAATGCAAGCAAGACACTCATCCAACCAGTCAAACTCACCACCCAAAACTCTCTAGCAGGCTACATGTCTCTCTTGCCTGATTTCTATATATAATTCTACACACAAATCCAGAAAATTATTCTTTAAAATCTTGGACCTAAGTTGATGTGACAAACTCCAATTTTGTGTATTGACAAACTCCAATTTTGTGAAACTGTAAAATGAGTAGATCTAAAAAAAACCTATTTCCTTTGGCATACTCTTTCCAAATAAAATCCCAGACTGCCCAGCTCTGGATTCTGCTCTTTTCTCATTCTATTTCCAAGCTGAAGACTCCCCTAAAGATCACAGTTATTTAATCCTGACAGCCAAGGTAGTCACGAATGAAATACAGCTGTACTAGAACTCAGAACTGAACTTTTCTTCCTAAGAGAATATTTAATTCCTTACACTGTATTCATTTAGCGGCATGAACTAACTTTGTAAAAAATACATGCACACTTAAAGAGGGGTATACAAGAATGAAGTGATTCTTCCAAACACTTCTGTAGAACCATCCCTGGACACAGAGAAGGAAAGACAAAACACAACTTTTGTTTTTTTTTGGTCCCTAGGAATATTTACAGTAGCTAAACTTATCACAGTCATTTTATCTATTTACAGTATTTGTTAATATGACTGACTCAATGGTCAGTAAATTCTCGGTTTGTCAAATCTAATAACGTCATCAAAGCCTTTTTATAAGCAGTTCCTAATGGAATTTATTACTGTGCTTTTACTAAGTGTACAAAGCACCACACAAATAAAAACAATTTAAAAATGCACAACTGTCTTGTTAAAAAGAACAGGATCTTACAGGGTAAGACAAAAGTACAGGCAGACATAGTTGGATCTAACACTCTGGGATAAGACATTCAAAAATAGCTCTAAATGTCTCTTGCATTCCTATCTTCTTATTGCAACTGATCTATGAAATTAAAATGTCAATGAGTTCTCCAACAGATGTACAGAATTTTAAAAATTGCCAAGATTTACTGAAGTATTTAAGTCCATGAACATTGCAAAGGGTATTTTGATTTAGTTTTTATCATTATTTCTCACATATTTATATAATCAAGAGCATAAAAAACTTTGATAAGCTAACACAAAAGAATGAATTTTAATGTTTCAATGCTTCTAAGTACAAATGTCTGATGATTTTTTTCTCCACTCTCAAGAGATTCTATTCCACAAACTTAGTGACTGCATACTTAGAAGCTTATGAAGATCCCACTAAACAAATTGTTAACATTTTCTGAACAAGTAACAAAAATACAATAAACACAGAAATCCCCCTGTGGATTTGCAATTTACCTTGATTTTGGGAAGGTTTTGCCTGGCTGGAAAGGTCCTCATTTTCTAAACAGAGAACAGCAGCTTGTTATTGAAAGGCAAATGAAACTCCAGCAGTAAATGATCCACTCCCAGCAACAACCAGGAAAAACAGCATGAATATTTTTAAAGGTATGCATGCTTTACCTGATACCACTTGATTAGCAGTGTATGGTGGAGGAGCTGGTAAGCCTGGAGCTATGACATTGGCCATTGGAACTAAGCCAGCATTGTTGTAAGCACCTAAAATAACAAAGGCAATACACATCCCTGTTGTGAGAACAACCTGTATCTAGATGAACCAGTAAGTATCTTCGCCTTTTAAAAAATATTTTCAAGACTCTAAGACATTCCTTCATCAAAAAGCTAGACCAGTTAACTATCCAGGCTGGATGTTGGCTTTTGTAAACGTCTGCCTGAAGGGCATGCATTGTGATCTGAATTTTACTAAGGGCAATTCTCTTAAGAGAGCCTGAAAAAGTCAGGTTTCAATTCCTTTCAATTCCATTTTGCCTGAAAAAACTAAAAGGGGAGGAGTGATACAGTGTCAGCAGCATCACCGGCTCCTTTCCTATCCTTAATTTAAAGGCTGTTGCAACTCCTTCTTCAGCATTAAAGGCAGACAAACAAAGAAGCCAAATACAGATCAGTAACCATAACCCTTAAACACTAGAAAATTCTGAGAAAAAAAACTCCTTCTCAAATACTTAATCTAGTATTATTCAATATTTCTTTAAATGTTAAGAAATTCAAGCAGGTTAGCAAAGTATTTTATTATAAAATTCTTACAGCAATTAACATATTAAATATACCTTTTTTCCTCTGTTATTTTTTGGAGCAACTGAAACTGTTGTATTGCTGTGGTACATGGTTCTGATGAAACACATCTGAATTTAAATTGCAGGAACACACACATTTCACAGTGGCCCTGAATTAATAGTTTAAGAGCATAAGAACTTGGGCTTCGTTGGAAACGGTAGCCCTTGAACAATACTGAAAGTGCACCAATTTGTCATATAGAAGTCCTTTCTGATTTCATACTTTCAGAGTAATTCCACCTGATCTTAAGATTTCTTGCACAAGAAAATCAGAAAAGCAACGAACAGTCACTGCATCACTCAGGAAGGAAATGGTCAAGAAGCAGAAAACAATTCATCATTCTAACCACAGTGAAAACAATCACATTCAATAGTTTCAGGTCAGCATCTGCAATCTCATTAAACACAAACATACACATATGTATAATTTCACCAGTTATGAGTTCTGTTGTCACAAGAGCTTTCTTAAAAACACATGTTGCAGCCTAGTAAGGCCCTGAAATCTCAAATGCTCCTTTGTATACTAAAACTGTACTAATATTTCTATCCTGCCACAGGCCAAATTTTGTGCTTTAAGGTACTTTGAATAGGATTTATTCAATACAAATTTGAGTTAGTCTGCAAGTTTCTTACACAGTTTCTTCAGAACAAGTAATTTCCTGGGCATAAATAATCAATCAGTCTTATTTTAGCCACTAGTAGTGCCCATTTTTCTAAAATGGCTATAAAAAGACTTGCAGACATCAAGTTGATTAGATGACTCAGCCTTCAGCTAGGAGTTCTGCTTCACTTTCTTATCAACTCCCTGAAAAACTCCCTGAAATCCCCAATATCAGTGAAAAGCAAGCACCCTAACCAGAGCACTCCTTGTTTTGCAGTATTCAAGATTAGAAAAGGCTTTCAGCTACCTGCCAGACCTTCATCTGACTACTTTAAGTAGTCTAAGCTTTCCTAAAAAGAAAGGGCAATTGCCTTGCCCCCTTCCAAAAATGTCTTGAGTCTAACACTTGATGCAGCAGAGCAAAGAGAGAAGCTTATGAATAAAGGCTCAGTCTTACTTAAGGCACTAAGAAATAGTGCCATTGCTAGAAATAGAGCAATGGCAGGAAAAAGCAATCACTATTTCCCTTCTGACACTGAAACCTACTTTTCTTTTAGGGAACTGTTTACTCTCCATGATGATGGACAGAAGGTAAAGCTGAAGGCAAATGAGAAACAGATGACAGCCCTTCAGCAAGTTCCTACATGGTTCCACCCAATTCAGGGCCATGGCTGACCATATCCCAAGTTGGGTTCTACAGGAAGAAGTCAGACTTGTCAAGCCAAAGCCCAAACCTTGGCCAAATGTTACAACAAAACCAAAGCCCTCGTCTTGTCTAACATGCACAATGCCTCCCACAAATGAAATATTTTGTCATCAGAACAGGATTGTGAATTTTTCTTATGGACATTGGAAAAAGAAGTAAATGTATTCCTCTTTTTATCAGTTCTGCTGTCATGAAAGAAAAGGTAGAAACCAGTCAGGGAGCAGAAGCCAATTTCAGATATCACCATGGTCAGAGAAATCAACACTTGACACACTGCTTAAAAGGCAAATGCATGAACAATAGCATCAAGCTAGAACACATAGAAACCTTACTTGGAGCAATAGTTGCATGTGGCCGACACGGTGGGATGGGGTATGGAACTGGTTTGTGTGGATTGTACGTTGATGGAGCCTACATAAACAAAAAACAAATGGATAAAGCAATAGTGAAAGCATTAGGTAATGTTTCTCAGACAAAAAGCTAACATTCTACTACTACAGACAGGCATTCTTTTCTACAAATATAGGTGATATTAATTTTTTTCATAATATCCATACTGACTGCAAGTATTTCACTCTTTCTGAAAATCACTAGTATACCTTTAGATTTTAATAGAAAACTGAGCAGAAGTGGAAAAGGGAGCCTCTTTCTGCCTTGCAGTTCTCATACTCTGCAGTCTTAGACTGACTTCTCATTTTAGAGGTTTAGCACATTTAAAACTAGCAAATATTTCTGAAAGTACCTACGTTTTTAAAATAACACAGCTTTGTGGGAAGCATCTCATAATAGAAGTGATAATAAAACATTTGGACAATACTTCAAAGTAGTAACAGGTTCACTGAAAGTTCGTCCCATATGCTCAAAAATTTTGAAATACAGATCAGCTGTGTTAAGAAACAAGAACCTCTTTCTAAGGCACTGCTGTAATTCAAGTTCCAAAGATGGAGGCATTTTCTGTGTTCATGTATGCAATCCTCAGAGAGCAGCTCATGATGGACTACCAAAAATGCTTTTAGTTTTCTCTTCTGCTAATGTAATTTAAATTTTGTCTTCAAATGCACATACATTGTATCCAATAGAGAATCTTCCCCCTCTACAGATAAAAACTAGAGCTCATTTTCAAGTTAAATAAACACATACTAGTCATATTCATTACAAAAGTTTAGCTTAAATTAAATTGCTACTCTACAGTCTTCTTGCAACATAACAGCATTTTATAACAAAGCCTTGTTGAATTGGCTGGTAGCTGTTTTGGGGATTTTTAAAGTGTCATTTATTTATTAATTTTTAGACATACTGGTTTGGATGGTCCAAGTATACGGGCTGCTATTCCTTTTCCTTCATTAGTACATTCTTCTGTGTCCTTTTTGATAGGGGTTCCCTGAAACAAAAGAAAATTAAATCAAGCATTAATTTAGAAGCAAACCTTGCTGTACAATTGCGCCTTTTTTTTTTTTTTTTTCTGAACTATGTTTGAGTTTTTGAACATTCTGGAAGTAACCATATTTGTCAGGGAAAAATACCAACTCAACTAACTGTTTTAGGTTTGTAAAGAAATGAGTAAGAGCATTCCAATAGTTTGGTTTGTAACACTGAGCTTTTGTAAAGAGAGGCATTTTAAACAATGCGTGTTGATGGTGGAATTCTGCATTTTGACTTGTGGATGTGATAACATTAATTTAATTTTGCTGTCCCTTAGGTATCCACAGAAAATGCTTAACATGCTTAAGAGCCACACTAAGACTTGAAGTAGTACTGTAGTGACCATATTAAGTCGCTTTATCAACCTGCCAGCAAGTCTCTTGACGCCTCTCCTGATTCTCTGCCAAATACTGCTGGAGTTGACAATGTTTTCCTGATATGAACAATGTCTTATTTATGACATTGTTCAGGTAATCTTGCCCTGAAGCACCACAGAAAGAATGGGCAAATAAAAATAACGCAAGTTCCCTGTAAATGTGGAATGGGGTAAAACAAGCAAACAAACAAACCAACCCAACAAACACACTTTGGTTTTTCGACGTATAAGAATTCCGGGTTTGGTTATACTACAATAAATCTTAAATCAAGGTTCATTTGTGAAAAGCAAAAGCATAGGATCATGCTTACTGGAAAAATTCCATTTATGCGGCTTGGTTTGCCCTTGGGATAAGGATTGCCAGGAATCATGCCACAGGATGATATCATAGCATGAGGAGCCTTACAACCTGTTTTTGAGGCCTGTAAAATAATCAAGAAAGAACATTATTTGCTGTCAAATTCAATGCTCTAAAGAGATATTTAGACTGCTTCATGATATTTAGACTGCATGAATCAACCTACACAGAACAAGTGAAGTCTGTCTCAAGTCTTATTTCAAATAATCCAAATATTGTGTAAACTTCTGTCAAAGTCCCCCTCTCCTTACACTGAACTTGGGCTTAGGCACTTAGTGTTCTCTAAAACAAACACAAACTGTTTCCTCCAGCATTGGTTCCAATTCTGTGTCTCTTTTTCCTAATGCCTGACAAAAACTTCTCCTTTTGTTGCACATGCTCTTATCTTTTTGCAATTGCTTGTTTCAGCTTGTCTTACACCAGCAGCTCCCAGAAATCCTGATGCTAAACCCTGACCCCACAAGGACACAACGCTAACAGAACCCAGGATACCAGTTTATCTTGATTACCTGTTCGAGAATTCGTCTGCATCTTTTTTTCTCTGACATATTAATTCTGAATAGATCTTCAATCAGGCGATAATTCTGAGCATCAACAATGTTGCTGTAAAGACAATGACAGACAATTACTGCCATTCCATTTGCATAAGCTGAAAATGCTGAAAAGTTAGCCACCCACAGTTAGCCACTACCCAAAAGCACATTAAAAAACCATAACTAGTTCAGATCATAATATTACTATTATTAAAGTAAAAATCCTAGGCTTAAATATGGCCTTCATACCTGTAAGTAAAATGTGATATTAGAACTAAATATCGATACAGAATAATGGATGATGATGGCTAAACTTTATTTCAAGACTAAATACGTAGAATAATTTTGCATCACAACAGTGATGCCTTGAGACTTAAAGCATCAATAATTCACTAGAAAGCTTTAATTACTACTAACACACAATTCCTAGCACAGCAGAAAAACAGCAGCTACTCAATTTGCCACTGTTTCTTGTCAGTCTGGTGGAAAACCAAGTTTTCATCTAATTTAATTTAGAATGAAGAAGATAATTCCTGGTAAATCTCTCTAAGTTCTGCAGAGCTAGTGAAAGCCTTCATATAGTTCCAAAAGGTACTCCTCCTCTCTCTTCTTCCCCAAATAACACTAGACACACCAGAGAACAAAATATGTGACTACAAGGAGACCAATGCCTGCTTCTACCCACCTTATTCAAAATTCTGACCAATTTTTTACCAGCACGTCTCTGTCAAATATTACCCGTGCCATCCAAACTACTGGAAATACAATACAGCACCAAAAAGGAGGACTCCTCAAAGGAGGATATTAGACAGAAATGAAATCAGCAGAACATTGAATGAAACCATGAAAAACACCTCAAAGAATAGTATTAAAATGCGAATGAGCTTTCAACTTTGTTCACTATTCCTGATTAATGAAGAAAGCAGCACATAGATTTGGGTTAGGATTTGGAATCATGACTGCCTTACTTTGCTGTAGTACTGTAGAAATTCAACAGCTAAGGAAGTTATTGTGCTTTCCCCCCACATCAGCTGAAGTGTAGGGATCGAACAGTCCAAGAGCTCCAGCCTCATTAAGAGAAGGTAACAGGTTAGTCTTGTGTGACACTAACTAACTTTCCTTTGGCTACTCTGTTTCGGTTTGGTCTGAAATAGACTAGGAGCACTGACACGGCTTCCTTAAGCTCAACTCCTAAAGCAAAACCATGTCTGTATCCTCACTCTTATGTTTTATGCATATTTGTACCATGAAATTACATGCCCCAGGAAGTTCAAGCAAGTAGTAGTACAGCATTCACAGGGAAGACAGATATGCTTAAAGCAAAAAATCCCTAAACCACCAAAAAAAGAGCAATACTTTATAAAATAAACCCCCTGAACCAAGCAAAAGAGTTTCAGTTAAAATATGTGTAATAGATCCTTTGAAGCAGCTCTGTTCACTAGGAAAACCCCAACATTCTCTGTAAATAAAAATTTAGAATATCTATTTTTTTATAGACAGTAGATTTGTCAGCTTAAGAGATCCATTTACTTAACTCATCTCTACACATGTAATATTTAAAGGACTTCTCAAAAAAGGGTATATTCCCAGAATTTCTTAGTCTCAAGTCTTCCAGATTTCAGTGAGCAGAGAAACAAGCTTAAGGCCCTCACTGTTCTCTACATTTGAAGAGCACAGTAAAAACACCACCGAAAGTGCCAGTTTTCCAGCAGGCAGAAGCTCACACAGCAGCAAGAACTATGGAATTTTCCACAATCATAGAATCATTGGCTGGAAGGACCTTAAATATCATCTAGCTCCAGCACCCCTCCAGGTGAGCAGAGGCACCTTTTACCAGACCAGGTTGCTCAGAGCCCCATCCAGCCTGGCCTTGAACATTTCCAGGGATGGAAACCTCTCCGGGCAACCTCTGCCAATGCCTCACCATCCTCACAGCAAAGAATTTTTTCCTAATATCTGCTTTAAATCTACTCTTTTTCAGTGTGAAGCCATTCCCCTTGTCCTGTCACTACACTCCAGCTTTCTTGCAGGCTCCCTTCAAGTACCATAAGGCTGCAATTAGGTCACCCCAACTCATTCCAGGCTGAACAAACCCAATTCTCTCAGTCTTATATCTACTTCTAATTATTCTTTTAAACAGCTCCATCAGTAATAAATTTCTGCTTTACCTTAACCAGGCACAGTGCTTCCTTCTAGGAGAAAAGTCTTCCTTCTACAGTTTTATATCCTCAAACATGAGCTGAACCAATATAAGTTAAGGAACACAGCAGAAGAGATACTTACGAAGCTAAGATTTCAAGGGCAATAAGTTTATCTTTACTGAAGGTGAAGCAGTTGAGAATATTAACCATTTTTGATGCTGGAACTGCCACTATTTTCTGTTAAGAAAGAAAGAAAAAAGTGTGTATAAAATAAAACAGCACAAGTGTCTTAAATTCAGAATACAATTCAGTAACAGCTTCATGTGGTATATTTCAGTAAACTTTTAATAGCCTCTCCCTTCCATTGGGAAGAAGACTCTATATGCTAAATTATGAACAAACACCTCCAAAAAGCACTCACCAAAAGCAAAGAAATCAGGAGAGTTCACAAGAGTTAGAAAGGGTTACATCTCCTTCTGTGATACACAGGAAAGTAAAAGTCACTTTAGTCAGAAAAGATACTCCAATTAGAAGTATGAAATTTCATAGCTTGGTACCACTGAAGGAGATGAAGAAGAAGCTTTGAAGATTTTGAAGAGTACCTTGACTCATCAGTTGAAAAGTAGGTGTCATAACATTAAGAGAGCAAATTTATTCCACAACATCATGTCACAAGTACTTACATGTTGTAAAGCCTTTATTGCCTTAAGCTGTGGTTCTGCCCAGGAGAAGTATCTCAGTAATTCAACAACCTGCAACAGTAAGGCCTCCCATTAATCTCTCAGATATATTTAAAATGTATGCTAACAGCATCAATATGACTTGCCAACTTTTGTAGCACATTGGTATACTGCTACAAAACATCTGCCTGTGATGGCTGATTGTCGGTACCTGCCAGCATCTAATCTTCTATTTATTTCTAAGTAAGCATCTAAAAATTCTATTTTATGAGATGAAGATTTTCCATGGAAAAACTTAAAACACTTTTTGACATATATTTGCATCTATTAATAACAATAACACTGTATTAGAATAAGTTTAAAAAAAAATCAAGTATCTCTGAAAAAGCTTAACAAGTATGAGGATCCCAAATAGCATACTCTCAAATACACACCAAAAAAAGCCAGAAGGAAAAGAAAGAGGAAGAAGAAAATCTACATATTATCATGTTATACACTATCTCTATTTAGACAACACACGCAAAACAATTCTAAATTCCATTGCAATACATTTATACAACTTTCCAGACGCAAAAAGAATGAAAATGTAGTGATTTTGATGACAAAGCAACTTGGAACTCTTTTTAATAGTGTCATACTGATATAATAACAAGCAATTAAATCTCGTCAATAAATATGAAAAGCTAATATGATCAGCCTCAGTATGACTGAAGACAATCACTGTGTATTACTGAATACACAAAAACAATAGGCCCCATTAAACCCATAAAAGTGCTGACTTTACCTGTTCACTGGAAAAGTATCCATGAACGTATTCAATAGCTTTTAATTTGTACTCAGTCAATACAGCCTAAGAGATATAAAAAAGAAAAGATGCTTAATTAGTGACACAAAAATTATAATTATAGCACAGCCATCTGCTAATCTATTAATCTAAAATGTGCCCCTACAAAGTGACATTTGTATCAATGACATTGCAGCATTTTGAAGTAACAGTGTACTTCTTAGGTAACTGAAAACGGTGAAAAGCAGGAGATGTGATTTAATTCTTCTGTTAAAAAAATACTCATTTTTTTATTTACTTGATTTTGCTTTTTCATTGTTGCTTATAACTGTGCTGAGAGAACATCATCACTCTTCTTTTTGCTCCAATGATTTACATCAACTTAATGTTAAACAACATAACACAGTTGATTCTTCAGGCAATCGCTTTGTATGGCCCCTGTAAACTGACTGAATGTAATAGTGTAAAGTATTTTACTTCAGTGAATTTATGAAGAAATTGGATAATGAGTCTATACAGACAGAATTAAATACACAGCAAAGCTTGGTCCAGAGATGGATACTGTCTTATCATTATCCTTATGCATTCCAAATTTAACAGGCAGTCATACCAAACAAACAAAGCATCGTACTTTAATGCAGCACCGGCCTTTTGACTTAGTAGCAACACAGTTGTGTTGATAACCGCGTGAGCTAACAGCCAGCACTCCCTCCCTCCCCTGCACCCAGCCCTCTGTGACAGGTACAAGATGTAAGGAAGACAGCTAACAGCTGAAATCCTGCCCCAAGCCAGTGAAAACACCTTTCTTCCATAGTTTCCAAGTCCCCCCTCTAATGCTAGATCTCATGTATTCTCAAACCACCTTTAGCTTTACCCACACACCCACTTCTATTTCCCTCCCAACAACCTTCTTCCTTTCTGTACCTCATTAAGAGACAAACTACCAGACACACTGAAGTCGCAGGGGGCAGAAAGATTTTCTGCCTTTATGCTCATTTTTTCTTCTATTCCTTCCTCCTCTTCATGTGTTTTGGAAAAAAACACAGTATGTCTTTTTTTAAACCAAAATAAATGTTACTTTTCCTTCTTAAATCAACAACTGAATGACTTTATAACAAGAGTACAAACAGAAAGCACTGTTATGCATATTTATGCAAGGAACAAACAAACAAACCCCCCAAAATTTATTTTGTTAGTACTTGCAAATACATACAGGGAAAAAGAGAAGTAAGCTACACATGAAGACATTTAAATAATTGTTCCTGCTAACTGTAGGACTGAAAATGGAACATGCCAACACAACAAACTTGTAAATCACATAATAAAGAAGGTTCTACCACAGAGCTAGAAATGAAGCTTAAACAAAAACATAGCAGTAAAGACACAAAACCAGCATTTGGATAATTACACCACAACAGAACAACTATTATTAACACAGCACAGCACTGATCCTTAGATCAACAGCGAGTTGGGATACAGCAATACAAGCAGATAGCATAGAGGAAACGTAAGTGCCTAAAATCACATGCCTAAACCCTTTTGTCTAAAGTCTTTAGTAATCACAGAGCGTGTTCAGAAGGACTGCACTGCAGTAATATAATTGAAACATTACTCCCTCCCACCATCAATCATCAGAGAAAGTATTCACGTGCTAGTTTTCCTTGACTTTTTTTGGTGGTTCCCAGATTTTCCACACAAATTCATAAGTTGGGAGGAAAGTCTACACCCTGAGATATCTTAGACAGTCATGGTTTTAGCAGCTTTATGAAAGAGACCTTAGGACCACGACCTTATGCAAAAACGTAGTTGTGATAAGAAGGACATCCCTGGGGCTTCTGTTGAGCAGTTTTATACCTCAATATGGTTTTATACCTCGATATGGTGCAAAATAATAATACTGCAATTGCAGTCATCACTGCCTCATGTCGAAGAGAAAATGAACTGAAACTCAACTCCAGAACCTGAGTCCAAATAAAGGAAATTTACCTCTCCTAGACAACCCAACACAACAAAAAATTCTACTTAATACAAAAATGCTATGCATCGGTGTTGCACCACGAGGAAATCTCATTTGAAACAAGCTCTTTACGGTCAGACCAAGACACCTTCAGGAGGCACACTGTTCTACTGTGACACTTAAATAACCTCTGCTTAACTGCAACAAAATACATCATCACAGGTTTCTGCTTCCCAGGCAAAACAAGAAACATTAATCTCAAAGGTTCTGGTTTATCCTCTCCTTTTCTCCTTCCAGCATTCAGGGAAGTGCCAACCACTAACCTCAAGCTTTCCTCTTAAAGTCAGTGCCCCGTGCAGAGAAATCAGAGTCCTGTCAGACACGAGGAAGCCCAGGTATGTACCTCTGCTCCCCACAACCTCCAGTGTTTTGTTCTGAGAGTTTTTAAACAGCAGATGAAGAAGCACAGCCCAGAGCAATCATCGAAACGCAGGACTGACATCCCAGTGGAAGAAGGTGTGCACACAGTCACTCCTGAGCTGTGGCAGACGTGATTTCCAAAAAGGACAACAGAATGCAGCTCAGAAATCAGTGTTCTCACGTCCTATTTGTGCATGGTACCTCCTAAACCAGTGTATAAAAGCTGGGTACTCCTCACTGTTTCCAGACAGGCCAAGCAACCACAGCCCTTTCCACCCCAAAAAGACATGCTTGGCTACTTTGGTTTCCTCCCTCATCTTTCTTGAAAGTAAAAAATTTGCAGTAACTTTATCCAAGTGCTTATTTCCAATGAGGGCTCAAGATCATCCAGACCCAACCACCCCTGCTATGAGCAGGGACACCTCCCACTAGTCCAGGTTGCCCAAGGCCTTATCTAACGTGGCCTTGAACACTGCCAGGATTGGGGCATCCCTGGGCAACCTGTTCCACTGCCTCGCCACCTCCACAGTAAAGAATCTCTTGTTAATATCTATGCTAAATGTCCCCCTCCTTTCGATCTGTAGCCATAACTCCTCGTGCTACAGTCCATCACCAAATGATTAAACTAACACACAAAACGAGAATTTACCTTCCTAATTTCATCCAGCACGGTTTCAAATGATTTCTTATCCATCTTGATTATTGCCGACACTTAAACGTGGAGGAAACAATACTAGTGATAAAAAAAAAAATCCTAAATGTCTTTAAGCGTACAAGAAAAAAAGAATTTAAAAAAATAAATAAATAAAAAACGCCGGGCAGGTAAGGCGGCCGGGGTTGTCCTCGGCCCCGGGGATGGAGCGCTGCCACCCCTGCAGTGGCGGACACGGAGACAAAGGCGCCCTCCGGGAGCCGCCCGGTGCTCCCGCTCCCCGCGCGTCCCGCGGGCGCTCCGGCGGGCGCAGGGGTCGCGGCGGCGGCAGGAAGGGAAAGGCAGGGAAGGGACGGGAAGAGAAGGGAAGGGCGGCAGCGGCGGCCGCCCCGCTCAGCACGCGGCGCCGCGGCCCGGCCGGCCGGGGGCGGCCCCGCAGAGCATCGTTCGCGGCGCCGCCGCCCTGCGATCCCGGCGGGCAGAGCCGGGGCGGACGCGGGCGGCCCCCGGGGCAGGCGGGCCAGGTGAGGAAGGCGGCCCAGGAGCGGCGTGAACCCAGAGACAGCGCACCCCCTCCGCCGGTCCCACCTCCCTGCCGTCGCGCCCTTATGGCATCACGGCGCCGAGCGAAGGCCCTTTCCGCGCTGGGCGACGACAGCGATGCCTGCGCAGGAGCTGCGGGAACTCAGGACGGACTCGCCCCTCGCCCAGTTCCCGGCGCCCCGCCGGAGCGCTGAGCGCTACCCCGGGGCACCACCGCGCCCGACCCGCGCCGCCCCCGCGCCGCCGCCCCCGGTCCCTGGCCCGGCACGGCGCGGGGAGCAGCGGCCGCCGGGGCGATGTGGGAGGGGCGGTGCCCACGTGGCTGCCATGGCAACCGGCCCGGCCCCCGGGAGGCGGGAGCGGCGGCGGGGCCGGGACTGCCATGGCCGGGACGCTGCTAGCGCTGCTGGCCCTGCTCGGCGGCTCCCAGGTGCGCGGCGGCCGCCCGGGGCTTCGTGCCAGGGCCTCCGGTTAGCGTGGGCAGCGGGGAGGGCCCGGCGGGGCCGCTGCGAGGGGCGCGCCCGGGGCGGGGGCCACCCGTGGGGCGCGGGGTGCGGGCGGCGCCCCGGGACCCGTCCGCTCTCGGTGCCTCCCGCGCCGCCCGTGGCTCGTGGGTTCCGGGCGGACACTGCGGCACTGGGCGGCTTCGCAGCCCCGCCGAGGCAGTGCCTGCACGGGGCGGCCCCTTCCTGGGGTTCCAGGCGGCGTGCTGCTCCCCCGCGAGGAAAAGGGAGTTTATGGGTGACTGACTTCCCGCTGGATACTGGCTGGTGTTCTCCTCGCTTGATTGCTCACGGTTTTCCTTCGTGATAGCCCGGCCTGTCTTCCGCAGCTCTGTGTCATCGGTGTGTCCCCTGGTCCCGGCAGGGCGAGGAACAGAAGTGTCAGGTGGCCCTGGGCCTTCAGGGTCCTCCGCCTTACTACTTATCTCTGTGCTGTACTCTGTTTCACTGCTTAGCTTCCCCTCTTATGCTGGAAAAATAGAACAAGAAGGTGGAGGATTATCTTTTTCTGTTACTGTTTAAAATGTATACGTTGACCCGAATCTGACTGTTCCTGGAATTTTACACTTCTCCATTTGCAAGGTGTCGTTTTCATTCTTGACCTGTATTTTTTTGTTTTTCTTATTTTCACATCCTGAAGTGGCTACTGAATCGGGTGCATATGGAACCTTCTGTACTATCTTCCTCATTTTGGAGAGTGATTTACAGATATTAACAGCAGCTCTGGTGTAAGAAATTTCAGAGTGTGTGTTTTGCCTTCTAATTCCAGAGTTCCCCAGTCCAAAGGACTCGATTAGCTAGTTTTCAGATTGTGGAAGCTTTCCCACTTGCAGTCCAAACCCCTGGCTGCAAGCCTGCTTCTATTTATCTGTGTTGTTAATTTAAATGGAGTAAATGAATTTATGATGCTTTTACTTTCAGTTGCTGTTTTCTTTGATCCCACCCTCATGGAATTTAACTACTATATATTTATTTTGTTTTAAAATTCTCAGGTTTTAAAAGCAAAGAACTTCTCTCATTGGAAGGGAGAGCAACAGATGTACAAGCTGGACATAGGGTGGCCTAAAGCTCCAGAATACTTCACTGGCCAAACATTTTGTGTTGCTGTTGACTCTCTCCATGGCTTGGTCTATGTAGGACAAGTGAGTGGAAATACCATATTTCTCTCTGTGTTGTTTTTGCAGGTTTTTTGCCTTTAAAGCATCTGGTTAAGATTAGGATATCTATGTGTATGTTTATTTACATATTTATATATGTATGAATAATTATTGTATCAAACTCAGAGAAAATATAAACAGAGATGTCTCTGCTGTATCTATTTTTGAAAGCAGTCCTGGCACTACATTACATTTCTGTGGTATGAATGCATGATCCAACTTAAGTGAGTTACAGCAGCTTGGTCTCTCAGGTGTAAGATAAAATGTTGATTCTGGAGCAACTGAATCTTCCATTCTTTGAGGCTTTGTCCCATGAAATCAAAACCACACAGCTCTTTCAGCCAGTTAGAGTAATTGGAGGTAAATTATTTCCTCTACCCAGGTCCATGCGTGAGTATCTCTAGGCCATGGAAAAGACCAGTTTGTTGGAGTTGCAGTTTTTCACACAGTTGCAGTTTTTCACACCCATTACATTGGGCACGCTTTTCAGCAGGAGCACAAAATCACAGTTCAAGCTGAAGACCAGGATAGCTGCAGGCAGTTGGCTGCTCTGAAAGCTGGACTCTCTCTGATGTAAGGTGACAGTCTAGACTGACTGGAAGGTTTTTCATACTAAATTTAGACCCATATCTCTTTTTCCTTTTCTAGCTGGAAAAAGAGCTCCAGCAGACAATCATGTCAGGAGATTGTTTCAATTCATGAAACATTGCAAAAACTTCACAAAGAGGAATTTTAAACTATAAGATTACTTAATATGTTTTCTACAGAACTTTTTTTTACCTTTTCAGCGGGGAGACAATGTGCCAAAGGTACTTGTATTCTCAGAAGAAGGCTATTTTCTTCACTCCTGGAATGATACAGTTGAAATGCCTCATGGTATCTTTGTATGGAACACTGAAACAGGAAGTTCAGTGTGGATCACAGATGTTGGAACAGGTATGCATCGTGATGATATGAGAAATATTCTGTGGGGAAGAAAATGTAATATTGCTTTAAACAGCTGTCTTATTTAAGTCTCTCAAGCAATACTGAGATAGATTTGTGCTTTACTTGCCATGAACCAACTTCCCATGTGCAGCACAAAATAGTCTGAAGTTTCATGAGTTGTGCTGTGTGTCTGCTTATAGCTGCTGAGCTTGGTCAGCACTCCTCCCTACCACCAGAAGTATCAGGAAAAAAGCCTGATAGACTTACATTTAGCCTGGCTAGACCTAGGTTTAGTGATCCTAATACAGTGAATGAATAGTGTCACAGCTTGTGGATTTACTAACCCACTGTCATATAGAATTTTAGAATTTATTATAGAATTTTGTCTGTTAGATGTATTAATATCACTTACTTTTGAGTATCAGATCTTTAATCTTTGCAGTCAGTTTTATTACTTACATTTTGTTTTGTTAAGATGTTTTTGCACTTTCTTTTTTCCTTGATTCAGGGAAATACGGACATACAGTGAAACAATATAGCCCTTTGGGTAAACTTATGCAGGTCTTGGGCACACCTGGTAATGCTGGTTCAAGTTTGATTCCCCTGCAATTTGATCAACCAGCAGATATCTTTGTGGAGGAAACTGGAGAAATCTATGTTGTTGATGGAGACGGAGGAATGAACAACAGATTGCTCAAACTATCAGATGGTATGGAAAAAGGAACTCTTGCAGTAGTTGGCCACTGAAAACAGGATTTTAAATAACATGGCTTGGGAATATTTTTAGGCAAGTACTAGGCAGAACTGTCATTTAACTTTAGTTTGAAGACCTTATTGAATCAGAACCTGTTTTACTGCTTGCTACTTCAGGAGAAATCTCCTAATCATTCATGAGAAGAGGCTGAATGACTTTGTTCAGTGTCCTGGTTACCCCAATACATTCAGTCTCCAAGAAAAAAAGCTAAGGGGGATTCTTATTGCTGTCTTAAGTCAGTAAAAGGAGGCTATAGAGAAGACAGAGGCACATTTTTTTTTGAGATATACAATGAAGAGTGAGAAACACAAAGCAAAAGATTCAAGAGGGGTGAATTTTTGTCAGAAAACATTCAGAGTAAGGGTGGTTGGACAGTGAATGATAGGGTGGTCCAAAGATGGTTTGCACTCTCCATTCCTGTAGATGCTCAAAAGCTGATGAGTTAAGGGCAACTTGATCTAAGTTGAGAGTTGGGTTTTTTTATCAAGGCTAGTCCTGCTTTGAGGAGCAGGTTCGACCAGGCAGTGTCTGGAGGACTTTTATACTTAAATTGTTCTGTGATTCTAATTAGCTCGCTCATACTCCTCAGTTAGGGCAGTGACTAAAGAGTCTGCACATGTCCACAGGTGGAATAAGTGGAGGAGCTACTTTTTCTCCATTTTCTTATCAAAAAGCAGATACTTTCCTAAGGCCTGATTTGGGAAATGGTAAATTGTTAAAAGTGAAAACTTTCAGGTGATGAGAGTTAAAAATCAATTTAGGAAATAAATGAATAGCATAATCAGCCAACTTCTTTTTTTTTTTCCTTTTTGTATTTTTTTTTTAATTCAATGTTTTACAGACCCTTGGATTATGGCTCTTGTGTATTAGTTATGTATTTTTGTAACCATAATCATGAAACCACTAATAACGATCTAGTCATCACTGTAGTAGTCATGTTTTCTCTCAGATTTATGTATTGGGAGTACTGTGTTTAAACAGTTTAGAAATCTCACCTTTTACAAATTGCCCAAAGTATCTCTGCAAGAGGATGACTTAAAAACTGGTTTATTTGGGTTTTTTTCTCACTGTGATTTTCTTTCTTTTATTTTTCATGGTGCTTGCTGTTTAGACTACAAAGAGTTATGGCTGACTGGAACAAATGGGAGTGGTATTGGTCAGTTCAAGATTCCTCACAGTGTAACAGTGGATGCTTTTGGACGGGTAAAGAATTGAGGAATTTTTTTAATTTCATCTTTCAACAGACTTGTTTATATGTATTTGAACAAAACAAAACAAAACATATTTCTTTTTTGTTTGAACTGTTGTGATCTGTGTCACTTTATGAGGTTACAGTTTTTGAGCTGAAGTTTCATAGTGCAGGTTCTATGGAAGCAGCTGACTTCAACATTAACAGCAGGATCCTGACCACTTACACTGTCAATGTCCATGCAACAACAGATTGTTCCTCCTGCAGTTTGTAGCAGGTTGCCATTGTGAGACTATAGGAGAAGCATGTTCTGTAATAAATCAAAGCACTTCTGTTTCTTCATGTAGAAGCAGCAGTCTGCTCGCACCATCCTGATCTTGACTAACAGCTCTTCTCCCACGGGAAAGTGCATACCAAAGGATCGAGTCCAGCCATAAATATCTGTGCTTTGATGTAAAATCCAGAAAACTGGGCTCTGAATGTGTGGGATGAATGATAAGAGCTAGAAACATCAGCTCTGCTCTTTTTGGTTTTTTGTGGTCACTTTCTCTCTCCTGCTGTCTGGCTGTGTAGTTGATCCTAAAACTTGTTCACAGAAGAAACTTAGAAATACTCAAGTGTTTTTGTTAAAGACAATCCTGCTAGATGACAAAGTGGTGGTCTGTTACCCTCAGTTGCTATACTTCAAGGGGCTTTAATTTCATATTTTGAAACTCCAAATAAGCTTTAGGTGATAGGGAGGCTCTAGCTATGTTGTGAACATTACTCTTTTATATGCAGCTCAAGGCATTCCAAGAGTCTGCTTCTGCCAGGTGTTAATTGTAGTCTTTTAGTCCTAGAGAGGAATTATGCAGTCACTTCTTAATCTGTTTCAGGAAAAATAAGATTGCTTCGCTAGAACACCACTGGTTGAAGCTAATTCTGCTGATACTGTCTGAATCAGAATAACAAGTGTGTATTGTTACACATCCCAGTTAGATGGTGACAGTGAGGGGGCAACAGTCCCCCTTTTCCAGGGCTCCGCAGAATCCCAGCTACCAGTGGAGGTGCAGCACGGAACAAAAGGACAGCAGCAGCATGGTCCTGGGGAGGCACTGGGTTACTTTATTTGATGTGACACTCCCCGAGTCTCGGGTCCCAGGCCATGAGCTGGGGGCAAACAACAGCTTATAAAGGGGGGCAAGTTTCAAGGGAGCATACAATGTAAGAACTGTGGGTGGAACACAAGGCAGGGAATACAAGGGAGGAAAACTGCTTGGGACAGGAGGGGTTAACAACTGGATGTGGGAGGAAGGGGTTTGAAACTTGGCAAAAAAGTAGCTAAGTAGCACAGAGATAAAGGACACCTGGCTCAATTGAATAACAAAGGCAGGTCTGTGTCACTCTAAAATCAGGGGGAGAGAAAAACCCAAAAGGACAAATCAAACAATAACCTGCAAAATAAAAACACACTACAACAGTATATAAAAATCAATTCTCTGCCAAAACTGGCAAAGTGGGAGAAAAAAAAGGAGGAGCATGGTCACTTTATGCTGCAGGATAACTGTGAGTTTATTCATTCAAAGACAGTGACTGGGATAAGCTATGATTTTACTGCCAACATAGTGTGGATCATCAGTTTAGTTTGAGAATTAATTGTTAATTCATAAGAAATCTAAGAGAACGCTTTAATAATGCTTCATTTAAACACAGTGATGAAAGATCTAAGGTTATGTTTATGGCTCCCTTTTTGGTGATACCCCAGAAAAGTCATGAAGTTTACTTACCAGACTGATGACTTGTCAACAGCTAAAACTTCAACGATTGTTGTACAAAAAATGCCTTCATTGGAGCTGTCTAGTGGTATTGCTAGCTTGCAATGTTTGTGAACCCATTTAACACAGGGTGGGACAGAGACAAAACCGGTTAGACAAAACCAGCTAAACATACTTTAAGTGTTTAAATGGCTAAATATTTGTAGCAGTATTAGGCATGTCAGGAGTGTTTGCAGATCATGATCATGAAATGAGACTACGATTGGAAAAAAAATGCAGGTGACAGACCTTTAGACAGATCTTCAGAATTTAATAGGTGGAAATATGTCCTCCTTGTGGGGATAAAAATCCTACCAAATATATAGCCACAAAAAAAGAAGAAAAGGTACTGATTTCTCTGTTAAAGTAGTGTAAAATAATTTGTGTATGTTAACTACAGGTCAGTTTTGGTTTATATCTGGCAGTCAGATCTGTTGGTTTAGTTTTGAATGGGAAGGTATACATTCTTCCAGGGTACAGTCTTCCATTTTTACTACAGGGAACTTTGCTCTTGTAAGAAACAAAAACATTTAATTTGTTCTCTTTGTTGACAGCCATGATTTTTCTTTTTGATAGGTATGGGTTGCAGACAGAGGCAACAAGAGAATCCAAGTTTTTGATAAAGTCACAGGAGAATGGCTTGGGTCTTGGAACGGCTGTTTTTCAGAAGATGGACCCTATTCTGTCAGGTATTGTTGAACAGTTCTAGGAGCACATAATTATGTAAATAGGGTGTACTCTTACTGGTGAATTAAAATGTTGATATTTAATGCCTGCTGACAAGGAGTTAACCAGTGAAATAAGGTGCTGGGTGTCCTAACGTGTGCAAAGATCCACACAGTTGCATCTTGACAGGGAAATCCTGGCTTTATAGCAAGCCCTGCGGATTTGAGTGCAGGATTGGGAGCTTCACTTTAAAGTTGTTATGTTATTAGTCTTACTCCGTTGCAGCTTTTACAGGAAGAAAGGCTTTCTTGAACAAGTTTTCTGTAGCATGTGTCTCAATGAGCAGCCATATAAAGAGCAAGGCTTACAACTTAATTCCCAATGTTACATTGCATTTTATTTTGGTCATAGCCTTCAAAACTATGGTTGTTAAAGAGGTTTTGTTTCTGTTAAAATGAGGTGCCATTTGGAGTTCATGGTTCAAAAATATGTTTCTCTTTCACAGGTTTACTGCCGATTACAAATACCTGATTGTAGCTCAGCTGAATATCAACCGGTTGGCAATCTTGGCAGCACCTCCAGTTGGCTCCATTGGGGACTGTGCCATAGTCCACAGTGTCCAGCTGGCTGATGAAACCAAACCACACCTTGTGGATGTAAACATGAGGAGTGGAGCAGTCTATGTTGCAGAGATTGGAGCCCAGCAAGTACAAAAATATGTACCCTTAAGCTGATGGCTTCCCACAACTGCTGTGGCACAAGCTGTGTGACATTTAAGACCTATGACCACATTTCCTTAAGTTCTTTATGGATTGTGTTTCCTTAGACAAGCACAGAACTGCACAAGTGCTCCCAGAACTGTAGAACTATGACTCTCTCCTAGCTGTTCTGGAGTTCTGGAGAAATACTTGGTGTTGAGCTGTTACTTGTTTTAATAATTATATGGTGGCTTTCACTTTTGTTCCAATTGTAAAATGATAAGCATTTTAATTTTATTATGTAAAACTTAACAAACACAACTGTTCATCTTAAATGTATAGAGTCAACTTGGGGCTCTGCTTAGCCTGTGTTTGTTGTTAAATGGTCAGAAATGTCTGGAAGAAGTTCTAGAAATTATTTCCTGAGAGAAAAGCACTTCATTTCAATGTTTCTTCACTTTGTTTTCTGAATGGTTGTGCTGATACTGTCCAACAGAGAATATAAGAACGTGTCACAGTGTTAAATTAGATGTTGCTGGATATTGGTGTCAGTACTGGCATCTGCCTTAGGTGGTTAATGACATTAAGTATTGAAATCTGTTTTCAGCTCTAGCTAAAGCCATAAAGTCTGTAATAAGCTTGAGCTAAATTGATATTAGACACTTCAAACTAAATTAAAAGTATCTGCACAGCAGCCAACTACTGATTCTTAACTAAATTAGTTCTTAACCTTATTTGATTTATATCAGCGTGAGTTTTCAGTTCCATAAGATTTCATAGTGGAACATATTGAGGTTCAAGTCGTGTAAGTTCCTCAAGAAAAACAAATTGCAATTTGCTAGGAAAGTCTTAATCAGCAGTAGGGACTGGGAGACATATGATTTTCTTCCGATTTAATTGAAGCTCTGTCAGTTAAAAGCAAAGCATCTGTTTTAATTTATTTCCAGAACTCAGACTTCATCAGCTTCATTAATGTGTAGAGTGAAGTTTCTTACACTATATTATAGCAGATGTCTCTAAGCTCTGTCCTAAAAAGTCCTGCCTCTCCATTCCCAGAACAAAGTGATTCTTCTTTCTTTGCATGTGCTACAAGATTTTAAGTTCACTTTATAGCATAGAGGGAACCAGGTATTGGAAAAATGGGATGGGGAAGATGGCATGGTAGAAATAAGACTGTGGATAACTGATTACCGTGGTAAAATTGTGGATCCACATTCCGTATTTTCTAGCTCTTTAAAACATTTGAGAGGATTTTCGCTTTTTCCACACACTTATTCTACTGTGTGGATTATTTTAATGCTAATTACCAGCTAAGAGAGGTCATTTTTTTCAACTTTCTTAGAAAGGGAATATGAAAATGGAATTGTACTGATGGGAAATACCTACTTCAGTGAATATTGTCAAAAGCAAATGCTACGTAATTTGGTAGGTTTCAATCTATGACCACAAAGTTGTGAGTCAGCAGATGGAAAAGGTGTTCAGAAAAGTCAGATCCATACTTTCTCTGAAAAGTAACTCAGCTATGGAGCCTGACTGCCTGATTTCAGCACTATTTGAGATTAATGCACTAAATGTGAAAGCTTTGTTGTTGGCTACATCCACAACAATAAGACCAGATCCCACCTGGGGCTCCCCTCACTCAAACCTTAGCAGGAGAACTTCAAGGTTATACACTAGCAAATATGGTCCATCATTCATGTGGTCTTGAATGGGAGCTAGTAAGCAATATTTATTTACTGAAAAAGTAGCAGTACTTCCTCTAGACCAATGTGAATATGTCCACACAGTGTGTCGTGTGGCTTTTCTAACTAGTTTTTGACTAGCTCAGGGATCTCTGCTCTGTGTGCAATTTAGCTATTTCTACACAAGGTGGGTTTATTTTAAAAAATTTAACTATAAAATCGTGATTTGAACATATTTTGGTGTGTAGGGGGTCCAGGCATACCCATCTTTCTTCACTACATCCTCTCCTTATTTATTTTTCCTTTGTCACATCCATTTGAAAATAGAACTCCAAGCTCTCGGGGAACATGTTTTTGTGTTCAATAAAGCAACATAGTGCAATTTTGGATGTTGACAAATAACTTACTTGTACAAGTTTCTGCTTGCTGTATGGATCTGCTCTCAGCTCTTTTTCATGAGCTTTTGGCTCCAAGAAATGGGGAGCACCCATCCAGTTTTTTGTGGCTTTACTGAAATAGGCCAAGGTGCCAAAATGTGCCTTGCCACTAGGCATTTGGGTATCTGTGATAACAAGGGTCAAGGGATGCTTATTATTAATAATTATGAGATGCTTAGACTCTATTTTGTCTCTGTGTTTATGACTAGGCTGCGAAAATTATTTTGTGCACTAACTTGCTAATTCTCTGAATGTTTTCTTATGTATCACCTTGAAACCAATTTCTGAAGAAACTCATAGCAGGAGAATTTGATAAAATAAATTGAGAGATTCGCATTATTAAACTCTTGGGTGTTTTATTTCTGTACTAATATTAATACATTCCATTGTAATGGGTTACTGTTCTAAATACAGGGCCCTCAGCACTTAAATAAGGTATTTAATAATTTCTGTTAGCAACATTTAAGTGTAATCTAAAATTCCATGATATCTTTATACATCACTATTTCTGTGGCCAATCTCTTTTGCATTCTAATTTATGTATCAACACAGAGACATAAATATCTTTTATATGTTTCCCTCTGAGTAATTAGTAAAATGGAATGATGAGTTACATAAGTGCCAAGTTAAAAAAAAAAGCATTTAAACTGTATACCCTTATGATGCTAATCAGGAAATTAAAGCAAAATAACTAGCAAAACACTCCTTCTACCAAATCAGGTTTTATTTTCAGAAAAGATTTACTGAGCAGTCTGTCTGGTTTTCAGAAGACCAAGAAGGATTCTCCATGGACTAGAAATTCTTGCACAAGAAAAAAAGTAACATGCTGCAGTGTTAACTAGATAAGAGAGGGAATCTAAGGTGATTGCTAAAACTGTCCAGAAATCTAATTTTAGGTAATCAATGCCAGCTTTTAGGTGTGAAGAGCAATCGCTGGAGTATTCAACTAATGGAAATAAAAATACCCTCTATTTTAATGTCTCCAATTTTGCAGGGTTTTTTTCTTTCTTTTCTTTTTTTTTTTTTTTTAAGTACCCAGGCTGTTAGCTGGATGTGTTTCCAGGAGGAAAAGACCAGATCACATAGTCCTCTCTCTGCACAGAATCACAATGGTTTAGGCTGGAAAAGGCCTTCAAGATCGCCTGGTTCCAACCCCACTGGCATGGACAGGGAGCTTTACCCTAGATCAGGTGGCTCAGATCATCCAACCACACCTTCACCTTGAGCACTTCCAGAGATAGGGCATCCACAACTTGATTGGGGAACCTGTGACAGTGCCCCATTATTCGTAATTGTTTTGTGATGCTCAGCAGCTTTTTTTGTGTAGGTCAGAAATTTATTACCAATATTTGGCCAAGACAGAAAAAGCCTGAATCAGGTTTGTGCTATGCAAGATCAGTTCAGTGAGGCTGAGCACCTCAATAAAAGCTGAAGGGGAGGGTACAAAAGTATGTTTGTGGGTCTGTTAGTTGCTGAGAGTTCACTGCCTTACAGAGGTTATTAACCTTTTTGAAGCATTCAGAAGTCACTTATCTCAGTTAGCACTTTCTTAACAATTTGTATCCCGAGAGGAGATCTCAAGCGATCCGTCAGCCAGAAGAGTGTTTGCAGTCACTCAAGTTGCCTGTACCCAACGTAAGAGGGCACCAAACCCCTGCTGATGCTTGGGGCACTCCGTGTGAGGACAGACCTAACAGCTGGCGCTTCCTGAACGTTTTCAGTAAGTCAACAAAGATAATGACTTGCTCCAGACTTCCTTTCTCTTTTCAAAATTGACTGCTTTAAGCATAAGCTGATCATAGAATCACGGTCATTTTGCCCTATTATTACTGGATTTATGTCCATCTTTTATTTCCATGGTTTTCCTAGGGAAAAAAAATCAGTAATTCAGTGTCCAGAGACAACTGGATATTGTGAATTGATTCTTGTAGTCCTTCCATCCTTGGTTTCAATTGAATTAATAGTGATAGATTGCTTTTGAAACATAGTTATTTATAACAGTATAACTGTAGCAGAATAATTATACCAAGAGAGCAATGCCAGTATGTTTCCCTACAGAGGTGACCCTAAGATTAGAGCTAAATTTACTTAATCTCATTCACCACTTTTATTCTTTCTCAGCCTTTGTTTAAAAAAAACAAAGCCCTCCTTTCTCAGCCTTTGTTTAAAAAAAAATCTTGCTCTGGTTTTGTATTACTATTTTATTCCACTCCTTTGGGAGATTGCATCTGCAAAAATTCTATTTTCCAGTAGTTGCCATAAAAAGGTTAGAACACAGGCTTTTCTTCAGGTAAATGATTCAATATAGTTGAATCATTCATTCTTTCAGCGTTCATAAAGCATTAAATCCATGTTGCTTATATGAAATTTTAAAGTAGGAGCATATGAATTGTGCACAGAGGATGATTTGTTACTGCATTAAAGCCAAAGTAACACTGATACAAATGAGCTGTTGAATAGACTATTCTTTATCATAGTATCATATGTTTCAAGTCTTAGGAAACCACATGCAATTGTGTAACTGGATCTGCAAAACAGAGGTGAAAAATACAGTCTCAGCTGTGGAGGAATCTCTTACAAACAAATTAAGACTTGAGAAATCTCTTTAATCTCTTGAAGAGTCTGTATACTTAAATTTTTCCTAGCAGTCAATAAATATTAGGAAGGGAATGCTTTATATTTAATCTGTTTAATTTGTTTTGCTTTATATTTAATCTGATTAATTTGTTTTCAACACCCTGGGTTCTGTTTTCAGGTAGCTTAGAGATTTAATATGGCTTTTTTTTTTTCCTTATCACCCATGGAATCATTTACAGATGATGACTGAGTCATCTCTTCCTCTGCTCCTTATCTAAACCTTATAGTTCAGAAAACTTGACTTGCAATGGAAAACTGATAAGACTTTAATTTCAAAATGTTTTTGTAGCACTTTTTAATAAAAACAAACAAATGCAAAAGAATGTTTACTGGGCTACAGGAAGTCTGATTATTAGATTGCAAGCACTAAACCTATCTGCATGCTGTACAGAAGTAATGCTATCCCCCACATGATTTGATGAGGCTGAATTTATTCCTGCTACTATCTCTCAGTACAGTACTGTCTCTGACAGTTGTCAGAGTATTTGGGTGACTACATAGTCAAGGTGTAAAGGTGTACAAATAGACCAGAATGAATACAGAGTTTTTTAATCACTCTTTGCTGCTGAATTTCAAATTTTTATGCTGTTAACATTTTTTGACAGTCTTAATCGGAAGATCTGGCTGAATTTGTCACTAAATGTCTAATTGAAGCAATCTGATAAGTTACTAGCAGGTGGTTAGTTCATTAAGGTTATTAAGTATTTTCAGGAGATTTCTGAGATACTAACCTGTGCTTAGAACTTCATTAGTATCACAGGAGAGGAAAAAATGGCAAATATGGTTCAAAGAAAGAAAAAATCTACCACACACACAAACAAACAAACAAAAAAAACCCCACCACACCTGTGTGTGAGATTTTTGTAGAAGTTCAAAAGAATTGATGAGTGTACCTTGCCAATTGACATAAACCATAATGAAAGAGTATTGTATTGGATATACAACCATGAAATCTATTACAAGTCTTTGGAAGAAACTCTAAGCATGTATGTCAGGATGATCTGGCTAATAAACGTTGCTTAAATCTTAAAAGGGCTTTTAGCAATGTCTCATGCCAAGTGTCCAATTGTGTGAAATGAAAAAGAAGGGCTAATTGTGGAAGACTAATTAAAATATTATAAATGAAGTTAAAAACTGGTTCTGTGCTGGTCAATCTATTGATAAATGTTCTGGAAATTAATTTAGAGAGTCTGGGACAGAACTTACTAACAATACTAAGCAACTCAGGCTTGAGAGTAAAGACAAAAGCTGCAAAGAGTTGCACAATATCATGAGATTGAATGGGAAAAAAAAATAGCAAAAGAAATATAACACTGATAAATATAAAATCAGGTACAATTAGTAAAAAAAAGTTCAATTTTATACACTGGGATAGCTTTAATATATACTGCCATTCAGGAAATTATTCCAGCTCATAAAAGATGATTCTATGAAAATATCAGCTTCCAAACTCAGCAGCAGTCAGGAAACAAAGAGAATATGAACAGTGCTAGGAAAGTACCAGCTGATCAAACAGGAAGCTTTGCAATGCAGTTATGTGAATTCCTAGTGCATGCTCATTTGGAACAGTACAGGCAATTCTGCCTCTTCTTCCCTCTTCTAATCTCAGGAAAGCTAAAGCAGAAATAGAAATAGTAGAGCAGGGGAAGAAAAGTCTGTTAAAAATCCTTGGCTGTATGCAGCTGCTGTGTAGGGTATTGTCAGCATTTCATCACTAAAGACCTCTGCATGAACATGCCTTTCCCCTATAGCTGCTAGAAAGAAATCATACTAGAGGCTTGTGCTTCTGTATAAACACACAAATTTGTGCTTGTGTATAAATCTTAAAGTGGAAAAAAGTCTTTAATCAATTAAGGAAGAGACCTGGATGTCAGGGGGAAGGAGAGGGAAGGGATTCTCAGTAGCAAAGTCCACATTAGCTGTGTAATAAGGCTTGCCCCATCTGACTTTATGCCCAGTCTAATTTCAGAGCTTTTAGTAATGAAAACTAGAAAATTGTTATAAGAGCAGGAGATTTAATTATAACTAAGGATTGCCATGATTTGCATCCAAGCTGTTGCCTTAACAAGGCTTTGTGATGGGCGATACTACCAGATGAAAGCAGAAAGAAAGTTTGAATCATATTTAAGACAATAAACTGAACATATTTAAGACAATAAGCTGAAGGAGTTAAAAATATTTGGGATGCCTTTAGAGGTGGTACCTTGCACTTAATTTGAAAATGCTTGCCAGTGTTCTAACAGGGATGCATGGTGCAGCAGACAGTTCCTGATTTTCATTTTGCCCAATCTCCTTGTCATAGATGTCCTTCTTTCTCGTAGACAGTTGAGTCAGGAAGAAATACAGGCCACAAAAAATATTTAGCAAGCATCTTTTATTAATTAAACTATTATTATTAATAGATTCAATTCACTATTTTCTTTATAGTTAAGTCTGATGGTCTGACCCATGAAGATGTACCTCCAGAGCTCACCCAGCTGCAAAGGACTGCCACAGACAGCTCCCACCATGTACTTACCTTCTCTCTGGTCTGGCCTGCTGCTTTCCAGTCACAATTTCTCCATCCTCACACAGATGTTGGCAGTGCACAAGTCTTCTTCGCTGCACACAACTCCCCAGCAGTACACAGGAGGGGAGGACGGATTGCACACCAGGAAGCCCTGACAGTACTCGAGTGGCTTATGTTAAAAAAGTCTCTTTTTTTTTTAACCAAGCATTGCAAAGAAAGGCACAGCTTACCTAAAAAGGCAGATTTGCTGACACTCTAGGAGAGTCCACCTCCAAAGCAGAGCTGGCCACCAGGAGCCCACCAGAAGGTTGCCAGGTGCTGTGAAACCCATGCAGCTCTGCAGTGCAACCAGGTAAGGTCTGGTGTGTCCCAGCTGCTTCTCCCTGTGCCCTTCCTGTCCCGCATGGAACCAGAGGGCCCTTCAGTCACCATGGCTGCTCTCTGAGCAGCACCTTCCTTCTCCAACACAGGAAGGAATCACACTCTCAATGTAAAACCTATAATGATCTGCAGACACAACTTTTGCAAGGAGAAATATTATCTCTTGTTAGTGCATTTGTGGCAGTTTAAAAGCCTTTGGGTATGCAAGGCCTTATGTAACTTCCTTTTTTTTATCAACTTTCTCACTAGGTATAATAAAGGATATCACCTTCCCCAGCAAATTTCAATTTGCTCAAGATGCTGTAGCAAATTTCAGATTGCACAGATTGCATACTGTATGTATCCTTAACACAAACACACAGACTCAGGTACACAGATAATATATCAGGAGAGGTGTGCAGCAGATGCAGTATATATAATCTAACATTCATACATACGTATGCTATTTTAATTTCATTTTTATTGATCTAGTCCGGGTCCAAGGCATGCTGGGAGAGGACAGTGGTAGCAAATGCTTCTATAAGGAAACTGCCTAAGTCACCCAGCATCAGCTATAGTTCCCTGCTGTGCTTGCTCTGAACAGAGACAGTCCCTGCCCTTGAGGCCTCCCCCAAGGAAATGGGCTGGTATTAAAGAAAAGCAATATATAATTCAGTAAGACAATCTGAAACTTCCATCCTTTCAAAAGGAGGTCTGGTTTGGTGTGAGGGATCCATTAGACCAGCTCAGGTGTCCCAAGGAATGCTATTGTGCCAATCTAACTCACTGCAATAATTGCGGTGTATATTTGAATGGATTTTATTACAACCTTAATTCTCAATCCTTTGCTTGGGAGAAATTTTAGCTAGGATAAGAAAGGAATAATAGCTGCTTGACCCAAAATTTTTATCAGAGAAGAAACATTTGCAGTTTGATCTAAAAATCTCAAACCCTGTGTAATTTCAGAAGAAAAAGGAACAGCACTCGGCACTACACAATACATGAGATAAAAGCCTGCATGTTGCCAAGAGGGCATGAAATAAGAACACTGCAGAAAATGAAGCAGTGGGAAAATTAATAGAGAGGAAATTATGAGCACCTTCTAAAAAGTTTTATTATAAACATACCTCTTAGCCCATGGAAGAACTTCTTTTTCACTGCAATGTGGTTAGAGGTGAATCCAAGTAAACAAAACTTAAGTGGAACACAGTGGCATTTAATGGAAGTACAAGTCAATGACACAGGCTGGAAATGTATTCTTTTTGTTAGACAAAGATTTGTGTGGTTCCTGGTGCTAGCAGGAACCACATTTAAAGAGCTAGCACCAGGATACAGCTATCCCTAGGATAGCACTCTCGAATCTGAAGTGTAAATTAGACTCCAAATCAGGAATGCCAATTGGTAACATTTAAATAAACACCAGCAGGCTGAGTGACTGATAACCCTGCTGCCCATCCCTCGCTAGCCCGTGCCTCCTCACTCAGGGTGAGTGACAAAACCGGGTACATCCTCTGAAGCGAAATAATTAAATGGGCTGAATCCTGCGCAGCTGGGTGTTCAAAATGCAAATACTGCTGCTTTTTGAAATTCAGCAGAGAATTTATTAGCCTTTTATACAGATAATCAGATACAGTGGGGGAGGGATGAATGGTAAAATTGAAGCAATGCTGGCAACTCAGAAACTGTAGGACAAATGGGATTGGGTTGCTTCATTCCTGTTCTGGGGTAAGACTATTTTAGCTGCTGCAGTTGGTTTAATTGGCTGGCCTTAGTTTTTTAAGCGGGTGAAAGCAAACCTGAAGCCTTGCGTTGGTCCCTTATTTTTTGTTTTCTCGCTTGCTCTGCAAAGAAAGGGAATGAAACAAAAGGGGAAGCTGACCACTCCTCCTCCAGCCTGGAGACGTCTCCAGGTGCCCATCAAGGGGTGCTTTGCAGCAACGCCCTCACCCACAGACCACCCGGAGGGGATAGAAGGGAATAGAGAACAGAACCAGCCCTGAACACTTCTCCATTTTTTCTGCAGATGTTTTACTTGGAGTCCAGTCTTAGACTCCAGCCTCTGGTGTCCTGTTCCTCTTCTTCAACAAGGCTCTTGGGGAAACTCCCAGGACTGCAGTGGGCTTATCAAAATACAAGCTGAATGATCAATAAAGCAAGTCATGTCACCCAGCCAAATTCTTCCAACATTCGCCTTTATTAGACATTGTTTTTCTTTTACTTTTGACCTCTGAAGTTAAACTATTCAGGCTGAAGTCACCCATGCACTGGATTTCTTTATCTTCGGCTTAAATCAGTGCCTCCTAAGAAAGTATATTGTTTTCCACTTATTCATAAGAATTTTAAAGCAGGCAAAGCTCTAATACCTTCCTACTAAATATGGCTTTAAATTAAGCAAAGGTCATGTCCTCTGCATGAGATATTTCCACTTGTTATTCCTGTGGAAAATATGTGGATAAATGGCTATGCAGTGGGAGATGCCCAAGGAATGGGAAGCTGGAGGAGGACCACCCAGGAGAGAACACTGAATAAGACAGGAGCCCCTGGGGAGAAAATAAATTGGTGATCATGTCAGTAAAGATTGTAGCCATGATGCATGTGGGGAAAGGGCAGATTCAAAGTTGCACAGATGGCATTAACTCTGACACTTCCTAGGTTTTTGCCTGCTTGAGTTAGTGGATTTAACAAGGTATTAAATGTGCATATGTACACGTACAGTATTGTTTTCTGACAATGTGCCTTTGACCGTGTAAACCTGTTTGCAATTGACAATACCTTGACACACAATGCCAGTGATCCCTAAGACACAGCTGAGGAGAATGTAAAATTACAGTGTGAAGTGGGCTTTCAGTGTTGCTGAGAAAGAAAATAATCTGTGTCACCAGAGGTGGGCTGCTGTTCTGGATCTTACTCTCTCTTTACAGTTTTCCTTACAGCTGTGTCCAATGGTGTTTACAGTGTATGAGTCTAAGTGGAGGGGAGAAAACTGTTTGCCAGAAGCCTCAAGAATGCACAACAAAACATTCTTCTTGGTTTGTCAGTTACTTGTTTTTCTTTCTTCTGTAATTAGCTCTTTTACTCCTTCTTAGCTTTAAATTTTATTTAGCTGACCTTGCCTGTACACAGATCCACAAATAGAACAAGTCACTCTCCCTTCTCAAAGTGTAAGATTCAAAAATTAGTTTTTAATGGAAGATGCTTTCAATCTTTTTAAAAGAAAGAGTAATTTGGGTTACAACAAGGACTATTAAACAATTTCCTGTGCTGAGCTACAATAGATGTTTTCATCTCTACACTTCTTCTCATTGCTCACTAGTATTCTTACTGCTTATATATTTTGATGGGTTTTAATGTGCTTAAAATGCTTCTCCAGAGTATTCTCCTAGATTATGGTGAGCAGAGTTGTTATATGGTTGGTCCTTTCCAAGCATCTTATTACTTTATCAATTAAGATTTTTCTTGCTAAAATTTGCAAATCAAATCACTTTTAATTTAAAGGGGAATGATTTGATGGTAGCGTCTGCTGGGTTTTAGCTAAAGTAAATCAAAACACATGCAGCTGAAATTGTCTTGAAAGCAGAAAGGCAGTTCCACTGTGAATCTGTGGGGGTGGAGGTGATGAATTCCACTGTGAAAGAAAATGAAAACCAGATGGCACTTGCCAAACACCAACACAGGGCAGTTATGCATAGTGGAGGCACAGCCACATAGCACTTACACAAACCTGTTACCTAGATCCTCACCAGGCTGCTGAGCGGAGTGAAGCTCGAGGTGTCTGGTGACATCGGGGTTTTGTGAGATGAAGACAAAGCAGCAGCTCAGGCTGAATGAGCCCAGGCTGCAGATAAGGTGAGAGACGGGCAGTTTGCCAGGACCTCCCCAGCACTGGTGACTTTGCCCCGAACCCCTGCACTGTTTGGAACCCCCACCAGTGCCCACAGGGCAGGGAGCTGCTGCCTGCTCTGATAATGGGGAATGAGGGGCGGTTGAAGGCTGGGCTTGAACAGAGTATTTTTTCCCTTATACAACAGCTCAGGCATCACTTTGGTGGCCACAAATAGTTTTAAACTCACAACTTCAGCTGCATTATGAATCTTAGCTTGATGTAGGTGGAACTCAGATTTTATATAGGAGGAGATAAAACTTGTAGGAAAGGTTAAAACACTGACTGCACTGCAACCAGAAATAAAATTGTCACTGACAGCTACAGCAAAAACAGGATTTTCCCCTTCGCAAATAGATCACATATTTTGTTGTTGCTAATATGACCCCACTCACTAGGACCAGAGGAAACAGAAGATACAAGCTGGTGATGAGGGATTGACATCAGAATTGGGATGGTTCTGCTCCTCCAAAGCATCCGCAGTTTACTAGCTGGGGAGTGCAGCTGTAAGTGAACAGAAGCTTTTTGCTCAGCGAATTATTGCTTATTGAAAGTTGCTGTTTGAATTTCTTTGCAACTTTAAAGTAGATTTTCCAATCAGCAGATGAGTCATTCCCCTAATCCTCTTTATTTTGCCAACAGACAAGCAAGAAGACTCAGCTGATATACACCTTGGCATATTGCCATTTTATGATTCAGCCTACTATCTAACTGTTTGTTGTTCTGCTTTGTTTCAGTGAAAATGATGGATTATAATAATTATTTTGCATGTTGCACTTCTTTTTTTGTCCTTAGATCCAGAAAGGGGTTTGGACCCATTTTCCTGCAGGTCAACCACAGCAGAGGCATGCCATTTTTATTTAGAGATACCTAGGTTAATTTCTATTACCAACATCTCTTATTAGCAACATTAAAGAGGAAAATCGATTCCCAAGAAAATCCTTCTGGTCACTTTACCATCAGTAAAAGGTTATGGCACTGCAGAGTTAAAGCCTCATCATCTCTGCATGATTATTGTTGCTGAGTTTGTTCCAGTTAAAATGCCTCGTGAAATGATCACATGTGTGCTTTATGAGTGAATTCAGCAATTTATAGAAGATTCCCTTTGGCTAGAATTTTCCAGCCAGCAGCTGAGATGCAGTAACTGACAGCATGCCTGGAGCAAAAGAAGGAACAAATTTTAACTGGAGATCCTAACAGCTTGTTTAGGTACACATTTTTAGGGTTTCTGCCATGCTGTGGCACCATGCACGGAGCTCAAGGTGAAAGCAGTGGTTTTGATCCATTAACACTGAAAAACTGACCTTTCCTTCAGCTTGGATGAATGTTACATGTCACAATATAAAAAGCTTCTCTGTGGGACAGTTTCCAGATAAGATTTCTCATCCACCACATTGGGAAGGCAAGGATCCAACAGATCTATTAGCTGTTTTTCTTGCAATTCTACCTGCAAGCTGACCTGGGATGTGCAGCTTCTAACCATGGCCCTGATTTACACATGCCTAATGCTCTCCATGGGAAAAAAAATTTTGCTCTCTTCCCTAAACAGCTGGAGCAGGGTCTGAACTCCTGTACCTCATGTTGAAAGGCTGGATGGCAAAGACTGTGTCGACTCTATTAAAAATAACAAAAAAGAGGGTTTGGTCCCTATCCCTGAATGACATGGACCGTCTCACATCCCCACAGCCCAGAACATATTCCTCTTGTAGCTTTTCCACCCCATCCTCTCTCTGGATGTCCTCTGGCACCCTGTTGGTGCCCCTTCAGCAACAGGATTATAATTTAGAGGGCTGGGGAACGTCACCTCATTTTCTTTTTGTGAAATAATCTAGGGTTTGCTCTGCAACTTTGAACTTCAGGAACCTGTAAGTGGATATTTTATTCACATCAGTGTGGCACGAGGACATACCTCAATGATGGAGGGTCAGGTTCACTCATGGTGCCTTCTGGCAAGAGTTGCTGAGAAAAAATTCTCCCCAGAAGCACTTCTGGGCTCTTTCTTGGAAAACATTCATTAAACTGGTCTGGTCAGCCCTTGAGCAAACTAAAAATTCAGCAGAGAAGAGTTGGGGACCAGTGCTCAGCCCCACCCCCTGCCCCACATCTGTTTAGCTGTACTAACATACCAGGAGTCAGCACCTTATTCCACCAAAATGATATTACCAAATCAGCAGAAAAGGAATTACATGAGTCAAATTCACATTGCACACACTCTCTCCCTTCCAGGGAGCAAACATTCCCATCAAATAGTTCAATCCAGATATGAAATATATATTTAAATTTGGCAGAGAAGGAATCTTAAGTGTTTCAAGTCAAACTGCATCCTGGGACTTCTCCCAGGAAAGTCAGCTTGTGCCCCACTCCCACTCAAGGTCCCATCCAGAATTATGGTTTCATCTTATGCAAAACACCCAAAGTTTTTGGCAGAATATTTGAAAATTAATTCTGCAGCACAATCATAAGAATTTCTCTTTTTTAAATGAGATTTTCTGCCTGGTTAATAAACAAATTGTTTTTAAATGAAAGCTGCCTCTGAGTTTGTTCTCCTGCTGGATTCCAGCCCAGCTGACTAAGAAGGAAACTCCAGAGAAGTTCTTTTCTCTCAGACAATGATCCTGCAGTGAAGTGATGTGTAATGTATGTTTATTTATTTATTTATTTATTTGCTTGCTTACTGAATTGCCATAGTTAATCTCTGTTGCATTGCTGCCTGCTGTCTCTCCCCATTGGTTTAAAAGAAATTTTGCACCTTGGGTTGTTTTTTTGCTCACAGTACTTTAACCACCCAGATCTCTTGGTGGTGGTGTGTCCTGTCTTCTAGCCCTGGGGATGCTTTTCTGTCATAATCATCCTTTATCTATCTTAGGGTTAACCCTTGCAGTTCATTCCTAGAGGTGAGGGAATGGACAGAAAAATGGAGCCAACAATGAATGAAAACTGCAGGGCTACACACCCCAGCAGGGTAAAATGCTTAACTTAACCAGCACTGCTTTAGACAATCATAGTTTATTCCCAGTTACCTTGCTGGCCACAATCTCTACAGATCATTGCTGTGCTCTGTAGTCACAGGCTTCTCAGACAAAGAGTTATACATTTTAATTTATCTGTGAGGCAACCAGCACAGCAGCAGTGCTTCTGAACGTAGACGATAATTCATTCTAGCACTGTGCTGTGCTGTGTTAATATGAAAATGCAGGGCTGATTTTGTTTATTTGTTTTGTGTAAGGAGATTGATGCTAAATTTACGCCTGCAAATCCAACAGGATCATTGTGGTTTAAGATAATTGCATAGCTTAGCATAGTTGTAAAACTGCAGTTGATTCTGGCACCGGGAGCCTGCCTTTGATGTGTCTCAGGTTCATCTCCTGGAACGGAGTGCCAGTTTGTCCCACGATCCATCATTTATTTATTTAAATCTAAAATAATCAAGATCGGTTCCCAAGGCCCTATGGAACTGCCATAATAAATTATGCAAAAATGCTGTCAAGTTAAGCCTCGGCAGTTCAGCCAACTATCTACCTCCACTGTCAGCTGGAATGCATGTCTCTGCCTCCTCTGAAAACCCTCTTACATAAATGCCTTTTGCAGTGTGCCTGGAAAGTCAGCAAATTTGGTATCTTTAAAAGAAACCAGAAAAGAAAAATTTCCACAACCATCAAATGTAACACTTTGCAAGTGCTGTGCTTTTCCCAGTTACTGGGAACTTCTGAGGAAAGGCCATTTCTTGGTGTTGCAGACCCAGTCCACAGACGACTTTACTGTGCACACAAAACTGAGTGTGTCAGAGGACGAGACACTCTCAATCCAAACACAGAGAGTAAGGAAAACTGCAAGGGATGACCACAGACACATTCTCTCTGCTTTCCCAGGAAAACACCCCAAACTCCGGGAGGACTCTGAAGCGCTGATCACAGCTCCTGAGATAGCAGTATCTTATCTCTGCATTGGGTCTGTGTGGCAAGGTTTAGCTGGGAGGTGCTACTCAGGTGGGGGCTGTGAGAAGCTGCCAGGCGCTTCCCCACGTCCCACAGAGCCGATCCTAGCCGGCTCCAAGACGGACCCGCTGCTGGCCAAGGCCAAGGCCATCAGATAGTGCCTGTGGAATAACAGAGTTAAGAAAGGAAAAAAAAACACAGCAACTTCAGCTGGAGAGAGGAGTGAGAATATGTGAGAGAAACAGCCCTGCAGATGCCAAGGTCAGTGGAGAAGGAGGGGGAGGAGGTGCTCCAGGTCCCAGAGCTGAGATTCCCCCAAGACCCATGATGAAGACCATGGTGAGGTAGCTGTGGCCCTGCAGCCCACGGAGGCTCAGAGGTGGAGCAGCTATCCCCCTGCAGCCTATAGAGGTGTGTGATGAACTCTCTCCAGCTCCCAGAGTTCTTCCTGCACTGCTGGGGGGAAGAAGGCAGAGAGTTCAGGAGGGAAATTAAACCCAGGAAGAAGGGAGGGGTGGGGGGAAGTTGTTGTAAGATTTGGTTCTATTTCTCGTTATCCTACGCAGATTTAATTGGAAATAAACTGAACAAATTTCCCCAAGTCGAGCCTTTTTTGCCTGCGATGGTTCTTGGTATTGGTAACATAATCATCTTCATCTCAACCTTTTTAAAAATATTTTCTCTCCCCTGCCCAGCTCAGTAGGAGAGTGACTGAGCAGTTTTGGTGGGCACCTGGCACCCAGCCAGGGTTAAGCCACCCCATACTCCCAAGTATTCTGTCTGGATTCCAGTTGCTGAGCTGCATGAGGCATGTTTACCAGCACCTAACCCTGAGAGAGCCATCACACGGATCACGTTGTCAGTGTTTGTGCCCAAGAGGAAAGGCGCTGCGTGTCTCGAGACACATATTATGGAAACAGGCTAAGAGGAATGCTAGCAAAAGAAGAAGAAAATTATAAATAAAGTAGTCTTAAAATAGTGAAAATATTTAAACTATTATTTTTACTATAGAAGCTCTAAACTCTCACTTTTTTTCCCTAAAGCCTGTGTCCCTGGTATCTCCTGAATAACTTCCCAGTATATCCTATTTCTTCTTACTCTTGTCAGTACTGTGGCAAAAAGGTCAACTGTCACAAAATACCATTAAATTCCTTTAGCCTCCAAAATGCTTGGCTGCATCTAGTCTGCCTGTTGGCATTCCTGTGCTCATGAATTGTCTGGAAAAATGCTTGTGGGCCCATTCTAAAACCACGGCAAGAACTTTTTGCAAAAATGTGACACAATTTTGGCAATTTCAGTTGCATGAAGCACCTTCTGCAATCAATAGAGATCAACAGACCGTGCCCAGCCAAGGATGCTGCCCATCCAAAAAAGCTTTTGACTCAGGGGACTCAGATTTACAGGTGCATCTCAGCCTGTTGTACATGTGCATCTTTGGTCTCCACAATGTCCGTGCCTTGGGATGGATTCCATGAAAAGTACAGGCTGACTATAGGCCCACTACTAAGTGGAAATAAAGCATCTTTTTGAAATCTGGTTCCTAAACACAAACAAGGGAAGCGTAATGGAAACCTGAGTGAATGGAGGCTAGACTTTAGCTAGATCATGAAGTCCCATTTTTCCAGATCTCATCTCTTTGACCTTACAATACCAAATAGAGCCAAATACAAACACTTTCAATTATAGAGCTAAGTAAAAACACTTTCAATTATAAAGGAGTTATACTCTCTTTGAAAATCATCCTTAGCCAAGGCCACATCCCAAATGTGTTCTGTTTTTCAATGTTTCAGTAAAGAAGCAGTCTCATGGGAATGCTAAACACTCTGGGACCAATATCAAATATTGTGTGATATTGGAAGGTCACTTACCCTCCTCAGTGTTTTCTGAATGAGACTACTTAGAATGGGGAAAAGTAAAAGGCTGTATGATCACTTGTAGACATCCTATTAACTGAGGCTGAATATTGAGTTTTCTAACATGGCATTGCTGAAGTCTTTAAAACAACTCAGCTTTCAAAACTTGCAAGACCACTAAAAGATGAGGGAGCACAATCCAGGAACTGAAGTGGAAGAGTCTGTAATTAGTGTTGATGCAACTACCAGCATGCATATTTAAATCATACACGTACATGCTGTATGCTGCACTGAAGTCATGTTTAAGCTTCTTTTCTTATTGAAAGGCAATGACTGGCCTGCCTTTTGCACAGGTGAATGCAATTTAGATATGTTCATAGGTAAAGCAGACACAGCAGCTGGAGCATTAATTAAACGTTTGCCTAACTACGTAAACAGACAGTGATATATCTTCATAGCATCTGGCAGTTTAACCATTCACTAGTCATCCTATAATTAGCATGCTGATGAATTTAATAGAATACTGTTCTAATGTAGTGCCAGATGGTCCTTCTGACTTACAAGGGGAATGACAATCTCTGTCATGTTTACTTCAAGGGTAGCAGAACAGCCAAAAAGATCTTTCTTAGACTAAACACTAGTGATAGAAGAGGCTACATTTGCTCACTCAGAAAACTTTTCAAGGTTCAGGAACTTCACATGAAAAGTATGCTTGACTTCCCTTATTTTTTCTGCTCTTTGGTAAAGACATTATCTTGCTTGCTGTGTTTGCAGATGAACTTCATGTAAGACAAATAAGCACCAATCCCAAGGTGCTGTGGAACAGGAGGAGGTGGAGGATATTGAGTAGTGCTCAGAGAGGTCTGCTCTGCAGAAAGGCCTGTGAGATGATCCCTGGCCACCTCAGTGGAGCTTTAAGTTAGTCCAAACATTACACAAGTTAGTCTTCACTGTAGCTCCATTCACTGGAGAAATTACATTTACAAAACAACTAGTGAAATGGCAAGGACAATAAAATGAGGAATGTCCATAGAAGAGAAACTAAAAGACAGAGATGGTGACATACTTGCTGTCAACAAGTAAAGACAATTATTATGTAGACAGCAGAGAATTTCAATAACCTTCAGTATCATTCTGGAGTTTATAACAGACTTCAGTGGAATTAGTAGTCAGACTACAGCAATCTTATTATAAAAGAATGTCTTGTAACTAAGAACCCCTGAGAGAAGATACCATGTGTGACAGATAAATCTCAGTGGTTCTTTCATTCTGAAGCTGGATGCAGCCTGCAAGGCCAAAGTCTCCTGCATGACAACTATTGATCATGTTCCAGCTGAGCTCCAGCTAACATTCTGAACATTAAAACTTGTTGACTGGTTTTTATTCAGCCTATCTGTACAATCCTCTTAAATAACAAATTATACTGCCAAAATGTCAGTGAAGGGACTCTGTATAGACTGCTACCTCATCAGCATAAACCACATGTTCCACACTAATGCCCTAAACTCCCTGCTACAGAGAACAATTGCTTTAACTTCAGGATCTTCCAAACTGTTTCTAGACTGATGGAGATCTCAAACTACTTTCATGGGCTCCTGCAGCGATTCTGACCTAAAGACCATTGCACAGTGAGGATTGGTGATCCAGGTAACAGTGACTCTGTGAGGGCACAAGGCCATGCTGTGCTGCACACCAACAGCATCACCTTCAGGCCTGTGCCATGCTGCACTTCTGCCTCGGTGCAGGGCAGATACCTTGGTGGGGTGATGATAACAGTGGAGCAGCTCCCACTCCACACCAGTGATTACACACCTGTCTGGCCTTGCCTTTATCTCACAGCCTACCAAAATGTTCTCATGTGAACATCCTCTGTGTTTGACAGTAGAAATGATGAATGGAGTTGTTTTCTTGTAAGAAAATCCTATAAAAGCTTGAATTACCAGAACAGACCAATCCTTCCATCTGATGGGATCTGTAGGGTGTGCTGCTACTCTCCACTGCCCCACGACGCAGAGTTCCCAGCATCTAAAGGGAAACGTAAGTTTAACTCTACAGTTTTCCTTCTTTATGCTGTTAGCTTTTTAAAGTCTTATTTTAAATTATGCTTTAAAGAATCCAGGTGCCTTTCTTACTGGGATTGTAACCCCGGTGTGCAAGCCCCTTCTTGCAGCCGCCAGGTTCCAGTCAGAAACGCTTCTCTGGAGAAAGGATCCTGAGGGAGGGGGAGCCCGGCAGGGTGCGTGGGTGACTGCCCAGGCTGCAGCAGCGGACGGGCTGCAAGGCGAGTCGCCCCGGTGGCTCCCGCGGCGGCCAAGGAGAGCAAGAAGGGGCTGTCTGGACGCGTCCCCCGGCCGAAGTACTGGGATGTCCCAGCAGGGATGGGCCAGGAGAAGGGAAAGCCGGGGGCGCTTGCCCTGCGTTTGTTTGCTGGTGTGCGAAGTGCGGCCGTCCAGCGCAGCCGGCGGGCAGCAAGCGGGGCGGCCCAGCCCAGCCCAGCCCGGGCACCGCGGCGGCTCCGGGGCGAAGAGGATGCGGAGGGGTCCGGCCGCTGGTGACAGCCCGGGCGAGGGCTGCCCCCGCCCTCCGCTCCGCGAAGATGCTCCCGGTCCTCCACCGCCTCTGCCCCCGGCCGGGTCGGGCCGGAGCGAGCCCCGACCGCTCGGTACGCGGCGAAGGGACCGGGGCTCACAGGCTCCGCTCCTGGTACCCTGGGGATGGGGCAGGGTACGCGAAGGGTTATTGCTGTGCCAGGCGGCGGGACAGGGGGAACCCCCGTGCGTGGAACCCCACCCCGCTGCCCCAAGAATGAGCCGACAAATACGAACGTGTTGGGTGGGGCTGGCACGGCCGTAGGCAAGGATGTCATGCTGGACAGCGTCAAACGCTTTGCCTAAATCCAGGCGGACGATGCCTGTTGCTCTGCCCCACGCACCAACGCTGTAGCCCCGGCAGGAGAGGTCACCAAATTTGTCAGGGCATGATTTGTCCCTAGTAAAACCATGGCAGCTGTTACCAATCACCTCTTTGTTTTACATATGCCTTAGGATAATTTCGAGGAGAATCTGCTCCGTGATCTTGCCTGGCACAGAGGTGAAACTGACTGGTCTGTAGTCCCCTGGGTTTTTGGCTTTCTCGTTTTCAAAAATGGGGGTTATATTTCCCTTTTCCTAGTCACTGGTGTCTTGGTTTCAGACAATTTAAAGGAGAACACTCTGGAATGATTTGTCTTGCTTTAAAGGAGACTATATATGAACATATCTGAATTGCATTCACCTTTGGGAAAGCTGGGCCAGTTGTCACTTTCAGGCTAGTTTGTGATAACTTCCAAGATCCCAGGGCAATTTGCATTTCCTATTTGAGCTCGTTGTGTAATGAGGGCAATCCACATACTCCAGGTAGCATTAGTGGTGTGACATATTGCAGGGACCTTTAAACATCCAGCCCAGCACTGATAGTCAGGGTGTCAGAAGAAGCTGTGCTGCAGTGCCAATCACTTCTGAGGCAGCTTGAACCCCTTCACAGGCTGCAAGAATCTCTTCTGCAGCTGGAGTACTGCTGGCTCAGATCCTCTATAAACCTGACTCCACAATCCTCAAAAGAGGTCATCCTCAAGTTTCTCCAGGTACCTTCTGGCAGCAGCTCCAGGCTGTGGTGTACAGCATTTTATTCACATCTTGTCCTGCCTGGCCCAGGGGCTGTTTGAGTAATTTCTTGTTTGATCTGTTTAATGGCTTGCTGTTGATCAAGGCCACACTTTAAAAAGTTTTTCCTTCTGTGTCTCAAGGTAGAGAGGGCTTACAATCCGGTTGTATTCTGAGATGTGCATCCTCCAAAAACCCACAGCACCGAGGAAAGCCTGTGTTTTTTTCTTTCTGGTCAGTGAGGACATGGCAGCCATCTTATTAATCACCTCTGCTGGAATCTGTTGACAGCTATCTTGCCACTTCACTCCTAGGAACTGAATTTCCTGGGCAGGTCCCTTGACCTTATTTTGTTTAATGACAAAAACAGCTTTCAGGAGAATCTGAATTATTTTCTCCCCTTTCTCAGAAACATCTTCTGCTGTGTTGCCCTATACAACGAGGTCGTTGATAGTGTTCTGGAACTTCACCCTTTTCAGTGCAGTCTGGAGCCTCGTAGTCCTGGGGGGTTGGCAGCAGCCCTGTGCAACACCTTTGTCAGGCAGCTGGAGGGGGATAGCAACCCCTCGGGCTGCTCCTGCCTCTGCTGCGCCTCCTGCAGCAGCTCCTGCACCGCCTGAGCCTCCACCCAGGGCAGGTCCAGGGCAGCCCTGGCCAAGTGGGGTCTGTGCTGTCTCCTCTTTATCTTCTAACATTCTTGTTTAGTAGCAATTTCTGCATGCCTTCCTCTTCTGCTAAAGGTCTAAAAGGTTTAACAGAGTCTTCTCTGTTAAAAGTTCAGTCACAGCGTCTTTCTACTAGAAGTTCAAAGTCACAGTAGAAATTAAATTAATCCTTTTAGTATTATAGTGCCCGTCTCAATCCACCACAGTGTGGCTAGGGCATGGCTGTACACTTGTGTCCTGAGTCATGCAAGTTTGAGCCACATCAGTGTCATACATGTTGCTATGTCTGGACTCTTAGTGGTTTGGTCATTCGAAAAAAGGGGCTCTGTCACAGCCAGGTCTCTCAAGCACAGGATTCCTTACTCCATGGTCTTCCAAGAGCCTTCCTACAGCTGTAGATCTTCTGGTCAGAGGTATCTTTCCTTCACACTTGTTAAGAGCCGAGTCCAGAGGCTGAGAGGTTTGAACCCCACATCATGTGACAGGGATGTCAAATGCCTTGTTTCAGTACCATCCAAAATTGTACCGTCACTTGCAGTGTCAGAGACTGGGATCAACAATATAGACTTGTCGGGCTGTTGGGTGAGGCCTTTTGTCAGATTGTGAAGACCTTCTAAGGACAAAAACCCAGTGGTTATTTCTAATTCCAATTCCTACACTGGCTGTGAGGGTCCTGACTCCCCATCATCATCCACTGCACAAAAGGATTCGGGCCTGTATTTCCTCCTCTTGACACAGGTGACTGCTATTAGCTTAGGCTCCCTTCTGGTTTTACTGCAGCCTGAGTGATTGGGGGGTCTGCTGATTTTTTCTTCCCCTCTGGCTATACCTGCTGCTCTAGGGTATGGAGCAGTGTGCAATAAGCCTTAGCCAGGGCCCAGCACAGTGCAATGAGCTGCTTCTTTTTGCAGTTTTCATTGCAACTTTCTTTCAGATATTTCTCTTTCTCAGCTGGGGTCTAAATTTATTCAAGGGGAAAATTCCAAATTATGGGGACAGAGTATTCAGGGTGTGGACTACATCCTTCCACACGTCACACCACTCAGGATTTTCCACCACAGGGGCAGGCCTCCCTGGAAGTCCCAGCCATGATTCTAAACGTGCTGTAGGCCAGAGGAGAGTTAACAGAATTAACAAAAATATGTCATCTTTAACATCCAGAGGGAAGTGAATTTTCTCTAAAGGTGACTGTCAGACCTGAAGGGGGAAAGGGAGGTAAAAGGCTGGGAAAAATAATTTCCTACTGGTTTCCCAACAGGGTAGGTGTGATTAATAATAAACCCTCAAAGTAGCAGCTGAGACCAGGAAAGGCAAACAGCAATAATACACAACAAACAGCAATAATCCCAAATAATTCTAATTGCCTCTGATATTACTTTTGTATAAGCTGTTATCGTAGATTGTATCAACACAGCAATCGTGGTTTGTGTCCTTGATCCAAAAAAGATCCACATCTTGGGCAAAATGACCGATGTATATGGAGAAGTATACGTACCTAGGTGCCACAGGCAGCATGGTGACCAGTGAGTTCTGAACCCAATACAAAATGAACCCAGGACAAAATTGTTATTTTTTCAATTTGTCTCTCATGTCCCTGAAGTTGGGAGGCAAATTTTCTTGGTTTGAGACAATTTTAGGAGAAAAACTCTGCAATGGGTCGCTTCCATTGATGCCTTAGAATTTTAGCTTACATATTTTCATGTATTTGTAATCCTCTAGTAGTTCTTTAGTGTATAGCTCTAAACTCCATATACAGTGCTAGCTAATGTCTTCACATTTTGGTCAGACAAAACAATTCCTCTCTAGGTCTAGGAATCAAGGACACCTTACTGTCTCAGGCCCCGAGAAGTTTAAACAAAAGTGAGTTGGGGTGGAGCAAAATGGGGGTAAAATGCCTTCATTACCTGAAGCTGTAATTTTAAGATTAAACCCCAATATGCAAATGGATCAAACTTATAAAAGTGTGAAAATTCATGAATCATCATCCATTTTGGATGTTGCCTCTGGGGGTGCTTCATCTGCCCAAAATATACCAACTTTTATTCTCTAAATTTTGTCTGGCCTCTGTTTTAGGTCGCTCTGAAATGTTGACACCAGCCCAGGGGCAGGCAGTGTGCCTCGGACTGACCTGCTAAATGGACCTCAGCAAGCCAGAGAAAGCATGAATTAGATAAGAGAAAATAAACCACCTTGAAAATCACAGCTGAAGAATCCTGACTCCTTCTTCAAGTGCCAGGCTGGGAAAAGAGACTTTCTAGCACATCTCAGGGTAATCCTGACCAGCAGAGATTCGGAGACCTGGCCGGCCAGAGCGCCTCCTACTGGCGGGACTGCAACATTGCAACATTTCCTTCCAGTTGGCTGTAAAGGAAAATCCAGGTCAAGGAAGACGGCTCCTGCACAGCGAGCAGAACATCCATCGACTCCTGAACGCCATGGGGCTCATGACACTCTTACTAAAGTGCAGCAACAGGATAATACAGTACGTATTACTGCTTCAGAGGGTGTTCCAGCCTGGATGCTTTCAACATCAGGGACTGCTGGGTTGTCCAGACAGGAACGGTCAGTTTCAATATCAAAGAGTGCTGCCAGATTTCTTTTACAGTATCTAGATATGGCTCGGGAATCTTGTCCGGAGTTGTTGGCTCATCCACAGATTTTTCAGTCAATGCAAGGCAGTCATGATTTTTCTTCAACAGCAAATACTCCTCTTTCATTTATGAATGTTGGGTCTTCATCTTCCCAGAATTTGCAAGCAGCACAGGAATTTCAAATCTCTGTTCCCCATCCAGGATCAGGGAACAGGGGGTGCAGATGCCACTGATGCCGGTGAGTCCCAAGATGGAAGAGGCTGCAACATGGCAGCAGCCACAACAGCCACTTTACAAGCAAGTGCCCATGGAGACACAGGTACCCACAGCACAAACAATTCCAATGATAGATTGGGCAGATATCAGGATGAAATTAGCAAAAGAAAGAAATTTATTACATGGCACAGGAGACATCCTGATTCCAGTGAATTATGATGCACAGGGCCAAAACCCAAGATGGGAACGAATAAATCATGAAGTAGCCAAAGATCTAGCAAAGGCCATCAGAGATAATGGACTGGGATCTTCATATTTGAAACAGTTTTTAAAAGACACTTTCAACATATATGACTTAACACGATATGATCTCAGATGTCTTGTGTCATTGATCCTTACAGACACACAAGTCCTCGTGTGGGACATGAGATAGAAAAGAGCTCTTGGTGAGCTAAGAGCCAGATATCAGAGCGGAAAAAATGTGAACCTCACCATGGCACAGTTGGCAGATGATCCTCCTGAGGACAACCCCGTGCAGCAAGCGGCAAGTCTTCCACAAGAGGTCTTGAGTGACATCAAAAAAGCAGCGCGAAAGGCAATTCTACAAATTGCGCCAGCAGGAGTTAAAGACACCATTTACACAGACATCAGGCAAGGTCCTTCAGAATCTTTCTCTTCATTCACAGATTGTCTCACACAAGCAGTGGATTGACAAGTGGCTGCTGAGGCGGCGAAACCACATCTACTCAAGAGCCTTGCATTTGACAATGCCAGCCAGGAGTGCAAACGAGTCATCACTGCAATGACAAATCAACCCTCTCTGACAGAGATGGTGGAAGTGTGCAGCAAGGTGGGAACTCCTCAACACATTGCATCCATCGTGGAGGAACAGCTGGAGGGACAATTGGAGGGATGGTTGGAGGAACGGATAGAGAAAATGTTTGAAGTGCAAAATGAAAGATTGGAAAAGTTTTTTGCAAACTTCTAAAAGATCAGCAATTCTCCTAGAGGACAATGTAACAAATGTGGGGCATTTGGACACTTAAAGAGAAACTGCCCACAAATGCCAAGGACTGAAAAGCCATTGGGCGTTTGTCCAAGGTGCAGGAGAGGAAAACACCTCGCAAGTGAATGCTGCTGTCAGACAGATGTGGACAGAAGACCTCTACCACATCCAGGAAACTCAAAAAAGAGTGAGCATTGCCAGCGCGTGACAACACATTATGGCGATGACACAAGACCAGATAGAAAAATCATCGGGGAACATCAAGTAGACCCCCTCAGCAAAGCAATCTGTGGAATCCCCAGTGACCCAGAGTTGCTGCAACCAGGTGCACAGTGTACCCTAGAAGCCTCCAAACTGATGTGCTTCATGGATGAGAGCCACGCCGTGATACCCACTGGTGTCACTGGAACTTCACACAAGAGACAAGACTTTTTAATAATCAGTAAGGACAGAAGCAGTATCCTTGGACTTGTCATTTACCCCTCAATCATCTCAGGCAAATCGGAACAAAGAGCTGACAGTTCTAGCCAAAGCTCTTCACCCACCACTGACTGTTCCAGAAAACACCTTGGTAGCCAAAGCTATCGCTTTGCCACCACATGCAGCAGAACAAGTCATGCCAGTGTTTGATCAGGGAGGATTTCCCTCTGGAGAACATGTAGAAGTACACGCTTCCTGGATAAAACACATAGGTCGGAATCAACCCACCGTCACCTGTCAATTGATCTGTGGCAAAAAGTCCATCACCATCAGAGGGATACTCGACACAGGGGCTGACATCACAGTCATATTGTACATCTTTTGGCCCCAGGAACGGAAGTTGGTTGCTCCCTTGGGCTCTCTCACTGGCACAGGGGGGACTTCCCTGTGTCTGCAGAGTGAGAACACAGTTGTTGTCGCAGGACCAGGAGAAAAAACAGCAATCATTCGTCCTTTTGTTGTTCTAAATCCCATCACTGTATGGGGAAGGGACCTTTTAGCACAATGGGCCACGAAATTGGAAGTGGATTTTTAGTGGGGGTCACTGCAGCACTCACCACTCTGAAACTGACTTGGAAAACAGACAATCCTGTCTGGGTGGATCTGTGGCCCCTTGAATTAAAGAAATTGAGTGCTTTGAAGAGCCTGGTCCAAGAACAGCTGCAAAAGGGACACATCAAACCAACGAACAGCTCATGGAATTCTCCAGTGTTCATCATTCAGAAGAAAACCTCAGGCTCATGGAGACTGCTGCATGATCTCAGAAAAATCAGCGAGGTCATCGAGGCCATGGGACCACTTCAACTGTGACTTCCTTCACTCTCAATGATTCCCAGAGATTGGCTGCTTGTGATCAGTGGTCTCAAGGACTGTTTCTTCAGCGTTCCACTTCATCCAGATGATGCTCCTTGACTTGCTTTCTCTGTCCCAAGCATCAACAGGGAGGAGCCTCTGCAAAAGTACTATTGGGTTGTTCTTCCACAGGGCCTCAAAAACTTGCTGACTATCTGCCAGTGGTACATGGTGCAAGCTTTGTCTCCAGCATGGAAAAAACACCCGGGGGCAAAAATCATTTGTTACATGATTTGCTCATCACACCAACAACACAACTGGAACTATAAGAAGCTCGTGACTGTGTGATTGCAGAAGTGCAAAAAGCAGGACTGGAAATCAGAATTTCAAAAATTCAGGAGATCATACCATGGAAATACCTGGGGTGGAAGATCTCGGAGTGAACAATTAGACCCCAGAAAATGGAAGTCAGCTCAAAAGTCAGCAATTTGTATGACCTGCAACAGCTTCTAGGAGAAATCAGCTGGATGAGACTAATCTTGGGGATCACAAATGAAGATATCCTATTATTGCACGACCTTTTGAGAGGGGAAAATAACATTAAATCTCACAGAACTCTCACACCTGAAGCACAAAAAGAACTTGAGAAAGTTACAGAGATCATTCAGCAGAAACAGGCATGCCATTTTGTGGAATCACTACCCTTCCAGTTGGCAGTGTTGGGAGAAAAAGTACAGTTTCATGGCCTGATTTTTCAATGGGATTCGTCTCAAAGAGACCCTCTCTTAATCATAGAGTGGATTATTTTATCCTACAGGTCTCCAAAGATGATCCTCATAGACCTGGAGATGGCATCTCAAATTATTATAAAAGCAAGGACAAGGTTGCTGACAATGTCAGGCAAAGATTTTACAACAATTTACTTACCACTGAAAAAACAATATTTTGATTGGGCAGTGCAGAAATAAAAAAATTTCTTAATTGCATTGTTAGGGTATCCCAGCGTTTGCACAATTCATTTTCCAAGCCATAGGTTGCTGAAAGCAAAAATAAGTTTTAGAGAAAAGCCAAAAATAAGTGAGGAATGATGGGATGACGTTATTTACTGATGGCTCAGGGAAGACTCACAAATCAATGAGTCACGGCAAAATTCGGTTACAGGAGAGTGGGACTCAGACATAAAGATAGTGCAAGGTTCACCACAAACTGTGGAGTTGGCAGCAGTGGTCAGAGTTTTTCAATTGTTCCAGCAACCCCTCCATTTGATCACAGATTCAGCATGCATGGCAAATGTAGTCAAACGATTGGAAGGATCACTTTTAAAAGACAAACAATGACATTTTATATTCATACATAGCATGTATGAGAACATTGCTGGAAAACAGGAAACACAAATATTTTGTTGCCCACTTCAGAGCACATTCTTCTTTTCCAGGATTTCTAGTGGAAGGGAATGCCCATGCAGACAAATTAACCATGTCCATTTCACAAACTTTCTCAGACATTTTCAAGCAGGCAAGATTGAGTCATGCATTTTTTCATCAAAATGCACAGGCACTGATGGAATCCTTTCGCATCTCGAAAAGCCAAGCAAGGGAAATCATTAGTGCTTGTCCAGACTGTCAGCTTGTGCAGCCACCTGCATCCACAGAAGCAGTCAATCCGAGAGGATTGCAGAGTCTCTAGTTGTGGCAAGCTGATGCCACAAAATACCCAATACGGACTTTTCTAACCAATTACATAATACCACCCAAACCCATGCAGAAGAAGGACCAGCCACTGCCCTAAAACCCCCATCTTATCTTTATATATATTACTATATTCCAAAACCCTAAACTCTAAGTTTTCTATCACCTGACATTACATGCTTCGACTTAAACTACACACCCATAATCCCAGTTCTATCATTCAATTTTAGAAGCCTTCTCCATGGCCTCAGGTCCAATGTAGTGTACTCTTGAGGATCTGTGCCTTTCAAAACAGAACCAGCGGAGACACAAGGATATCCTTTGCCCCAGGTTATTAGTGGAAATGGACCTTCACTATTTTCCGTTTCTGGAATTCTGACCAAAACTAAAGGATTTTCCTTTAATTTTTCCTGTGTGAAGCTGGAAAAATGTCAGATGATCTGTGGATTCAGTTCTGCAAAAGAGCTTTTTAAAAAATTTAAAACATACAGCACTTTGTTCAAGCGCATTTGAGGTGTAGCCCTTCCCTCACCCCCTCCCCCCAACTCTTCTTTTTTGTTTATCCAAAAGGGATTTTAAAGTGTGGTGTGTTCTCTCAATGAGGTATGCTGTGACACAAACTCCAATTCATTAAGAATGTCTTAAGCTTTTCTGCTTTGTAGGCCAGGCCATTATCTGTCTATTTCTTCAGGGACACCTAGTGAAGCAAATGCTTGCAGAAAATGCTGACGTGCTTGTTTTGCTGTTTCTCTTGTATGCAAGGAGGCAAAGGCTGCACCTGAAAAGGTGTCTACAGATGCATAGACATTGTTGAGTTTACCAAAAGATGGGTATTTTGTGAAATCTGTTTGACATAAGAGCAGGAAGTGAGTGCATTGGTGATTGGCCAGCACTAAACCCCACCACACTCATTGGTGAGCCGTCCAGGAAATCTCAGATTTGGCAATTCTACCCAGTTTTGAACTGAAACCTCCACAAATAGTGTGGGGCCTTTTTACCAATGATAAGTGTGGGAATTGGAAAACCATAAACTTCCACAGTCATTGAAGGGTTTGATTTGCAGCCTTGGGAGAAGCTTGGGTTGATGTAAAAATACAATACACAGACATTAAACAGAAAAATCATAAACTGGTGATAGTTTCCATAGTTGTAAGTAAGAATATGCCTTAAGTAGGTAGGAGACTTGTGGATGCTGTGGATGTTTAGTCAGAAAAAGAAACAGATAACTCTCCCAGGCATTGTACTGGGGAAGTTGTGAGAAAGCTCAAAGAAAGAATTAACACAATTCTTAATATCTGCACCTGGTGTTTGTGAACATGTGGAATGTTTGTACTTGAAGTTTATGGAAAGATATTTACAAAAAGGTGTTGTTCCTAATTAACCAATGGTGAGAGAGGTGTTGTTTAAGGAACAGTCAGGTTCTGGGTGAGCTATCCTGTCTATAAATAGGTGTGGCTCCTAATAAACTTCATGCCTTGCTTCATGACTTCTGAGCATTGGAGTCAGCGTTGCCTTCTTTCAGCTGTTCCTAACTCAACAGTGACAGAAACTGTATGGTAAGATGGTGAAGGGTTTATAGTGTCGTAATGTAATAGTATGGAGGAGGTTGGGAGTTTAGAAGTTATAATAGAAGCATATGTGTGCATGTGAGATAGAAGTCTATTGGACAAAAGTATCCACAGTGCAGTAGAAGTAAAGGTGATAAGTCATAAAAGCAAAATACACCTTGTAGCAACTGTCTATTGGACTAGAAAGTTACATATCGTCTTGTAACAAAGAACTAGTTTGAGCTATGGCTGACTGCTTGCTCCTCTAAAATCTCACGGCCTCTGAGATGTTTATCTGAGCAATAAATCATTCTTAGCCTGACGATGGTCCCATCCCTTCATGATTAGCGGCGACAATGATAGATAAGGATGAAGAATAGTCTTAAGTTAGATGTGCGAGTTTTTTGGGGTGTCCCACTGTTACTTGTAATATGTGGCAGCATCTGTAGCACATTTGCAGCCTTCCCTGCATCCACCAGGTGGGTCATCTGGCCATAAAAGGAGATCAGGTTAATCAAGCATGACCTGCCCCTCCTAAATCCATGCTGGCTGGGTCTGATCCCCCAGCTATCCTGTACGTGCCATGTGATCACACTCTTTCTCAGCTGCCTTTGCATCCATTTTTGAACAGCCACATCCTGTTGTGTATTAGGACCAATATGAATTAATTCCTTCACATTAGTATCATGAGTACCCCAGCACAGCTGTCCAGTTGTACTGGGTTCATGTGGCAAGGGTTTGGTAGTGTGTGGTAGGGGGGACCGCAGGGGTGGCTTCTGTAAGAAGATGCCAGAAGCTTCTGCCATGTTGGACAGAGTCAGCTCCTGCTGCCTCCAAGTTGGACACACCACTTGCCAAGGCTGAGAGAACATATGTAATAAAGAGTAAAAATTATGGAAGAGAGGAGTGGGCAAATGTGAGAGGAATGGCTATGCACAGACACTGAAGTGACAGCACTCAGTGAATGAGAGGAGTGCTCCAGGCACCAGTCCAGAGATTTCCCTATCTCTGAAGGATACACCACTTGAAAGGGACCTGCACAGCAGCAGTTCATGAAGGACTGCAGCCCACAGGAAAGACCCATGTTGAAGTTCATGAAGGGCTGTCTTCTTCAGGTGGAGCTGGGCAAGAGTGTGAGCAGGAAGGAACATCAGAGACAAAGTGTTATGAACTTAACACAGCGCTCATTCCTGCATACCCCTGCCCTGCTCATGAGAAGGAGATGGATGAGTTGGGAGCCTAGGAAGAAGGGCAGGATGGGGGGAAAGGTGTTTTTTGGTTATTTCTTATTTTGCAGTGCCCTGCATTATTTTACTGGCAATAAATTAAATTAATTTCCCCTAACTGAGTCTGTTTTGCCCTTAACTGTAATCAGTAAGTGACATCCCTTTTTCTGTCTCAACTCATGAGATTTTCATGAGTTTTCATAAGCTTTTCATCTTTTTGCTTTTTCATCTCTCTGTCTCATTGAGCAGTTGAAGTGATAGAGTGGCTTGGTGGGCACGTGATGTCCTGCCAAGGACAACCCACCACATCTGTCCTGGCTGTCAGGCTGGGCTTTGGCCTTTCCTCTGAGAAGCAGGGCCCTCCTGGGATGCTGCAGTTGGCACCCTGTACATCGTAGGGTCCTCAACTGATTGAAGAGTAATAATTGATACCAACACTCTCCTGTCACAAATGGGTCTTAAGCAGGCAGAGAAGACTAACTTGCTTCCCTCCCTTTTGAAGAAGACTAAATGAGATCCCTTTGTGGATTTGGATACAGGAAAGGGTTTGTCTAACAAGAAAAGAGGTGTGTGGGAAGCCTGGATGTGTTCAGTCATATCTTCACAGATTTTTACAACTAATTTTTCATTCTGAATATGAAATTATATTTCCCAAGGTAGTAGATCACTGACAGTTTTTTATGCATGGCCTTTAAGTGCTGAAGTCAAATGAGTTACACCATTAAAAACTGAACCTCAGCAGTCCTCAATCCCTGGCCTTCTCTGATCAGAGACCCCCAAAATTCTGTCTCAGTGATTTCCATGCATGTTGCTCTCCTGACTGAGCAGCTACAGCCTCAAAAGCTCCTTATTGCTCAAGGGTAGAGAGGACTGAAGGGCAGCCTGTGAACAGCAGTGTTTTCTAGGGTCTGAAGGGTTGACAACTAGCAATAATCCCAGGGAGAAACTGCAACACTGATGATTCTGAGAGAGGAGACAATGACAAAAGAGAAGGTGAGGATTTTCTGGTGATGTGGAACAAGAACAGAGCACTATATGAGCTAAAGGAAAGCAATCTTTCACCAAAATTGTGCTAGCAAACTTGCAGGCATAAGAGAGTTTTGAGAGAGAAAGAAGAATTTAGCAGTAAGAGCACTTTGAATCTCTGAAGTAAGGTGGGGAATAGCATTATGTTAGATGTTGGGGCAGTCATTCAGAAGACTGCTTCTGATTCTGAAACCTCTTCCAGAAGGTATTCAGCTGGAAACTGACTCCTTGATTTGGTAATGTCTTAAGGAAAAAGAACAAAAAGTACCTGAAAAGCAGTATCTGATGCTCTTCCATCCTCAGTCTTTTCACAGATAAAAGAAACAGAGTCTAGGAAGGGACAACAGTCACATGAGACAAATAATTTTTCTTTTTAGCTCTTCATGAAAAAAAAGAAAATATTTGTTGAAAATAGCTGGCTGAGGGAATATAATTTCATAGGATTTACAATTCCACGTAACAGTCACAGATCTATGTCTCCACTAGCCCAGGTCCCAGTAAACAAGTTATTCATTTGTTAAAAGCAGTCCTGTCTTAAGTTAGCTCAGGGAAGGAGCTAGAACACAGGAACAGAGCCAAGAAATGGCCGTGAAAGTTTTATTTCTGGCTTTCTGCCCTTCTAGAACTCTCTCACAACCCTGATTTCCTCAGAGAAGTGTTTTGGCAGAGGGGATGCTCTCAGAGCCTGGGATATGAACTGTGTGGGCTGTAGCCAAGAGTCCCTCCATGTGGCTCCTGAGCCTTGCCTTGTTTTATCTCTCCCACTGTCCCTGCCCTTGGGATGGCCTCAGGGTGCTGTTGATAGATTTAGGAGTCCAACTACTTTGCACACTCATGGCATTTTTCATCTGAACAGCAAGTTGCTAATAGCATCATCAGTTATCTCCTCCATCACTGTGAAGAACACACCAACAAAAATCTGGTAAGCATTTGGAAATATCTCAAATTATTTTGAAGTATTTCAAAAGCACTCTTAGGGAATGTGGGCTGATGCCATTCCTCTACCCCATCACCTTTAACTGATCATTCCCATGGTGGGTACCTGCTGCCTTATTTGAAAATGTCTAGTGCTGAGTTACGGAAGTTGCTGAAGACATTTAAGTTATTAAACATTGGTAGAACATTAGGCATTAAGACTCTGTGTAGTACAAAATGGTTTGTTTTTTTCATTGAGATTTTAAATTTCAACTGGTACTTTTAAACATCTGTGTATTAGTCCAATTTAACTCATAATTCTATTGCATACTTTGTAAGAAGCATCCATACAATAGAAGTAATTTTTTAGTAGCCTTAATTGTTGGCAGAGACAATATAATTCTCTTACGATGCTTCACAGAAACACTGCAAATATAACACACACATAAATTACTTCTTACTGATGTAAAAGTCCCTTCCCAGATAAGCACATCTTAAACAGAATGGCACATATTTTCCTGAAAGCAAATAGCAAAACTGCATAGTCTACTGAAAGACCTACTGGCAATTAGTCTGCTGAAGGGTCAAAATTTGAAAGGTAATACTAATTCTCTTATAAATCTTAGAAAATTTCAGTGCTCAGAAACAAAGAAAAGAGCATTCAGTTAGATTTACTTCCCAGCCTACAACTATTTGTTCTTTCATTTAATTTGAGCTAGGAATAGAGAAAAAAATGCTCTATCACTGTGTCACCTGCATAAGCTGTTTTATTTGTTGATCCCTCCCTCAGGAAGACACAAAAGAGAACACTATTCTCATCACCTCCATCGGCCACAGGAGAACTCAGCTGTGTAAGCCAAAATTAGACATATCAAAGCACCTTTGATCACTTCATTGCCTGTCAAGCTCTCTCCAAAGCAAGCACTGTCTTCCATAATGGATTGTATTACTTTGAAATGTCATATTTAATGTGTGTTCATTCCTTCAGATCCCTGATACTGTCTAAGGTGCTGACTGCGCGGCACCACACGGAGAGCCTTGCAGGTGGGTCTATTAATTTCAGTGTGCTCCTGCTTCTCAACAGCATGTGGTTTAATTGCAGAGTTGGTGAAGCAAGAGCATCTCAAGAATTTATCTCCATTTTTCTGTGTGTGCACAACCACAAAGTCATCCTGCAGCGTGGCTTTGAATGAGTTATGGGACCATAAAAAAGTACTTCAATTCACGAAGCTATCAACTCTTTGTCATGAAACAAAAACACCTGCCAGAAGAGTTTTACTCTCACTTGATAATCACAGCACAACTAGGCATGGGACAATGCCATCATTTAAAGCGACATTATTATGCAGCAGACGTGCTCTGAGGAACCATAGTCTAAATTTAGTTACTAATTAGAAAAACACATTTTACAGATGTCATTAATTAGCCAACAATCTGAGAACTGTCTCTTTCAAAAAGGAAATGTAATATTCATTAGTAAACTCCCCACCACAGGATTTGACTTCCCTTGCCCAATAGATCCTTCAATGGGTCATTACTCATGTAGGTAACTTCTTGTTTTCCACTGATAAAATTAATTCTAAGCTACATTTAGCTGATACTGAAATTATGCCCTTGAGAAGAAACTGTAGAACTACACAACAAGCCAGCATTTTTATGTCACTTCCCAGAGTTTTCTGAAATTCCTCTTCTGTCTTTCAGTGTGTTTGGACACAACCAGATCATACTTTTGTACAATAACCTGTGATTCAGAAACTTCATTTTTCATACAGAAGAGCTAAAATGCTGAGGAATTCCTGTAGTTCCAGGAGTCAGGTCCCTGAAAATTCATCTGTAGCATCAGTAAAATACCAAAGCTGACACTTAGAAATGATCAAGTAAGTTGAAATAAAACTGCAATATGAGGAACAGGATGAAAGTTGCCAGTGGTGGGAACATAGCTTTCTCTGTCAAATGAAAAATCTTGAACCCTCAAAGAAAAGAATGCCTCAAATATTTCAACCAAGGGAAAAAGCTGTTGTTAAATGTTACAGTGTTGATTTATGTGAGCTGTGGCTCAGTGGCCATATGCACTCCATTTTTTTATTCTTTGCTTTGGGTCATATTTCTCCTTGCATCTCATTTTGGGAAGGAAAATGACTCAAGAAATTTGTAAGGAATTCTTTGGCCACAGACACATTTCAGGAAATGTAAAGTGTACCTGAGTAGCCTGGAAAACTATAAGGACATGGGGCATCTGTTCTGCAGTGTAACTGAGCACGCTGCTTATATATACCCTGAAGCACTGCATTCTTGGGCCAACTCTTCATTCCAAGCTTTCATTCTTAGGGTCTCACTTTTCCAAAGAAAAAATATACTATGTGTGGGAAAGACTTACCCTTCAGGAAATTAAAGATATTAGTCTCATTATGAGTTTTGACAGAATGATTTTAGTTAGCCCTGGAAAACCTGAACCCTACTCCTCAACAAAATCCACGTCTCCTTTACTGGTTTTTGTTTGTTTCTGTGTTGCTTGGTTATTCTTTAGGTTTTGGTTTTGGGTTGGGTTTTGTTTTTGCTTTCCAGTGTAAGACAAATTTCAAGTAATTTCCAAGCATATTGTTGAAAATACTTTAGAAGGAAGTCTCCAAAACAAGGACATGGCAAACACTAAACAAAGCTTTGGGATCTCTTTTGAGAGTCATAGCAATGAGAAATACTTGTAAACCAAGTCAAGCATGTTTCTTAGTGAAATGAAAATTCAAGGATTTAGCTTCTATTGATTCTTAACAATCTCAGAGACTTTGAATAGCATTGCCTTCCTAAGACACAGACTGAGCTGCTTGTGGAAATTTCTCTTGTTGTTTATGGAAACTGAAAGGTACCTCAAGAAGGAGAGTAATCCTACCTTATCTCTTCCAGCTTCCTGGGTTAAAAACCCCAGTTTTAAGAGCCATTCAGGACTTTTCACTACAGAGGAAATTGAGAAACAGTGAACATTTTTTCTCACTGTTTGTCTAGGAAAGCCTTCTGGATTTCCTTCACTCAAAAAATAATTCAATGTTTTGCTAATGTTTTGCTCATAGAAAATTATGCATTTCTCTGTTGTCTGATAACCACTGTTCTCTCCTGTACAAATGATTTCTGAACAAGTTATCAGTCACAGCCATGTCTGTGAATTCAAATTTTCCTTCATGGGTATCAAACCTACATTTTGACCTCATCTATATACACACAGCTCTAATTTAAGTAAACAGTGGAATATGTACATGCATTTTCGATTTTAAGAGATACCTATAAAAAGAATTTTTCCTCTCTGGCCTAATTTTTGTTTTTTAAAGTTAAAATTAAGCTGGTCCAAATCTACCTATTTGTTAGTCTTGGGCTCCTTTAAAATGAGTTTGCTGAAGGGACTTAAACTTGAGGCATGTAGCTTCTCCACTATGGCTCACCCAGATCCTTCAACACTGTTTCTGTACCCTGATTTAGAAAAACATATCAGCAAGGATCATGTGTTCGGAAAATACATTTTCTTTCAGTATTTTCTTACATAGACAGTCACCTCTGTGAATATTCTGGCTTCTAAAGCCATTTGCTAGTACACACTGTGAAAGAAAATCCAAACTCAATTAAAGAGGATTAGCTCTCTCTGTCCCGTGAGGTGGCCTTTCTGCTCGCAGCTCTCCTGCAGCTTTCAGTTTCTGAGATTCATGGCTGCTACCCTGGGAGCCAAAGTCATATATATGTTGTGTTCAAGACACTTGGGGAGAGAGCAGAGAATGGATTGCCTGTTAACATAAGCACAGCTCTGTGTGGCAAGTGGCATATGGTTGTTTGTATACAAATTCAGGCTATTGTGCAGCAGACAAAATAAGATTTCAAATCAAATGAAAATGAAAAATGTTGTTGCTTTTGCCACTTCCTTAGACTTAAAAGTATTTATGCAGGTGCAATACTTTAGGATCAGACAAGAAGATAAGAAGAAAAAATTTATACACTTTTACAGTGTATAATTTAATGATGTTTCAAGTCCTTGTATTACTTCAACAGGCATGGGAGGCACTGAAGAATTTCTGGACATTCATTCATGTCTAAGTAATCATCTCCCATCCTCCCACCTTATTTTTCTTTCTTTTTTTTTTCCCCCTACATGGCTTGTAAGTTTTTTAGATTAGAATGTTGTACATAGTTTTTTTTCCTCAGAAATCTTTGCCAGCAGATAATGCTATCTTTCTAGTTGGAACACAGAAAAAAATGCAATGAAAATGCTTCCAGTCCCAAGAGAAAAAAATGTTTCTTGTCGTTCTTTTTTATCAGAATAAGCACTTATTTATCAAAATGAGGTAGAAGTATTCATTATTCAGAATAAGATGTCTAAAACGCTGTGTATTGTTAAATTAAATCACAAGAGTACTGGAAGCAGCCTAGCTTTTTCCTACTGGATTATATCAGACAAGCTGTCCTAGTTCAGAGTTAGCTTGGATTGCTAATATCACTGTGGCACCAGCCCACACCTTACATCCCACCTTTGGGGACAACAGCCTCATGCTCCCTGTTGTGGCAACAGGGAGAATAATCACCAGAAGGGGATCCCAAATAGGCTAGCAGTTCTTGAAGAGGACTGGTGGAAAATGTTTTTATATTTAATTTTCAGATTAAAAATAAAAGTGAAAGCAATCTCCCAGTTGTCTGGATCTTCAGTTTTGCCTTCCTTGGCAGAGCTGCTTTTATACTGGGACTAGCAAAAGCCTGGTGGGATCCAGAGTCTCCTCAAATAGAGCTACTGGGTCTTCACAGGAGTGTCCAGAGTTAGTAATGTCTTCTTCCTAATGGAGCTATGGAGAAGCTCCACTTTTTCCTTTTCCCTCATATCTCTCCCTATACGTGTCCTTCCAGCTTAGCTATACTTCTTTTTCTCTTTGAGTGGCTGTCACTGTCTTCTGACCCTGGACTAAGTTCTTTCAACTTGAAAATGATCAGAAAAGTCTTTGGGTGATGCTTGGTAGTTTTCACCCTCAAATTAGTTTTTGACTGTATCAGTGCGCTGAGCTCAGGCAGCCTGCAGTCAGAGGAGCACTAGGGCCAGTATAAGGAAAGGAGCAGGTTAAGCAGTCATGGTCAGGGCAAAAAGGAAGAAAAGAGAGGAGAGATGAATGAACTGGACTCTTTTAGAGTCAAGCAGCCATCAGGTCAAAGCTCAGCTGTATAATCAGCCTAATTCCATTCTTTATTAATGGCGTTAAAGCTATATTATCAGCAGCACTATTTCAATCCAAATTGCAAACTTTGTTTAGTTATTTAAGTGGAGTGATTTTCATGTTCAAGATCCTACTACTTGTCAACCAGGAGGTTACTTTTACTTCCTATTGCTATTTCCTATTAATATGCTGATGGTGGAACCAGGCATTTTGGTGAGGCATGCTGGATATGCAACACTTTACGAGAAAAACCATCCCAGAAGAACTCTCAGGCTGTACAGTTAGGGTGTTACACCTAAACTCCTCTTCTATTTTGTATCCTATTTCTCCTAATAGAGAATCTTTCATCTGCCTTTTGAAGCCATGTTAAAAAGCCAGGCTGTTTTGAGATAGTAGAGAGGAGCTGGTCATTCTTGGGATCCTTCCAATATAAACTGAACAACTGACTGGGTGTGATGGATTGCAGTGTAAGACAGCAAAACTCTCTGCTCTAAAGGGAGCCAGTTCTGACAGGTCTGTCTGGAGGTGTATTCAGAAAGAATAGGCAGAAGGCAAGCCGCTTTAAAAGATGGGGTTCCTAGGAGGAAAGCTAAACTGAACAAGCTCCACCTGCTCCAGAGGGAATCCTTGCTCCACTGCGAGAGGAGGAAATGGGTTGAACAATTAGGCAGAGATGCAGCTCTAAATTTAGTTCCAGAGATTATGTAGGCATGTCTTCTGCTGCTTGTATTCCCAGAGATTTCCCTGAAGCAGTATCAGTCTGAGCAGTGGTTATTATGTTATTCATGGCTTTACCTTCTGTATAAACTATTTAAGAGATATGGGGAAGAAATCTTTTGTACATGGCCTCTAAGGTTCTGGGCAAGTTACAACTGACTGTTTTTCCTTTGTTTAAACCTGTTCGTTAGAGGAAGAAGAACAAGAGGGAAAACCTTTTCATCAAGTCACGTATATTTGTTAAAGAAAACTTCCACCAAAGTTTCAAAAAATGCACTCAAGGCAGAAGCTTACTGTGTCCTTTGGTCTGTAGAGGGGCAGGAAACACCATGCTTTGTTTTTCAAGGAACAAAGATGTGTATCAGTTCAAATGCCATCCTGACTGTAATGGGAAAAAACTCTGATAATGGCTGGACAACATGAAAGGAAACTGCAGAAGGAGCGCAGACGGAGCAGATGCCTGGAGAATACAGAGTGGCAATGCTGGTGGGTGCATTAAAAATCTGAAGGAATAGAGGAGAGAATAAGTTTTAACTTCAACTTAATGGAGACTATTGAAAAATGGAGAACCAGATCAATAGTCACAACTGACCTGATCTAGCACACACAGCAGTCCTGTTGTAAACAGGATTTTGAACTAAGTGGCTTCCAGATGTCCCTTTTAATCAACATTTCTGAAAGCCTTTGAACTCTTGCAGTGCCAGGTGAGGACGTGCTGCCATTGTCTGATTTTTCTGCATTCAAAATTACTTCTACATTGCACATGTTTTCAAAGGCATCTCCTGATGGCTTTAGTGCAGAGATCCTTCTCCCCATTCGGAAGGGCAGACCTAGAGGAGCAGGTAGGGTGCGGCACATGAAGGTGGGAGGGGAAGTGAGACAGGAGCAGGCTGCAGGGAAAAGAGTGTTGGTCAGTTTTATCATGGGATATGGAATTGCTCATTTCTTGGTAAGTGGGTAGAGAACACTGGTAATTATTATGGGGTGGGGACCATATGGTGTGCTGCAGGTGTGCCTGCCTGGTCAGTTGTAAAAGAAAAGGTTTCCAGACCAGGTACCAGTGCTGATAGGGGTTAGTGTGAGCTGGCAATATGCTGCAAGACCTCAGAGGGGCTGAAGCCTGGGCAGCTGGGGAAAGCGCAGCTCTAGTCTTTATGTTTTCCAGATGAAGGATGGTGCACATCCCACACGTCACTTAAAGACTGTAGGTATCTGTTAAGCCACAGGGCATATTCTTCCTGAATTCCAGAATAGCCATAGCTGTGTTTTAGTGTTTTTTCTACTGGCCCAGGACAGGAGTCATGGACCTCACTCAAATCCTATCCGATCTCCTGCTGTCAGGGATCTGTTCAGCAGAGCTCTGTGCCTCCCTAAGGCACAGAGCTTTCACCTCCTGCTCCTGCTCACCACTGAGTAGCATCCTGGGTCCCCTTTTTTGTTCTCAAGTGCAAAATTTGACAGAAGTGAAAAAACATCTGGCAGAAAGGAATGAGCGAAAAGTGAAGCCTGCCCAGGGCTGGTTTTCTTTGTGCACGCAGCTGTGAACAATTACCATCACACCCACATGCCACAGCACACACATAATCATGCCTTGTAGGCACAGCCCACAGCAGCCACAGGGTGCTTTCAGCTTCTCTGGCAAAAAAACCATCCCAGTTACTATCAAATCCACTGGACCTGCCATGATGGGCACTCAGTCTCCCCACTGCACTCACTGATAACCCAGATCAATCATATAGGCATGATTTTGGTATTGCAGCACTTCAGGCAGCAAAGAAGGCAAAGGATAATGAATAGAAAAATGCAAATACAATATCTCCTGTAGAAATCTATGTTTTCTGCACAGGTTTTATACTGCCCCTCAGCCTAGGACCTGGGGGCCATATCAAAACCAGGAGCTGCCGTGACCTAACTGCTTACCTATGTCTGTAATTAATTCAGATGAGCTTCCCAGAGCAGCCTCCCTTGCTACATAAGCTATGAATATAAATAGACACGATAGCTGAAGGCTTCATTTCTAGAACAGTGGAAGAATTTCCTAACTCCCTGGTTTTATTTATCCGAATCACATCCCAATACAATTTTGGAGCAAGAGCTGTCTCCCCAAACCTGCTTTCTGTGCAAAGGAAACCAGGGTCCAAAGAGGTGCAAGGAGCATCGTGACCCCGGGGTATGACACACCATATTCACTGGGTAGCCTCTACACAGCCTGATAACTAGGTCATTTGTTACAGACAGTTAATTCAGGCATTATAGCTCATTTTCAAATTGACTGAAAGGGCCATCATGGCCTGACAACAAGCTCTCCAAGATGCTCATTGCTCTTGTCACAGTTACTTTCAGAAGCCGCCAAAATAAGCGTTTAAAGTTGGTGTCCTGAAAATAGTCTTGGATATCTGTAATGTCCCAAATGCAGCTCTCATCTTCCAAAATTTCAAATGCAGGTCTCACATTTTTATAAATAAGTGGTTTTACACATTTTTAGGCAAAATTTTGGGTGGCTTAAGTAGGAGCTAGAGTGCTTTTCAGGAGATGGTAGACCTAGGTTCAGTTTTTGTTTGAGCAGATTCAAACCCACAACTTCTGTCCTAGCAATATGATTTATTTTACCAGGTTTCTGACTTAGCTTTGTTCCAGCATTCTTTAAATGTCTCCTTGGGACTGAGTAACTGTGACAAAAAATATTTGTGAATCACTAAGCCAAGTTAAGAGAGAAGGGGTGCAAGAATCACGCTATAGTTTGGGTGCTTGGATGAAAAGGAGGGTTTCTGCTTTATGTTCTTGCTGCTGTCCCTTGACTTTATTCTAGAAACTTGTTTAATATAAAATAAATTTGCATATCTGAGCTAGGGCTTTTGTGGACCATATTACAAAAAAGAAAGCTTCCAAAGGAAGGGACAGGGTAACTTGAGGTGTCTGTACACCTCTGACTCAAAAATATATGAAAATAGACCAGACCAATCATAGAGAACAGACTCTGTTCTCTATGTTCAAAGACTCTGTAGTGCTGGAAAACTGTACACACATCTACTGCTGTCTCAGGAACAGGTGTATGTCCAGTAAAGAGATTCTTTAACTAAGCTTGTATTCCTGACTCATTGGCATGATGTCCCTCAGAAGAACTAATCAAGAAATCAATGTCCTGTGATGAGGTGAAATTCTGATAAAAAGCACAAGTTTAGAGATTTTGTGGTGTTGAGGCACCATTTACGAGATGGTTAGGATAGAGAGAGTGAGATGTTCTGGGACTGGCCTTTGGCAAAGTTATTTGGATGCCAGACTAAATGTTTATGATCTACAATAGCGCTGCTTCGTCTGGATCTTGCCTAGGCAACAACTGTGTTCCCCAATTTTAGACTGGTGTCTTCCAGCAGGAAAACTGGGCCAGCTTGGAACAATCATCACCAGCAGTGTTAGTTGTGCAGGCAGCTGAGAGTTTTGAAAATCACCCACACTGCTGCCTGGCAAATCCAGCTGATGGATTTGAAGGTTGCCAAGCCAGGGAACCCTCCCACCTCTGTGTACGAGCCCCCCTCAGCAGATCTGGGGCACAATGGCCACCCTGTGTGGGGCAGTACCAGGAGCATCACACAGCACTTCAGTGCCCAGGGCAGACAAGAGGCTCCTGTGCTGTGTTTGCACCTGGGTTTGAACAAGATGCCTGGGATGCCAGGATCTGAAAGCAGTTCAAAAGAAAAAGATGGAAGTAAAGGACCTCAGAGGCATTGAATGATTAGTTTGTGTTGGCACTGCCAGCCATGGCAGCAGACTGGGTTTCCAGTGTTAGTGCCAATGTTTAATGACAATATTGCAGCCTTTAATCTGAAATAAACGGAGCTGATGTCGTTGAACAGGATGAAGAAAATCTAAAAGCACAGGAATTGACAGCTCCCATTCTAGCCAGGGCTGGCATAAAGATCTCCTCCATCCTGTCCTGCACTCCAGCTCTTTTAAAACAATCTATGAAGTAGTCATGCTGCATTCAGTACATTAGCAGTGACTGAAAATGTGATCACTGGAAGTGATACACAACTCAACAGGCTGCAAAGAAGTTGTTTTATGATTTTTAAAAAGGCCACATATTTTCTGATTTAGTGTTCCCTTTATAAAAAAACTGGCTTATTCTTTCTCACACTGAGAAGTTACTCAGACTTATTGAATTCTTTGGAGGAAATATTTCCATCTAAATCTGTCTACAGTCATCAGATAAATTCTGAATATACACAAGGGAAGATTTTGTTCTTTGATCAACCTAAAATTTGACTGTGTTGACAGCAAGTTATGTCTGATCTCATTTAAATCAGCACATAACTCAGTTTGCTTCAACTAGAGCTGCTCTGGATTCACACCAGTGTATGTCTAATGAGAGTTTGACCTTGGTTTTCAGGCTTTTGCAGATGGTTGTTCAAATAATCTTTCTGCAGGCTATTCGAATTTGTTTTTCCATGCTGAATGATCACTCATTTCCAGGCAAACCAACTCAGCCCCTCCCAAGCAAGAAAGGTCAAAATTTTGTCCTATTTCACCTCACCCACTGCCCAGAATTAAAGCTGAGATAATTTTGCTTTTTCTTGGGACATACAGTCTCAAGTTGAAGCAGGAATATTTTCTTGGGGACCTCTCATATCCTTGTTTAGCTCCAATTAGTGAGTAAAAACACATTCTGACTTCAGAGCTCCTCATCTGCTGCTCAGAAGTTCCAGAATTATGTCTGGAAAATTTTATATATGTAGTCTAATGTATAGGAAATTAAGAATTGCTATTCACACATGAATAAATTTGCACTTATAAAACACAACCAGAGAAGGTACTGAAATGCCATCTCATATCTCCTTTCCAACAAGAGGGAGAAAAAGAATCTCACATTTTTCCTGCTAAACAGGCAGATATTTAGGTAAACATGTAGAAAGTGTAATTTTGAGACATTGCAGTGAAACAAGGCAACAACTGTTCTTGTAGCTGCTTTACACATGCAGGATTAGGGGAAAAAAAACAAGAACAAACAAAACACAAATCCAGTAAAAAATTTCCTAACCTGATATGCTTGGCTTTTATACAAATAATTCTATGTTTCTGACTGGACATGGGACCCCCTTCTTTTTTTTCTGCTCCTGCAAGGTTTTAGTTTTCTGTTGGCAATACTTACCCAAGATTTGGACCCATAAGGATAAAACTATATTGTGTTGGAAAGCACAACCATAGCTGTTCTCTTGCTGCTTCACAATGATGTCAAATTAGATAATGTTCTGGATTCCAAATATCTTTGAGTGTGAAGTTATGTCTATCTCTGCACTGGTGCTTTGACCTGTCACATCACCCTGAAATTGCCTAGGGACTGATCTTCTCCAGCTAAAGCTGTCAGTTCCTTCCACTGACCATTCTACTGCCTGGTCCTTCCTAACCTGTCTGTGGATCTGTCCCACATGGATCAGTCTGGAGTGGATACACCACTGAATCCCTAATTATGCTGCCACTTCCCTAAAGAGAAGAAGGAATTTCTCTAATTACCCTGTTTTAGCTATTGGTTTTGATGCCATGAGTTCTTATACCCTCTCCCCAGTTTACTTTATTTCAGAGCCAGTGGTGTGACCCTTTTGGTGCCAGCAGCCATCACAAATGCTTTACCTCCCTTCAGCAGGATGCTGCTTTGGGCAGGTACCTGCTTTGTCTGTTCCCAAAGGAGCTCTGGCTTGGGTATGAGGATAAATTTGGCCGTGTTTTACTGCTGATGTATTTTTTATGAACTCTTGACCTGTAAAAATCCCTGCCCAATGCTAGATGAGTAAATTCTTGTGACAGGCAAAAAACCAGTTGGTCTTTCATAGTAGCTTTTAATATCTAGTGCTGGAATTCATTGGAGATTCATGGAGTAATGAGCCCCCATGTAAAGTCCTTCCCCTGTACCAAGGCACAGAAGAATGTAGGAGCAAATGGAGCTTCATTGCATAATCTGCCTGCTGAAAAGTAGATGCTTGTAAAAAATAGGAAATAGGTTAAAAAAAATATTCTTTCACACTTCACACTGAAATTTTCTTGTTGTTTATGGACAAGCTGAAGCAATTCTGTTTCAAACACCACACCCCAATCTGTGCTATAAATCAGGTGAACTCCCTCAAGTCAGTGAGCCTGTGAAACACCCCCTCAAATCACAAGCTGCTGCTGCAGGGAGTGTACATCACACAGCACTCCACTGTCACCTCCCAGGAGCATCTAGGTCAAGTGTCTTGAGTAGAGGAGGTAATCATGCTGCCTAGTTTTAAGCCCCCAGTTTAGGAGCTTATAGGGAAGGGCTGCTCTCTCTCAACAGGCAAAGGAGAGAGAGACAGCTTCTTCCAGCCAGAAATCTGGAGTATTTGTCTCATTCTTCTGAAAGAGCTCCTTCAGTTCACTGCTTATATGGAAAACTTAGGTTGATGTCTAAAAAGGGCCAAATGAGTCCTAAAATGTTCTTTCTACCCAGGGAGCTGTGGGGAGATTAGTCCAATCTAGGCTTCCAAAATAAACTCCAAAATTTGGTGCTGTAGTCTGGCAGTATGCCTAACACATCTTTACCTGGATATCCCTGTTCCAAGGACCTTTTGTATTCTACTGACTACATACAGTAATAGGGGGCCAGCTATAAAGAAAGCTTGGAGAAATCTTGGCAGTGATAGGGTTAATTGGTCACTGCTACACCCTCACAGTCACCCAAAATAAAGTCCTAGAAATTCTTTTAAGGTCAGCCATGTAAAGGGCACCAAACAGGAAGACCTTTTTCCCTTTCCTCGCTGCAAGTAGTGTCACAGGTAGGTAGTGTTTTGTAATGTTCCTGTAATGATAAAGAATCCACACATTGCCTCTTCACAGCCATCCCTGTCTCAAGGAAAAGGCAGGATATTAATGCTTAATGCAGATGATGAAAAGCTATATAAGCTGTTAATTTGCTTACAAATAGGGGACATTACATTTTGTAAATATTTTTGTCTGTTGGCAACTAGTTCTTCTCTGGCTCTTCATTCTCTATATGGGCACAAATGGAGATGAACGAATGGAGATGATCAGTGAATCAAATGATAAACCCAGAGAAGGTCAAAGCAGCAGCATTTATTGCCATCATCTCTCAGAGAATATATGAGGCATTAAAATTCTGATACTGCACCGTATTCCAGTCACAAAGATTTTAACGAGCACAAGTAATGGCATCAAATGAATCTCACCTAATGACATGAGCAATAACGAGAACAAGGAAAGGTGCACACCACAACCTCCTTGAGAGGGATCCTGAACAGGTGGTTTACAGTCCATCTCAAAAAGTGGGGGCTGGGGTAATGCATTAAGAAATGCACAACACAGCCAAGCTGATTAGTCATTTCTTATTGCACAACAACTGCTGTTGATTGCTACTTCTAGATGCATTGCCATCCCAGCTACACCTTTTTCTCCTCACAACAGTCATGGAATTTCTGTTGGCAGATAATGAAAGCTGCCACAAACAATACAAGGGAAGCTAAGTGTAAATCTCTACTGTGAATCCACAATTACTTCAGGAGAACACAGTAAACAATGCAGCTGACAAGACTCATATCTATCAGCTCTTCTTTAATATCATTATTTTGCATAATATGTGGTTGCAACTCAGAAACATGCTTGATCCAGGCATATCACCTCTTTGCAGGCATCAAATCTAAGGTAACATAAATGCTTTTAATTTTATAGAATCTGCAGGATGAAGAGCAAGGTAATTCTATGCAGCATTGACTGGCAGAAGTTTGGAACTCCTCTTTGCAGGCTCCTTTCCCCAGGACTTCTAGAAAATGTGACAGAGCTTAGTAAAGCAAAGACTGAGCTGCAGATTTAATTGCCTGGCTCAGGCACAGACAGCAATAATTGCAAAAGACAGTTAAGAATGTATTAAAGATTCCGTCCCCCCACTAAAGATGAGCCAAGCTGCAATAATCAAAGTGTAGTTTAGTTTACTACAAGCCTGCCCTGACTTGGCTGGGACATCATTTACTTTCCTGAACAAATAGCTTCTTCCAGAAACTACCTGAATACAACCAAGGGTTTGCAAATCTTAATTTGCTCCTCTTGAAAACCAGGCCAAACTGTCACTTACAGGCCTAGACTATTGTGTTTTAGATTACAGTGCACTAAAATTTAGCCCTAGCTGGAAAGCTTTCAAACAGTGTTATTTGCTCTTCTGGCACCAGGGCCAGCTGCAGGCAAAAAAGGGCAGTAAGCTGGAGTTTGTACCTACTTGAGGTGCCTTTCTGTGTTGTGCAGGTTCCACAGTGGCCACCACACAGTGTGCTTCATTTGGGGATTGTGACCTTTCTAGTGCTTACACTGTGACAGTGTTGTTGCATTTTATTTAGGATGGTTATCCCATATCATTTGCCTAGGCCACCTCTGATAAACAGGAAACACTCTGACCAAAGCTGGCATGTCAGAACCTTTTTTTGTCTACAGGTTGTCCCACACATCACTGCATGTTATTGGAACTGTGCTCACACATAGTAATGTGATTTTCTATTATATTAGTCTCTCTGCCTATAGATTTGCATAATTTATTATCATTTTCTCTCCACCCTGAGTCATTCTCAGCTTTATGTTTTCTGCTCAAAATGTGTCTGTATTAAATTATATATTGCTCCAAGCTGAATCTCCACTTATTTCTAATCATTAATGACTTTTTTAAGTGAAAATGTGGAAGGCAAGCTCATTTATTTCACTTTCTGAGGTCAGTCTCTTATATTCTCAGTTGTGTCATTAAGACATTCTGCCCCGTAGAAGCTCTTGAGTTATGACCCTACCTTCAGTAGTGTCATCTACTCCAAATCCTTGCCTTGTACTTGTAAGAAATTTAGGGCCATGTGTCATGAAGATTCAGGAAGCGAGGATCAAACCTGTGAGCTTTGGGTTTAATGCAAAACTCAGGTAGGCTGGTCAAAACTGAGCCAAATTCATTTTTCTTTGGCTCAAGAAATACCAGACATGTCTGTGAATCGAGGAGTAAAAATGCCATTAAATCCTTTGAAAATCCAGCGAGGAACCTACTGGGTTATTGTCAACAAATAATTTTGAAAGTGCTATACGTAACAGCAGCCATTAGAATCAGGATTTACCGGCACTTGTGGAGTCTGATGGACGGCACATTTTTCTGGAAGGGGAATGCTGGACAATCTCAGTACTAGAGGTCAACATTGATTATCTCATGCTCACCAGTAAAAAGGGAGTCCTGAAGTGCCAAATGTTACCTTCAGTACTGATTCTCTTTCAACCAATGGTGACAGTGGTGTCATTCCTATCCTGCTCCCCAGGAGCTGAAATGCTGTCCAGCGATGCCACAGGCACCTTCTGCTGCCAGTCATTGCCAGCTTATTATTCCAAAATGGATGTGACGCTGCAGATGGTGAAGTGAAAGAGCCTTGTCCACAAACACAGATGACTGTTTGCATGCTCAGTTTTTGAAGAAAAGTGGTCACAGACACTATGGTTTACCATTGGATTCAGCCTGAGCAGTGGTTTGTTTACTTGTCCTGTGGACTTCAGGGATACCGCTGGCACAGCCAAATCCTCAGCAAAGCTGTGACTGGAAATACACAGAATTGTCTGCTGACAGTGCCTGCATATTGTTTGCATGATGCATGGCAGGACCACGATCACCATTTTGGTAGCAGGATGATGCTGAGTCTTGGCAAAATAAAAGCTGTGTGCATTTGCAGGACCTTTGTGCATGGCTGCACTTGTGTCAGCTCCTAACCACAGCCTGTTCTGATGCCAGTGGGAGTTTGTTGCCTAAACCACTGGCTCTCAAACAGCTCAATTTCAATCTTCCTTTTCCCAGACCACCCGTGAAGCCAGAGGAAGTTCATAAGTTTATAGCATTTTTGTGGAACATCAGTTTCACAGACCAACTGATAACCCCTCAGCAGAGACCACAGGTTGGGAGACTCTTGCCAAAGCTTTCCTGAGAATGTGCTTTGCAGTGGCGTGCCAGCACAGGAGGAAAAGAGAAAGGAGAATTGGGGTGCTGCTCAGCCCACACCTCTGAAGTAATGATGGTGCACACACCTATACTTCTTTTACTTCACCACCACAGACTCACAGGTATCAGCAGGACTGTGCCTGCAAGGGGGCCTTCGCTGACCCTTTGAAGCAACTTGGACACGGCTCTCTGTTACACATTCAGATTGATGTCTATTTCAAAAAATGCTAAAGCTGTGTGGTTATGGAGCCTCTACCAGGGCACAGATAATGATGAGAATAATAGCAACCTTTCAAAGGTGAGGAATTGCCACAGGTGAGGTTGAGAGTTTAATGGGTAGATGTAGCTAATTTAATAGCACTCAGGCGCTGGGCATTAAAAGCCCAGTTCCCTTGGGTTGCTTTAGACTAGACTGCAGGTGTAAAGGGAGCAGAAAGCCACTGAATCATCTTTTTGGAGCAGCAAATCCACCTTATATAGGAGACAGAGGTTGTCATGCGACAAGGTTGTATAATCTCATGAGCAAGGCTGAAGAAATTAGAAATATGCCAGATATTCAGTGTATCCCAAAGATCCTTCTTCCAATTTATGACAGCCCTGAAGATGTTTGAGTGTAGGCCAAGGTTCTCCTATTACTAGCCAGGCAGGGAATTTGAAGGTCACAAACCCATTGTAGTGCTTCCACTTGTCATTCCATTTTTTTATGCCTTTAATTTGACTATAGCAGAAGGTTTTGACTCAGGTGTATTTTGCTCTTCTAGCCCTGGGAGTACAGATACATTAAGATTGGACAATATCTGATCAAACTTCTGAGGCAATGAGAACTGCATGTAAAATTCTAAGATTGCACACAACTCTGCTTTGTGCTTTCCTGTGGCTATATTACATACATTTATTGAAATTCAATTTGGAGTTAGGGAACAAGAGGATTTTTTAAAGGCAGTTTATTGCTGCAGGTAATAGAAAAGACATAAAACTGCTAATGCTAAAGTTTCTGGACAGTGATACTCTAAGCAGTTGTTACTGGGGGAGTTTTACCAATCATGGGAAATCTCAGACAAATACCATAAAATGGGGGTTTTTTTTCACACATCCTCTGAGTCATTATAAAAAAAGAAAGAAGTGGTTAAATTGCTATTCTTTTTTCATTTAATTTTTGTCTTTCTCAAGTCTTGGGAAAGTCAAAGATTGTGTATCAGCATACTTTAATTCAAATAACAGAGGCTGGGGAGACATTTTCTAGAACTTTTACTCATAGGTGGAAAGTCCCTTAGCAGGTATTTTCCTGCAAGTAGCCCAGAGTGGTAAAAGATAGAATTTCTCTTCTGTAAAAGAGCTGTCTCTGAACACAGGATAGCAGGGCTGTTGCTGTGTGCAGCTACAGTGCTTCTAGTCAGCAGACAAAATACTGCTTCCCAAGTAGCCAGCAGTGGCTGTCCTTCCCCCATGGGGAGACAGTAAAGGTTCAGTGCTGGTAAATGGGGATGAGACCTGCCACCAATTTTGTCTCAGTGCATGAGAAGATGCTCCCTGACATGCACTACTGCGGCCGCATTTCTCTTCACAGAGAAAAGCAAGGCACAGCTTCCCAAGGATATTTTCTGGGAATCGCTGAGAGGAACCTCAGAGAAAGAAAAAACAATTCTTATCTCATTGGCTGCTCCTGTGTTTGTGCAAAAGTAGAATGCAATGTGGAGACTGTTTACCCAAAGTGATGGTGCTCTGTTTCCTTGGCCATCAGGGCCAAGCAGGTGTCCGGACTGTCAGCAGACAGCCACGAGATTTTGTTCAGTTGAGTTGAGTGCTCGTGCAGATTCAGTGTAGATGGAGTGTAATATATAGAATAGTCTAGAATAATATAGTATAATAAAGTAATTAATTGGCCTTCTGGTATCAATGGAGTCCTCCTTGTTATTTCTCCCTGCCATGGGGGTCGCTCTGGATCCTAGACAGTGGGCATGGCAGTGCCTTGCTGGTACAGGTGCACTGCTGTCCAAGGCTGAAGAAAGAGTCCTCAGCCTTTAACGGCACTTGGAGTGAGGAGCAGGCATGGATTTCTACGAACAAGGACAGCATGACTCCATCCTCAGGGAGAAATGAGTGGCAGCTTTGTTCTCACCACACTTCTTGTACCAATGGGGAGCCAACCACCCTCAGCTGCCCTTTCAGCCCCTCTGTACTCACTGATCATGGAGAAGGTGACTCGTGGGGGACACACCAGAGCCCAGGGCTTGTGAAATATGCAGTAAGTTCCTCCAGCTGTGCTACTCATGTTCTCACCATGGCCCCTCTCCTTATTCCTCCTCTCCATCTTCTCTTATGTTCTTTGCCTGCTTGCTGCATCCTGTCCCTAGTTAACTTGTCAGTTTTTTAAGATGAGGATAATCTTTCCTAAATATTGTACTTACTCAGCATGACAGAAGCTTGAGAACCTCTGGGCTTTCCTGTAATGAATGTAATATATAATAATAACAAGATGTCATTGAAAAATGAGCCTGGCACTGTGCAGAATAATTGAGAGTAATGTTAGTTTTTAACAGGAGCACTTTTTTTGCTCAATGATATATACATTTTGTCAGAAACAAGAATTATCAAAATTTTCAGATTTGCAATTTCCCCCTTCTTTTATGTCACTACTTCTTTTCTCCTCCATTTTACTATCTGTTAGATTCTTTCCTGCTTTAGACTCTAATATGTGAAAGGAGTAAAACTCAAATTCCAAGATAGAGTTGAGGGTTTAGGCTGCATTAAAAAAAAGATAAATACTGAAATTTCTAATTTCTAAACATTTATTTTATATCATTTTTCAACAAAAGTGCTATAAGTGAAATATTTGCACCAGTTATAATGAAATTTATGGTGACTAAATATATCTCTCTCCTTTTTAGTAGCCATCCATTTTCTCCCTCTCTCTTTTTTCTATTTGACTGCATCTTCTTACCTCTCTTGCTTTGACCTGTGCATGCAAACACTAACTGGCACAGATATTTTGATGGGTGCTTTTTCTCTGAACAGCAGAGAGGCTAAAACTAAGCCTGGGTTTTACATCTCTGTGCATTCTCAAGCTCCTGTCTAGCCTTTGAGACGCTCACAGCTACAAAAAGGCCAGTGGGAATATAAACATTCTTTTTCATTTCTTTGGTATGTCCTCCAATAACAATAACAACAACAACAACAACAAAAACAACAACAAATCTTTTCTCTTTTTCTGCTTTTCCAGCAGTAACGAAGAAGCCATTGTCTTCACGTTTAAACTGGAAAGTTCCAGAGGGAGAGAAAGACAGGGAAAATCCCTACTTACAAAAATAATACTATAAATTATTTTAATTATTACAGTTTGTGATACTGAGCCAATACCTAAGAGGCCCTCCTGAGAGCTAGGGGCCCCTTTGTGTTCTGGGATGATACACAAAAGGACTCTGCTCCAAAGAGCTTCTTTTTTTCTTTTAAGGAATTTCTGGCATTGATTGGATGTTGATGAAAAGTTCTGGCTTGGCAGCAATAGAGAGGAAAGTCTCTTGTTCATCTGCAGACAGTGCAAGTTTCCCCTTTCCTCTGTCCTGCTGGCCATCAATAGGGCCCTTAGAGCCAGTCATAGTTTTCCAGGTTGCTGGGTGAAGCCCAGTGCTCAGGTTCTGGCAGATTTGTGGATCATGGTACAGTTTTCTCCTCCTGGGGGGAATTAAGGCCACTTGAGCTCATGTCCCAGCCTGAGCTCAAAACAGACGTGGTGCTGTCAGCAGCACAGGACACAGACCTGTGTGGATGTGTGGATACATCCCTGTGTGTGTGCACAAGGTGTGTTTCCTGACCCCACTGCTCTCTGGCTGTTTTCCCATTGACTCATCCCCTTCATTCTCAGGCTTCACCCTCTTCGTTCATGCCACATGTGTCTACAAACTGCTACCTTTCTAAAATGTTTTTAAAGGATTTGAGATGCTGGTGTTGGTTTAGTTTGTGTAATTTTGTGTAACCCCAGTGAGACCAGTGCACTGGGACTGATTGAGAATTAGCTCTTGATTTCCTTATTAAGGGGGTACAGCTCTGAGCCCTGAGATAGCAGAAGCCACCTTCCTGCAGGTGCAGAGGATGCAACAGGAGGAGGGAGGCAGGAAAAGTCACTGAGGAATGGGAGAGGAGACTTCTTCTCATTGGCCTTTAGACACCTTGGCAGGAAGGTGCATGTCCTCCTTCCTTTTCACACACCCATCTCAGGATTCACTCTGGTAGCAGGCTTAAAGAAGCTGGCTTAATGAAGCTGGCTCTGACACAGTGTGGGACAGAGTGACAACAGCTGTCTTGCAGAGGTTGTACCTTAACTTCAGCATCTTACCCTTAAAACTAGGACAAAACTTGCATTTACAAGAAACAAAGAATTATCTAGCAGAATTAAGCAAAAAATTGTATGAGTAACTTTTCTTTTTTTTTTTCAATAGCCATTCTTACTCTTAATCTTTCGGTACGCAAGATTTCTTTTGTTTGCATTCCCCTGCTTTGAGAAACCCAAACTATTTAGCTTCTGGTTATACTAAGTGTTTTTTAAATGGAAAATAGGAGCTCAAATTCAGCATTCATTAATTTCAAAGAAATGCAATGTGGTTTTTAATATATGCTGTACTTTTTATAACTGGTGCACTTCTAGGAATTGAAAGTGTTAAATAAATTAGACGGTCCAGTGAATCTTTTCCAGCCCAGTGTGTTGCTGGGATTTGGACCTGGTCCATTGCATTTCTTTGAAGCTCTTACTGCTTCTATATTTTGTTTTCTAATAGCCTAGTTAAGACAAAGAACATTTCCTTCAGAGCTTCTAGCCAGCTCTGCATTTCACTTGGCTTCTATTTGATTTTTGGACTGTTTCTAATTGATTTCCATTAATAAGGTAAAAACTCTGCTTGGCTTTTTTTTTATCCCCTGGTGCAAAAAGAAACAAGTAATATGAAACATAAAGTTTATTTGGATTCTATCCAAACAGTTAACTCCTTTTAGCTTATCCCCAGTAGAAGTTCCTTTGGGGATGCACTATCATTTCATCAGTAGTTTCTCCTCTGCTTCTCTATTTCTTCAATTAAAATTCATTTCACAGAGTGAAATTTGTTGCCTATTTCTGTTAGAGTTCCACACTCCAGGGTTGCAACACTCCAGGGTTATAATACGATCAGAAATTTTGCTGTATTTTGCATTCTGAGCACACTTTCTATTTCCTGTAAATCATGCATATTTGTATTTATTTGTAACTTAGTCCATGCTAATTTCCAGCTATTTGCATAGCCACAGAATCTTAATTTTATTCTTGTTACCATATCATCCTTTTTTCTTGACTGACTGGAGGGAGAAAATGACAAAGCAGACATGATCAAAACTGCAAGACTCAATTAGAGCAACTGATGAAACATGATGTAATAAAAAAATGATTGCAAATATCATGTCCTGTTACTTACTATATTTTTTTTAAGTTGCTGTGACTTTTCATGCTTTAAAGGCTATCTTAGTAAATATTTCTGACCTAGCACCTTGAGTCAGCACCTGCAATAGAGAGATTTACTCTAGTATTATTCCTGCTTTCCTCAAGGCCCACTGGAGAAGAACCAGCTTTATAAGGAGAAATATATTTAGATAGAATCAATTTTCCCTTCCATGCATGAGATTCCATCTCTGGCTCTGGTAGTATTAGGTTATACCAGCCCCCTGGATTATTCACATCCTAACCTCTAAATTATGTGAGGCAGGCCGAGGGAACAGAAGAAAATGGTATTTCCATCAGCAAACAAAATATTTTCTCATCTGAGTGTGGGCATTTGAATGCATTCTCACTGCAGGGGTGTACCACATAACTTTTGTTCTGCAGTCTGTCCAGTCCAATTCCCCTGCAGGGCTAATGCGGGCGGACTCCGTGGCGGAGCTGTGCGGAGCGGCAGAACTCAGCGGGCAGGCAGGGACAGCAGGGCTCCATCCCTGCCCCATCACGGGGAGGTGAATGTGACAGAAACATGGACAACCCTTCCCCACAGCACAGGGCAGCGTCAGCACCCAGTCTCAGGGTCCTCCTGGAGCAGCCCCAGGTCAGGGGCAGTGACCACTTCAGGCAAACACCTTCGCTCCCTTTTCCGACCTTGCCCGTGCTTGTGGAGGAAGATCATTTGGCAGCAGCACAGCACTGTCAGAAGCTCACTTGTGAGTGCCCTCTGTGCCTTTCCCGGGAACAGCAGGAGCTGGGAGAGGAACAGATTTCACCTGCACTGGCACAGCGTGTCCAGCCTGGCAGCCTGCTCTTCCCTGACCTACTTCAACAACAGTGGGCACTCCTACTCACTAAGGCTGGGTGCTGCAATTCTCTGCTAGCCTGGCAGAAAAGTTGACTTACAAGTGCAGGCACATGCTAAATTGAGAAAAAATATAAGCATCAGGCAGCATCTTTCCTGGTTATGTCCTTGAGGACCCTCCTGGGTGACACACGACACACACAGCTGTCTCTTGCATCGACACCCAGCAATTGGTGGAGGATGCCAGGAGCCGTGCCAGCCCTGGTGAGGCTGTAACATGCCTTCTCTCCACATGACGTGGGGCAAAGGCTTTCCCTCTCTCCAGCTTCACCTCCTGCCTGCCTCCTGATCACCAAAAACCCTCCTGCACAGCCCTTGTGCTCCCTGCTGAAGTCCCTCATTTGGCAAATACTAATACTGTGTGTCAGTGGAGATCCTTACTTCTTCTCTGGTTTATTTTCGAGAGGGTTTTATTTTATTTTTTTTTACCACTACTGGTAATTTTATGTTTGTAGTGTTTTTATGGCCTTCGTGATGTATCATTTCACTGTGACCTCACAGCAAGCCTGTGTGTGCTTTTTCCCCACGTGATTAATTATTTTAATAGAGGCAAGAGAAAGAAAATGGGGAATTTGTGGATAGTGGTTTTCCTTGCTTGGTGTAGGGAAGCATTTCATTTTGGGTCATTAAGATTCGCTGTAGCATAACTCAGTAATAATGTGGAAAAAGAAGTCATGTGCTTGTGGGTTGTGTGAACTGAAATTACAAGCCATGTCCAAACCTCTGAGTCACCTCTGCTGCTTCCCAACACAGTTTAAGTCCAGGCAGGAAGCACTGAATGAGCAAATACAGTGCTTAAAACCATCTATCCCAGACCTCTCACTGGGTGCTTCTTGAAAAACTATCCATAAGCAATTTTAAAAGGATAGATTTAATGAGTGGGCAGAGAAAGGCACATATTACCCTCCCCAACTAGCACTAATTGACCCTGGGTGCCTGCTTCATATAGCATGGCTAGGGAGTAAATAGTAATAGTAATGGTAAATAATGCTATCAGTGTGGAAACTGATCTGCTCATTAGCTGTAAAACATAATGCCACAGAATCCACACTCCAGAGGTCCCATCATTTGTCTTCACAGTACTTCCTAAAGGAAACTGAAATCTTATAGAACAAAAAATTGGCATTATTCTGGAAAGGAAATGAAGATTATGAAGATTTACTTTAAAATAAATTTAAAAACCCCAAACAAAACAGACATCAGATTTGATGCACAATGTTTTTAGGGAATTTATTACCGTCCCTTCTATTTCTGACCTGTGAAGTTTGTATACTTGATTTATGGCCAAACTACAGAGCTTTCCACCAGTTTGGACTCCAGCAACTCCATTTTTCTGGCCACTTGGACCCTGTCATTAGCCAGTCGGGTGTCCTCCATGCCTGGACTCATAGGCACAAAACCATCCCACCATTACTCTCACATGGAGCAGACCTGAGAGTCTATTGTCAGATCTTCTATTTGTTGTAAGCAAATGTATTCTTTCAGTTCTTCTAGTGGACAGGGGTGAGCACCTGATAAATCTGCGCGGGGTGCGGAAGGAAATTTCTTTGCACGCTGCAGTGCAGTGGAAGGGTTTACAAACTTCAGGGCTGCAGTCAGAAACAACAGCAAGATTGCAAGTCAGCTGAGTAACTGCATGGAAAAAGAATACTCTGGGGTAGTGACCTGCAAAGTCAATGCTTTACACGTATTCAGAGACCTTTGAAGCATCAGGGACAGATCAGGATTAGGAGTAAAATGGCAGAGAGGGATGGATGGATGTCCTAGTCTGTGGCAGGAAGGAAGCTCCAACGTGCTATCAGAAAACCTGGCTGAAGGGTGGTCACCAGACGCCAAAGAGATGGTGGCTCCTGTGTTCAGCTCAGGTTTTCTACTACACTGAAGTCCAGAAAAGATCTAATGGATCAGTGAAGGCAAGGCTGAATGCACAAAAACATCCTCCCACTAAACAATATCTCTGTTGAGTATTGTCATGCTGCATATGACATTAGCTGCTATATCCATACCAGATCTGTTAAATATCTAGAAATTATTCATCTGTGATAGCTAATGAGGAAAATAAGATAATTATTTCAGTGTTTCTTGCAACAGGGAAGCTGTCTGGCATATTTTGCCAGACAAAACATCCTTACAAAACCATGTCATTAATTTAGATGTTTAGATCATTCACATTCCTAACCATGAATAAAAACGAGAAATTAAGTGACAATCTTTAATTGTCTGTATAATTCTTCTTAATGAGTACATTCTGGAGTACCATAATGGTGGTTTAGGTTTATGAAACAGAGATTTGTCTTCCACTAATAAGAAAAAAGGAAGCAATACTGCAGTACTGGTTAATTATTGGATACCCTTTCACTGTGAATTAAAGGTCTGTGCACATGCAAGCTTGGAGAAGCAAAAAGATGTAACACTTAAAAGTACATATGTTATCAGAAAGCTGAGAGGGTTAGGGGAAAAGGCCAGGAACCGAGGGAAAATAAATGAGATGAAAAGCAATAGAGATAACCGTGGTAACAGTAGATCCATTAAAGAATGTATCACACAAGGTAATGGGACAGTTCACCTGCTTAAAAATAAACATGCAGAAGTGGTTTGCTGGCCCAGGACAGAGCACTTAGGTGTGGCAGAGCCAAATCTATGGTCAGTGGAGATGGGAAAACCTCAGTCAGTCCCATCCTTCAACTCTGTATACAGAGACGAGAATAAATATGCTTGGAAGCTGAAAGTAAAAATGCCAAGAGATATCAATGAGACTTTTTCCTCCAGTTTGTACAGCCGTAGGCCACCACCTTGCCAAAGCTCTTCAGCCACTGCCTAATTGTGGCATGAGAGAGTTGTATCCAATTCTTGTTCTCACCTGTGCATGTCTCCACAGAGAACCCAGCCATGGGTTTTCATGCTGCCTCTCAGCTGAGAAGGATTTCTCCCCATTATCTGCAAACTTGCACTTAGTGATCCTTCAGAACCTGCACTGCAGCATCTCAGAGACAGGCTGGGCAGCTGCTGAGGGCATTGCTCAGTGCATCCATCTCTAGGGTTCACTGCTTAAGTGTCCTCACCCCTTTGTCTCTTACAGTAAACTTGGACAGAAGCTCTTCAGGATTAGAGCTCCTTGAGGCTCAGATGCACAAAAAGCAAGTTCTTTGTTAATCTTGAGCCTGCGTGAATCAGCGTGAGGTGAATCAGAGAAGAATCATGGTCAGTTTGCTCCCAGGTTTGTTTGAGGTCATGTTTTAAATTTAAGCATGCTTCTTACCTACATATCTTGGACATATAACCTGGGCTTAGTGGTGTGCCCACACCAGCTTTTGCTTAGTTCATGATGGCAAACCCAATGGATTAATTGTGAAGGGGCTCCAGGGCGGCAATAACGTTCATGGGATCAAGGGTGGCAAGTCTCCAGTGGGATCTGTGCTGCCCAGTGCATGTCAGTGTCCTCAGTGCTTACTGAATGACAGCTCCACGGTGACACAGTCGCATCCTCCTCAGCACTGCTGATTTACTACTCCCTAGGGAGTGTGAGGACAGTCTCCCTGAGCAGTAGTAAATCAGTGGGCAGACGTGTGGGCCAGAGTGACCGTGCAGGAGATGGGGGATAAGGGGGAGGTATCCTTGAGAAGACCATCCTGAAGGTCAGAGCGCTGTTCAAAGATGGTACTGCAGCTCTGTGATGACACTAAAGCTCACAGCTGGTTTCTGGCTGTGGCACTGAGCCTGGCAGAAGAGATTTTTTTAAACTCAGCCTCTTCCAAGCAATGCAGTGTTCTGCTCTTTCTTGAGGCTTGCTTGTCAAGCTACCCTTGAACAGATCAAAGCTACTGTTGATAGGTATAATTTGTGTAACTCAAAAATCTGCATCATTTGTAGAAAAAAGTTTTGGGATGCTACTAGGAAAGGAGAAAAAAAAAAGGGGGGGGGGCTTTCTTTATTTAATTGCTTCCAGAAAGGCATAATGTTCTTCTGCTTGCCTTGGTGAAGCACCAATATATTTTGTTGAGGTCTGAGCTGACTCCCTGCAGCTTTGGGCCATTACTGAATTAGAGCCAATAAAGAGCATGCCCTCTTTTCCTTGCCTGCAAGTCAAAGCCTAGTGGGGCTCAGTAGGACATTCAAGTAATCCTGGATTAAATTAGATTTCTCTGAGCAGAATGTCCAGAATGTGGTGGATGACACAAACCCACCCTCTGAGCAGTCAAATCCTACTTCCCAGCACAATCATAGTCAGGAAAGAATGTATTGTCATAGAGACATGAGGAGCAAAAGGCACTGTTCTCAATTTTCACTTGCAAATGCTTCACCCACACTAGTAACTAGAGGAATGGCTTCCAGGAGGCAAGGAGTGCAATCTGACCAGCATGTGACAAAGGCACCCCAAGAAGCCCTGCTTCCTCACCAGGCTCCTTGTGTGCTCTGTACCACAGCAGAACCCAGCCTGCTTGCTGAAGCTTGCTAATGCTCAAAGGAAGAAGTTGATATTGTTTATGTTCCACATTCTTCTATTGCTCAATATCCAAATATTTCACAATGTAGATCCAGTTTCAAAAGTTCATTTAAGAGAGAATTCTTGTTCCAAGCCCAGTTTCCTGTTGCAGCCTGAATCCCAGAGCAGGTCATGTGCAGCAGTTGGCTCACGGCTTTCTGGAGATGCTGCACCACTGATTTTATAAACAATGTATAGTGGGAAATGGATGAACATGTTTCTTATTTGAATAAATTAAATCTGGCAAACGTAATTCACCAACAAGAATGCCCGTTGCTCATGGTTTCCAGAGCATGCTGTGCAGCTTTCCCAGGAGCAACCCAGGGACAAATCTGTCTCTACACAAACAAAACTCCCTAGCACGGCTGTTGGAGCAACTCCAACCAGAGAGAAGTGTTTGATCCTGGAGTCTGATTCCCCACAGACCAGAGAGCGAACTCTGACCTGAATAATGGAAAGAGCAGCCTTGGCTCCCGGCAGCCAGGCTGCGCGCGAGGGGGGTCTGGTGTGGTAGAGATATAAAACCCCAGCCCTGGCAGGACCTGCTGCCTGGCTTGTCTGGTATGCAAGAGGGGGGTGAGTGCTGCCACACTCACAACAGCTGAGGGAAGTTTGAGTCCCAGCTCCTTGTGGGAAAACCAAGTGTATTCCTGCCAGGGACACTCCCTGGCAGCAGCAGGAGGCACCTAAGGAGCCCCAGTCAGAGCGTGGGTTTGCTTGTGTTCATACATCCCTGAACATGCCTTGCTGGATCGGAGCTTCTGCTCAGGGCTGCGCTCAAACGTGGCTCCTGCTAGCAGGGACACTCTCAGGGGTTCAGTGGGGTAAATCCTCTTGTTGGCCCAAGTGACAAGTTAGTCAATTCAAAGGGCTGTGTTGAAACCCCTGTTGGCGATGTGAGCACACCAGTCCAAAAGAACTACATGACACTACCATTTCTCCAGGATCTGATGGAGGTGCCCAAATGCAGCATGAGCCCTTTGATGGCCACATTGTGGAAGGGCATGGTTGTTCTTGGCTTTTTCAAAGCTCTTCTGTGTGCTTAAAGTGGAGTGGAGTGTAATTTTTTGGTTCTTGTCAGTATCAGGTAAAAATTAAAATGTATTTGTTATTCTGTACTGTAGGCTTCATGCTCCAATTCTGCTCCTGCCCAGGCTGCCCTTTGCCTACTTTGCTTTTTTCCCCAAGAGATGAGCAACTTGTTCCCTATGAATATACCTCATTGCCTGCAGGTCTGAACATTTCCTTAAAGATTCTCTTATTCCAGCCTCCCTGGCATGGGTGGGGACACTTTCCACTAGACCAGGTTGCTCACAGCCCCATCCAACCTGGCCTTGAACACTTCCAGGAACAAGGTATCTACAACTGCCCTGGGCAACCTGTGCCAGTGCCTCACTGCTCTCACTATAGATTTTTTTCCCAATATCTAATCAAAACCTACTCTGTTTGAAGCCATTCCCCCTTCTCCTGTCACTACATGTTCTTGTAAAACATCCTTCTCCAGCCTTGTTGTCGACCCACTTCAGATACTGGGAGGTCATAATTGGGTAATGCCAAAGCCACCCCTTTCCAAGGCTGAACAAACACAGTTCTCTCAGCCTTTTCCCATAGGAGAGGTGTTCCACCCCTCTAACCAACCTCCTTTGGGAGTTGCCCTCCTTTGGGCTCGCTGCAACAGGCCTATGTCCTACCTCTGCTGGGGACCCCAGAGCTGGATGCAGAACTCCTGATCCAGGCAATGGGGAGATGTACACTTCTTACCAGATTTTTTGTTATGGCCTTTGGAGATTTTCAGTGTGGGAGGGAGCTTGTGATGTTTCCAAGTCTGAATTTTACAGACATTTTTAATAGTGGCTTGTATTTAAAAATATTTTTCTGAAACTTGGGTATGAGCGTGCTGCTGGTGCTTGGGCATGGGTTAACCCTGCCCAGATCTTCTGGGGAGCTTGGATGAATGTGTCACTCCAGTGACACTGTGAGAATTTCTCCTGAAACAAATGGGTCTAAAAGGGAGGTCAAAATGAGGGTGACATCCTACAGCAGCCTTGTGTTCATCGAAGTCCCTTCTGTTGGCAACAGTGCCGCCTCTCTCCCCTGACTTTCCCAGAACTGCTTGTAGAATCATGACCTTTCCATTTTCTCTGTGACTTTGTGAACAACTTTTTGTGGGCAAAAACTTGGAGCCAGTACTGGGCAGACTATCAGGCTGTTTCTTTGGATGGCCCAGTGCTCTAAAAGCAGCTGGGATTTTCCATGGGATAGCACCGCACTCTCTGTAGCTCCTACAGCTTTCTTCCTTATTTTCTATTTTTAAACAACTGATACAGCCTTTTGTGTGTGTGCCACCTCTGTGGGGCTGTGTGTGGAGAGGAGAGGCGTCCTAGCTGTGTGTTTTGTGCATGCACACACACATTCACTCATACCCTGACCTTAATTATGCCTCAGGTCACATCTGTTCACCCCCATGAGCCCAGCTTATCTCTTACTCCCACAAACGTGAATCCAAAGCAATTCCACTCATTTACTATGACTTCAAATAAGCTCCAGAACATTGAACTGGGCAAAACCAGACCAATAGGGTGTTTATTTTTTGAAGATTGAAGTAGAAGAAGTCTTTAATCTTTTAACAACTCAGCTTTTGGCCTTTGAACACCACAGGCTGTGCAAATGTGCCACCTCCTTTGGGAAATCTAGCTCGCAACAATTTTGCACCATTTCACAATATTATTTGTTCAGGCATTGAATGATATAGACTTAAGGAATGAAAAAAATAGAAGAATACCCCAGTTAGCATGGACTGTTACCTTCCAGCCTAGAGAAAGCTTTTGCTTACAGACAATGGTGGCTTGCAGCCAATGTTAACATGGCCTTTTGACTCGCAGGCTATGGAAATCTTCCTCTGCCCTTCCCAGGAGGTGTCAGTATGAGCTATCACTACACTGCCATACAGTTCACAGGCATACAAGGCCTGGCTTATGGATGGAATTGACTGCCAGGGACCTGGCATGTAAGTTTTCTTCAGCTTTCTTTCTGAAAGGGGGCATGACCCAGAGTCGTGAAGTCCTAAATATTTATGTTGCATCTTGGCTAACATGGATTTTGCAGTTCAGATGGGTTTCTCATATCCACAAGTCTCTCGATGCAGGAGAAGATCTCTGATTATATAAGAGAAAAGGAGAGGACTGCTCAGTATCTGAGACAACATACAAATCTCCACAAGTAGTGATGTAAGTGCAATTCCGTACTCCAAGTGCTTTACTGGAATCTCTGGTTCTCTTACCCATTCCTCCTACTAACTTGATATTAGACTTCACCTCTGTGCTTCCCCCCTGCCTTCAGTTCTCTTAAAACCTGGAGCACTACAAGCTGTTTCTCACCACATGAAGAGCAAAACAGGCCCATGACAGTGGTTGAGATCCCAAAAAGCCCGTGGCTGCTATCAATAGCACCTTTGTGTCTGCATCTGCAGCACTTAGGAGGAGCAGCACTCAACAAAAGGCACCTTCCTCCAGGGAGAGATCTACATAGCTTTTCCAGTGCTGAACAAGGGACCTACTATCCTGCACACAAAAGAACAAGGATTTGCCTCTTGACTTCGTTTTTCTTCCTGTAAGCCTACTGCGGGAAAGCTCTGTTTTATTTGAATGCAGCATTGTTTATTTATAATTTTGTCCTAGTTGTGTGACAGATTCAGCATGTGTCACCCAGCAGGGGAAGAGTAGTAGGCTGGAGAGTTAACAAATGCACTGCAGTGAAGCCAGATGGCCTGTTTTCATAAGGAGCCTCTGAAAGATGCTCTGCTGCATAGATTTCTTTTTTCTTTCCTTCCTTTGGTGCCCAAAATTCATTCGAGCAGTGTTACTGCATATTAACTCACCGACCAGAGCTTCACGGGCCTGAGCTCCACCTGTATCTCATCTAGCACCTCCTGTGAGCAGAAAAGCACACAACCTGATGTACTGAATCAGCCCATCCCCTCTCTCCAGAAGCAAAGTCAATAAATGAAAGGCTCCTGAGCACCCTCTCAGTTTCAGTGTACCAGGGGTGCTGAGGTGTGGGTGAGGTGCTCCTGTCCACCAGTGGCCCAGGGCACAGCCAACCCCCTCTCTCTGCAGTCAGAGGTTGCAGAGTGTAGCCCCAGCAGGCTGGAGGGTCCTGTCTGATTCCCCCTGGGAGCACCCACGCCTGTCAAAACATCCATGCACATCAAGGGACTCACTCAGTGCTTAGCTCCTGGGAAGAGGCAGACTTGAAAGCAATCTCAGAGCATGTACTAGTGAAGAAGATATTTGCTGGAAGAGTATGTAGTTGTGCTTACATTTTCCCCAAAGGACCCTGCCCCCAAGGAGACAGAATTTTTCCTTTCTTTTTCAGGATATCATTAAAGAATGTTTCATCTCCTTCCTTATTTTCTCGTTTGTTTCTCCCTCCGGTTTCCCATTGGGATGTTTTCCAGTTTCACAGAGCTTGCATGCACTTTCCTTTGGAAGCCATTAATACCAATTTCAAGCCCTAGCCTTGATTTGAGAGAGATGAGACAGGGACACTTTTCAGGCTCATGAAAAATGGGGCAAGATATGAACTGATTAGGTATTTGCAGCATCAGTACACCAGAAAGTCTGATTATACAAAAAGAAGATGGGGGAGCTAAGTGCTGTTATACATGATATCACAGCATTTGTTACAATCAGCAAAGAAGATCTTGACATTTGAATAGGAATTACTTTAAAGATGGCAATTTTTTTCCTCTACCCAGCTTTGAATTGCCTGTCTGAATACAAAGGGTTAAATAAAGGGAAACTCTAAGTGCCTTTTTAAGGAATTAAATTTTTAAAGAGCTAAGGACAAGTGATTTATTATAGAGATAAGGCAGCATTAAGCACATGGGTTTGTGGAAGATTTTGTTCTCTTTTTCCCATCTTTGCTCCAGGGAAGAAGCTATCCACCCACCCAGCTATCCTCAGTCAGCCTAGAAGGTGCTATTCCTCCCAAGGCTGGAGGAAAAGATAGAACTGAAATTACCATGGGAAGGGAAGGTTTTGAGGTGGGTATAGAGGGGATGGCCAGGATAGATGTTGGAGACCCTGAAGTATAGGACAGCAAAGGGGCTGCAGGAATGGCTTCTGCATGATGCAGAGACACTGGAGTTACCTTTAAAGGACTCAGTGGACACTTGAAACAGGCAGCCTAGAAATGGAAATAGCTATCTGTACCAAAGATTGCCAGTGTGGTGTCAGCCCAGCGCCTTGTAGGGCATCACACTCTGCAGAGCACAGACACTGCACACTCTGGGAGCCACTTCCACTTGTCAGAGGTGAGCTTAGAGAGGCCCAGAGCAAACTCTGTGTGAGCAAACTCTGCCATTGATTTAGATCTCACTTCAAATACTTTGAGGAAAAAACAAGTAAAGTGTTGCTTTGAAGACATGGGCTCTGCATTTCTACAAGTTGCTGTCACACATTCTTGAAGGAGAGGTCTTTGAAGACAAGGACTATGCAAACTGGTGATTAATTTTATCCTTTTTTTGAGTTTAGCAATGGAACCAACAAATAAATCTACATACATACATACATACATACATACATACATACATACGTACATACATACATACATACATACATATATACATATATATATGTATATATATATATATATCCTTAATGCTGAAATGCTGGGCTGAACCAGCTGAAACTACTTATTTGGAACTGACTTCTGCTTATTTTCAACTTTTCAAAATAATGAAAAAAGAAGAGACTACGTTCAAAAGGAATTTGTCTGTCATGCACAAAACAAGTGGGAAGGTCACAGCAGCTGTCAGTAGCGATGAAGGACAAAAGGCCAGAACTGATCCTTATCATTAAAGTCTTGTGGCACAGTTACACACTGTCCAGACTGTTTAGGGCTAGCTCTTTCTGTAGCAGATTCCTCTTGGAGAGAGACCAGTAGAGAACCAAAAGGAATGCAGGGAGCAAAATAACTGTTTAGCATTGTGGATGATCAGGGCTTAGGCTCTTTCTCAGGACCTGTTTCATTTGGCAGTTTAGATTGTTACCTGCTTTAATTTGAAGCTTTATGTTTGCTATACTTACCTGGCCTATATTTAAATTATTTTACTAATTATTTGATTGGATATATCCCAGTTGTTAAAAAAAATCCTCTGATCATTATTGTGGGGTGAACCATTCAATCACAGTCTATCCTATTGAAGCTGCTTCTTTTTGTATTGGAGATTTATGTACTTATTTGATTGAAAAAGAAAAAAGGGAGGAAACTACACTGTGAACCAATGCAGGTGAAGATCTGTCAGTATGGTTACAAAATCACCAGGATGGAAGCTGTCTGGTCCTTTCTTCACCTGGGGGTGCTACCATCCATCAGCACTTGTTTCCTGGCAGTTTATCTAGCTGATAGCTAAGTACTCTTTACTGACACCAGCAATGGTGATTCTGCAAGCTGTTCCTCTTCTTCAGTCTTCTCTTTAGATTTAACAATCTGTTTCACCTCAGCAGTCTTTGCTTGTAGCTCTTCTTTTCATTCAGCTTTAAACTTCCCCACTATTCTCCCCTTGGCAGTCCTCTTTCAGATCCCCACCTTCATGGCGTGGCACCCTGCACTGGGCACTGCACAGCTCGACAGGAATAACGAGGGTGGAAGAAATTCTGACAGTATCCTGGAGCATTCCTGTTTCCCCATCTTTGTGTGGTATTTTCCTCCTGTGTATGACACTAGGGCCTGTGTTCAAAGCCTTCCATAAACTTTTAAAGATAGCACCCATCTCAGAACTTCAAACAGCAAATCCTCCAGCTTTGAAAAGCTACTGTGTTTAGGTGGGCTTTGAAGCAGATGCCTCCCTTAAAGTGCACATGTTTATGCTGGTGTGAACCATGTAATTGTCAAAAGCTGTGGAAATGTCTTGAGGACATTTGCCAAACTAGAGGCCACTTAGGAGGAAATAAAAGGACGTAGCCACTACGTTTTTCAACAATCTTACCTCTATTTCTGTCTCTGGCTGGGAGGCAGGGATGCGAGAAAATGTGTGGAAATGACAAATATAATGTTTGGAAATGACAAAAAGAATGTTTGGGGTTTTATCAGAGGTGAGTGAGTTTGGGTACATGCTCAAAGGTGTCAGAGCTAGATGATTAATTTCTAGTTTGTCTTAAAGTAGTGCTAAATTACAATGAAAAGAGAAAACAAAAGATATTATTAATACTTCTTACCTTCCTTTCTATAAATATTTATATTTATGTGTCTGTGCAGGCACATACAAGCACACAAGTAAATTGAAGGGATCTGTGATATTCTGCCATGTGCATTAGTCCATGTAACAGCAACAGCAGGTATTTGGTTTAGTGGAGACATTTACAGAAACTTTTTCATCTTCAATGTAGGCAATCACTCAAAAAGTAAATGTGTGGCAGGTGTACTGATACTGTAGATTACAAGGGTGTTGTAAGCGTTGCTGTAGCATATCAGGATGGCGTTTCAGGCATGAAATAACCTTATTCTAATTAATCCATGTGCTTCCAAGCATAAATGAGTAGAAGAGCTCTGATAAACTGCTTCTGAGATCCAAGGTTCTTCCTGGGAAATACCAAATAAATATTGTTTAGATTGATTACTATGTTTACAGTTAAATGATTTCTATGGGTCATGCCACAACATTACAGTCATAAAATTACTTGCAGAAAGATAGGAAGACAAGGGTCTTTGGACAGCTATTTATTTATTTATTTTATCTATTGCTACCTACTCCTGGAGAAAAATCAAGTGTTTATTTATGATCACTTTTGTTCTGTATTAACTATGTTATTCAGTTGGTCCCTTGGGACATAGGAGTTAAACAGTGGCAGTCTTAACTACTGTTTGGTTCCTCCTTGTTTCTCATGTTTTTTAACTCCTGCAAATGAATTGTGAAACTAATAGTCAAGTGGGTTCCTTCCTTCTCATGCCTAATTGTTCAAAGGAGAGAGTCTGCTCAGGATTTGACCGTGTCTAGTACTGGACTGCAGTGCAAATAAGATCATAGAAGAAACAGAAGTTTCGCTGCTAAGTTAAGAAACGTTTTTGTTATCAAAGTAGACATGTTGGGCTGTTCCAGGTACTTAACCATAGCTTTAGCTGATGTTAAAATGTCCATCAGGGAAGATACCTTTTGGTCTGTGTGAAAAACTCCTGGGAAATGAAATGTTAACACCAGGACAACTGTTTCCGTGGTGTGATTGGAGTCACCAGTTTTGCTGCTCCCAAAGACAGCCTGGTATCTGTCATTAAGCCTGGTTTCCCTATTTTTCCATGAACATATTAGGCTGAAGTTTTAATCTCTTTTGGTTGTTTTTTTGTTTGTTTTTTTTTTTTTAACCTGCTTTCTTAAAATAATTAGAAAAAGGCACTTGGAGAGGAGCTGACTGCTTCCCTCCTTTGTATAATCACTTCTGGGTCAAGTCTAAGGGGAATGTCTAAATAATATTGGATCTTGTTGGTCTTTGATAAAATTTCACCTGGCTGAGGTGCACAGCTGCCCTTTACACCTCTGCAGGACGCCAGAGATGCGTAGCTAACAAATAGTCTTGATTATAACTTGTCTAAGATGAACACCAAATCACTTCTCACTGCAGAGGGGAGAATCACCAATGGGGGAATTCCCAACCTGGAAATTCTTTAGTCTTAATATGCCTATCTTTGCTTTATTTCTCACCTCCTATGCCTTGGGCCTGAGAAGTATATTATGTGTAGCAAAACTTGGATGGCAAGCCTAAATGGCATTGGATAGCATAGGGATATTTTGTACCAGCATAGAGCTGTTTCCTTTCATTTACTCCCTGCAGGTAGCACAGAATTATCAGGTAGGACCAGCCCCCATCTCAAACAGGACTCGGGACAGGATTCAATGTCTGCACATGGTGTTTCAGCAGATGGTGCAAGAAAACTTCACAGCAGAAAACTGGAGATTAATGGATCAGACAGTTTGGTCTCAACCTTCTGTAGCTGGCTTGTGTGCTTGCACAGATTTCACCTGGTGAAGCTGCAGGTCAACCTGAATGCAATGTGTTATTTAAAGAGGAAACTCAGACATTAAGGGACAGCTTCCTGCTGCCTCGTCTTTTTCCTGTTCTTACATTTAAGCCAATCTGCTTCACCTACCACAAAATCCAGATAAAATATTGAGCTAGTATGCTTTGTTTACTAGAATTTGGTGAGAATCCTTGTTTTCAGAAACTCATTTTTGAGAAATGTGTTTTTGGATTATATTTTTTTCTAAACATGGCACTTTGTGTGTATAGTTTGAAATCAAGTAGGAATAGGCAAAAATTCTTCAAAAAATAGTCTCTCTTCAGAAACAGCCTTTCCTTTCTGATGTTCATTTTATCATCTCCACCTGAAGCAGTTCCACTTCCTGTAAACAAAGAAATAAATAATATTTCCTGAGTTAGAAAGCAGCTGTCTCCAGAACCTGGAAGTTGGGGTACACTTATGGGTTGAGGGATATATCCCTGTGGCAGTGAATATTTAGTGGGTTATGCGAAGTGAAATAAGTCCAAAACACATCAGGAGTCCCTCTGCAGGCCAGGGGAAAAAAAAAACCAGGAAAGTATTAATGAGGCACAAAATCTGTTTTTTATATTCCTTGCAATATGGCTGTTCTGTAATGGCTTTTGAAGCTCACAGATGCTCATAGTAACAGTGTCTCTGCACTTGGAATCTCAAAGGAATTTATTTTAGATAGACTATTTTCTTTAGAAATGTGAGTTATGGACATGCAAACAGGATGTACTTCACAGTACATCCTCTTTTGGATGTTTTCTATTTCCATCTCCTTAGACTGTGAGCTGAAATGAAACACAAACAGAACTACTTAAGCAGTTTGAAATAATGCAACTTGCTTCAGAACTGTCCATTCTATCACAGTCTTCATATTTATTATCTCTGTTTGAATGCAATCATTGAGATTGCAAGACTGCAGCTTCTGCCAGAGGATTGCAAGACATTGCTGTCTTCGAAGCTGCAGGACAAAGAGGTGAATCTTGCCTTGCAAAAGTATAGGTCCAAATTCACTGGTACTCAGTGGCAGAGGTTTTACTCTTGATAGAAAGAAATGGCACATTATGCTTCCAAGAAAAAGTGTTCCCTCTCGGACTTCCAGCCTACAAAAAGGCTTTCTGCTCAAAATTACACATTTGGGGGGTTTTATGGAGCACTGTGGCAATCTGGAGTCACAGTGTATTTGGCTGCCAGGTTCAATTTAGGCACATAGTGTTACTACAAGGCTTTTCAAACTGTAATGCAGCATGAGGCTGGATTTCTTTCCACTTTTACCTGATTATCCTTAGCAGAGGCTATACAGTGAGCTGTTCTGCACATCTGAGAAACCAGTCCTGTCTTGTAGTAAGCTAAAAAAACAGAACACTAGCATCTTCAGTTGGCACCCAGAAAAGTTTTGTCCATAAGGCTTGGCAAATGGTACAGTCCTGGTGGTTGTGTAACCAAGACACCTAGAACATAAACCCCATAATTCTGAGTGCCTAGATAAGAAATTTCTTGCATTATCAAGAAGAGACAGGTTTCCTCAGAGTGCAATATGGAAAAGATTGGCATTCCACACTGTCATCCAAAGAACTGCAGTCCAGCCTTCTAAGCTTTGTAGTTAGATACTTGAAGTTAGGCAGAGTGGAAATATTTTCCTCATTGGAAATAAGGCACCACTGCCTGTAAGCAACTGAACTTCTTCCATAACATATAAATACATAAGCACTGCACAGGCAAACTTATACTTGAAAAGTATCTTCAAGTTAGTGGGGTGCCCAGCTCTCTGAAAAAGCATATTTCTCTACATGACATGGAAAAAACACTCAGGTGACTACGCAGCTCAGATCCACAATTTTTCCATTGCTAATCTGAAATTAGCTGAATGTCCCCAAAAAACAGCTCTGTGACACACTCCAGATTAGGCAGGCAGTCAGTTGGATATTCAGGGTAAGATCGTGCATTATTCAAATCATCAAAGTTGGGATTTCCATATGGGAATTTCCATCTCCTTACAAATCACTACCAAAGCTTGTGTATCTGTGTATGTTTATCGAGGATATTGTCATGCCTTGGACTTGAAATGATGCAAACATTAGTAGGAGAGGAATATCTCTTCTTTGGAAGAGAAATTACACAATTTTAGGGCCAATGCTCTATTATTTTTATCAATTATCTGGACAGTGCAGTTCAATGTACATGAAGTTTGCTGGGGAGGAGCTCTGGATTTCCTTGATGACAGAGATCTGGAAAGATTGGAGAGAGCTGGACAAACACCAGCTATATGAAACAGACCAAGATCAAGTGCTGAATTCTCCACTTGGCATGCAGTCATCAAGGTTATATATTCAAATTCGGGGCAAGAGGATGGACAGCAGCCCTAAAGAAAGATCTGTGGGTTTGGGCTGATGGGGTGTGTTTAGGTGGTAGGACAGGGAGGGAAAACAAAAAAAGGGGATCAGGCAAGGGCACAGGCTTCTTGGGTTTTCTTGCAAAAGTGGAATTCATCTTACTTCCATAAACAAGGTGCAAGCTGTATCTCCAAAGGACTGTCCCCTGGAGAGCAGAGATTTCAAAAAACAAGCAGGGTTATAGAGGGCAAACAACATGAATCTCCGAAACTAAGGGAACCCAAAATAAATGCAATCCTTCAATCCTTCTGGACTGCCTAGTAAGCACATGGAAGGCAATTTTACCTCTGTACAGAAGCCTTAAGCTATGACTTCATATTTATCCCTATGCTCCTTCTAAACCCAAAGTTTTCCACATCAGTATGCTTAAACAAACCTTACACTCAACAATCAAGAGCTGTGATAGGGCATGAGTTCCCCTCACCCATGTAATGAGGAATTGCTTGGAGAGTAATCTCTAAGTATCACTAAATTCCTGATAAGCTGCCATATTTACCCCAAGGACAAGAAACTGTCCAGAGATTTGCATATCAAATTTCTACTGATGGTTTTTACCATAGGACTTGGAGCTGGGCAGTTGCAGCATACATTAATGAAGCTTGCAGCTGTGTTCAGTGATAAGATAAGGGGTTCTTTTGTAGGGACCACAGCAAAAGCTTTGTCAGTGACTGAAATGACACTTCTATCCCATCATGAAAGATGCCTCTTCCAGAGGATGTGTAGCTGGCATGACGTTATCATTTGAATTGTTTTTTGGGTTTTTTCCATAAATATGAGAGGGAAGAATCTTGTGATTTATGAAGTGGTCTGTCCTTTTTTATTATTATTTGTAACATTAAAAGAAAATTGACTGCAGCAGAAGGATTTTATAACCATCTATAAACTTGGTTATCAGCATACCAATATTATTCAATAAATACATAAAACAAATCACTCCAAGGCTGGGAATGGAATATTTAACATTATGCTGCCACAGCGGAGATATTCTGGTTATGGCTAAGTAGAAACTCAGCCTATTTCTTATAATTATTTTGATGCTTGCAATTTTCTGAATCGGAATTTTCCCATGCTTTCTCTGAACAGAAGGGATTTTAATTTGGGTATTAATTTGTTAAAAGTCTGTGACCTGTTTCTCATTTGCTTAATAAAAAAGAGAAGGAATGAGAAGTCACCCATATTTGTAAATTCATCTATTAGGGAATGATTTTGTGGGTTTTGTGTACCATATACATTTGTTCTCCCCTAGCTCTGATTAGGCATCTAGCTTAAGTCCATCATGTAGCTCTATCATGAGAGAAATCCTGAGAGGGCAACTCCTTTCACCCATGCTGACACCTACTACTCTTTCACTTCTGAAACCTCAGTGTTAAGACTAGATGAGCTGGTGACTTAACACATAGTTTGAATTAAATTATTTCCACCCAGAATTTGAAGAATGGCTTTGGTTTCAGTTTATAGGGAAAAGGTCCAGGACCTCTGTCTGTGCAGCCTACTGAGGAGAAGGCAGACAGTGATACAATCACAGTTACATGGGTTCTTAGGGGATGTAGCCTTTGGTTATATTTGCTTCAGTCTGTCAGGCAAGCATCTAATGGCTGGAGGGTGGAGCTGAAGTACCGGTTTCAGTTGTGAGTAATTAAGGAATGGAATGACATATCAAGGGTGGCAATCAGTTCTTAACTGCTGGCATTTTAAAACTGACTCCAAGTTGGTTTCTTTTTTTTTTCTCTCTCCTTCTTCTTTCTTTTTTAAACCGTAACAAGAAACAAGAATTAACTCCAGGAAGCCCTTTGGTCTGTTTTTATACCTTTTGTTCTAGGTTACATCAACCCATCATACCACCCACCTTTGAATTAACAGCCATATTTATCTCACTCAGCTTTAGCAATTTAGCCTTAGCAGAGTCAGGCAGTCTATGGTCAATGGAGTGAAGTAGGAACTTCCATACATTGCTATCCAAGACCACATTCCTGTCATCTTTGTATAAAATTCCCCATATGATGAAAGAGACAAAACTTGCCTGTGATGCTGCATGGCAAATCACAACAAACCCAATCAAATTCTATTAGTGAAATTTCGAGGAAATTTCTGCTGAAATCTACATGAGAAATGACGAGGGATGCCCAATGTGCAAAATATAGTAGATTCCTGATAGATAAATCATTTTAGAGTTTTTCTTATCCATGTTAATTCATATTCACTGCAGTAAAAAAAATACCTGAAGCCTTTTGTCAGGTATAAGGACAGATGCGGTAAGAACTGTGTAAATCTTATTTTCTTTTAAATGTGTTGAAGGTATTATGCATCTACAGATTATTAAATACATTTCACCTGAGTAAAAATTTAATAGTGCAGGATATGGAGGTAACTACTGTATAATATGAATGACAAGTAACAGCGTGCCTCATTATTGCACTCCCACATTCAGTGACAAGATAATTTACCAGTTGTGCTCTTCCTCTGTGGTCCTCACACATAATTAATCTATGCATTTGAATACAGAGGAGACCTCTTGCCCTTCAATTTTGAAATCTCAGACTTCTGTTCAGGTAAGTAATACTTCACTGGGCCAGCTACTGAATTTTCCCTCATAGGTATACAGGAAGAAAAAAAATCCATCTTTGCAGCCCATCCAGCAGCATGGCTCTGCAGGGCAAAGATTTGACCTTCTTTACTCTGACAGTGGGGAGAACTATTTTCAAAGAGATGATGTGAATATTACTGAGTCCTAGAGTTCACACTTTAGCTAATGGCTGATTTTCAGAAAGCCATTTGCAGGAAATTCAAAACTTCTCCCATTACCTGTGCCAGTGCTGCCTTATTTATGCAGTCCAACACAGCATATCAGTGTGATTTCATGTTTCATCTTTATCTGTTCTCACATGGTCTAAGTCCCACTGCCTTTGCTTCAGCAAAACTCCCAAAAATGGCTGTATAAATTTTGTTAGGACAAGGACAATGACGTTGGCAAGCAATGGCACTGCACAGCAGACACAGATAGTTCTTAAAAAAAAAATTTGATTTTCTTTTCCATCACTTCTGACACTTTCTCCCCCTTTAAATCAGGTCAAAAAGCTGAAAGAGAAGAACAAACTCTGAAAACAGTTCTTAAAACTCTCCAAAGGAAATTTTTTGTTCAATATGTGGAAACAAAAGGTTCTGCTGTTTCCAAATTAAAGTGACATTGGAGAGCATCTACCCAAGGAGCCATGGCATGGCATATTACAATTGCAATTGTAATGCCTGAGATGCTCATTCTGCCCTTGGATGAGGCTACTCGGCAGATGATGAGAGCTCTATGTACTCAGATGAGACACAGAGCACAGTCAAAAAGAAGATTTACACTGTGTTTTAACCTCAAACTGCTCACATCAAAACATTTCAGGGGATGACAGTACTTTATTTTTGAGTATAATCAATTTTTACAAAATCAAGTTTATCTGGGATGTATTTTTAGAATAAAAATAGAGGCAGAAGGGTGTTGCAAGGAAAGTCAGACCTCCTCAGGAAATTACTTATTTTGCTGAAATAACATTATCTCTAGAAAAAGTGGAAAATTCAAAATATCCAGAATGACATAGAGTTTTTTCATGCTCCCCTTCCACAAAGAAATGAGTTACTAATTCATTCCCAAGAGAAGCGGAGGGATTTGTTGTTAGCTTGGTTTTTAAAGGAGAATGTATATTCAGTCCCATTGGAATTAAAAGAAGATCTTCAGACCTTAATAAAAATACATTCCAAAAGATGTCAAGAGGAAAGTTTTTGCAGAGCCAGCCTCTTCAAGAGCTTGTTATAGCCAGTGATCTCAAGCAAGAGCTTTAATGAGAGTTGAATTTACACACAAACATTTAGAAAGTAAATAAATAAATAAGTGGGGGGAAAGAGCTTCACAGCATTCAGTGTAATATTTTGGCATAATACTATGAGCACAGCATTAGAGAAAACCATGCATCTGTTTTATGGTTGGTTTATATTCTTCTCTTGTGTGTGCATTTTATGCACATAAAAATTAACAACCTTTGACTATCCATTTGTATTTATAACATCTGCAGTACCAATGGGTGCAGTTCTAGTTTTTCTGTCCCGGGCATGCTAAGTATCCTAATTTGGAAAGAAAATGCCAGATAACTCTCCAGGGGAACATTCACTATGTCAACGTCTCTTGATTCCTAGACATCCTAATCCTAATGTCACCAGTGGGAAGTCTGCAATGAAGGAAATCCCAATGGCAGTGCAGCAGGGTACAGATAAAAATGCTAGTCTTTGCTTTTTCTGTTTGAACTAGTTGAGGTATAACTAAATGCAGTCTGAGGCTGGAGTGGCCTTTCTGCTTTGGGGTCAAGAACGTATTTTGACAACGTGAATAAAAAATATCACTGAACAAGATGAGTTCAGGAAATTATGTTCACACTACAACTGCCCACACAGTGGTCACAATCAGAGCTGTCTGGATTCTCCCTGCTCTTTGTGAGTACCGGAACAACCTGGACTCTCTACTCCAGTTTATTCTTTGAGGGCACTGGACCTCATCACTGCCTTAGAGAAAGAAAACAAAAACCAAATAAAATAAACAAACAAACATAAAAGAAACCCACCAAAATAAAACCCCAAAAAACTGAACCCCAACCAAACCAAATCAAAAAAATGCAACCAAACCAAAAGCCACAAAACACATCAAAACCCCAGGGCCTCCAGAGAACCACTGGCACAAAGCCCTGAATTCAGCTAGTTGGACTATTATTGTGAAAATTTTAAGGGAGGTTTAAAAAAATGTATAATATTCTCTTCTGCTACAAATTGCTGCAGTGAAAATGTTCCAGCTGGTGTGCAGCTGGTTCAATTCAACTATTTCCATTTGCAGATACATTCTCTAGCTGTGAGGAAGTTGCCAGTTGTTTTGCTGATAAATTCAAGATTTCTTTTGAGCCTGCTGTGCTGTGAGGGAGCAGGGGAGTATCTCCAGAGGAAAAATGCAATTTCTGATGAGTTGCATGCAGTAATACACTGAAACTGCATCTTTCTGGGATTGCCACCAGGTACTTTTAAAGTCAGCCCTACCTCAGTGAGAACAGACAGGAATGAGTTAGTGGATTATGATGAAAAGCAGTTTCAGTGAAGAAAAGGTGTGGGAAAGGCCATGTCACAAACTTCAGATGAACCTTGAGTCAGTTAAATTGGAAAATGCCCTTCCCAGTCTGTGGGTACATCTCAAAAGAGGGTTGTGCAATGACACCATTTGATAAGAGTGTCTTTGAGACTGCTGTGGAGACTGGTTGTGTCCAAAGCTTGTGTTTGTACCCAGGCACTGGGGAACACAGTCTGGAACTGTCTTGGAGCACAGGTGCCAGAGCACTCCATAGGAAAAGCCAGCCCAGGGACAGTCCTTATGAATGAGGAGGAAATAGCCAAGGTTTCCATGTAACAGAGAAACATGGATTTGGGCAGAATTTCCTCCATTTTAGTCCTTCTTGACAGCTAGGAAAACCCTGCAGGTCTGCTTAGTTGCTATTGAAATTTTCCTACACAATACCAATGGCTCCTTTGCAGAATCCACATTAGAGAAACAAGAGCTCTATTTTGGCTTGAAAATGCATTCTGCCAAGCAGGGGTCTAGCTGTTTGTTTCAGCAAGATGAATAGCACCCAGCTTTAAAAAAGCCATAAGCTTCCTATATTTATTTTGTTCATGTTCACTGTGCTGTGGGATGAGTTTACCTTGGCTAACACATACACACAGGAAATGAAATAAAAAATAGCATGGAGAGGAATATCTCCAAAGTGGGCAGAGCAACAGAGGTTGTTCTTAGCAATCAATGCTGGTTGTGTGAACAGTGAAAAGGAACCAGGGCTTGGTGCTATCATCTTACTTCTCCTCTTGGTCTGACGTGCAGTTAGTCAGTCATAGAAAGAAAAATGTTACAGTAAAAAAGTAAATTAGTGGTTTTTCTCTTAGAAAGAATGGAAACAGCCTTTTCTGCAGAGGTTAAATCTCCCCTATTATTAAAAAGCAAGGAGAAATGGCTGCCAAAGAGACAGAGCTGACAGGCCAGGTAAATGGCCAGTAGCTGAAGTCAGACTCCACACAGCCTTTCCAAGTGTGCTGTGACTAAAAACTGCAGTCTCCAAGACATTTGTTCTCCTCCACAGTTCCTGATACTAAATTAATGTCATTTTTTGACTTTCCATATTGCCATGCTAATTTTAAGTTGGAGCAGGTCCTCCTACCCATATGACCCAGGTTGTTGCAGGAGTGGAGGAGAGCTGCAAGGCTGGGAAAGAGCAGCAAGGGGAAGGGAGAGCAAAATATTGCTTTTTTGGGAAATTTGTCTATGGAGGGTGCTGCTGAAATAACCTGACATAAATTCCACACTCATTTTTCTATTGAAGTGACTGAGGTCAGACTGTACCTGGTATGTGCCCGCAGAATTCTGGGACTCCCCCTAAGAAAAGCTTCACCAACTCTACAGAAGTTCAGCACAGAGTTACACAGGATAACAGCTTTGCTTTTGCCCTTACTGCATTTCTGAAACTGGCTGTTACAGAAGCACAAGTTTGCACTAACCAGCAAACAAGCTTGGTTGGATGCACGCCTTTTTTTCATCTGTTGTCTCCAAGATATTTTCTCTAGATTCCAAGATGCTGCATTCTGGTCACTAACCCATCCAGACAGCCAAAGTCTGCTTCCAGCTCCCAATTTGAAATGACTGAGCTTTTTCTTTCTAGTCCTTTGGTATCAACTTTAGCTTCCTGGCAGCAAATCTGAAAAGACTGAAAGAAGCTGGTCTCTTACTCTTTGACATGTTACAATCATCTGCGCCCATGCTAAGGCGGGTTTTGGGGGGTGTAGTCAGCAAAACACAAAAGTACCTGCAGGGCAATGTAGCACTGCTAAAACCTTTCTCTTGACGTTTAGGTGTTTTGAAAATTACTTGCCACTTATATAAAACAGAATATGAAAACCTGATAGCTCTGTTTTGCTCTTTCAGATCCCAATATTTGGACTTTATTTGATTGAACAAATGCTTCAGTAGTCTAACTTGAATACTGAAAGCAATGAATAAAACTTTCTGCAAGCAGAACCCAGCATGTTACTGAAAATAATTACCATTAAACAATCTTCAGAAATTCATTTTTGCAAAATAAGAACTTATCCTAGGCTTTTCTATACAAACATTCACACTTTTGAAAATTCAAGCTGTGAGATTTTCTTACTCCACTGCAAAAAATTTTCCCAGGCTGCAGTTGGCAACTCGAGCAGTTTTCTCCATCCAGTGAAGCCAGGAAGTGTGAAAGCTGGGGAATTGTTTTTCCTTAAAGTATGTTTTTGATCATTCACATATGTGGTGTTCAAGATCTGGGCAGAAGTCTGCTTTGCTTAGCTGAATATCAGGACTGGGCCTCCTGCCACTATCACATCCTCACAAACAGGTTTGGCTCAAGTTTTAGCCCAGCTAAAGTGGATGAAAACAAACCTACTTTTTATGTCTTGTGAATCAATACCTGACCCTCTGTCTTGCCTGTACTACCTTAGGCTGAAACTTGTTTGAAGCATAAAGAAAAAGCAATTTAAAAACTTTAACTCCTTGACAGTAATACTAATGTGGGAATTCTTCTTCATTTGGCTGCAGGCAGGAAGTCCAGTGAATGTCTTGAAAAGCAAGATTTTGCCAGTTTTACCACATGCTTCTCACATTTTTGATGACTGTACCATTCATGTGTCAGAAATACCCACAAGGAATGTGAGTACTTCAGGCAGTACAAGTTTTCTAATGGCTCCACAGCAGTTTTTGGAACAGGACCATGTTCCTAGCTACTCCTAGATATATGCCAGCTAGCAAAAACCAGTCCACCCCTCTCCCAAACAAGTGTTTTAATTAAATTGCACTGCAGCAGGTTCAGCTGAAGCCTTTGAGGAGAGGAACTCTCATGCTTTAAATAACAGATGGTAAACTCAGAGGATGAAGCCTCGGTGGAAGTTGTGCCTGGTGTAGTCTGAGCTCCTGATTTAATACAATTTGTAAGAAACTTTTGCCATGATGTTTCAAAGCTCTCTGTTCTAGCAGTATGTCAGAGAAGGGAGTCTCTAAAAATGCATGTGCACCTCTATGCATGTTCTGCCAGTGGGGGCTTATTGTAAAGCTAGCTTTGGTGTAAAAAATGGGATTTAAAATATTAGAAGCAAATTGAATCTAATTCCTTTCAATACTAAATTCTAGGGAAGGCCATTCCATGGAAACTGTGTTTATCTAGAGGAACAAAAAATAAGCAAAGACCCTTTTTAAGCAGAAAAAACTCTTAAAACAGGGGCTAACATGACAGGGTGGGATGTAGGTACCTCAGCTCTTAGGGCTGCTCTTAAACTTGCCAGCAGATCCAAAGCTGACCCCCTGCTTCATCCACAGCAGGCCCAAGTAAATTGATTTTTCCTTAACATGATCCAGGGTTTGCCCCTTTATTGCTTGAGTGAAACTTGTCCTTGCTGCAATCGATCCATTCTATTTATTTTCTCTCTTTGAATCCATTTGTCAACATTCTTGGAAGGTTAACCTTCCAAAAATTTTGCGGCCTTTCTCAGCTCATCTATGAAATGTCACAGTCCTGTTTTATAGTCCATTATACAGGTCATCAGTGAAACCTTTGACAAGATCCTGAGATGGTACATGGTGGAGCCCTGATCATTCTTCCTGACACTGAAGCACTACAAATGTTGTCCACAGCTCATTGTACATTTTTGCTCCCCACCTGTAGGAGGATTTTCTAGGCAATATGAGCTTGTCTTTTAGAATCTCTGATATTTCTGTCCCATTTAATTTTTTCTGATCCTGTGGCCATGATAAAGCCCTTACCTATACCTTTCTGGCCCATTGTCAGAGAAATGAGGGCAATGCTCTGTTCTCCTGCGCCTCACAGTTGTGCTGCAGGGCTTCATCATCTGAACATGAGATGTTCTGAAAAGAACTTTGGCAGAAAGTGCTCCAAATTTATATGAGTCCTAGTGGAGAGCATTCATCTATACATGGGGAAAGCACAGGATTCAACTTTCATTTCATATGAAAGCTGAACTGTTTCATTTTATTACTTCAGGCAATACCAGAAAGAAAACAAACAGTAAAGAAATCCTTAAATCAAGGCAATATTAATCCCCTCCCACCCAGCCACAACTCAGTTCAATTGAGTTTGAACTGAGTTTGAGCAAGAACTCTAAATGCTTTCCTTCGCCTAAAACCACCACTTCTTTATTTATTGCTCAAAATTTTAAGATACTCCCCCTCAGTGGACTTGCTAACACCTTGCACTGGACTCCTCTGCTACCCTCTGACTGATTTCAAGCATAATTTCATGAATGACAAGAGATGACCTCTCTCTTGCTTCCTGTGCAGGCTGCTCTCAGCTGGCTTGTTCAGCTCAGTTCTGGTCTTTATTGCACAGTTCTTTATCTTTACAGCTCTTATCAGACATTTGTACCACTTTCCTCATTGCTGGCTATTATTGGCAGAGGGTCCATTGTTCAGTGTATCAAACATATACTGGAAAATTGCTTCTGGCAATGATTCTGGATATTTTTTTTGGTTCAGCAATCAGGCTGCAGCACACGTGATTTGTGCTGGTTGCTTTGCATGGGCTTGGGACTCAAAGTGCAGAAAGACATCCATGCTTTTAAAGCCAGAATCTGGAATTAATGCTTTGCACTGCAGCCTTAGACTAATATAGTTCAGAATGGGATCAGATATCTTATGCACTCCCAAAATGACTGCTGAGTAGATCACAGTTTTCATACACATAAGAAAACATTCTTTAAGCCCTCAGTGTCTTTTAAATCAAGAATAAAAATCCTGAAATTAGACCTTTAGCACAGCTGTGACCTGCACCAAAGAAGTCGCTGTCCTGCCTGCTCCTTCCTGCTCCCCTCGCCTTATGGGGATGAAGGGGTCACAACATCACCCTGAGTACCACGGGAACTCTAGTAGAAACTGGACTACTTCCTCTCAAACACAACTTTTCTCTGTGGCACTTAGCCTTACCAGAGTGTCGCCCTGCTCTTCTAAAGTTCTTCTAAGCCTTCTGGTGTTTACAGTTTTGTAATGGATTTTCTCACACACTTTTCATGTAAATAATTGGTTTGCATTTCTTTCTAGAGGAAAAAAGAATTGACAGACTGTTAGTTTAACCAGTGTAGTTAGAGAAGTAGCATTTTCATCCTCCAATCTGTAGCCACTTTTATAATTCTATAAATATTGAAGTCCAAAAATAAACACATCTTTTTTACCTTAAACATCTCAACGTGTGAGTGTCATTCATTTCGTGTCGTATTACAACACCAGAGCTTTAGACTATGAGGTTGGAGGGAACCTTGTAGATGATGTAGCTAAAATTTCAGAATAATGCACAGAGTGTGCCTTGCTTCCCCTGCCATGTCTCACTGAAGCTTGCTTTAGACCAAAACACTCTTGATGAAGTCAAAGGCAGATGTGCCCCTCTTAGGTTAGCAGTTATTCATCTTTGCTGCTGAAAATTCATTTGATTGCCATTAGCAGCCTTATGTTGTTTTTATCACGTTTTTATCACGTTTTTCTCTGATGTGCTAAGGAAAATAGTAAAAACTTGAATATTTTCTCATCCTATTAGAATGTAGGTTGCCTCTTTGTTTTACATGCGATGAGCAAAAGGATTTCCTTGTGTCTCTCATAAGGCATCTTTCTGTTCCTCAAAAGTTGCTGTCACTATTCTCTGCATTGTTTCCAAGTTTTCACAACTTCTTTAATGCATGAGCTACTCATACAGATATTTGTTTTTAAAAAGTTGTTTGCAACTCAAGCAACATTTCACATTCACAGTTACCATCATCAGCATCCTCATGACAATATCAACTATTAAGGACCAGATCATAAATTAAGGTAGCTTGGAAACTTCATGGATCTATGCTTTATAGATTGTCTAGAAGCATTAGAAGGGTCAAGGTTGGCCTCCTACAGGCCCTTTCATCTTCTTGTCCCAACAGATCAGTCTCATAGGAAGAAATGAGCCACTGGTACATTTCTTATTACTCTCTGGCCTGTCCTCATGAGGGAAAGAGCTTTGGATCCCTGCTCCACCTGGGGAGGAGATTATTTGCCATGCCTAAAGGGTAGAGAGTCATAACCCCCAGTCAGAAAGGCCTAAAACCACACAGATCAAGAAATCCCTTAGTTTCTTGAAAACAACACCAGTTTTTCAAGTACTGTGCTGTACAAAAGGTGCATTGTATCAGCACAATTTGGCTTCACACATCACAAAAACAATACATCTAAACAAAAGCCATATATCTTAAACATTCTACTAAATGATATCTCAAGCTGCTCACTGTTGCTTTTTCCCATCTTTCCCCTTCTCCTTCCATTACTTTACCTACTCGAAAATTCTGGTTACAAAGTCTTTGGGAGAGGTGCTTTTTATGTCTTTGCAGAGAAGCTGACACGGTGGATCTGTCTGATCTAAACAAGACCTTTGAGTGATAGGCAAGGCTCATGAATAGTGATTATTGCTTCCAACCACTAGAGAACTCAGCACTTTTTCAGAGAAGTTGACCTACTTAAATTGTATATACAGGTAGTGCTTGCAGCCTTGCATTAAATTGCTCCAACAAACAGTCAGAGAGAGAAATGTGGAGGATACACAGCTATCCTGCAGGTCAAGATGTGCACTAAGAAATGAGAGCCTGCAATTATAGCACAGGTCTTGTACTGGGGCACTTTACTGAGAGCTTGAGATTGTCCTTATGGGAGTTGAGGGTTCAAATGCAAATTACTAACACTGTATCTTATACCTAAGACAATTACTGGTTCAATGGACTAAAAGAGATTGGAAATTACCTATTCAGAGCAGGTCTACCTTGCCAAACATTGTTAATGTAATCCAGATTTAGCAGAGACCCACACAGTGCAACAAGGATTTGGCTTTACTTCCATTTTTTCTCTGACCCTCTGTCACTCATTCCATGGATTTCAGGCTCTCAGTTCATCTTCAAGGCCCTGAAAGGAGGTCCCGAGATTTTTGGGAAAATTATACACTGGTCCAGATCTGGGGTTTGAAAATGCTGATAGACAGCAAATCTACTCACAGGTTTTTAGTCTGCTTTCCCCTCCTGAATTATAACAGAAGACATGGGGGAAGAAAGTATAAATAACAACAATTAACAAGTGAGACATTAAAGAACTTCCTTTCATAACTGAGTAAATTTTCAGAAAGGTGGAGGCAAAAAAACAAGCAAGAAAAAGAATAATCAAACACTATGTGCATACAATACAGAAACTCGATGGAAGAAGGAAAAGAGACAGATGTCACACTGAAAAATAAACCACTAGGGTGCTTATTAAAAGTGACAATACTCCTACAGAAAAATATTGCTGCCTTGCTGCAACAGACATTAGGCAGTTTTCCATAAGCAAAAATAATTGTCTTGGTATTTAATGTCAACAATTTACCACCTCCTACAGAGATGTCAGCAAATACATGCCCAATCCAAAACATTTTACATATGAAAACAAGAAGCTGAGTTAGGAAAATCAGTACTTGGCTAGATGAAATGCTGTTGGAAAAGAGCTGTTGTTCAAGCAAACTGGGTTAGGGTCTGGGGGTGACTGGGGCTACTGGTAAAAATTGCAGGGGCCCACAAGCTCAGCTGCACACCTGAGAGTGTGCTAACAGAAAAAGCAGACCTACAAGGAATCTGGCCAGGTATTCACAATAATAATTTTGGTTCCCTCACTTCTTTAGTGTCGAATGTTTGATTTTACAGGAGCGGAAATTTCACTGAGTTTTTCCTCATTAGCAAAAAGCTGAGAGATGAAACATGGAGAAATTGTTGCATGTTTCTGGAAATCATACTTCAAAGCTGTAAGTAAGATGTTTCTCTTGCCTATAACAGGGCTCCTGTGTTTCCATAATGTGATAAAATCTGAGACCCATCTTTCTACTTACAATAATTTGGCTGTATTAAATATTTGGAGATACGTCTGAGCGGTTTTTTTTTTTCATTTTTGTTACAGGAAAAAATGGAAAACCATAATCAACAGCAAGAGTACAAGCTCAGCAGAAGGGGAATTTTCTACCTTGTAAATATGCAGCTAATGTATTAATCACAAGGCTATGTAGCCCTTGGCCAGGATCCAAGGATGGAAGATGCATTACTTTTGCCAACAGGGGACTCTTCACCTCCCCCAGCCATGTATGCTACAAAAAGATGCTGAGAATGGTTCTAAGAGTAGTAAAAGCAACATAGATATAATAGATTTAGCATATAAATATGAACATCCATAGCACATATTAAGCCTTAACAATATATATTATGGTTTACTTTCAATAAATGATGAAAGTATTTATTTATGTGCAGAGCATTCTTTCAAAAACCCAAGATTATTAAGTGTTGGGAACACTCAATGGTGATCTATTTTGCACACAGGCAAAAAAAGATGTGAAAAATTTCAAATAACACCATGGCTTGCAGAGGAGTTTGAATTTGCTTTGACTGCACGCAGTTTAAACATGATGCTGGAAGGTCAAGCCCTGCTCTTCTAAATAAATCTATCAGAATAAATGGAATTGCTTTGGATTTCCCCTGGAGTCAGTTAAAGCAGGATCTGGTCTATGAAGTTCATCATGGTCAGTAATGCAAGCTAAAATGAAACTCCAGGAAGTTCTTTGCATTTTCTTCTATTTTATTATGAAATTATGTAAGAATGAAAAAAGATACAGTTATGTTTCATTAGGGACTACAGATTTTAAGAGAAAGGTTGTTTATTTTTATGTTTTAGAACCTCATGCTCAACTCTAATCAATTGTAATTTAATTGTAATTGCTTTTTAAGTTTCATTAAGCAGTGAAGTAAAAACAGCTCTGGTCTAAAAGCTCTCTAGACTTCTCCTTCTGCTCAGGTCAATATCCATTTTCCTACAAAGGCGACAAAAACGGGGAAGAAAGTCAAGCCTGTGCCTCTGCAGCCCTAGAATAACTTGTGCTGGCAGGGAGGGAGGGAGGGAGGGAGGGAGGGAGGGAGGGAGGAAGGGAGGAAGGGAGGAAGGGAGGAAGGGAGGAAGGGAGGAAGGGAGGAAGGGAGGAAGGGAGGAAGGGAGGAAGGGAGGAAGGGAGGAAGGGAGGAAGGGAGGAAGGAAGGAAGGAAGGAAGGAAGGAAGGAAGGAAGGAAGGAAGGAAGGAAGGAAGGAAGGAAGGAAGGAAGGAAGGAAGGAAGGAAGGAAGGAAGGAAGGAAGGAAGGAAGGAAGGAAGGAAGGAAGGAAGGAAGGAAGGAAGGAAGGAAGGAAGGAAGGAAGGAAGGAAGGAAGGAAGGAAGGAAGGAAGGAAGGAAGGAAGGAAGGAAGGAAGGAAGGAAGGAAGGAAGGAAGGAAGGAAGGAAGGAAGGAAGGAAGGAAGGAAGGAAGGAAGGAAGGAAGGAAGGAAGGAAGGAAGGAAGGAAGGAAGGAAGGAAGGAAGGAAGGAAGGAAGGAAGGAAGGAAGGAAGGAAGGAAGGAAGGAAGGAAGGAAGGAATTTTGCCAGTTGTTTCAGCTGCGAATATTTGTTTTACATATCTTGTTAAGTGTGCCATATATCCTAGTATCTGTCTACCAGAGCATTATAGTAATTTAGAGTAAAACACACTGATCAGAGTTGGCACTAAAACTCTTTTGAAATGGATCTGGATGGCAGTGTGACACGGCACCATCTGGGTTCTTCTCCTGTTTGGACATAGAGTGGGCGTACGCTTTGGCACTGACAAAATAAGAATGTTATCAGTGCAGTACATGTTGACACTTCCCCAGTGAAGCTGATGCCAAATCTCTCTGAATGAAAACCTGGCCTCCTTGACATCAACAGGAACTTTGCCATGAACTTCAGCATGGCACACATTTCCCTTCTATCTTGAGGCAGAATAAGATGAAGCCTCATATCTGGAGTAATCTCAGAGGACAGAAGCATTGAGGAATGGACCGTGATACAGGTTTTCATGTGGTCCTCTGGCACAGAAAAGGCAGCAAGGAGCAGTGTTCTCCTAAAAATGTACAAGTGTAAAGCACTTATTGGAAAGAAGCTTATTGTATAGTCTTACTGCCAAGCAGTTCATTGTGTGCACAAGCTTGAAAAGGATTGAAAATAGCCATAACTAGCTGAAATGTAAATGTTTGCATTAAAACCCTTTATAAGAGTGGGACTGGTAAGCCTACGAAACAAAAGAAGAAAAGAACAAAATGCCCTCACTCAGCACGACTGCTGACAGAGTAATCTCAAAAAAAGGCAAAACCAACAAGTACTACAGTGTGTTCTGCTTCTCCAGTTACATTTTCTATTTACTTTGGCAATAGTCACTTAGCACCAATGAATTTTGACAGAGAAACAGTGATGACTAATGGAGGCAGGTGGTATACACTTGAACTTTACAGGCATCAAGCAAAAATCGCTCACACAGAACTGTGGAAAATAGGATAAAAATAGAAAATCCAAAAGGTCTGAAGCCCTTTTATTAGAAGAAAAACAAAAAAAAACCCACACCAAAAAAAAGGAGATTCATGTGGCTTTCATTCTGGTAATAAAGCTGCAAATGTGGACTCCAAATACGTTGACAGCTAATTAGCTAAACCATGGCAGTGCAAAGTGTGCTGCCAAGCAGTGGATGAGAAATCTCTTGCTGTAGCATGGGAGTTGTTAAAAGTATGTATAGCTTGAGAAGGGAACACCAGATTTGTGTTCTTTAGTGACTCCTGTTGTCATCAGGAATGTGCTTTTAGTTTACACACAAAAGCAAGGAGAAAAGGGACTTTAAAATGTCTATAAAAGAGCGTCTTCTTGCAACATCAAACCTTAATCAGAGTATTTAATTGAAATCTTTGCATACCTCACGTCATTTTACATATCACTTCTCATGCTGGCAGATGCACAATGCTTTCTGAGTGAGGGTTGCAGCTGCTCAACACCAGCCCAACAAAGCTCCTTAAATATGTACAATTCTTATTCAAATAAAATCAGCAAACAGAAGCGTAAATTAAAATGTGACACCCAAGGTGGTGTTCAAAGGACAAACACCTTCTAACAGCAAAGAGTAAGCATTAATAGAGACTAATTAGGTACAAGTGAAGGCAGAAGCCCACGTAGAGTCCATGCATCTAGTGGTTGAGAAGGAGGAACTCATTAAAAGGAGGAGATTGAAGACAGTCAGAATGATAACTGCCTCAATTTCAACCACTGGAACAGTGAGTGCTTCCTTTGCTGTCTGTTAGCCATGATCAGGCGCTCCAGAAGAAGGAGATGACACAACAGCAGGAGCTGGAGTAAACCCCAAAATGGTGTCTCAGCACTGGACAAAATAGGTATAATACAATGAGTAACACGGTGCCAGACCTTCCATTCTTCCTGCCTCATGATGTAAATACAAGGCAGTCAAGGAAAATACTGAGAAATTAAAATGTGTTCCTTTGTGTATCTTAGAAAAGACAGCCCAGGGAATTTGCTGAGAGGAGTCCTGAGAAGATCCAGTGTGCTCAGATAGCAGGAGCAGCCGGAGCAGCCTGAATTACCAGCACCTCAATATTTCTAAGGTGTATTGGGTGTCATCCTTCAGAACTGAGGCTGATGATGGCTTTTGAGAGACAACTGCAATGAGACCGATGGAAGCAGTCAGTGCCTGTTTGCCTGCTTCAAGCACCTGATGCCATCTGCTGAAGGCAGCAAATTGTTTCCATGCCAAAGCCAGGGCTAGAGCCTGACCAGGGGAGGATGATGGTCAGATCTGCTGGGATGCCACAAGCACTCAGCACAGCCATAGGATGCCACCTGTGCCCCACATTGCTCAGGTGAGGGGGAGTTCAGGAGAGGATGGCAGGTCATCATTTTTCTGGGACGAGCACATGCCTCAGTCTCAAAGACCCCCACACAGGGAAATGGAGCTCAGCACGCAAAACCCAATGACATGCAGGGCTGTTACAATTTTAGCTGTTTTCGAGAAATCCAAGCACATAAAAAGTTAGCCCTAGGCCCATAAGTGGAACTGGACAGAAGTATGCATAGATCCCAAGTCCAAGTAGCCTGGTATGCCCATGTCCATGCAGGTACATTCTCTTGGCTTTGCTAAGGCTCTCATCCCTGTTTCAGCCTTCCCAATGACAATATCCCTATGAACATGTCAATCACAGGGCTGTGCCTGGGCAAAGACTGGGAGAGTGTGGGTTGGCATAAATGAAAACCATGCCAAGGAGCCCATAGGAAAAGGGTACAGGCAAGCACATATCAGCACTGGGGACTTTGGCCTGGGTTTTTTCATGAGTACAGAGTTAATCTGATAAACTCAATCAAGTTCTTTTAGGAACATGCACTCCCAAGGAGTACAGATCAGGAATAATTTAATTTCAGCCTAAAGTAAGGAGATAAATTAGGATCAAGCCCTTAAAAAGCCTATTTCTCTTCATTCACATCAAAGAAGATTATCTAAGGTGTAAGCATCTATCACTCAGACCCTCACTATTAAATGGCATTATTCCTACTATGAGGCATCTGACTCTTAACTGTATGAATCAAAAGCCTGTAATTTGCAGGAGTGGCTGCAATGCTGAGGACTGTGGACTGTCTCAGCTTACCTACAAGCAGCTGCATTTAGGAATGATTATATCCTTCCTCAGCATTCAGCTACAATAAAGATTAGTGAATGTGCCCAACAATAGTTTTGCTGAGAAAAGAGGTTATTAATCAAGTTGGATACTCCAACAGTTCTCTCTATTGTGTTTCAGCTATAGGAAAGCACATCAAGCAACAAAAGGCAGGGGAGCAGCAGGCATGCCATCAGAAACTCCCAGTAATGTTTATTCTACATGCCATGGCAACCAAGTTATTTTGGCTGTGCCTAGCCCTGCTGTGTGCCCTGCTTCACAGGCTTACTTTTCCACCAATTTTGGATTGTCAGGTTTCAGGGTCCTGCCTCCAAGGGAAGGCATCCGCCCTTTCCAGCCTACCCCCTCCCATCCAAGTACTTGTGGGCTTTTCCTAATGAACCCATCCATCTTTGCTTGGTAACAATTCTATCATGTCAGTTCTTTGAATGGGAGGAAATGTCTTTAAAACATTTAAGAGTTTCAATGCATTATGATATCTTTGCTGAGCTAATAAATACCCAGCTGATTTAACAAAAAAAGAAAAAAAAATCCCAAACTCCCCAAAACCCAAAACAAATCACAAAAAAAAAGAACCCCCTCAAAACAACCACAACAACAACCCCTCCAAAACACCAACGAAAACAAACAAACAAACAAAAAACCCAAAACCCACCAACAAACCAAAAAAGAGGAAAAGAAAATTTACATATACAGTTAGCAATGCCTCCAATTTTTTTACATCTTTGGGTAAAAATGGTAATTTATATTCTTATTTTAATTCCAATTAAAAACTATTCTGGAGTATTTTTTTGAAGTGGAAAAAGTAAGGAATCCTCAAAATAAATTTATGGAATATTTCTGTTAAGGGGGGAGGTGGGAACCCATCCTTGTGTGCCTCTTGCCACATGTCACCCATAAGCATGGAAAAGGTGACAACAGTTGGGAGGAGAGGCAGAGGCATTACACTTTTCAAGCCCTCTGAAAGGTCCAGTTGCTCAGATTTGGGAGGGAGTTCACTCATGACTATTCACAGAATGCTACCACTTGTGCTGTGAGGATTTGCCTGCCATTTCAGAAGAGTGCATCAGTCAGAAAGCAAAGGAGAAACAGGCCTGGTGTAAACTGAATAAATTTTTTTTAATGTCTTCACTGGGGAAAGGCAGAAGAAAGACAGATGGCTGCTTTCAGGTGACACAAGAATACTTTATGCATAAAGTAATTTGTAAAAGTTTCTTAGCAGCACTGGCTAAAGTTGTTAGATAAAAATTATTCAGTGTTTTGTTTTGAGCATGGCACAACTCTCCATGAGACTCAGGTTGTTCAAAAAAAGGGGAGTCCTAACTACAGTCACAACAAAATGAATACATACTTCAGTAGGTTTCTTACACTGCCAGTGAAACATCTGTGCCAAGAATTCTCTTCTAAGGGACCTCTAATACACTGCATGACTAAAAAGAGACATTTTCCTCTGCAGGATGATGTGTTTCAACAAACTGAAAAACATGAATCTAAAATATCTTGAATCTAAAATATCTTATTTTTATACAAGAGTAACCTGATGGCTCAGAAGAAAATGTGGTTTTGCTGCGTATTAAAATGCTGTAGGACTCTGTGATCCTTACTAATATATTTGAAACCATAAAGAATAAAGACAAAACTCTATTAAATAATTTTCAGGCTAAAAATACCTTTTTATTATCCATTACTTGTAGAGAGGAGGAACTTAAATGGATAATTTTTTATCTGCTCATTATTGCTGCTGTTGCTTTTATTGCTGTTACTGCTGTATTATTTCAGAGTCTATTTTAAACCTCAGTCAAGGCTGAAGTTTCACTTTAATTTGTATAAGTGATCCATAAAATCTACATAATAGATTACTGTCACTGCAATACATTAGAGTTTGCATGGAGGGAAAGTCTCTTCACATTGAATGTTTTTTGAAAGGACTATGAAGGATGTTTAGGAATAAAGTGTGAGCAAGCCTCCTGTTCCCATGGCACATCTCTGTGGCTGCACAGGCGCCAGATGGGACAGCTTGCCAGGTAACACTTTCCTCTGAGGTTTTTCAGTCCTTAAAAAGGCTGTGTTTATTGTACACTTCTACTAAGGCGGGGAAATGGGATTTTCTCTGCCCATCTGAACAAACCCCAAGATATTTACAAGGATATGTAGTGATAGGAAAAAGGGGAATGGCTTTAAACTGAAAGAGGGTAGCTTTAGAATAGATATTAGGAAGAAATTCTTCACTCTGAAAGTGGTGATACACTGGCAGAGATTGCTCAGAGAAGTCATTGATTGCCCATCCCTGGAAGTGTTCTAAGGCCAGGCTAAATGGGGTTTTAAGCAACCTTATCTACTGGTTGCTCAAAAAATGGGGTAGGGAGACCTTTTGGAAGGTGTCCCTACCCATGGCAGTGGGGTTGGAACTGGATGATGTTTAAGGTCCCTTCCAACCCAAACCATGCTATGATTCTACATTAGAGCCTGGGACTGCAGTCAGAGCAGGGTCTTTTCAAGGCCTTAACACCCTTTTGCATTGGCTATGGAATTCCTTTTCATCAATATATGTCTTTCAAAGTGGGCTGCTGCCACACTGAGTCAGCATGTGCCATTTGTCCAGTTGGAAGGATTTGTGGTGTGGTAGCAAAAATGTACAGGAGCAGGGAAAAGGGAGAAATGTTCCTGTCCTTGCTGGGCACACTGGGGACGAGACACAGCTTGGACAGCTATGTGGAAGGCAGGAAGCTCTCAGACACTGCGGCATAGGCAGCCACTTCAGTGCTAATTATTTACCCAAAAGTGCTATGGTAGAGAACTTCTTCCATGAATCTGTTTCTCTCTGTGGGAGCCAGAGAGCCAGCCTCTGAGAGATCAGAGCAAAGCAGAGCTAAGCAAACCAAATTGCTTGGCTCCTTCCTTGCCGCCAAACCTGTCATGCCAGTGCACTGAATGCTTTGCATTCTCTGATGGGAGGTTACAGAAAAACCAAATTCCCCTTCTTCAGTGATAGGTCAGGGCCATGGCAGTGTTACAGCCCCTGTATGTTACCCTCTTTGTTACAGAAAAACAAGGAAGAAAATAAAAACTTGGTTCCAAAACATGGCTCTGATTCCAATATTTCAAGTGGGAGCATAGAGCAAGGCTAGTTTTATTTCATGCTCAGCCTTAGGTCATATAAAAACCCTCACCCCCAGGTCTATGAGATGAGCTCATCATGTGCTGGTCAGAGCATGGTGCAAATAAGACCAGGGTTGGGGGTTCAATCCCTGTATGAGCCATCTACTTAAGATTTGGAAAAAGTGATCCTTGTGGGTCCCTTCCAACTCAGAATATTCTGTAAATCTTTTACATAAAAGCTCAAAATCCCTGTTAATCTTCATGAACAGTTCTCTGACACAGGTGACCAACATTTCCTGTTCCTGGGTGGAAAAGCTATAGTATGGAGATTAATCCCTAGCCATGCAGACAGAGTGAAGTCAGATTAAAACTGCAGACATTTTGCCAGCCTACCCATCTCTGAAGTTCAAAATCTCTGGGTTTACCTGCTGCCACAAGTCTGAATATTTGCATCTTTGTTTAACTCCTAAGGGTGACAAATACTGACTGCATGATCTGTCTGAATGAGAATTAGTATGTTTTATTTCCAAGCTGATAGAAAGGCCTCCATGCCACTTTCCTCTCTTGCTTGCAACACCCAGATTTCCCTCCTTTTGGTGTGCATCAAAGGCTGCCAGGAAACCTTGAGACAGACTGAGAGACCCTTGGTGACTTGGTAAGGCTGGAGATCAGCCTAACCTGGAGGTGAATTCCACCTGCAGCTGCAAAGCCCCCATGGGACATGCCCTGCCATAGCCCCACAAACCTGGTGTCACCATACTCCAAAGCATGGTGGAGAATCCCTGGTCCTCTTCCAGCACAGACACAGGCATGGCCACTAAAGGAATTGTTGCTGCTTTCTTGGTTAACCAGGAACAAAAAAGAAACAAAAACTGGAGAAGTGACAAGAATTGTACATCTGAGTTTTTAAAAACTTGCTCTTCACACAGCTTCAGCAAATTCCTGTTGGACACACACGAGTATTTCCTGAAAAACACAGAAAAAATATTTAGAGCACAGCCCAGTGTTCATCTGGTATAGGGAAATGTTTGACAGACAACAGTATCAGATCCTTCTGGTTTTACTGTGAGTCCTTGGCAATGCTGCCATTGTTTGAAATATCACTTGTGTCCTAATAAAACAGCCTTAAGTAATGACTGTCCCTACTTCAGCCATTGTTAAAGATGTTTATTTTTCAATCTCTTGGACACTATCCAGAGAACAGACACCAAAAGCTCACTGTTCACAGATACACCTCCAGGCTCTTTTCAGGTCCTCAGTTTCTGTGTCTCCTTCTCATCACTAGGCCTCTTGCATTTTCTTTCTACCCTGGATGTCCAGGCAGTCTGACAGCAAAGAAACACCATGATGTCTGATGATGAAACTCTGCTGACCTGGGAGTGTTCGCATTAACTAGTGGCACAGAACATACTCATGAAAATGACCATGAATCCATTTCTGGCAATCTGGGTAACACCACAGGCATAGTTTTCACTCTTCATAAAGATGATATGTTGGGTATGATCCTTACAAAACCCAGAGGCAAAGAAAAATGATCCACAATGCTGAAACAGGGCTAATTTAACATATCAGCTAGGGATTGATCAGAAAGACATCTTCACTTGGGAGCCAGCCACCTGGAACCAGAACTCTATGGACCTGTCTCTTACTCTCCCTTTTTTTCTCATGTTCACATGGGACAAATAAGTCTATAATGTTGAGCAATAAAGTTTTGCTCTGTTTGAAACCTGGGTAGACTAGAGATGGGATATAGTGACACCTGAATTGCAATAAATTCTGAGCAAAAACATGATCCAAGAAAGAGTTGACAGTGAATGAGGGGAAGGGCAAAGAATCCCAATCCTTGTATTTGCTGGCAGCTGAAAAGGCAGCAGACATCTTCATAAAACAGCTTTGCCCCTCCCGGGCTGACATGGTGCTGTCAGATTGAAAGGGCACGAATGCCAACTGTGCTGCCTGACATGCTTCAGCAGGGAGAAATGCTGCAGCCTGTGTTTGGCAGTGTGATTTGCTGTCAGAGAATTTCGTAGCCTTGGGGTGCAATTACCAGAAGCTTTGGCGCCTGCCGTGTTCAATCTGTGCTTTGGTACAATCGATGGGTGGGTGCCCCAGGAGCGCCCAGCAAGGACAGGAGGATGACAGCATGTGGCAACCATCCCACCCCACAAGGAGCCAGCTCTGGGATGTGGACATAGTGCAGGGAACATGGAACAAATAGGCAGTGGAAGCAGTGGGCCAGGTTTGGCCCAGGTGGCTGCTAAGCCTCACCAGCTGCACACACAACTGGGACAGAGGGAATGAATAATGAATGTGTGCAACAAGGCCAGCTTGAAGGTGAAAGGGCAATGGGAGGACAGAATGAGGTCTGATAATCTTCCAAGGGAATGGGTTTTAATCTGTGGGGTTTGTTTTGTTTGAAGGCCTCTGGTCCTCAGGCAAGAAACAGATAAGGGCTCTGCAAGGTTTCATATGTGTACTGTGCACGTGGGGCAAGTGGTCATGCCATCTATCTGTACTGGTCTTGGCAGGAAGTGAGCTAATTTTCTTCTTAGTAGATGGTATGGTGCTGAGCTTTGGGTTTTGCATGAAAACAATGCTGGTAGCATGCTGGTATTTTGGTTGTTGCTGAGCAGTGCTCATCCTATAAGCCAAGGACATCTCAGTGTCCCGTGCGCTGCCCGTGGCCAGGTGCACAGAGGCTGGGAGGAAGCATGGCCAGGAAAGGTGACCCAAACAAGCCAAAAAGATATTCCATAGCTTGGAATGTTGTGCCTAATATACAAACTGGGAGAGCTCTTGGGAAAGGGATGATTGCTGCTCAGGGCCTGACTAGGCATTGGTAAGTAGGTGGTAGGCAATTTTACTGTACATTACTTGTCTTTTGGAGTTTATTCCTTTCTCTTTCTCTCTCTCCTTTTCATCATCATCATCATCACCAACATTAACGCCATATTTTTTTTATACTTTATTCCAATTACTAAGCTCTTCTTATCTCAAGCCATGAGTTTTACATTTTTCCAATTCTCATCTCCCATCCCACCAGGGTGGGGGCAGTTGAGTGAGCGAGCAGCTGGTGGCACTTGGCTAAACCACACAATCCCAGCTGCTGGGCTCACAGATTTGGTTCCTGCTGCCCACCTTTGAAGTGAGAGTTGTGCTTGCCCTAAACTGGGATATCACTGACTTGTAGCTATGATGTGAGGCTTGTCAAAGGATCTCTGTTTTAAGCTGGTCAGATGCAGTTGATCCACTGAGGTCCTATCAGCTAACTTGGCCTTTTTCATGTGCAAGGACTCCCAGGAATACAAGAAGAAAATGCTGTAAATGAGACTTTGCTTTCTTTTACATTCTGCAAGGACGACTCAGGATAAAGCTAATTCCCCTCTGTCTTGTGTTCAGGTTCTCAGTTCCATTGTGTACAATTCTAGGGCCACTTAAAAGCACTCGGCAAATTACATATCAGAATATGTGTCAGATAATTTTTAATCTGAGAGCCTGGGAAATGGATGCAAAATAAAAATTAAAAAAAAAAAAACCCAAGCATGTAGTTCAGTTTGCTTGCTTATGAAATCTCAGTGGAATATTTTTCTCTGTAGTCTATGAGGAGAAAAAAACATGGCAACAACTCGTGATCTTTTTTTTTTAGACTTCTTTTACTGAAAAAATCCTGTACTGATGAGTGACGTTACTAAATATAAATGCTGATCTCTACAGTGGCCACATTAGCAGATTGCTACGTTTTATGAGGCAAATGTGTCTGCACAGAGCTGCAAAGAGCAGAAGATAATGAAAACTTTGGAATAAGATAGAGGTGACCAGCAGGACCATGAGTCAGTATGTGGAGCCAAAGCCAGCACAATCTGGAGGAACCAAAACAAACTCTGCAATATTTTTGGAAGGGGAAGGCTGGCAAGCATAGCTTTACCTGGGCAACATTAAATGCAGCAGATGGGAAGATCCTGAGGGGGAGAGAAATTCAAAGGTGGGAAATTAAGCCTCATAGTCCTTGGCAGTCCACCAGGAAGTTGAGAAAACTCAACTGAAACTGTATCACAATGGCAGCAGCTTCCCTCCTGCCCCAAACACAAGTTCTGAAAGTGTGCCCTGAGCCAATGAAGCAATGTGCAAAGACACGAGAGACCAGATTCAGTGGACCAGTAGCTGCATGTTTTTCACAGATCTTGCTGGGGGCTGTGGCGCACAGCCAGCCTTCTCCTCTTTGGCACTGGAAAGCTTCCTCCCAAGAGGAGACCTGCTCAGACTCAGACTACCCACACAAGTTGCCAGCAGATAGGCAGAATGATCCTTGCACAGCTGACTGGTTGCTTGCAGGACAAAGCTGGTGGTTTAGAGGGGCCATTTTGTCTTACAGCTTCTGGAAGGCATAGGTGTGAGTGAATGGGTATAATTACTACACTTCATCATTCTCTCAGCTGGCTTCCTCAGTCAGGATAGGCTGAGACCTAAGCTAAAAGCTAAACTTTGTTGAGAATGGGGAGGTAAGAGTTACAGAACTGGGGGAGTCATCAGGGTTCAGGGATGAGCAAAACATAAATGCATGCAGAACACCACCTGAGCGCATATTGGAAACCAGGGTTCTGGGAAGGGAAGATGGGTAGAACAGTATCCATCCCTGGCAGGCATCCAAAGCATCCAAAACAGTCAGTTTGCTCATGGTGGCTTTGACTAGTGAAAAGGTGGTGAAAGCAAACAGCCACCAGAGTCACCTGCTGCCCTGCATCACCTTCCTTCGGTTTCTTCCCTGTACTGTGAGCTGAGGGCAAGGAACTCAATCAAAGTTACGATGGAGAGAAAATCAAGAAGAGGGTAGAACAAACTGACTGAAGGAAGGAGAGTTATTAACATGCAAATCAATGTAGATAAGTCAGGGGGCAAGGGGAATCTGAGTTTAATCCATTTAACAGCATGGAGATGTGCAGACCAGAGCTGACAAGAATTTAAACAAAGATAATGCCCATGTGTTATGTGTGTTCATGTGCTTCACAGTGGCAAAAGAGGATGATGAAAGAATATATATATCTGTGGGCTGTAACATTTGCTAAAATCACTTTTCTCAACACTTTTGAGTGGCCACTCCTGCACACGCTGACATCCTGCCAGTCCACCCAGAACACCAGTTCACAGCATCAGAAAAATGCCCAGCAGATTTCTTAGAAGGAAGGTTTATGGTAAATTCCAGTTAAGAGCACTTAAGCTGCATTTATTTGCTAAGTAATGTTGACTTACTGATTTTTATGTGTAAGAGCTTTTGTTTCAAAGGCAAACCATAAAAGAATATTCCCCAGCCTCTCTTCTCAGCAACCTAAGCAATACAGCACTCTAAATCCATGATTGGCTGAGGTAGGGATATTTTTTTCTGAAACCTGCTGTTAAAATATTGGCAGTACAAGTCTGCTTTAACATTACTGATTCCAAACAAAAGGAGACACAGACATGAGAAGATTAAAAGACTAAAAACAGGAGCATATTTTGATTTCCCAGAGAACACAAGATATGCAAGAGTTGTGTTTGCAGAGAACTGGCAGGATGAGGATTTGCCAAACCAGGAGCAGCTGTCATAGCAACCACATCCAGGAAGAGAAGTGGTGTCAAGCCAGACATCACCTAGAAGGAAATTTCCCTCCTCTGAGGAACATTGTAATAGAAGGAAAACTTTAGAATCTGTTGGTCAAGGCATGTTCATAAAACCTGGAAGATGCAGGTGAGGACCCCATCAGAAAGCAGTGATGCTTCATGGAAAAGGCAGTTGTTTGATCAAGCCTCTTTCATAGGTCTGTTTCTGCCTTTGGCTTGCACAGGCAGCTCTTGGCAATATTACATGAGTGTTTGCTTCTTTTTCCCTGCCTCTCAAATGGGGAGAGCCACTAGGCACCTTCTCAGAGTCCATTGAGACCTGCTAATAGAAAAATTCTGCATTAGATGACATGAGTGCCAAGAAAGATGCTTGAGCTTCATTAATGACATTTATTCAGTGGGCTCCTCTACCTCCCTTGTGGAGTCCTGTTGCAGGGTGCCATGGTGTAGCAATGCTAAGAGCTGCTCAGTGAGGTAGGTTGCCCTGCTGCACGTCCTCTGTTCCCTGTGTGAAGGCATAGGGCTTTTCTAGAGCCCAGGCAGAGTTGCTTTCAGCATGGACTGCCTGGGCTAGCTGAGACAAAAGAAAAGCCATGGTGAACCAGACCCAGCAGAGTCCCATGCCCTGTAAAGGTGCAGAGCAGGAGCTGGGTGGTTCTGTGACACATGCTGCAGTGAAAAGGGTGGCATCATGCTGTCCAGGTGGGAGACGCTGGGACCAAAACCATCCCCAGATCAGCCTGCCTCTCCAGGTCCAGCTGTGCAAGGTCTCACCTTTGTGCACATTTCCCCAACTATGCTAGTAAGGTGTGTGTAGATCCTGATATCCAGGGGCTCCAGTCTGTGCTCACATTCAGTTTTTCATGCTCTGGTCCTCTTGGAATGCTGAGGCTAGTTTATCTCAGTTCTCAGAGTGCACATGCCCAAGGCCATGAGCCATTGCTCAGAGGAGTCTCAATATTGTTCATTTAGTGGTTTTAATTTAGCATAGCTGAGTGTATAAGATATATTGATATGATAAACTTGTTGCTTCCCTCTAAGTTCAGCCCTTTTGTGCTGAACTGTAGGATGCTAAGAATAAGTGGGTACTTTGTCAGCAGCAGTAACACTTCAGAAGACAGTCCAATTTTCTTCTTGCCTCCCTCAGGTTGCTCCTCCATTGCTAAAGCTCCCCTGCGTGTCCCTTCATCGTTCAGCTATTTTTAGATGTCCTTCTCCACAGGCAGTTGATCCACAAATCAAAAAAAGCTATGGAATCTCCCAGTGTTATGGAGATTTTTGGAGGTTTAGTCCTGAACTGAGATCAGACAACACTCGAGAATTCCTTGATTTTTTTCGTTAGACATGGCTCACAAGACAGAGCCCATGCTGTGCCTATAATCCAAAGCCTCCTTAAGAAACCTCAAGTTCTGTCAGTTCCCAGAAAAGGAACATCCTCAGGCCATAGGAATAATAATGCAATGGGGCCTATCATTCAAAAGCCAGCTCTCTTATTCTGCGCAAAAGGCAGAGGTTCCTACCAGATTCTAGTTTTTATATTGGTAAAGTCAACAGCTACATCCTCAAAGCACTGCAGGAGCATATTTAACATGTTTGTGGCCATTTTCTGTTTAACTTGTACTAATTTTTAACACGGGAGTGTACTAAGAAGCCAAAAGATAAAAGGGAACTGACTTAACTGACAATGTGGGAAAGTTGCTACTTCATCTACTTGAGGTGACATTGTTTCCCTACAAAAACAAATGGCTTATCACAGATTCCATTATTCAGGAGACAGTAAACAGTTGCCACAATGCATGCCTCTTAGTCATTAAAAAGGTCTGCAGGACATTTGTCAGCCTGACTTGATTTCTGAAGGGGGAGTGGGATTTTTTTATACAATTAAACCTGAGCAACATAGGAGTGTTTCTTTTTCCTAGAGGTGAGTAGGCAGGAAAAAAAATACTGCTAATATGGAAAATGTTTCCTCCTTATTGGCAGGATAACATCTTTTCATGGTGTCCTGAAGCTGACCTGGCAGTCAGGGCAGTTAGGGTGGCAGTCAGAGTCCAAGGCTATCACCTTTCCAGTTCAGCTGTTGTCAGAAATGCTACCCAAAGTACACAGAAACGTTATCAATCCCTTTTTTATTTACTCATCTTATATGTTCAGTGGTCTACAGTCACCAGGTGTCAGGTACCCTGGCCTCTCTTTGGGCCCATGATGAAAAGGAGAAAAAGATCTCCAGTTTATCACTGCTCCTGAGATCTCTCCCCATCCACAGTGTCACAGCTGGTTAAAGTATCAGCAGGAGGGAGCAATACCTGTGCTCCTTAAAACACTGGACAGCTTAAAACCAGCTGCCCCAGAAGCTGGGTTGTGAATTGCTGAATAGCTCAAGCAATGCATTTAGGGTCTGTCAGCACCTTCACTCTGCATTGCCATGAAAGGAAATAAATGTTCAGATTGACTGAAATGGCTCCAAGCAGCTCAGAACACTTTGTAATTGTGCTGAGGCAGCTCTGAATGGTCCTGCTGTCTGAGAGGCAATGAAAAAGGAACAGCAGGCTTTGCTTCTAAGTACATTTACTTCTTGACTGTTGAAATCATCTGTCTGAACGAGGTTCAGGCAGCAATGTTTCCTAATTATGTAGGCCAGTGAAGTACCCAGCACTGAGTGCTGCATTCACAGGAGTTTTACTGTGGCTCCCAAAGGAAGCTGCATATGAAATAGGCTGCTGAATCTTTTGGAATCTTTTGTAAAATGCATTTGCCTTTAAAAAAACACAAAACAAAAAAAACCTGAAATGTCCAGGTATGGAGTGACAGAATACCGTTGAATACAGTGGCTTCCACCAGGAAGATCAATGTCTTGTAGGAGTAAAAAAATGGAGAGGAAGGAAGAACAGAGAAGTGCAACACTTAATAGGCATTTAATTAGACCTCAATCTTCCTAATATTGGATAAACTGGAAACAAAACCATGCCTATTACCTGGAACAGACGTTACTGAAAATCCAACTATCAACACCGCTGATGTACGTTTGGAATTTCTATACCAGTTATTTTCATTCAAGTGCCTAAATTTTCATATCAAAATTGCTTAAAAACAAGTTTTCAGCTTGTATTACTTGCTGACAGCTATCATTTTTCAACAGCTTTTATCTAGTCATCTGTTAGGTCTCTGATTGCTGGTTTCATAGCTGCAAGTTAAGCATAGCTACACTGCAAGTCACAGGTCACACAAAATCAGCTCCTGGCAAGGTATGCTTCAGCAATCTTATTCCATTAGTTAAAATATCTTTCAGATCCTCCTTGAGAGTCAGGCTAGCCCAGAAATCTGCCCTATAATTCACATTCCTTGTTATTGACAGTATGAGCAGGCATAATGACAGACTGAAGAGCCATGAAACTGCTCACCAGTACATGACAAACACAGAGTAACTCTTCAGAGAGAGGTGAATACCACTGCTACACATAGACAGCAAATGCAGATTGATTAATATTTAATTGCAGAGCTAAACATTTAATGTTATTCCTCTTTGAAATGTCACTGCACATCTGGGCATGGCTGCCTCTACTTTCTATGTGCAATTTCTGAAAAGTTAACTTCTTCCCTCTTACCACAGATGGGTCTGTTGCCCACAGTGTGACTTCTCCTAGTATTGTTGCCCCAGAACTTAAAAAAAATAATAGAATAGACATTAGTAATAACAGCTGTTAGGTCACTGTTGTTCAATAGCCTTCAAGAGAGTGGGGTGTAAGAAATGCTCCGGAAATGAAACACTTAAACTAATGGATTATCCCACAACAAGGTACTCTGATCAGTTAGTGAGAAACAGCTTGAAACCTTCCAGAAGTGACAGCCATGACATGCCATGCAGCAGCAAGCTGTAGTGGAGGTCTGGAGGGTGTGGTGTGGAGAACAGCAGCAGATACCCTGCTCACTAAGCCTGCCTTTGAGTGGGCACATTTCCTACAGTGGCTGTCAGGCACACGGACCAGCTGAAGCCAACAGGAGGGAGCAGGGGGAAGCAGCTTCTGCAAGCTCTGATTTTAGCCAGAGAGACAGGTAGGTGTAGCAAGGCACTCTAATGTCTTTTTAATTTCTGTGTGCACCATAATTAGGTATTAATCCCAGAAGTGTAGAAAACAAATGATATGTTGACAGCTACTTGAAAACAAATATCTCACACTGCAATTCTTAATACAGCCACAGAGCTCCAGGCAAGAAGCTCTTCATCATTTCAAATGCACTATCCTAATTATAGCTTGTGTTTTAATTGAGATTTCTTTTCTCCATTTCCCTACCAAAAGATACCACCATTGACTGAAAGAGAGTCCTTTACTCTTGCTGTTAAGTGGAGTTACTTTACTTTAGGGTAGGACTTGGGCCCTACTGATAAATTGGAAAATATTTTTCCTAGGTGCTGGTCAAATAAAGTACACTGACAGTGTTGTTGCTATAATATGGAAGAGCAGATTTTACTTTATATCTTTTGAAAAGTTCATTATATATATTAATCCATTTCACTTTTTCTTGTTCTGGAACAGGCAAGATAAGGATGCACAGCTGGCTTCCTTTGCAAAAAAAAAGATGCTTTATTATCCAAATACAGCAGTTTATTTATCTGAAAAATAAGTACAAATCATTATTTTATTAAGAACTTCTGATATTCGAAAACATAACTCCTAAATAAACACAAATTACCAATATTACATGCCACATAGATTTTGCTTTTGTAGAATCTTGTTTAAGTTAATTCTCAGATCACAAGAAACATTTTGATAAGTACAAAACCAAGGAGATAGAGGGATTTTTTGCTTATAAAATGTGTGTCTGGGTATGTCTGTATGTTTTCCAGAGGGAAAAAGATGGACACTTTACCAAAACATAATATAAAACCAGATAAAGAATAGCTACAGCATTTTTCCCATTGAATCCATGGCTGAGTTAAGTCAGTGGACTATTTGCCAAAGACTCCCATAATTTTTGGACCAGGGTCATGAAATTTGGTCCACACCTATTGGAATGAATTAAATCCTTAACAGGGAACAAAGTATTCACATGAAGAGCTTGCTTTCCCTTTAGCAGGGAAAAATAAAGCTTTATTCCATGCTGTCATAAGCCCAAGGTTTTGAAAAGTGGTCACAACTGGCAGAGGCTTAAGGAACAAGATAAAATTCTTGGGCTTAGCACCAGAGTAATTTGTAGAAAATCACCCACACCTGTGTAGAAATTGGCTGCTCATTACTTGATGAAATACTCAGTTCTTTGGTGATGAGCTAGAGCAGAAGTGCTTCACACCATGACTGTCTACAAGCCAAACAAATATACTTTATTTCTCTATTAGATGTACTTAAATATTGATTTTGCTGGCTGGTATGAGGATAAGCAAAGCTCCTGGAGAATGAAAAGAGGATGAAGAAATGCATGTATGCATAGCAGGGTTCCATGCAGTTGGCAGATGCACGTGGAGCACACAAAAGACTTTGGCTTCAGTCCTGAAGTTGGGGCTGGTGCAGAGGTCTCACACGAGGGCTGCTGCAGGAGCTGTACACTGGGCATTGCCCTCTGCCCCAGGTGGGACTGCCTCTGAGAGGGACAAGCTAGATGGGAGAACTCTTTGTCCTTTATGTGCTCTCTTGAGTGCCCAGGCAGTGGCCTCCATGTGTGTCCAGTGAGAAAAATGTCTGTAAAGTTGCCTGAATGGCCACAGACTCACAGACTCACTCCTTGGGCTGCCAAGTCTTGCTGCAGACAGGAGCATTCCATGGTGACAGCAACTTTCCTCCAACTCCCAAGGCATGAGCAGCTTTCTGATTGTTAACATAGACCTGCCTTTGGTATAGGCTTCGGGTGAGATGGGGCTTTTCTGCTCCCTAGCATTGCCTCCAAGCCAAACTGATTTATTGCCACTGGGGAGACGATCAGCCTTGGTGCACGTTTACAGATGACTGTGCATCTGGTGACGGTCAGTATGGGCCACAGCACCTGCTGAGGAGCTATTTGAGGGTCATGAGATGTCCCTGTGTGATGGAAGATGCTTAGAGCAGAGTTACTTATAGCTCATTTGCTCTAAGACAGTCAGGAAGTCAGGCAGCAATGCGCTGGCCCTAGCGACGTAGATATATATAATGAAGCTGTGCCATATGTTCCTTTCAGAATTCCTATCATTTTCCGTTTATGCAATTTAATATGCTTGGCATAACATAGGCTATATACCCAACATACTGACATTCACAGCAGATACTTCTAGCAGACTAAAAGGTCTCAAAATTGTCCACAGAAGGAGTCAGAGCCTGTCTTTACTCAGCTAAAATATCAGTTTAAATTTCTATGAACATTCTGTTTCCTGGTGAGGAACATGAAAAAGGCCATCTATTTATATGTTAGCCTAATAACCATCCTTCTGTCACTAAGACAAGTGAGCTTGAAACTCTTTCAAAATTTTCCTTTTTTTTCTCTGATCCATCATTATTTCAAGAATAATAATAAAAACACTTAATACTCAAAAGCATATATTTAAAATCCTGTCTTCTTAAGGGATTACACTTAAATGTCACTTCTAAAAAAAGACATATCTAATTTCACCATTGTCTCTCTGAAAGGTTAAGTATGTAGAGAAAAATTAATGCTTATGTTGATGTACAGATTATCTGTCTTGTCATTCAGTTTGATATTTTTCACAGACTATTTCAATGAATGACAGATAAATTGCAGTTACAACTGATTTCTGGATTTTCCCTCAAGAAAAAGGAAATAGAGGGGTTAAATTGCCTCAGGAGTTATAATTTCAAAACATTTTTAAGGGCTGGGGATTTTTGTCACAGACATATATTTGCGTTTTTGAGAGAGCGCAAACTCTACAGCATGTAGTAAAAATTTGTTTGTTAATATTGTTGTCTTGAGAAGAAATTACTTTTTTGATAGGAATAACTTAATGCTCTCTAAAACTCCAGACAGGTTTTCACACGCCTCATATTTATGCAGACATGACTGACTTAATGCTTGAACGACACAATTTGCATTTTTCCTCTCAGGAAATACTCCAGCTCAGGGCTGGAGTCTTGGCAGTGCACATTAAGATGCATAGGGAAAGTCCCCAGCTCTCTGGGATTTGGGTGCGGGAATGTTCTCCCACAGTCACTCCCAAAGACTAAACTTATGTAAATAAAGTTGCATCAAGTCCTTCCACCTCCAGTTGCCCCTCTCCAGCTTACATATGAAGTGCCTTTCCAGTCAGATTATATTTATTCCAGACAAGCCCTTCTGACTCACCATGGTGTATTGACTGGGTGTGTGACCAAGGGAAGAGCAGTGGATGTTTGCGGGGATTTTAGCAAGCCTGACACAGGCTCCCAGCTTTTTCTGCACCAAATTTGGCTATATGGTCTGGATGGGGAGGTTACAGCCTGATTAGATGATGAGGCTCAGAAGGTCATGTTTCATGTTTGGACCTGGATGCCTGCAGTGAGTGGGGTATCCACATGTCTATTCTGGAACCTGTCCTGTCCAATGGCTTTATCAGTGGAGGAGTGTGTTCTCACCAAGTTTTCAGGTGACACCAAGCTGGGGGGATCAGGCAATATACTGAGGTGTAGGGCTGCCAGCCATAGGGCTGAGACAATCTGCAGGAATGGCACAACAGGAACCTTATGAAATTCAACCAGGACACATGGCAAGTCTTTCAGGTGTGAAGGAAGAGGGCCCTGCAGTGATGTAGGCCAGGACTTACTGAGCCTGGTGAAAGGATGGCTGTGGGACCCAATAACAATATAACAATAACCCAAGAGAAGCCACCCAGCACCCATGGGGAGGTGGCAGGAGATGGAGGTGAGCTCTACTTGGTTATTCTCAGGGGGCGGATGAGAGACAGTCGTCATTAATTGAAAAAAGTGATCAATTATAAGGAAAAGTCATTCATTCCCTCTTGGGACAGTCAGGCAGTGGCACAGGCTGCTCAGAGATGATGTGCATCTCCATCCTAGGAGGTCTTCAAAATTGGGTGAGATAAACTCCTAAGCAACCTATTGTAGCCTTATGACTGACCCTGCCTTGGGTAGGAGGTTGGACCACAGATCTTCTGAGGTTGTTTCCCACCTGAATTATCCTGTTGTCCTAAAACAGCTTCTGATAATGAACAGTAGTCTGCAATTACAGGACTTTTTTCTACATATATATAGCCCCGGTATTAGTTGGGAGTGGCAGATGAAACTTGCAGCTTCCAGAGTGTTTTTTGGAAGTGGTCTAAGATCTGTGGGGGGTCTGGAACACAGGAAGTGTATAATCACCCAAAGAATGAGATTTTGCAATAAATTTCCAAATGTGTTTGTTGGGGGAAAACTGCTTGAACAGTTCCAAAATACATCTTGATAAATTTATGAACTGGATTATGGAATACAATTGCCAGCAATGGCAGGGAAAAAAATCAGTGACCTAGGACTGTGTGCAAGCTTACCTCTTTTGTTTAGACAAATGCAAGGCCAAGCTCCTAATCTTCAAGAATAAATAAATGGAAAATTAAACATGGTAAGTATTGTAAATATTTCATTGACACTCCAGACTGAGAAATCAAAAACACTCTTTTGCCAGTTCAGTTATTAGAGTTTGTAGCTGTGAGGCTTGATAACCATGATAATAAATGGTATTTATATTCTAGTGCAAAATGGATATCAGAACCAAAATGCACAAATATGGACAAACCTAATTAGGCTGTGATTGCTTTATTCATATCACAGCAGCTGAAGGCTATATGATAAACAGCTTCAAAGCAGGTGCAGCATATGTCATTGCCTTGATTATTAAAAATTGACATTTTATTCAAGCCCAAATTTCAAAAAGGAGATTGTATACAAATTCAGTCACGCTATAATGGTATTGCATTGCAACAAAACCCTAATTTTCTTCATGAAGTAATTGTATAGTTCCAGTTTGTCATGATAAATCAAGCCTGAACCCAAGCACAGGAAGAATCTAAAAAAAGTCAAAGTGCTCTTCACAATGCACAGTCCAGGATATAACCTTGTAGGAGTCAAATGTGGAATAGTAACACACATATTTATAGGCAGGTCACAGAAACTTTTTATAGCCAAGCACATTTTCAGTGGAAGGAAAGGCATGTTTCCACAGTAACACAGTCTACAAAAGCAGCATTTTTTGATTGAGATACACCTGCCAAAGATCTGACTGCAGTCAGGGGAGCCACAGTCAAAATTGTTTTTATATCTCCTTCAGTTTTAATAAAGCAGCAATCCACAACTCTAGCAGGTACATTTCATACTTACTGGGAGGATACATGGGGTGCTGCTGACCTCACACAGGAGGGTTGGGTATGGTCCTGAGTGCTCATGAGAAGGGATCAGCCTTAAAACCTGGAATCTGGAGGGAAGAGCTCCTGCTTCTGCTGGTGCTACGGGAAGACCATGCAGGGAAGCAAATCCCCACAGCATGGTTGGTGTGCTTCTCAGCAGAAGTGCAGTCAGATGAGATGATGCTATTATGGGCTAATCTGGGAGCGTTAAGGTACAATTTTGTTTTCACTGCACAGCACCATAAAGCAAATAAATATTGCTTAACCTATAATAAAACTCAATAAAATTTCATTGAGTGATATCAGGATTGATCACTGTAAGCTGACATTGCTATTTCCACATTCCTCCAAAAATCTGCCCAGTGCAATGTACAAAGCCCTGGCATGATGCCAGATTTGTTCAGCCCTAAGCATTAACCACCAGAAGTGCAACTGAAACATTGATGGCAACCTAAATATACACAACAGAAATATAATACTGGGAAAGCAGGATCAGAAAAACAAATTTGAAAGGGAATACCATTATTTTAGTTATGATTAAATAAAATGGTTATGAACTTATAAATTAAGTTCACATTGCTTTAAACAAAGAAAATAAGTGATTGATTTTTTAAAGTTTTTTATGTACAGTGCCAATGTCCCATGCAGAGAATGCTGCCTGGTGGGTATTTGATCAGTTATTGGTATTAAGGAAGTAAGGGCTTATTTCAGTTGGCTAAACTGGGATATATAGTTTTGTGTGAAATTTGGAGTCTGCAGCAGCCAAGACAAAATGGGGAGGATCTTGCAGAAATCCTTCAGGATACCTGACAGCAGCAGGCAAAAATGTGGGATATGCCAGAATGTCTCCAGTGGCAGTAGATGTCTATCCTCAGGCAGTGTAACTGAACCCTAAATGTGTCCATGTTTCACAGAGTAAAAGGATACAGCATGGTTATAAAATTCGTGAGTATTTCTGAGAATTTTTCCAGTGGAGATTTGGGAAGGAACAGTTTAATCTACTGGCACAACCATACATTGCAAATATTGATCAAGGAAAAATTTATTTACAGAGATTTTTCAAATACAAACATAAAATAGCACATATTATATATATATTTTACAAAAATGAATATTGAAATAATAAACATGGTACAGCACAATACAACATCAATGAGCTAAACATAACAGCAACAGAAATCTATGTCTGGAAGAAGTTTGCTGTTAGTTGCACGTAACCAACAGAGCTCTACAGTACCGTGAGTGGAATTTCCAATGGACAGGAAAACGTCCATTTACTGCATTTCATAAAAAGTACTATAGTAAAGATACATATGCCAAGTAATTGCGTTGCATTTTGTAATAATGCTGAAAACACAGAGTCTTAATAAAAGTTATATAGGGGCTGAATAAGCAGTGGATAAATGTTTGGGGAAGAAAAATGTGTAGAGATTATACAAAATACTGATAAAGTGGCTTATTGGTCCTTTTATTAAGTTTAATGTATAGATTAAAAAGTGTTGCAACACCAAGTCTTAAACCACCAGAGAGAAGTAAAAAAAAAAAAAAAAAAGATAGAGAGAGAAAATAAAAAGGAAAAGAAAGAAGAATCGCACCAAAGAAAAGTTTCCCCTCTACTTATTTTGTGCCATGGTCAACATCTGTGCGTGCCTGTGTGCTTTTGGGAGCGCCGCACCGAGGGGCTGCCAGGCGCTACCCCAGCACGTGGGCGCTGCCACCCCTCACCAGCCTGTCCAGTAATTGGTGCATGCAGAATTTCACCGTTTGCCAAAGCAGAGTTTTCCTTGCCTGTATTTTTGCGGAGCAGACCCTGAGCAGGCCCGGGTGAGAGAGCCGGTCCCTGCCCAGCCCGGCCGGGCGGCTTCGCACCCCCGCTCACCTCCCTGCCACCCCGGGCCTCCCGCCGTCCTGCTCCTGAGAGAAAGCACTTGAAAATTCCTTGTCTGTCGCTGCTGTCCAGCAGCCCTGGGCGAGCCTGGAGGGCCCCTGCCCGGGGCCGGCTCAGTAGGGGTATTGCTTCTGCTTCTTGCCCGAGAAGCAGGCCAGCCAGGTGCACACCAGCATGGCGGCCGCCGCGCCGCCGCCCGTGCAGTAGTAGGCCCAGCCGATGTGGCAGGTCCCTGCAAGGCAAGCACAGCGACAAGGGTCAGTGTTATGGGGGGAGAGAAGTGCCGTCACCACCACCCTCCCCTTCTGCCCACTCAGGAAAACGCTTTTCTGAGATTTCAGCCCACTTGTGTGCCCAGCTCCGACAGGGAACGCGGGGCGTAATTCAGGCTTTGCCACTGCAACGCAGAGGTTGGAAGCCAGATGTGGCTGAGAACTGCTGGGAGATCCTAATCCAGGGCATGGGGGACCTGCTCACATCCCCTCACACAGACAGCAACCCTGACCATTCCCAAAGGGGCGCAGCATCAGGGCATCACCTGTATGGGGACTGCTGTGGGAATGGAAGCACATGGCCCAGAAATAAAAAAGTAGACAAATTTCCCTACCCCTGCCTGAGGTCACAACTCATTACTGAAAAATTCACTGATCTTCTGTCTAATGAGGGTCACAATATGGCTTTCAATCCCTTTAATGGCCTCAGCATCTTTCTACAGTCAAACTCAGCAGTAAATGGTGCGGGGGAATCCCATAGTGGACCACAGAGTGATTACTTCCCTTTCAGCACTGTGCCTGCAGTAGGGGAGGAGATCAGGAAAACAGCAGCTGCAGCAGGGAGGAAGCCTCTTTAGAGACCTCCAAAAGCAAGGAGATGGCTGTTGCTACTCCTCAGGATTTCAATCCATCTCAAAATCAATTTTCACTTGGGCTGCATCATCTTTGTCTTTTTTGAGTGCTTGGGACTTGTTAGCACTGAGGTTCTTTCTGTGTTGTTGACACCTCGGGTGATATCACCCTGCTTTGAGCAGTGCGTGCTCTCAGTAAGACACAAGCAGCAATGCAACAGTTCTTTCCCAGCCTTCCCAAAAGCAGCAGAAACCACTCTTCCCTTCAGAGAACAGAAGTTATCAACAGAGTTTCTATCTAGAAATAGGTGTCATGCTGGTATTCTGCTCCAATGGCATCCCCGAGGGCCAGGCTTGAGGTTCAGTCAATAATCAACTCAGCTAATCCTGCCTCAGGCACAAGAAACACAAAATGTCTGTTCATCTTAACATGTCCAAGGCATTCTTGTGCCTCAAGGCAGACAGCACTGCCACCAGGACTGGCCGCAGGATATTGTCTGGCAGGCTTTGTAAAGAGACATTAGTGGGAGGCAACACTCATGCTCCTGCTCACTTTGAAGATCTCAGGCTGACACCACAGCAGGAAGCATACCTCTTTCATTTTTTTTATTGTTCATAATCCTCACAAATTTTTATTTTAAAAATGTCCAGTGAAACAAAGTTCCTGATGTGACCAAGAGGACTTGAGGACTTGTGGCCTTGGTTTGAGCTCACTAGCCTCTCTCAATGTGCTGGAGCAGACAGAGAGATTTACTTTGTTTGTCATCTGGCTGTGCTCTGTAGATAGCTCCATTCTGGCCTTCCTTACATAAGACTGCACAGAGAGTCTGGCTTCCTGAAGAAAAGGCCACCAGAAACCCCGGAGAGCTGCCCAGTGCCTGGCAATGTCCCTCATGCTGACACTTGCCCAATCACTCAGCAATCCATGGAGAGACCTGTCTCTGGGCCACCTATTGCTTTGGCTGTGAACACATCCTGCCCTTAGCTTCTGCTGGGAATTTCAAAAACTGACTTAAGTCTACACCAGATGTTTACACTCAATGGATTGCTTTGAAACTTATCATTATACCAGAGTAGGGTGTGCTACAGCATTTCTTGTGATGAGATGGACTCCATCTGATAGGTCTTTTTAAATTGTGAAATATTCCAAAAACTAGAGAATTGTTGTTGCAGCTTGAAAAAGTAAATTTTTCTCATCATGATGTTTCCAGGTAGAGAAAATGTCAAAATACTACTTCAAAAGAGCTCGAAGATTCATCTGGTGGCACTGCCCAAAGCTGTAACCTAAGCAGGACAGAATGAAGTAAATTTGACCTTTTTATATGGTGTGATTTCAACTTTTGTACCTCGGCAGTGGGAGAGAGTATATGCGTACATATGAAGAAGAAAGAACTGTTAAATCAGTGTCAGAGATGTGCTCAACAGATACAACACACACATTCACTCTTGGCTGAAGAAAATAACATTTATTTCTCCATGCCATGATCCATTCCCCAGGGAAAGGACCCAAAGGACCACTGCCCTACTTAATGCTCTGAGGCACGGCAGGCAGGCAGCCTCTGGATCTAACAAATGCAATGTAGTTCACAAGTGTGAGTTGGGTCAAGATGAGCAAATGAAAGAATGGGAGAGCAGGAGAATGGATGAAAGAGCCGGGAGCTCGACCTTAGAGCAATAATAACACAGCAATAAACCTGGCCATTATTTCCTGCCCATGTCAAGAGCAATGGGAGGCCTTGGAAAGAACAGCTTGATCTGTACTCAGATGATGCTGAGCAGAACAGAATTTCAAGATCTTGTGCTGAAAAAGAGCCTGCAGCAGGGCAGCTATCTGAGGGTATAGGACTTAGCTATACTTGTCATTGCAAGTATAGTTAAGGATAGATAAAGGACCAGAGATAATCCATCTCAAAGGTACCCATTGCAAGGAATGCCTACATTGCATAGCCACGTGTCAAAATGAAACAATGACAGGCATTTTATTACTATATTACACAAGGAGGAAAACATTGTAGAGTTACTGTTTCTGCTTTGGTCTTCTCTTTTTACCACATGTATGACCTGCTTTAGTCTACTGCATCCTAAAGAAAGATTGTTGGTTATCAATAATTGGGTTGCAGTTTTTGTAAAATGCCTTCTGCTTCACATTGATATAAAACACTAATTTTAAAAGGAACAGAAAGCTTCATAAAAAGCAGAGTTGAGAAGCTATTACTGTACTGACACCAGCAGGACTAGTTGTGTTTCAGTGGTAAGCAAATGTTGAAGAGATTTGCAGAACTGGGGCTTAAATCCAACCATCAAATAGAGCAGTTTGCATTCATGAAGCCTGTTATACAAAAGATTAGAAATCCAGTACTGCAGTTTCCCTTTTTTTTAATGTCAAAATTCTAAATGAGAAGCAACACTACCTAAGTACTTGATAGAATAAAAGCAGTTGTCGAAACCATGTCTATATGTATGTGTGTATCTATATCTATCTATATCTATCTCTATCTCTATATCTATATCTATACACACACACATAGGTAGAGGAGTCCCTGTCCATTGACGGTGTGGAGGTGTGAGCAACAATGTGCACATGATCTTGCTCCTAAATTGGGCTGATCTGAGTTTGTGCCAAAGTAAATTCCCAGCAGCTGAAGTGCTCTTCTAGCTGATAGAGATGACAAGCATCACAGCAGCTTGCTTCTCTGCACAGAACTGGTGCTGCTTTAAGCAAATCATTCTTCACCTGACAGGTCAGTATTGAGGGAGAAGCTGTGGCTTCAGCACTTCAGCACTTTGTTAATTCTAGATTTTTTTTTTTAATTTTTTTAAAGAGAGCATAAATAATCGGAACTCTTGGTTGTTCAGTGAAGCAGGACTGTCCAAGTTGGCTCAAATAAGTTTGTAGCCAGCCATTAAGAACTTTGTTTTCACCTTTTTTTTACTGGGATTGGCAGCAAGAGAGTGTCAGGATGAGCACTGAAATAACAGAATAATGGAGTGTGCAGCTGTAGGCATGGATGGCCATTTTCCAAGCAAATAAAGGAATGAGCGACTGGAAACATTCCACTCTTTCTTAAGAGGATTGAGAAAAATCATGGTCCCTGAGGATGGAGGACAAAAATTATGGAGAACAAGGACAGTATCAAAAGGAGATTTACAGAAGAGTCCCATGGAACATAAGACAGTATTTACTAAACCAAAAGAAATCAGTAAATGTGGAAAGGTAGTTTTGCAGTGATGAATGGGCTTACTAAAAAACACTTCCATGCCTTTTCCTGATTTCTAATGTGATCCTCAAGGCCAGGATATGCATCCCCTTGCTTCCCTCCTCCCCTTGAATATATAGGTATATAAAGATTAAGACAAATTTGGGAGTGAGTAAAATTTGGCAACAGAAAATATACAGATACTTGATCTACCATGGAGCTGTGCCAGGATCCAGTTGCCAAAACATAATTTTACCAGGATTTCTATTCATGATGTCTTATAAATAATTATCACATATAGTTATCAAGGTCTTGGAAATAACATATGGTTTAATCTAAAATAACCAATAATTGCCACTTACGAAAAAATATCCTGAATATGAAAGTGTCTTGGATGCAAACCTGTTAATTGCAAGACCTGGTTTCTTAAATATTTGTACCTTTTTTGCTGTTAATTTTAAGACTATCCTGGACTCGCAGTCTGGAGTATTTGGCAAAGTCTAATCAATTAACCTTAAGTACAGCCTATTTTCCAAGTTAAAGGAGAAAAGGTTTCAGAATTAGCCAGACTGTAGGGAACAAATTATATACCTTCAAAAATAAAACCTACAATTCTTACTTCCAAGAAGTTGTGCAGGAATTCTAATTAACAGATTCACTTGAGAGTACAGTACTATAGAGAATGTGAATGCACATAATCAATCAGGGTGTTGGAAGAGTAGTCAGAAAAAAAAAAGAAAAGTGTGATGCTAAGGAATATACTGGGATTTGGAAATATGAAAGACATAAATGAATGTAAAAGATAATCAGCTAATTAATAAGAAGTTAAACCTATTTTGAAACAAAGCCAAGATAAATTAAATAGCTGAAGATCTTTTTCTTGACACAGTAACAATGAAAAACTGACATGTGAAATCAGCTGCAAAAGCAGGAAAAGAAGTTGAAACTTGGAATGCGTCCAGAAAGAATTAAAGTAGTTATGTGAAACAAAGAAAGAACACTATATAAGGTAAAACTGTAGCCCAGCAAACAGCCTGATACAAAATAATTAATTCAGTGGGGCTGGTTACTTTTTCTGTTGCAGATACAACCATCTCAATGGATTTATCTTTTTTAAAAATACATGATTTTTTAATGTATGTATATTTTATCAAGCTATTTTGGTTACTTAGAATTGGTCTGTAACTAAATGCATAAAATTTCATGAAGTTCTGAAGGGTAAAAAAGTGAGGAAAAAAATGCCAAACTGAAATTCTTTAGTCTTGTTGTATGGAGACACATATATATGATCAAATCCTCCTTTTTTTTAGAGGATCACATAATTTTGTTTAATCAAGCCTCAAATTTGCTGTAGGTGTGCATTTATCATGGAGCAATGAAGGAGAAACCAATACCCAGCATCAATTACAATGCTCAAATTCCCAGGAGCAAATAGCTTATGTGCTGCTAATGAGGAGCTTTCTCAGCCTCCTGCAAGAAGTCAGCAGAAGCTCACCTACTGCAGATGTGAAATCAATTTCCCCTCTCTTTGAACATACACAATGCCGAGATTCACACCGGACTAGCACCCCAGACTCCTTTCAGAGACTAGGAAGAAGAAAAGTCACTTGTGTTGTATTTCCTCTTAAAGTAAACATGTAAAGTACAGCAGATGAACCCTGCTCTGGTAGCTCCTATTTTTCTCCCTTTTAACTGGGAAGGGATTCCAAACAACCAGTTCAGTTGCACTTTTTGAATAATAAAGAGTACCAAATAGTTGCTACAGGTGGTCTGAGTCCCTTTCTGGATGCTGCTTCTTATGTCTACTGACTGCAGAAGGTTCTTGCCTGACCATGTCTAATTCTGGCAACAAAGGTATGTGCCTTATCATAGAATGATAGTAGGACAGGGCTGGAAGGGACCTTAAAGATCATCTAGTTCCACCCCCTTTGTCATGAGCAGGGACACCTTCCACTAGACCAGGGTGCTCAGATCATCCAACCTGGCCTTGAACACTGCCAGGGATGGGGCTTCTACAACTTCTCTGGGCAACCTGTTCCTCACCAGTAAAGAATTTCTTCCTAATATCTAAACCTACTGTTTCAGTTTGAAGTGATTCCCCCTTGACCTGCCATTACATGCTCTTGTAAATAGTTTCTCCTTATGTTAGACAGAATATATTTGGACCTTGATATAGTCACCAAAAGCTTACAAAGAGTTAAGAATGGAAGCTGTTTGGGTTGCACTAAAGAGGAAATGTTTCTTGATGGACTACTTCCTTTACTACCAGGTAGTTTACTCAGCCATTTATCTAAGAACTCAGCAGCTGTAGTTCAAGTATGCTTGTAAAGGTTGTACTCAGTCCCAACCAAAAAATGAATGTGTGAAATCTCCATTCTGTTTGCAGAGGATCTGCAAACAAGAAAAATGCCTTTTTCAGACAGATTGCGTATAGAAAAACACCTTTGAATGTTTTGCCTTTAATGGGATTCTTACAAATTGTCCTCCCTTCTAAATCCTTTTCTTGATTCTTTGGCACTCAATGTCAACACTCGACCAGATGCTGAAATGATGCCACCTAAGACAAGTTAAATAGTTGACAAAGCCTTTTTTACATCCACACTGCTTTCTGCCTTCTTTTTATGCTGTTTTAGTAACTTCACTGTTTGCTTGGAGAGTGCTTTAAAGATCTTTTACTCTAACATTTCCACAGCAAAAGTAATTATCAATTCAACAGTTTTCTTTAAGGTCTTTCAAGCCTTATAGAAGTGGCAAAGGGGAACTTTAATAATAATGATTGTTTTCAAGAGAAGTTCCTGAGAGCTTTTGAGGCCAATCCAGCTGTTTAGTTCAGGACAGGAGCCAGGCTTTTAAGTTTCTCTCTAGACAGTGACTTTGGCCAGGTGAGCCCTTTCACAGCAGTCCACAGACAGCAAGAAAAGGTGTGTGTTTGGAATTATCTGCTTTGGTTGCTGCTGCAGCTGGACCCCCAGGTCAAGGATGTCTCTAACTGTGAGGGAAGAGATAGAGCTATTGTATTTTGTCAAAGAAAGAAAAAATATCTGCCAAGTAGTTAAAAAAAGTTCTGTTAAAAATGGAGTTTATCTTAAATGTCGTGTCTTCACTCTCCCTGGCTAATAAGTACCTAGCATCACTTCATATATCTGGTGGTTGGGAAGTGGCAGCTGGTGGCTCGTGATGACATGAATCATCTATGTTTCAATAAGTGAATCTTACTCTAGATAAACATTTTGCTGTTTGGGGTCCTAGGTATTGGTCTTGTAATGCTGTTTCACCAGATGCCAGCTGAGGCTCACTTTTGTGAGTTAAATTGAGCATGCCCTGACCTCTCTGGGACCTTCTGTGGAACTTGGCTGCCTCTGCACCCATCACAACAAAAATCAGCATGTAAAACTGAGCATTTCCACATGCACACCCAGGGAAATCGATGGACAAAAATGAATCTTCACATTGAATTTTAGACTTTCAAAACCAATACAAATGTGTTCACACGTGTACACTCACACTGTCCCTTTAAAACAGGCATGCAAGTTCAGAAGAATTCTTCACACAGCTTAAATATGCAGAATGTGGAAGCTTTTGCCAATGTCTAGTGCAGTCTTCACTTTTGTGCATACTCTCACCTTAATGCAGAGTCCCTCACTTTAATGAATTTCCTGATAAAACACTCCTTTTCCATCTGTTTTTCTTGTGTATTACATTTAGAAATAAAAACAAAATGGTATTAGTGCCTCTAGCCCAGCAAAATTGAATGTGTGCTATATGATATGCCATAATGACGGTTACTTTTGGGAAATTGCCTGCTAATTCCTTTTGCAGACCCAGGGATTTTGTACATCTGGCTCACTTTTACACCCTTCAGTCAGCAGCTCCATCCTGCTGTGCCACGTCGCTGCTGCCCTGAATGGGCCCACAGGCAAGTCCAGGGTGTGAATAATGTAACATAACAGTAACAGTTTTGCATGGTGACAAGAAATTCGGGTGATTTTGATCCATCCTCAGTGAAAGGCAATCCCTATGAGCACTGCTCAGCTCCTACTCCAGTCTCCCCCTCAGGCACTATTAGCCTGTTGCCAAATCAGAGTAGGGACTTTGACTCGGTCAATGAGCAAGCAGCTGTGCTGCTTTAAAACATAAGCATCTCTTTTTTTCTTGCACCCATTTATTTGTATTGCCCTATTTCTAGGAGTTAACACCCTAAAACAGCGGCAGAAGATTTCTCCTGTTCATTATCTAGTGTTTCAGAGAGAAATCTCCTGCTCCATGTGTGACCTGTGATCCAGATGAGATGCTGCAATAGGGAGTGGGGCTCCAAGACCTTTGTAGAGGTCATGCTGACTTCTGGGAAGCTGGGAACTACAAGCAGAGCAACACAGCACAGACCTATCATGGCCTTGACCTCTCAACAATATTTGCAAGAGGTCATTTGTCAGAGGCCTAATCTATCAGTGGGCTCCTTTTCATGATGGCAAAACCATACTTCTAGAGAAGAGCAGGGAACAAGCCCCTCTACAGGTACACCAGCCTCTTTATGGAGGTCTTTATGGTGTCTACTTATGGAGGTCATTCCCCACCCCCCTTTGCAAAACAGCTCACCTATTGAATGTAATTTAATCAACAAATGGAGTTGTTCTTGGCAGGGTATCTTCATTTGAAGAATAAGTCATCTTTGTCAGAGATAGAGCTATACAACCACTTTTATTTGATTGAAAAAAAATAGCCCAATTAAATATATAAATGTTTAAGTGAATCCTTTGGACATAGTTCACTTAATAAAAATCAAATAAATATCAGTTTTTAAAGAGAGCAGTAAACTGCTAAGTAGTTTACACTGTCAGCTCAGGTTTTCTAGAAAAGAATACTCAAATCCACTTAAATTAAAGGCATTAATTAAAAGTTATTTTTCCTGCAGCCTTTTAAAATACTACTTTGAAATCTACACAGAATTGTGTGCGTTTGGCAGGGGTCCCCTCATCACAATATGGGCCATCTCAGCACTATTTGGAGTCCTTATTAGCCTTTTCAGAGTGCCTCAAGACATGGCATTTCTTATCTAGCACATCCACTAAAGATTAGCCTTTTTTTTCCCTGGGTTTTTAGCATTGCTATTTATTTATTCTCTCTACTTATGAGCATGTTATGGGGGCAGGAGTTTGTCATGTTTCTGTTAAGCAAAAGTTTTCATTTAATTATTTATTCTAGTATATTTCTGGTTGACATTACATATCACAGTGCACAGTTTAGCTGCTTCTCAAGAGAGTTCTTGCAGTCCCTCTTCTGTACCTTCCTCTTCTTCTTCTTCATCCTCCTCTAATATAGATTTCAGCTCCTGGCTTTTACTGTCTACCTTCAACCTCAACCAATTTTCCCCCTTACTTTTTCTAAGTCCAGAACAAGCATCAGTGCTGAACCCCCACCTTTGCTGGCTCTGTGGTCAAACCTGTTGAGCTTTGACCCTCTCCCAACTGCACACACATGTTCCCTGTAGCCCAGGCTGCAGCACTTGCTCTGCCCTCCTGGAAGATGAGGCTGAATGCTGTCTGCTGATCAGCATTCCTGTAAAGACATCTCCTTTGAGAGCAACCACAAGCTGAATTATCCTCTCTGTGTCATTCTCACTGGCACTCACAGCAGCAGGAGGTGCAGGACCAGCACTCCCATCATCACCTTTTCTCCCATTAGCAAACAGTGCAGGGCTCACAGCAGCTCAGATTTTCTGAGAGCGGATTTTGAATGCAGCATGGCTCTTCAGGCAACCCATTTCACAGTCTCAGGAACAGAAAGCTTAATCAAATTAAATATTCAAATGAATGCAATAATTACTTAAATTTGTCTTGAGACTTAGTAAGATTAAGTCTTTGAAACATCATTTTTGGCCTGTAGGCTATAATGAGTATGCCAGTCCCTAATGATTCAGAAGAGACCTAGAGGGTTGGGGTTATCACCAACCAAGAGGTATTTAAGGAAGACTAGCAGCGTGGTTGTTGAATGGCCCTCGGACAGTACCTCTTCTTTACAGATTGTTTTGATAACACACCATCAAACAGACACTGACCTTAAGCAAAAAAAATCATAGCCAAGCATTTAAGTTCACTGCCAATGTACGTGGAAAGGAGATGTTTAGTGGCAGGGCTGCCTAGCAGAAATCACTGCAGCAAATTTCAGCTCTCATTATGATCTGTTAATTAACGTGTTGACATACGATTGCAGCAGATCAGTGAGACCAGCACTGCTGTCAAGTCTAGGCATGTGTCACACAGGGGCCGTGTGCTCCAGCTCCAGAAAACACAGGGAGACTTCACAGTTAATGTAAGACTTCTCTTGGTCCTGCATACCTGGAAGGAAAGCTGCCGGATGACATTTTTTACATTGGTTTCTTCACTGACTTTTAAGGCAGAGTGACTCAATTTATGCAAATATCTGACTCATGAGTCTAGACTGAGACAGTGAAGGTGCTTTTAGAGACTGCTCTGACTGTGGACATGACAGTGTTTAAGGGTAACAGTTTGTATTTGGGTAATAGCACAAGTGCTTTGAAGAGCTCACACTGTCACAACACCCATCCTTTGTGACTCTGCAGAGAAATAACCTGGAAGGTAATATTCTGCACCTGGGAACAAACATGGGACACAAGCTGGAGCCCCAGAAACAGAGCTGCTCACGTGTTTGGCACGGAAGAGCAGGAACCAGCGCGAACCAGTGAGGTGCTAGGCAGCCTTTCAAAGGGTGCACTGCTCAATGGGCTGGCCAGGAACTACTTCAGGCTTCCACAGAGGATTGGACTTGGGCAGGGATCAACCTGAATCTTCCCTGCAACAGTTATCACAGAGTTTTGCCTGGTCTTTCTACTACATCCTTTGACACTTCTTTCCATGGAGCTGGGAATCTAAGTTCTGGAACATTTTTTTCCTTCTAGTTAACTACACATTTCTGTTCTTATTGTTCTCTCTCCTCTGTGTTTAAATCTTTCTATTATTAGGTGAATAAAAAATTTGCAGGAACTTTTTATACTTTGCTGAAGAGCAAATTTGATATCAACAGCACAGAAGGATATTAGAGTTCAGAATAACAAGGTAAAGCTTCTAGAGTACATTAAACATTCTCTGAGCAACACCATAGGTGGTTGCTGATAAGACATCAGTGGCACTGTAGTGATGGGTGCTAATACTGGTTATGAAAATTTCTGGTCCCCTGCCAGATCAAATGTACTCAAAACACCACAGGAATTCTGTAGGGGGAGTGGCCTAGAGCATCTCTCCCAAAGCAGTAATTTTTAATCTTTTAACCTCAATTCCATTGCACATCTTGACAAGAAATACCTCTGAGGTGGAAACAAATCTCCTTACTCCTGAAATCTGACAGGAACATGAGTGTAAAATCAAAGAGATGATGCAGCAGGTTTGTCCTTAACCCATTAGACCATTTTTATCTACTATTCCTTGCACTGTCAGGCCCTGCACAAGTACTGCACACACACCGATGGAAAGAATTTCTATGCTTAACTAAGGTTTAGCTTTCAAGAGCTGGAAATGGGGAGCTCTGTATGCTTAGGAGCAGAAACTCTTGAGTCTGTGGGCAGTCAAGGTGCTCAGTCCCTCCTATTCTTCAGGAGGATTGCAGATCCCTCTCGTCCTCAAGTGGCACAGGACCAGGGAATACTTATAGAGAAAGGTATCAGCAATTGCATTGATCCTTACAGCTAAACAAGGACTCAGATCAGATCCTGATCATCCACATTGCTTAATCCTCAGGTCACTGCTGTTCCCTTGTTTTCTAGAGTCCCTGCAGAGAAAGCACAGGTGTGAGCCTGGTATGGCTGCATCCCTGGCTCTCATTCCAGGTGCAGGGCAGTCAGCAGCAGTAAGACAAGTAGCTTGTTTGGGAGAAGGCAAACAAAGGGTGTAAGTGTTATTTGCCAGCTTCCCAAGTATGTGAGTCACCTACAAATACATTCTAGCTTGTGTTAGAAGGCCATAAACATGCCAGAATTCAAAGACAGCCAATTGCACTCATGGAGAATTACCTTGACGTGAGCTGCGACAGGATGCCTCTGTCTACCCTGCAAGACCTCCAGGAGTGTTAGCTCCTGTATTGCAAGACCACTAAGTCTGATTTATTTCCTAAAATATGCACATATACATACATAAATACATACATTTTCTTTTATAATATTCTTCTGGAAAATATTTCCGGAGATCCATCTGAAATCCCCTGCCTCAGCACCATTCCAGAATTATTCAATATGATTAGCCTACCACACACTGGTAGGTTGCTTCCCCAAGCTTGTGCTTTTAAAGTCCTAGTTTGCTTTTATGACCAGCATATAGAAGACTCTAATGTGGCTGAGATGCTCTGGTGATGACTCACCCAATTCAAACTGGTTGGAAAGGTTACCACAGGTTTGTCTGACTTCTTCACTGTCCCAGCCAAGAGGATAGAGGGCACAACCAGAGCCGATCAACAAACCTATGGAGAGAAAAGGAAATAAAAGTTTATACAAGCAACTGCCATTAGCTTTAACACAGGCTGCCACTCAGGAATCAAAGTGTCAAACTGCAATTTGGGAATCCCAGAGAAAAAGAAGTCTCTTCTTCTCCTAAAAACAGATGAAAATCATTTGGACTGCTGCCTTCTGCTGCAGTGTTTTAGAGGTGGTCTGTGGGATGGAGCCAGTCTGAGTAGTTCAGCATCAGAAGCCATGCTCATCTTCTGAAGCTTTTATCTAGGAGCTTTTAGACTCCTCTTCTACTCTCCAGAATGGCTTAACACGCAGTTTGGAATACACAACATGTGGTTAAATAGAAGTGTGTTAATGCCAGAATTTACAAGCTGATTGCTTCTGATTAATTAAAACAACAATCAATCAGGGTCCACCTAGGTTCCATCAGGAAAACTGTCAGTTGTGCCAATCTGTTGCCATTTTGCTTTGTTTTTCACTCTTTCAAAAGCAAGGGAGTAATGGTTTCATACCACTTGATCAATGCATACCACAGGTACACACTCCACAAAGTTTTCCTGATTCATTCAGTGGAAACAACTAAGGTCTTGAGTACATGCTATCATACTTGGTTTAACATTCACAAGACACTTTGCTTTCTCCAGCCCTGACAGATGCATTTTGGCAAATCCTGTCCCTTCACAAGGCATCACAGGGAATCAGCAATGCGCCCATGCTCCATGACTGTTTTGCAGAAGTGGCATTTTTATCATATTGCATTCTCAGCTGTCACTGCAGCAGCTGCCAAAAGGCCGATGTAGCTGGCAAAGCATTTTACACAGACAACCCAGAGAGACCATTTCAATGTACAACACTTAAATGTTGCCTTCTTTGTGTCAGATCTTATTGAGGAGATTGGAAACAAATCACTGGGTAGATAATGGTCTAGGAGCACCTGACACTTCACAGGCTGTAAAAGCAAGCAAGCCCTCCCAAGGTTTGCAGGGGTACCTTTTACCTGTGAGGCAGAGCGCAAGGTTTCAAGACCTAAAGCTGTCACTTGCTGCCTTTGGACATACCTCTCGACCTCACATAATCTTGCTCCTCCTCTCCTGCCAATAAGGAGCAGTGCTCCCTGGCAAAGCCGTGCTCTCAAGGCAGGAAAGCCCTGGGTGTTGAGACAGAGTCACTGTGGACATCACACCAGTCTAAGGAGTCCTGAGAGGGATGATGGCTCAGGGCCTGGAACTTGCCATTCCTTTCTACTGTTTCCCTTCTCAAGATTCCTAAGCTTCTCATACTGCTGGTGTTCCTGTAGGATACAGAAGTAATTTTATTATGTTCTTGATTTTCTCAAAGACACCCCTGAACAAGGCCCTGAAGCCCAGAAGTGGTATCTCATCCTTCTTCAAGATGTTTAATGCTCTTAGAATCTTGGCTGTTACCAAAGTAGCTCAGCAGCTTCTCTGCTGCTCCTCCAAGCATGCCTGCCCCTGTTTAAGCCCAATATTAGCTTCCTGGATCTTCCTCTACTAAGTTCAATTTTCTTCTTGCTGCTCAAGCCTACTTCTTCCTTCCCTTGTTGAGCAGTTATTGTCTGCTTCTGTCTCCATATCTACATCACATAATGAAAAAGAAATCCCTGAGGCAGCCCTCTCTCAGATGGAGCATTCAGCCAACAGCTGTGACAGGAGAAAAGCAATTAAGGACATTTGAATGCTAGGTATTTTCAGAACTTTGCCTGATCTGGGTATGGTTGCTTCTAATGTCCTCACTAATATCTTTCACAGTATCATTTCATTTTTTTTCCCCCTAGGGCCATAGAGCTAAGGGCAGCTGGTAGAATCCATGTAAATGAGAGTCACTTCTAATTAAATTCTCAGAAAGGATGTTTCTCAGACAAGAGAATTTAGGCCAAAAGTGAGTCTACTTTTGTTAAAGACAGCTTAAGACTCTTAAAAAAAGCCCTTGCTGATTCTCTCTTGAACTGTTAAACCAAGAAAGGTGTTGTGAAGCACAGACAGCATGGGTGGTGTGCTAGGAAGGGGCAGGACCCCATAGGGCAAGGAGGAACATCACCACTGATTCTGAGAACGGCTGGGGGAAGGGAGGACGAGCACCTAGATGCCCGAATCAGCTTCACAGACCAGCGGACTGTGGCAGCTCCAGCCAGCGCTGCCATGGTTCTGACCTCTTCCCACACTGCTCGTGGTGCCCAGTGCCAGCCCAGGCAGCCACAGCTCCGGAGCTGCTCTGCCCAAAGTGAAGTGCCCTGGCTGGGCTGTTTGCACCCAGCTGGTGCACTTGAACGGGCTGTCGGGGAGACCTCGCAAACGCTCCAAGGGCTCTGCTGCGAGGGCAGGGAGATGGGACGCAGGGGGTAGCAGGGCTTGCACCCGCCTGCCTCGGACCAGATTAAACTGCGGCCAGCCCTTCCTCACAAACAGGTCCTGGGAAAGCCTCCTGCCCAGCTCTTCCAGGAGAGCACAACAGCAGCACTGCGGGCAAGTGAAAGGACTATTAGCATAACAATGCTGCTCCTCCAAACCCAGAACAAGCTCTTACTCAGCCCTTGCCAATTACTCTCCTCAGGTGGCAAGTGTCTAGTGCCCATTGCATTCACAGACTGTTTGTTTTCAGCTCTCTTTAGGTTTTGTTGCAGCAACAGGTTGTTGTTTGGGTTTTTTCCCACGAGTATTGCTCACGGCACTTTCCACTGCCACTCTCCAAACGCAGCTCATCCTTTTCCAAACATGAGTACCTGTTTGCTCTTTCTGTCTCTGATTCTACAGTGGATCAGTGATCACAAACCTCGGCAATTTATCTCCCTCCCTATTCAGCCCCCTCTTTTCCCATTTCTGTACACCCATGTCTGTAAACTTCAAAGCCCAGTTTAGTAAAAATAAATTCTGGGGTTCAGAAAAAAATTCCTTAGCAATGTGACAACCTGTAATGTTGAATTGCTCCAAAGGAGCTCACACTCTGGCCCTTCAAGCCATTCCAACACTGTCTAACAACGAGCCCACGGCACCTACCAGTGAGCCTCGCCACTAGCTGTGCCTCCTACTAAGAGATAAGCCAAATAAGGGAAAACTATGTCAGAAAGCCTCCTTATCCCAGCGACAGCTGGCTCTCCAGCTGGGTAGGGGCTTTATCAGCACTGAGTTTCACCAGTCACCGAGCAGTGCAGCTTCTTTTCCTCACAGCCTGTGCTGACTGCGATGATGAGATCAAATGGGAACCTGCTGCCTATTGTTGGTGCTGCCACAGGACCCCAAAGCACGAGTGGTGCTTTGTAAGCAGGCTTATGTGCAAAGGACAAGGTATAAAGCCATGGGCAAGCTCACACACTTCTTTGACTGAACACAACACCTTTCAGAGACCAGCAGAGTGTCAGGAGCTCCCATCTGGCAAAAAGGCTTATATAAATACTTGTTTTGTCACAGGTACTAGCCACAAGACTTAAAGCTGTTGCTCTGACATGTCCTTTGATATCACTGGTTTTCAGCTGGTTTTGACTGATTTTCAGACAGTTCCCTTTTGTGGTGCATATGCACCTGCTGTGGATTTGTGTCTTGACAAAACACTTGTGTCCTCCAGTATTTCTTGCAGGCAAGGTTCAGGCCAGGCTATGGGATTTGCCATCAGCACAAGATTTCCACAAAGACTTAGAGCCTGCTAGTCAGCAAGAAAAAGTTTCACAAGCTTTGCTTTATGCCCTGAGGTATATTTTTATCTATGAGCATGTGTGTGTCATGTCCCATTGCTTTCAGCAGGATTCTACATGACTTCAACAGGGCTGATGCTGCCTTGGTCTGCATGGGCACTGAAGCTGAGAACTGGCCTTTGGGGTCCCTTATTGTATGCACTGAAAGTGTGCAGCGTGCCTGTGGTGTGCATAACACTTGGGCAAAAGCCCCTCTGTCCCTTCTTTCCCTTCTAATCAACCCATCCCTGTTAGTAAGCAATTGTGAGGATCAGATCCTGCAAAAGCAAAAAGGCTGCATACCATTACCACTAATAATTCATACATGCTCACAGCCAATTTATTTAATCACAGAGAATGTAGATCCTGCTGAACAGCTGCAACATTCAGTGAAAGATCCAAGTTGAATCCAAGGGCTGCAAACCCAGTGGAAATCATTAAGCTAATTTTGCAGCTTCAGTAAAGAGCAGTTACTAGTTTACCTCAAAAGTCACATTCTGGCCCACTCTACAGTTATTGCATTTAGCCAGCTCTGCTACCCAGGATACCACACCCATCTTTACAGCTGCTTAAAATGCTTAGGATGCCTATAACATTTTTTTACAAAGGAAGAAAACCAAAACCAACAATCTGCTGTAATTACCATCCTCTGTTATCTTCCATTATCCACTACAGTCGTGAAAAGAAATTGAAAGGGGAAGGAAATGTGCAGCTCCCTAAATGGCACCTTCACCAAAGGGGCTGCAGCCTCGAGGTGGGAGGGACCTAGTCAGTGGGATGGGGCGAGTCAGCAAGTGGAGGTGCTGGGGGCACTTGGCAGCTGTTTTAGATGATGTAGCATGTACCAGTGGAGGTGTTGGCACTGTCACAGACCAGCTTTTCTGGAGAGGTTCCATATTTGGGAATGAAACGGGCTCTGTGAAACACTGCTATTGTGAATGCTGCATCTGGCTCAGTGTGCTAGCAAGGCGTGGGGAGAGACATGCAGGGCTGACTGAGCACAACCAGCCTTGGCAATCCAAAGCTGGAATTAAGACCTTGGCTTCAGTATCTAAGAGGGTCCCAGACAGCCCCAGGCTCTTTGCGTGTTGCATGCAGAATGATGGATCTCTTCAAAAGGATCTCTTCAAAAAGTGATCTAAAACCAGCCTAAGCTGCCGAGACCTACAGATTGTAAAATTGCAAATCAGGGGGTCAGACAGTGGATGCCTTAATATTAAACCATCCAGAGTAATCCTTGTCCCTTCCAGACTGCCTTACCTGTCACTCTTGCTGTGAGTATAATGCATGATCATATTTTAGTGACACTTAGCACTTGAAAGATGATCTTGTCTGTCTGGAGTGGTGTTTGTGATTGAAAATAATTACATATAACAGGTTCTGCATATGGTGGATGCGGCAGGGAAGGGACAGTAATTACATTAGTGGCTTGGCACAGATCTAGGTCTCATCTTTGAAGTGATAAAGAAATGATTTGTGGCATGCAGCAAACAGCTTACTCCTAGAGGTAAAATATTAAGCACTGTTAATATCTCCAAGATATGATATGAGCAAGTCTTGAACAATAAATACAGACGGATTAACAAACCAAGAGACATTAACCAGATTTTGCTGTGGGCAAAATGACTGTACTCATAAACACCAAGACCTATCAGCAAAAGCCAGTGCACAACAAAGGAAACTTGCAAATCCCTGTGGTGGGATATCCTCAGATTGCTGTGGTGGCTTCAATGGGAGCCTCCACTCCAGGACCTGATGTGCCTTAAACAATCCATGCAGACATCACATCATAAATTAATTACAACTGTCCTGACCATTCATAGCTGAAAGTCCTGTTTTACAGCTCTTCCTCTCCTTTGTTGAGGGCACAGTGTTCCCTGATTGCTAAAATGGCTCATTCCTGATTATTTTGTCAGTCCATTTGATGATTGCATCTCCCAAAATCTGTTAAATAAAGCCAAACCTTCAATAGTCTCCTTCCTGCTCCCTTGCCTAGGGTGAATCTAAGCACATGATTCAGCTAAGTCCGATGATGAAAGCCATCAGTTTGATGAAAAAGAGAGGTGGTGATGGCATTGAATGAGGCACTTAGCTTTGGACTCAGCCTCAGAGGCTTGCTGCTACAAAATGCACTTTAAAATGGTAACTGAACCCTTGGTGGCTTTCCTTGATTATGGGCTTGTTAAAAGCTTTTTATATGCATTCATTTTTTGTATATCCTCAGCTCCAGACAGTTACACCCTATGAATGCAGTGAAAGGGACTGCTGGGCACCATAAATGCCTCCTTGCCCAACAGTTAGAGGGGTCTGCACTGCTGTAACAGGGACCCTGGGAAGTTTCTGAAGAAGGAAGGAGCCCTTCAGTGGGCCTTGTCATTGTAAAAATCCAATTTGTATTTTCACTTGGAAAAATAAAAGGAATGGGCCAGACTTGATATATGTACTGCAAAGAAAAATAAAACCAGAACTGAAGGTTTCTTTTTGTACAGTCACTTTTTAGTGAGAACTATCCACTTCAAATTATCTTCCTCATTTCTCCCCCCTGTTATCTACTTTTTCCCCTTTTATTTTCAGATCTGACCAAAAAGAAAACTTGCCTTTTTTTTTGTTTGTTTTGAAAGGAACTTCTAATGTATACTGTTCATCTGACAGATATTCAGGCCATATGGAGAAGCTGACAGACAATAATTTGGAAGTCATCACTTTCAAGACCATTTTAACGATGATTCTTCCTTTCACATTTTTTCTCTATTAGCCAGCCTGAATGCTCAAGGATGATAGAAAGTTTTCACATTCCCATCTGTCACTTGAAGGTACAGTAATCTTGACAAGCAAAACAAAACCAATTTTTAGACGCAGCACGGACTTTGACTCTCTGTTTCTTGTGATTTTAAAACTCACCTCACTGTAATGATTTTAAAGCATCTATCTCCTATAAAAGTGACTCCAGAGTGTGAAAGTAAAACAGAGCTGGCACCTGAAGTTGTCTGTTGCTTTCAGACATACCTTAGCCAACAATGAGCTTAAAGAAGAATTGGTTAAGCACTGGGATGTGAAATACTCCAGTAGACACAGCTTCTGAAGTCCCTGTTCAAAGAAACCTCCGGGAGCTGACACCAAGCAGCAATGGAGTGATAGAAGAGGGTCAGAACAGACTAAGATAAACTCCAGAGCCTGGGCAGAACAGCAGAACCCAACAGAAGAAAGAGGGGAGCAAGGCTGTGCCAGCTGCAGGCAGCCTGGCTGCCATGCCCACGGGAGTCAGCCTCAATTCAGTCAGGGAGAGACAGTGTCTTTATACTGGCAGCTCCCAGCACTTCACCCAGAACACCCCTTCTTTAGGGTCACACTTCTACCTTTTCTCAGCACCATCACTTTGTTTTCTCTGTTGTTCTTCTGCTAGAGAAATGTTATCACACCAATCCCTTCCATTGCTGCTAGTATGCGTCCCTCAGGAAACCCAGCCATGGAGCTGAAATGGGCTTTTATTAGGATTAAACACAAGATCCACACTCTGGGCAAAAGTTCTTTCTTTAGTTAGTAGTCACTAAACATGGTACATTTGACTGGTTCTTTATTGAGCCTGAGGTTAGTATGCCTCATTTGAGAGAGGGTACAATCCTCTGAATTCACAAATGTGAATGAATTCAGCAAGGGACTCCCTTGTCCCAGCGTTCAGGCAGTGGGGGTACAAACAGAGAAATAATTCTATGCTGCACCAAATTTCCTCCCATTCTTCCTTCAAGGGTCATGACATGCAAGACAGCAAGTTAGTTCCAAGGTGTTTCTGCCACAGCTTTCCTGTAGCAGGATGTTAGAGGGACTCTTACGCGCAAAGCAAAATTAAGCATAAGAACAACAAAAACTAGAAGGAATAAAATACTACAACCTTCAGCTTGCAGATCTTGCCTCCAATAACACTGCTTAATCTTGAAAGTGATAGAAATAGGGTTTTCTGCAATATCCCACCACCCTTTCTCTTCTGGCTCTGGGCTCCAGGTTTTAATTCACACCATTTGACTTTACTTAGCCCCCCTTTTTCTGACTGCCAAGCCCCATACCTTTCCTGAGACTTTTTGTGTCACTTTGGGTTACTCCACCCCGTGAGCGTACACTGCCTGTCACATGCTTGGCTCCCAACCTTGGCAAACAGGCACACTGAGGAAATGCCACCTGCCTACTGGAGCTCTTGGAACGTGGGGCCAGTGGCAGAGGAAGCCTAAAAAAGCTATCACAAATGTGTGTCAGCATCCAGCCAGCAAAGTGCTGTGTCATGGGAGAGTTGCAGCCCTCACTCACTGTGACAGAGCATGGGGCAAGGGAGGGTACAGATGGGAGTTTTCTGACAGATGAAACATCACTTCACGTTGTTTTTTGTTTGATCAAAGGTGGTGTGCTCATTACTACACAGGTGCCTCAGGCTCAGAGAGGGAAATTTTCCTACCCAGAGATGCTTCCTTTCTAGGTGCCTCAGGTGGCACAGGGCATATCAAACCTGTGCAGATGCCTCTGCAGTGGCAATTGAGTTGAGATCTTTGTCAGTCCAATCGGGGAGTCTAGAAGACTTTTTTTTTCATCTTAAAGAATGCCTAAACATAGGTCTGTGGCTAGGACACACCTAAGCTCACATAACTCTTAAGACAGCAAAGACATTCACATGGGACTGGCAGACATGACAGAGAGGCAGCAGGGAAAGCCAATGCATCTGGATTAGCAGCTGGAGGTGGAATAGCCAAAGGCATCTCAAATGGCACTAGGCACTTGCAGGTCAGTGACTTGATTTGTGCTCCACTGGCAGTACAAACCCAGAGTGGGATTTAGCCACCCAAATATGTCACCTTCTGCCAGTTTAATTGATGTTCAGTATCTTGCTTCTTTAGCTGCCTCTCCAGGGCAGTGCAAGGTTCCCCTAAGTCTTCTGTCATACCTGCCAGCCCACACAAAGATTTTGCAGACCCTAGGGTATCTCTAACAGTGCAAGGCATCTAGATTTAGCCTAATGAGTTCCACCCTGGATATCTATTGATCTTAATGTGAGCTTAGAAACCTACCTCAAGGGAAAATAGCTGTATTGTAAACACCTTTATAAAGTGTATGAAACCGGCCCAAAGTTACTTACACTTTTCTTTATCCCTTATCTTCTATCCTTCTGCCCTCATTCTGCCCTGAAAATGCAAATATCTCAATTCCTGTCATCAATTCTCTTCCTTTATGGGAAATTACCTGAATTTTAAGGGAGAAGAAAAAGGTCGAAGGAAAAACTGTGTTTTTCCTGAGTGTAAACCTGTATGCTTGACCTCAAAAAGAAAACAATTTGCACTGAAAAAAGTGGCTGCTTCAAAATGGCCTTGGTCTGCCTCAGTTGCTACCAATCCGAACTAGCTTTGGCAAGTCTCTGTGTCATTTCTCCCAGACTCTGTTGCACAATAAAATGATTGACACCAATTGTTCTGAAAAGGATGTGACATGGTCCAGTTAAAGGCAGAGTGAGTCTGCAGAGTGGAACTGAAACGCTTGAAGAGCTCCAGAAAACACTCTGGAGTTTAACTGTCAGCTCATTTCTGTTTGGCAAGCCGTGATCAATGCTTGTACATTATAAGCTTTATGGCAAAAAAAAAAAAAAAAAAAAAAGCCTGAGCATTATCACATGCCATCAGACTTCTTTATGTGACAACCCATCTGTGTGCTCACCCCATAGTTTTGTGACTCAGAATCAAATGCTTGACAGTTCAAAGAGTCTAGATCAGCATATGGCATATGGCATAATGTATTTAAATAGAAATAATTCCATTAGAAACACAAGGGTGCCTACTGTAATTAATAAAAGGTAGTTTAATAACTAACTTCCCAAAATGCATAACTCTCCATGTAGTCATAGTAGGCAAGGCATATTTCATAGTAGATAAGGCATATTCCTTTCCATTAATACAAATTTCAATAGCAAACTGGCCAAAAGTAGACAGAACTTTTCAGAAGCTCCATGCTTGAAGGATTTCCCAGTACATGAACTGATCTCATGACAGACTGTAAGGAGGGAATGAAGGAAATATATCCTGCATCAGTGAAGGTGCCTAAGCAGAAAAATGGATAAATAGACAGGCATCCCCATATTTTTTCAACAGAATCCATTTAGACTAAGGACTAAGTCTGCAACACCCTGACTCTTGAGCACCACTCCAGTGATTCTGCTGCTTTTGGAAATATTCAGTCACGAATTAAACCAAATAATTGCTTTTCCATGTCTCTTAGTTCACTAATTTATTAAAAAGCAGTTGTTGGTAGATCATGAATAAAGCAACAAAAGATGTCCAGCCAATTCCTTCACTGTGGTGGCATATCCCCAAAGTCACAGGGAAACTGGAGTGGATGCAAAGCCTGCATCCAGTGGGGGAGTATTGTACACCGGGCTTTTGCCGTTTAAAAGGTTTTTTTTGGGTTGCTTTTATTTCACTTGAGTTGTCCATGGATTAACAGAAGATTAACCACTGCACATCTCAGTAAAACTTCAACTATACTCAAGACTTTAAAGTCATATTTGCAGACCCTCTGGCAAACCACAGAGTACTTTCCAAGGAAGTTCATACATGCTACTAGGAAATCTATACCTGCAATAAAAACTGAATGGCTCCACATTTCTACTGGATAGTCTCTAACACCCCTCAAATCAAATGAGTTTGGAAATCACTTCTCTAGATAGGAAATAGAGTAAGATAAATAATGCTGTAAAAGTCAGTGGCAATCATGAAGCACAGCTGAGAATCACTTTTCATTTTATGTTTTTCTCACTGGTGTTTCACAGGTTTAAGTCTTCTACTCTGCAAAAATGTTCACACCAGCAGCGTAATTGATACACAGGCCTGCAGCCATCAACTGCATCTCCATCTGTATAGTGTATCCACTGCTGATGGATAATGCTCAGCCAGCAAAGTGCTGTAAAATACATGGGAGCTGGTGGAGAAGAGGTCAGTTTCATTTACTGTTTGCTGCTGTAGCTGCAGCATTTTTTAGCAGCTTTTTAAATACCCTTTACATTCACAAGGCTACTTGCAGAGCAAGCAGCTAAGCACATGAATTAATCTATGCATGAACAAAGGTGCATTCAGTGTTTGCCTTTGTGCTGAATTACAGTGGGAAATCAAAAGAAAAGGAGTTAAATCTAAGCAATAACAGACTTCATGTGAAATCGATTGTTTGTATGGCTTCTTCAATTAAACTAAAACCAACTATTACCCCATTCTCAGCTACTTTGTTTTCAGTAAGAGGGATGGTAAGATTCAACACAGCTCCAATTAGCACTGTGTGACACTCAAAATACTGTTTCATCTGTTAGACTGTCTGTTTTGTTCTGCATGATTTTCACATGCTGAAAAGCTTGCATCACGAGACATATCCAAGAAAAAAAGATATTTTTATTTTTAAAAACAAATAAAAATACAGCTTTTCTGTGCTTCTTATCCAAAGGCATTCAAACTCAATAACTGACCCAATTTGAAGAGGGAAGAAGTACTCTATCGAGTCAATTTTCCTCAAATAGATCCCATTTTTCAGTGTGCCACAAAATGTGATAAATATGATTTTGGATAGGAGCTGCAGTTTGTTACAAATATATTGCACATCTGCAGCTCAGAAAAAATTGGCACTGTCACTTATCCTCTTCAGAGAGAAACCATACAGACAACCTTACCAACATCTCAAACAAACCTGACTCTTTCTGTTAATGAAAACCAGTGTGTGAGAGGGAAGAACTGAGTAGAAGTGTGTGCTTCTCCCTTCTCATGAGCTCACCTTTGAAATAATTTTGAAATTAGTTCAGTGAAGTTTAGTTAGTAAACTAGGGCTGGAAGGGACATGAAGGAGTTATTTAAATCATCTTTCAGAAGTCAGGATAAGCTCCACTTGTACCTTCCAAAAGATCTGTTTGTTGAATCTGTCCTTAAGAGGCCCCTCACAATGGAGATCCCACCATCTTTTAAGGAGATTCTATTCTGGTGGCTCTGTGTCTGCTACAGAAAATTTTCACATTGTCTAACCAGTATCTTCCTGTGGCAATTTCAGTTCACTCCTTGGCATGGACTCTGACAAACCCCTACTGGGGATCTGAGAAACCATTTCCTTTTCTTCCCTCTTCGCACCACCTTTCTCTATAACAAATTAAGTACGCCAAATTTATTCCTTTTCTTTTCTGCTAGAACTGGCCATTGCATACAGCCTCTTTCTCCTTCCCAGAGGATTTCTGTGGCTGTTGGCTTGACAGTCTGTTGGAATTTTCCCTTCAAAAAACAAAGAGCCATGCCAGAATACTATGACAGCAGTTGAAAAAGGAATCAAACTTGTTGCTTGCAATGGAGAGAACCCAAATGAAATTAGAGTTAAATGAAATGAAGACCTTGAAGGGGGTGATAACATCAACTAGCAAAACCCTAAAATGAACTGTGTGACTCTTGGAGCTCATCTTTGTCCTTTCTTCCCAAAACCTTTTTAGAAATAATGCTTTATGAGCAGTGGAAGTCTATTCTAGAAACTCTTCACTATTAAGGCTGCCCTTGGTAAAAACCAATCAATGCTTTGATACCATTGCCAGCACTCAATAGTTCTGCTCCAATTTATAAGATCATTGGCTTAATGGATTAATACTTAGTGAATGGAGCATGCAATTCCTAGATACAAGACATGAATTTTTATTTGGACCTAGGAGTAGGGAATGCTAAGGAGCAATATCAGCATTGGCTGGACCTCCTACAAGGATTGAGAGCGAATTTAGGAAAAAAATTGAAGCAGAAAATGAACAGGCTATGCGGTGAATGTTAGATGGCTGCAGGAGCCCCTAGCAACGGTACTTAGACCATTTATGAAGTCTTCAAGGAAGAAAAGCCCCTTATTTTCAACTCTCCTCATACCCTGGCTATTGTTTGCATTCTTCTTTCAGAACCAGCTGACTCCTGTGACCCATCCAGCTCCTCACTGGCCACTTGTGCTGCTGGTTCCTGCTTGATCCCCACAATTTATATCTCAGATATCAAATGAGCATCCTATGATTTCTGTGATGCAAATAAAACCACCTGCAAGCAATCCCAAGCCAAAGCTGTTTGACAGAGTTATGTATTCAGCAAACAGCCCTTGACTGAAGCTGGAGAGCAGCTTTTGGTGTGCAGGCTGAGCTCAGCTTCTTAGAGTGGCTGCAATACCTCTGCTGCTCCAGGTCCAGCAGCTGCCTCCTGCTTTCCACACAATGCTGTCCATACAGAACACTGGTATGCTAAAGCATTTCAAAACATGAGCTCCCTTTATGGCTTGGACAGGGACTGGAGCAACCATGGTCTCATAAGGGTTATAGAATATATTTTTACACTTGTGAAAGGATTACACTTAATATACAAAAGCATGAGTAATTTTCACTGCTGGAAATTGTTGAAAACCAAGTATATTTTATCATGAGAGAAACCCGGTCGTCCTTTGACTTTCTATTTAAAACTAGAATAATACCCAGCAACTGCTTTAAGGGAAGGGAACTTCCCTCCCTCCTGGATCTGACAAGACTTTTCCTTGTCTAACTTATGTACTCCAGGGGTACCTCTATTGTAACAAAAATTGTATCCAAAAGCATTAGAAGAGCCCTATAACTAAGCCAGAAACATGGAGATCCCTTTACTCCGGGCTTTTCTAAAATGTAAATATTCATTTAAAATGATACCATCACAGCTTCCAGGACCAGTGGTTCATCTTTTTTTTCCTGTCTCTTTTACTGCCACAGAATCCTTGTTTTGAATTATCAGAACAATAATTAGATTCCAGGAAGGAGGAGGGGGCGGGGCAAGCATTCTTGTCCCCCTGAGAGGAAGAGATAAAAGTTTCATTTCTGAAAGCTGATGTGCCAATGGCGGATAATGGGGAATTGGGATTCCTGCTTAACTGCATGGGAGACTTCAGTGAAGTTTATTAATAAAACAATTTAGATAAACTCCATTTATGCATTATTTGTACTAGTATCTTGGCAACTGCTTATTTAGCATCTTGAACACATCAGGAATTTTAAAGAGAAATACTGAAATCTTCCCTCAGACTGTAAAATCTTTGACAGCAGTGGGTCTGGGAAGTAACGAAGAGTTTTCTTTTTCTGCTTCTCCTTATTTTTCTTCCTCCAACCAAAAACAATTTTCTAATATCCTTGGCATAACTACTATAATGAAGCATAATTTATTTGATCCTTACACAGTCCCCTTAGGATTACTTCTTGCAGATAGCCAATTATAAACTCTTACATACTTTATAGCCCTCATTACGTCTGACAGAGGCACACTATAAATAATGCAAAACCCCTTTTGTACCCAGTCTACCTTGAGAGAATACCGGGGTCTGCTGTGGAGGGAAAAAGCGCATTGTAATGCATTCCTATTTTCAACTTGACTGAAAAACTTTCTAGCTTCAACTTGCTTCCTTGGGACACTTTTTTTCCCAGACTGGACTCCTGTGGCTTGATTCATTACCAGATAAAAATCAAGTTCGAATAGAAGTGGACCATGACATATGGAGTGTCACTGCCGTGTCACTTCCTCGTGACATCCTGTCAGCTGCAGACAAGAGAGGAGGTCTGAAAGCAGAACAGCCAGGTTGAATACAAATGAATGAATATTCGGTGGTCGGCTTTTCACAGTAACCAATCGGAAAGGGTCAAGGCTCAAGGAGCACATTTCACCCTGCCTGTGCTGCCTTTCTGGTGCAACTTCCAGACACTGCTAGTGCTCGGGTCAAGGCTCTGGAGGAGAGCAAAACAGCTCTGACCATCTCTCTGCTGTTAGGATTTAAAGAGCAGCATGAGCAACTCAGCAGAGACATGGGGTTGAATATACATAGATAAGGTCCTGGTGGACTGTTTTATTTTTGCCTTTAACTGACATGGTACTACATTTTAAAGAAAAAAGCTGCAACTATAATGACTGAGAAACGTTACCAAGATCACTGCAGAAACCTGGGGGGTTCCCAAATGTTACAGCCAGCTTCTGTCCCTACCAGGGACTTCTGTGCAACCACTGTGTTACTCATATTGCCTCTTGAAGCCTTCTTTTCCCTACATAAGGAAGACAGGATAATAGCTCCAAAAGGCACAGGGATTTCTTGCCTCTGTGTGTTGCTTTGAGACCTTGAGAGAAGGTGTTAAAAAGATTTAAAAATCACAACAGCAAGCAAATAAACAAACCCAACTTTTCCAAGGGCATAGCTCACCGCAGCCCTTGATCCTGGAGGAGTGGGCACAGCTACTTTCACAGACTGCGATATGGGCTGCAGAACCTGAAGGTTCAGCTCCTGGCACCAACACTAAGCAATATTCATTATATGACACATCTCCTCAGCTAGTGTCTTGATGGCCACAGCAAATTACACAGTCTGAGATTCTAGCAGTTTTCTAGGTCTGCAGCATCTTCGCTATCCCCATGTGGCTCAACACAAATGTGGAATGAGTGCATAGAATGAAAGTCTGTGTAGTTTGAATTCCTTAGCTACAGTTAAGTTAGAGCCCTGCCACTGAGCCCTGCTAGATGATGCAATTAAATCAGCAGCCCTTCACAGCTGGCTGTGGGGATGGCAGTGAACAAGAGAAACAGAGACATTTGCCTTTGCATGCAGCTACAAGGAAATTATCTGCCATTTTAACTACAGGGTTTGACTAATGCACACTGAAGCACTCACCTTCAATTAGCCATTTAACCCAGCAGATCCAGCTGTGATCTGAAGAGGCTGAGATAACACTAAGTGTTTCTCTCACAGGAGCCATAGGGAATGGCCAGAGGATGTGATAAGCAGGTATAATCCAACTAGCTAACAAATCCTGTGTTTCCAGGAATGAGCAAAATCCACAGTATCTTTTCCATTTTGTGCACCCCTCCACTTATGATAAACTCAGCACCTACATACCTCATTTGGTAACAACACGCCCCTGGGAAACCATGCAAAAGTGTCACTTGAAGATTCGCTACTCTAACTCATTATTTATGTTTTGTTTCCTTTTAAAAAATGAAATAAGCATAAATAATATATGAGAAACTTTTTGCAGTTTGCAGGCAGAAACAGCAACTAAACTTTAAAGAGTAAATATCTGCTACTTTTGGTTAAGATGATTGTGGAAACGGCCTTTACATAAAACCCGATCATTATGAGGCTGGAGTATCCACAGTCTGGGTATTCCCACCTGAAAAACCTGTTGGCAGTGTCAGGGTAACTTCAACAGGATCAACAACAGGAACCAGAATAAGGCCATCTTCCCACCTGGCTGTCACTGAGGGATGGTTTGAAAGGCTTCTTCCTCCCTGTCCGCACCCTTCTGCTCACAACACTCCCATCATCACTACTTCCTCACTTGTGGATATTGCCACAAGCATTTATGTGGCTGCTTTGTAGAAAATAAGCATTTTTTACTTCCTGAAGACAAGGAACAACATAAAGTCAGAAATGAGAGTTTGGAAGTGATACTTAATCCAACTTAAGATGACAAAAAACAAAGATTGTGCCACTGTACTCTGCAGTAGATGACTGTGTTTCAGGTCTTTGAGTCTAACATGCAGCAGATTTGCAGAAACTGGAGATGGAAATGTACAATTTGCATCCAGTCCCCTGCTCCCAAAGGGTGGTTCATTCCCTGAGGTAGTCTGCTGTGCTTTGCTCCCTGAAGCACATTGCTTTAATCTGTGCTGAACACCACAGTGTGTCCAGTCCAATTTCAAAGGTCTCCAAGCAATAAAGGTTTATGGCTTTCCTGGGGGAACCGTTCCACAGCCAAATGGCTTGCTCTGGGGTGATTTCAGGGGCGCAGTTACATGGAAGCTGGCATCTCTGTCTCTCCAGGAAAATACATCCGCACTTCAGAGCTCTCCTAGAAGAATTTTTTTGTGCATATATACACATTAAAGCAAGGTTGCTTCCCAATACTACATGACAATCTTGTGTCCCATCACACTGACCTTTCATTTCCACTGAGGAGAAAAAGACTCAGCTTGCCTCTCGTTCCCCACCACACAAACACCACGCTGTGAGAACAGGAGGCACAACAAGCACCAATGGCACCCCCAGGCACTGCAGCCTCCTCTGGAGCATGAGAGCTCACCACTGCCTTCAGGAAGTGTTCAGTGCCACTTGCTGTGGCCACGTGGAGAGCTGAGCAGTTGGGATTCTCTCTCCCTAGGTTGAACTCCGGGTGCTCCAGCTCACCACGGGCAGGGCACCACTAACAGGCACAGGTGGTAACACCAGGGGCACCCAACAGGACTGCTCCTCCTCCCCACAGCAGCCTGCTCCTGGTCTGCTTAATGGCCACAAAACAGGACTTTGGAATAAATTTCATATCACAGAGGATCTGATGTCGTGCCATTTCTGAAAAGAATAGTTAGACACACACATTCCTACCTACATCTTCTTACTCCCTTTCTCCTCTTCCCCTCATGCAATTTCAAGCTAACATCAACCAGTTCAGGGAGCCACACCAGCCAGAAAGAATCACAGATTTTTACAGGGTTATTATTCTGCTGGTGTTAACTCTCCAAGTCGGCATACTGATGGATAATGTTAAGTGCCATGCCAAGGGCAAGGGTCGCTCCCTCTCAAGTACCAGTAAATAATCCTAAGCAAATTATAAAACCCTCCATGCAACCACATGTTGGAGGAACCACATGCATGGAGGGTTCCATGTTTGGAACCCTCCATGCAACCACACAAACAGGTTGGGAGCCTAATATGGACACATCAAGGGAACAAAGAGTGTCTAAACAGAGCTCTGGCACCTGACCAGGTCCTGGAGAGGTGGGCAGAGCTGAGGGGACCTGTAGTGCTGCCCACAGCTGAGAGTGGCTGGGGAGAAACTGAGTAAATGGGGCTGAGAAAAAGCCTTGGAGACAACTGCGCAGAAATGAGACAAAAGAGGGAACCGAGTGCTGCAAATGTGACATTGAGGGACATTTAGAGATATACAAAATAGGAGCAGGATGAAAGCTGAAAGCTGAAGGAGTGCAAACTTTCGAGAAGATGGGAATAGCTTCTATATTCAAGGCAGTTAAAAGGCCAAGGAGGAAAAGATTGTGACAGGAGCCATAAACTTAGATTACTTGCATCAATAAGGAAGAATAAACTGTTGTGTTATAAGAAGGGCCCTGCAGTCAAAAGGCAATTGGTGTTGGAAAGGGGTTTCTTAAGAGATAATCCTGCCTCAGTTCCCTGATGTATTGCCCTGCTCCCGTACTGCTCACGTTTGTTCCTTACAATGATCTGCCTAACTGCCTAATAAGCGCCATCCCGTCTGTCAGCGCAAAAGGAGCTCACGGCTGCAATAAAAAGCTTGGATGCAATTCAGCAATCCCAAACGCCAGGGCTCTAATTTATTCATTCATTTAGTTTTCAGTGGTGCAATGACACCGGCCACAATAGTATAACATGAGGCTGGTTTAAGTATCCAGGAGAGCTCAGAGAGTGGAAAATTCAATTCCCATTGCCATGGTGAGCGATGTATGCCACTGAAGAGAGCTTAACTCCTAGGGTAAGAAGGGTGTTCTCCTTGCAATATTCCTTTTGAGCATAGCCACTGTACTCACAAAGAGCATTATCAAAACTCAGAACTCATTTATTCTGACCGGGGGGGAGGGGTGTGACAATTCCTCCAAATCTCATTTTTGTGGAAACTCCTTCCAGCAAGCAGTAGTACTGAAAATATGCTGCTGAAAATAATCAAATAAATCTACACCATCAGGCACTAAAAAAGTCCTCTGCAAATGTGGGCGAGGGAAATGTTTTCCGATTTCTTACTAACTGTCCCAAGAGTCTCCTTCTGAGGACTCTTTATCATTACCTGCCACTCAAGTGACACTAATTCAGCTGCTTTGGGGTATTTTCCATAGGCAGAGGGGTGTAAGAACATGAACAACTTCCTTTATTGACCCTTCACATCATAAAAAGGAGTTGGGCAGACAGGTTAGCACAGAAAGTCCTTGCAGTAGGTAGAGCTCCTTTTTGCTCCACAGAGCCACGGCCAAAGGTGCCTTTGACACCCCCGTTGTAGGGATGCACCCCCCTTGCTCTGATGCAGTACCTCGAAGCAGGGGTACAAAAAACAGCACCAGGGACAGGCTGCATGCAGAGCCTGTGGTGCAGTGAATCAGGGGCAGCTGCTTTGTACCCAGCTTTACATAACTCCTGACAGGCCTATGAGCACAAGTCAAGGGAAATGTTATTCATACAATTGTAAAAAATAACAGTGGTTTGCAAATGTTTACATGTTCAATTATATATAAGCCTTCCCCAGTGAGTACATCTGTCTCTTCTTGCTTTTCTCTGTCAGTCAAAATGCCTCTCAAATGCAGAAGCTGAATGCTGCAAATAAACATCAATGGAATTCTCCTTCCAGCACAGCCCATGAAAAGTGGGGACAGAGAAATATGTTTGTATTCTTTTCTGAAGTGTTCTCTGGGCTGGAATTGCCTCAGCTGGAAGCTTGCTAGTTTTAAGAAGCCATTTGGCTTTGGTGAATGCTATGCATGATTTTTTTCGTCCAGCATTTGAAATCAGGGGCAGCCCTTTATCTGTTATCACTGCCTAGGTTACAGATCCTGCAGCCACACCTCTTTCCTCTGACAGATGATGATTTTACAGGTAGACCCAGAATACTGATGCTTTTTGATGGGAGGAGAGAAAGGTGGCATGGTATGTTACTAAAGGACCACTTTAGTGGATCAGAAGGTAGGAGCAAGCTGCCTGCAGGAACAATCCACCTCATAGCAATGGGAGAGAGACAAGAGAAGGTCAGGGCAAGTCAAAATGTTTGCATTTGTGACAGATAAAGTGCCTTCCATGGGGTTACTGCAGCTCAGTTTTGATGGGGCAAATAAAGCCCTACTATTTAACAGCCAATGTTATTTCTGCATTTCATAGATATTTCCATGTCTAAGGACATTGGAGAGGGGCTGACTGTATGTAGAACCTGTGGAGACAAGAGGGATTTCTATGTCCCCTGTACTCACGCAGTTTTCGCTCGTCTTTCCCAGCTGTTGCAGGGGACATGGGAAACTAGATGGCTGTGAGGTTCCAAGGTGGAGGAGTCCAGAGGCAGGCTGACTCAGTTCTGGAATGGGGAGGTGGTATCAGCCACAGGTGCTGCTGCTCATCAGCAAGAAATGAAATGCTTAAGACATTACCTTAGCAGAATCATGAAAACTCTCTTTTCCCCTCAGTAAAAGAAAATCATCACAAGGTTGCTTGCCTTAACCTTTTTTTTTTTATTTTAATAAATCTATTTTGCCTCAGTTTCTGTGCAGGAAGATCTTAGGTGACCCATTACAGGTCAGCCAGTGTGACTGATTTAATACAGATGGAAGAAGCTAGAGACAAAGCCTAGCAAAAGTATGACATCATTATAAAGTAAAATTTATTTCAGCTCCTGGGGAAAAATATTGCATTCATCGGGGAGCAAATGAAATGCTTATGTCAGGAGAGAAAGATTCCAAAAGTTTACATGTGGGTTTCCTTCCTCACCTTACCAGAAAAAGAAGAGTTAATCCTGCTCTTTGGCATCAACTTTATAGTCAAGGAGATTATCACAATCCACTTATGGATGTGGAGCACAGCAGCACCTTTCCTAAAAGGCAGCAGTCTGCAGGCTGTGCCAGGATGGGATATGCTTGGTGGGCAGCCCTGCTCCCTGCCTTGTGAAACCAAGGGTAGCCATTTGACACTCAGAGAAAAATTAGGTCAAATCACTGCATTAAAGCCAGGCCAGAGGAAACAGTGCAGGAATGAGGAACAATGGCTGTGTGACCAATTACAGCGAATGCTGTGGGGTGTGCAGGGGCTGCGTTAGATTTTCAGCTAAACTCCTGGGAGAAATGCATTATTTATTGGCATTACTTTGCCAATTATTTTAATGCAATATTTATTACTGCATTAAACAATAAGCCTTAGATCTTTGTAATGGAAGAGGAAGACGCTCGCTTGGTCTCAAAGCAGAACACCAAAGCACAGCCAGGTCCCGCTTGTCCTCCCCCAGAAGTATATTAATGAATGAACTGCTCCCTCACAACCCACTCTCTTTTTCTTCCCTGCCCTCCCCCTTTTCTGTCTTGAACTTCCAGCAGAGAATTGCGTCCTTGTTATCACTGAGGCTGTTGGTGAACTTTAACCCCCTGCAGCAGCCTCATGCTGCCTCATGGACCATGTTCCAGTCCAGAGATGGGTGAAAACATTCCCTGTCTGCCCTGCCAGCAGGATCAGGACCCAGGGCTTTCCTGTGCCTGTGTCTGGATACGTTTCAGGGTCCTCCAGCACAGAAATGGGCTGGGCATTTGCAGTTATTGAGATGGTATCAGAAGATTTAAAGCATTACAGGGGGAAGAATGGGTTTAATGGATGTTCATTTCTAGGCTCTCTCTATATCATATGCAGCCCACACTAAGTAATACACTGGCAACAATGACGTGGGCAGAAGCAGAAGAAGCCTTGGTAACACTGAAGTGTTTCATTAATGGATTTTGATTTTCTTCTCTTTGAACTTCAGGACATTAAAAATTGTATCGCATCATAATTTCCTTTTCTAAACGTGAAAAATACTGTGAGGGGTTCCTGCTATGCAACTTAATTACACTACTCATGCAACTCTAAAGCCTAATTTACAGGCACATTTTTGGATACAAGACAGAAGGATCAAAATGCTGTTATTAGAGCTATAAGGGGAAATACTGTGGGGCCACTATTTACACCGCAGTGGCTTTGAGGGTTCAGTGGGAATAAGATGGACTCCAAGGACATTTTAATGTGCTTTGGATCATGCCTGCATTAAAAAAGAGATCACAATGGTTCTTATCAATGGTTGGGGAAACCAGATGCCAGGGTCTGGTTATTGAGGTTTTATTTCCAGGAAGTATGTAAATCCTCTATTTTATAAACACATCTCCTTTTTATAATATGAATGACAGATGGAGTAGGAGGAAATTGCATAATAAAATGAGCAAAAGCTCATATCAGTTTGAATTTGTTCAGACACTGATGATTATCTCATGCTTTGAATAACAGACATCTGCATGCCTCTCATTAAAGCAGGAGCCTCTGAGCCACCATGTCACAGCTGCAAGTTGTCCTAAATTTTTCAAATAAAATAACTGCTTTAACCACCAAAACCACCATGTTGTGGTATCTCAAAAAAATTAAACAGCCTTGACTTTTCAGGACTCACTGGCTCATTTGCATTAACATCAAAGTTCCACAAAAGGAAAACCCCCTGTGGGATTCATAGCATGTAAACAGTCAAATTAATCCAGAGCTTGGTGAGAGATTGACACAAAAGAGTAGAAAGGTGCAAAGCACAGCTTAATTAGACCATTATATTCCACAATGACCAGCACATGGATTATGGAAATCCAGCTTTATTAAAGTCCTGGATGTGCTTATTTTGGTAGAGAGATGATATTCCCATTTAATATGAAGTTCAGAGAGTAATAGTAATGATAATAATGATAATAATGATGATAATGATAATAATGATGATGATGATGATGATGATGATGATGATGATGATGATGATAATAATAATAATAATAATAATAATGAATTGTTATCATTATTGTTATTATTATTACTATTGCTACTACTACTACATGGACTGGATCTAGTATGACCTCCTTATACAGGGAAACACCCATGTTTTACCTTTTCAGCATTTAAAAGCACTGAGTAAAATAATTTAGCTAAAGTAAGAGCTAGTGTTTTTAAACAGGGGAGAGGGAGAAACACACCTGAATTTCGCCAGAGCAATCCAGTCCTAAATCAGATTTGCCTGGACTGGGCCCAGGCCCAAGTCATCTTTAGTTATCACAGCTGGGGTTGTGATCAGTGGCTGAGGGACAATGAGCTTCATCTTTTTTTTTCCATTTCCTGAGGGTTACAGGCTGCTGGGACTGGTCAGTCAGGCCAGCTCACAAGCTAGGTGGGCTTGCTGGGCAATTTTAAGAAGAAAGCTGTTCTTCAGGAAAACCTTAACCAAACATGAAAACTGACAGAAAAACAGGTACAGTTTGAGGAGGAGTGATAGGGACAAGACCCAAAAAGATGCTTGTAAATAGGAATGTTTGTAAACTAGGAAATGTAGGGTTTGTAGGCTGGAGAGCAACCTTGACAGAAGCATTTGATCAATACTGTCAGGCACGTGGTGTGACTCTTTGGAATGGTGCTGTGCTAGGCCATGAGTTGGACTACATCCTTAAGGGTCCCTCCCTTCCAGCTCAGCTTATTCCGTGATTCTGTGATTCTGTGAGAGAACTGGTGTGAGCTAGCAAAGACAAGACGTGATGGAGAGGACAGTTTGTGAGGGAACTTCCAGTGGGTACATGGGAACAAGAGACAAGCACAAACAAAAGTGTCTATTCAGTAGATTAATGCAGAGTCAAGAAACTCAAAGGAAATTATGGGGACTTTTTTTTCTCTGAAGGTTAAGCAAAACATATAGGAGTATTCACAGGATTAATCATGCTATTAAATAAATCCCACATCAGGATGTAGGAGTACTGCATTTTGGATGTCCACACCACCCACCCTTCCGAAGCCTGAATCCTTTCCACATGGGCCATGCTGCTCCCTCTAGCACCAACTCTGCATGGTCCTGGCGCAAGCAGCTGTCCAGAAGCCTGCTCAACAACTCCTTAAAACCTTGTTAATTGAGGAGTACTTTTAACTGATAACAGAAGACCCATTATGCCTAACTCACTGCTCTTTAACTCCATTAAAATGGAGGAAAATATTTCTAATGCACGCAAAACTTCAAGCCTTGAGCTTCCTCAAAGACCCCAACAGCTTAGTTGCTATGCATTGCTCTGTTATGAGTCATTATGAAATCTATAGGGCCGCTTTTTATCCAGGAACAATCAAAACCTTCATCACAGGACTCCCTTTGTGCAAGATCTCCTGGTGTATTGAGCAGTTGCATATTGTCGCACACAAAAAATTCTGAGAATGTTTTTTCTTGTAATAGAGGATTAACTGCATTTGTACAATACAGAATTATATTATTTTCAGCATGGTTTTGTTTCCAGCCACACTACCAGGCAGAAAAAAATACTTATCATTTAGAAATGTCAGCTGAGAAAAATAAATCTAAGGCACATTAAATGATACAAAAAAATGCTGTAAGAAAGCCCCTTACTGCTCCATTCATGCCCTGGAGCTCGCTGATCATTACATATAAAACACATGCTTATTCTCATAAAATGCATTAAGATTTTATGGCACAGTGTCTTGAAATCACTCAGAAACAACCTAGAAATGTCATTAGTGGGTGACTGTGCTATGTGAATTATAGCTTTTGCCCAGTATATTATTTCATACCCTGAGAAATTTGATCTACTCAAATCATAATTATTTTCGTTTTCATCTGAACATTAACCCTGCTCCATCTATGGGTGAGTAACTCGCCTGGCTCAAAGTCCATTCCCCTTGGAAAGCAAAGCGTACACCAGCACATTAGGAAAACAAAGAGCCAGTCTCTGTTTCATGTTAAGCTGAACACATCTGGAAAAATAGGTTTTGCTATATTTGGTGCACACTGCATGGCTGCACTGAGATAGCAAGGCAAGCACCACTATTTCAGATTAAAAAAGGAGTAGTAATGTGTTGTTTTCTGACTTGGCAAAGAAGATGCTAAATAAATCATGTGAATTATTCAGTGTTGAGAGACAGGTTATATTTTCTATTTCTGCTCTTTACTCAGTCTCACATGACTTTAATACATGCAGAGGTGAGAAAAAAGGCCTTTCTTAATCTCTGAAGTATGGCTTCCTCGGTATTGGCTGTAAATTGGGTTTTTCTAGGTGAATGGTCAGAATCTGGGTCTGCTGAAGCGACTGCCAGGAATGACAACACAAGGTTAGATTGGCATCTCCATCCTCCTAAAACTTCTACAGTTGGGCAAGTCTTCTCCATTTTCCTCCTTTTCCTTCCTGCATCTTTCCAAATGGTATGCTGAGATGAACACTCACGTTGGCAAATCTCTCTGTATCCTTACATCACCCCAGAAGTCCTGCGGGAGAGGATGCCCACCAATGCTATGCACACGTGCTGCCAAATCCTGCTGAAGAGGATTCAGCAGGAACAGCCTGTTCAGCAGGAACAGCCCTCTCCTGGATATTTATGCCTCCCTGCTCAGAGCTCAGGTCTGACAAAAGTTATGGTACCTGAAAGTACTCCATCAGAGTAGCAATAAACATTCCCTAATGCAACAGAGCGCCTGACTTACATGAAGCCTTTCTTCACAAGCACTTTAAACAGAGGATTACGGTTCCCTTGACACAGCATAAATCCTGGGTGACATGCTGGATGCCATGAATCAAATCAACACTCCAAGGGCTGCACCAGACAGTGGCTGGCTCCTGAAGGCAAGGGGAGAGAAGAGCCAGAGGAACGCCCCTTCCCTGCCTCGTTGTGCTCACTCTGCACAAGAGCTACAAGGCCATTGAGCTAATCACCACCATAAAAACATTATTTCAATGGCTCGTACATGTGACAGCATTCTTTACTACTCTGCCCTGCTAATTTGTCTCAGCTCCCCCCTTTGGTTTTCCTCATTCTGAGAGATACTCTGTCAGTACTGGGTCTTTTGGGTAATTAAACCTGCCAGGATGCCTGACTTTTGTCCTGGGACAGGTGTCCACCATCAGCCAAACACACCCAACAACTCCATTCATGGCTGTCTGCAGATGCACGTTTTGATGGACATCACAGGACTGTGAGGCCTTCCAGCTTTCACCTCCTCTATGTGACTTTTGCTGTGTCCTTTTGTGAGATGCTGGGACAAGGATGGATATGTCCATTCTCTGGCTTAAGCCAGGGACATGTGAGGGGAGGGTTTAGATCAGGACCCCACAGGGCATTGCAAACCCTGCTGGTCTCTTCATCAGAAAGGCTCATCCCAAGAACTGGAAGAGAGGAAGGGGAGATTTTTATTGTTTCACTGGCCTTCATTGTTCTCTCAAATTTTCCCACCTCATTCATAAATGCTTCTAGGCTTACATTTGGGGAAGGGAAAAGATTCAGGTCTCTTTTTAAAGGTAAGGATTTTGCCGTATGTGTTTCAGATAAATTGTTGTTGCTTTAAATCACGAGATTAGACCAGATGTAAACTTGGAGGAGGGATTACAAGTTCAGCTAAGAAATACATGCTTTTCAAGTGCTCTCACTACACCTTATTTGGCTTGCTGTATACTACCTCTTTGGCAATTCTTGCAAGGTAGAGTTTTTGTCATTCCGTATTACACAAATACAAATCAGCGAAGCAGATCAAATAGAAACAGCTGTAATAATGGCAATAGACTGCATTTTGACTGAAAAGGGTGGTTACAGTATCATCCATATTAATATCTTTTCCTTGAAAGATTTGAATAATGGCTCAAATGTTATAGAATCAGATTTATAGAATCATAGAATAGTTTGGGTTGAAAGTGACCTTTAAAGGTCATCTGATCCAACCCCTGCAATAAGCACAGACATCTTCAACTAGATCAGGTTTGTTAGAGCCCTATTCCACTCGACCTTGCATGTACCATATACTTCTGGTGTGAAACCAGAAAACTTGTTTAGTCAGTGTGGATATTTGTAATGCATTAATTGTCACATCTCATAGGTCTATAGCCTTCCTTGTACATGATGTTACAAAGACATTAAAAAAAAGAGTGTCTTACAATGTAAAAAAAGGAAAGAGTCTAAGGAACTATGTAAATGGCAGAAATTATACAAAGATATTGAAGGAAATAAGTAATCTAAACATATGTAGTATCACAAACACAAAACAATTTCAGACCAAAGAGGATATAAGAGACATAAGTGACAGCTGTACAGCTGTGTAGATATAAAGATGTATGGAATGATGATATGTAATTCAAATTATAATATCCTTTCCACCTAGAAAGTTGTGGTCAACTTAAGTCATATTTCTTTCTTTAGAATAATGCAACTGAAACCCTCAAAAATGTCTCTAAGGAAAAGAAGAACTTAAACATTATTATCTATGGTGAAAAGCAAATAAGGAAAAAGTTAAAGCAGTGGTGGGGAAGGACAGAAAAGATGCTGGAAGAACACCCTATTTACTTCAACAATACCAGAAGATTCATATTGATCTGGAAATAAGAAATCCATCATCTAATCCTTCTGTGGTGATGGTACTCATGCTGCTATAATAACCTTGGAGCAACTGAGATGTGGAATGCAATTATAGATGGTGGAATAAAATAGATTGAATTAAATGATTTTATACTGCAATCTGTCATTTGTCAAAGAATAAACTTTTCCCCCTTTTATTCTAAAACATTCCTTAGAATGAAGATCAAACCACTGCCCTACAATGAGTGTGAAACTTCCCCCTCTGCAAGGCCCTGCCTCAAGTAAGCTTACAGGACATCAGAATTCCAGGATCTCATAACAAAAGTTGAAATTTTCTTTCCCAGAGGTAAGTGTCCCTTCAGTCAGATTAGTACCTCTTACCTGATTCCTCTCTTCTTAGCATTAATTGATCTCTCTCATGTACAACATAAAAGTGTCACAACCACCAATGCTCACCTTTCATTTAACCCATGCTCCTTTTTTTTTTCTTTTGCAAATATGGAGACAAAATCTTATCATTCAAAATGTGAGAATATTTTGAATTCTAAGAAATGTAAATAAGGAAACCATGTTGCAAAACAGAATGCTTCCTCCCCTAAAATCTTCCACAGAGCAACACATAAGTAAGTCCCTACAGACTAAATTAAATTTAAATACCTTTTGCATTTTTATTAGACATTCCTTTCTAGGTTTAAAAAAAAAAATATTGCTTAATGTGCCTAGTTTCTCCTTCTAGGCTGACACAGGGGCTAATGTGCTAAAAATCTTGTGGACTCCTCGCTAGGTAGAATTAGCTCATTTATTTATTTTTACTGAATTAGCTACATAAAAGAAAGAAGATCCTTTACACTCTACAATCTGCAGCCAAATGCAGTGAGACAGCTGCAGTTTTAGAGAGCATCCTGCACTAAATGAAATCCTAACAAATGAAAGTTCAGTGCTTAGAAATGTGTCTTTTCAAACTGTCATGTAAAATCCTTTGCCTTTAACTTGTGTTATATCAAAGTTTCCACTTATATCTCGAGCTACAAACTAGATTGATTGCCAATGTTAGAAATAGACGAGTCCTTTAAAAGCTTCTCCTTTAAAATCATTTTATGCAGTCTTCAAAGCTATAACATCAGAGATATTAACAGCCCCAGAGGCTTTATTTTAAAGACCACATAGAAAAAAGGAAATATTTTAATATTAAAAAGTCTTTTATATAACCCCCTCAGACAGGGGGAGGGGGGAGAACCTCTGCTGAACCTTTTCAAAATATGTGAGCCAGTTTTTGCAGCAGATGCTGGTGTTTCTCAGCCTGGATGTCAAATTGTATTAGCTACCCTTCTGTTGTTCCATCCACGAGAAGGGAAGCTGAGAGTGTTACTGCTGTTGGCATATGGACTGTGACAGCATCAGTATAGGAAGGAGAATCCTGGAAAGTGCAGCAGTCAATATGCAGAATATAAATTGATACACTTCTTTGTACTCTCATAGCTGTTGTCTGCCAGACTGAAGCTGTTCAGACTTGGTTACACATCCCTGATAGCGCCTGGATGATATAGTAGGACTTGCTTTCAATAGACATTAGCTATCTTCTGTCAAGCCTTCCTACTGTCAAATCTTTTAACCTGTCTGTGAAACCTCACTTCCAGTAACCATGAGAATGTGAAGGGGCACTACCCTGCTGCAGGCTAAATTCCATGGAGAAATATTTCCCTATGACCAAACAGTTATGTAGTTACCAATGCACTGTCAACAACTGAGGACGATGAAAGATTCCCAGAATGCTCCTTAGACCTCTTGACAACTCACTGGTGGATGAGGTTTGCATTTTTTTTAAGCTTGTGCATTGCAAATGTTCAAGAGCTTTGCACTCTGAATCTGAATTAAGCTTTAATTCAGCCATATTTTTCTTGAGGAATGTGAGTTGTGGTGTGTTGGGAGTTGCTTCAGTACTAAAATATTTTTAAGAAAAAGAGTGATCTAATAAAAATCAATGCAAACAGTAGTTTCCATCACTACAAATGGACTGAGAAAAAGAAAAGGAAGGTTACAGTGATTTCACAGCCAAATCATACCAATTCCTATTTTTCAGTACATAAACATCTCTAAGACACCCTCAGCAAGCTTTCTATCTAATATTCATAGGTATTATCATGTACAAGCAAGTATGCAGTGTGTGGTACATTGCCCTTAACACTTTTTCCTCAAAAGCTAAGGTAGAGCTCATGATATTGTTAAGGAAACACTTCTCTGAAGTAGGAGATGTCAAATCATACTCACTCACCTCAGTCTGTGTCCTGACTCGACACAGGTCAAGTCAATTGACCTGCAGAGTCATTGATCTGCAGCAGAACTGAGGACAGAGCCCTGCAATGACTGCTCCAACATCCACCTTGAAGGGCCTTGTCACAGGCTGAGTGATTGCATGCAAACCAGCTCCCTGCTGGTCTGCAGCCCCTCAATCAGGTGTGTCTAACACAGAGCAGTGGAACAGGAAGGCACCATTTCACTTTGCTGCAATGCTCCTGTAGTTCTCTCCTGCCATTCATGGCTGAAGCCACCCATTCTGACTGAAACACAGATTTATTTCTGCCCTCCTTATTTATTGCCGGTTTCCTTGCTTGAGAAATGGCCACTTCCCTTCTTTGAAAGACATCTGGTGTTTTCAGCTAAGGGACATTCTTATCAATGGCACACCTTGCTGGACCACAAGAGGAAACTGCAGGCCTGTAAATATCCCTGTACTCTTGTCATTCTGCTCTCCAAGGACGACTCTGAGAGACAAGAAGCCTGACAGAGTCTGGACTGTGCTGGGAGGCAGAGCAAGGGGTGAGGAAAACCCACTGTGCTAGCTCAGGGGTCTCCTCACCAGAGCTGTCATACAAGTAATCCATAATTCCAAATGCACATTCAAGATACAATTGTGAATGCTTAGTTGTGTTCCTTAAGCAAGCCATGCGTCACATGGGTTTGCTTTGAACTGGAAGAGAAAATATAGGGTATTAGGCACCTGGGACTTTCCAATTAATGTAGCAATACATCACCTGGATCTCCCCCTGACCCGTTGTATTTTAATCCTGCTGCAAAATCTGAAGGAAAAGTTACAGTAAATTTCTGACAATCCCGCTGCATCAAAGGGGATCGCAATTCTACCACTCGACCATCAGGCAGAATTCTAAGAAGCTTTCCATTTGCCTCTCCTTTCCAAGGCTTGTGACAGAAAATGTCACAAAAGAGACACAAATGAGACATGGCAAATAGATTTGTAGAAATGCTCAGCTAAAAGATCTCCTCTAGCAGGTTAACAGGTCTCTGCTGAAGAAATAAGGAAAGCACTTCTACCCACAGTGTTAAACAGATGTGCTAGGAACAGATGCCTCAGAAATGGTAGGAGGTGTGGCCAGAGTAAAATTCTTTGTCATGGACACTCCCAAAAAAGAGGGAAAATACAGTTCACAATCATCTGACAGGAAACCTGCAGACCTCCACAGATTCTTAAAGTTTGTTCTAGATGCATATAGTACTCTGAAATTCATACTCTAAAAAGAAGGTCTTGAAATATAATAAGCTTCTATGAAGCTTTAAACTCGGGATCTACATTTATCACACTTTAAATACAACAGATGGGTCCACATAATTAGCAGCTTATCTGCATATATTTGTAGATAAGAAAAGAAAATGCTTAATGAGCAAGTAAGAAGCCTGTATTTTTCTAAAACTTCCAAGCCTTTGGGCCACAGCTCTATCTTTGCCCCAAATATAAGAATTCCACTGGCATCACTAGGAGCAGTGCAGGTGGAGGGTTCCTTAATCTTTTTTAAGGTGAAGAAGGCTTTCAGATGCCCTGCCTCCCCATCCCCACAATTTCTGCAATTCAAAATATGAAAGGAGAAGAAAGAACAACTTTAGGAAAGAATTAACCTTACTTCAAAAACTGTTAGACCATCTAGTTTTAACTTTTTTAAGCCTCCATTAATTACACAGAGCTTTACAGAGCTCCTGCTATGAACCTGACACACTCAGGTTTCTGTTGTAGCCAGCAGTTTTCAGAAGAAACAAACCATTTTTGCCAGTATGCCATGATTGATGTGCGGGCACAGGAAATACCAACGACAGATCATTTTACTTCTTTGCTCAGAGATCAAAATTACTCTTATCCAAAAAAAGGAAGAGAAGTCAAGAGATTATATGGGCTTATAAAAAAATGTATGAAGGAGAATTTCACCTTGATTCCTGAACATTCAACTTTCTGTGCTTTAAACCAACCACGATTTCAGCTCTGATATCACCAATATTTATACACTGACTGAAACAAGACTATCATTTGTTGACTTTAATTTATGTTTCCTTAAACTATTTAAGCAACTGAACCAAAAGTCACACACCAATGAACAAGTCAGGTGAGAGGTAAGAAAATAGATATAAAGGTGTCTTACCCTTAGTCAGATGGGAATAATACCCACCTGAATGTCACTATTGCTGAACTATGGCCCCAAGAGCACTGTGAAAAGGTAGGAGACAAAAGCTTGTGGGCTGTTTAGAAAATTCCATGGGTGTGAGAAGGAAACATTCCTGATAGCTGGGGAAAGAGGCGGGGACAAATGAGTGGAACCAATTAAATGAGGCCAATCACTCTTGTAAATCCTTTTAAGTTTGTTCTTCTTGTTACGGCTCTATATAGCGCAAAAAAAGTGAGCACTTTGTATTTTAACTTGGAAATTGGGCCAGTCTTTTTAAGCAATATTTTAGTAAAAAAAAATTATACTTGAAATTCTGAATGTGATCGTTTCTGACAAACTTTGGAAGGAAAGTCAGACGTAAAGTTCAGATCTGAATAATGCAATTACTGAGCAGCAGGTACAAGCAGTTATAGACATAACGTGCTGAAGATGATTAAAGCCAAAAAGACGTGTCCTCAGCTTCAGCATGGCAATTCTTCTGCCATTTTTTTTTATTTCAAGAAAATTAAACTGGCACTGTAGGCCAATAAGAGGGAAACTATTCCAGGGAAACTGGAATAGTTATGGCTAGAATACTTTTTCTTTTCTTTTCTTTTCCTCCCCCACCTTCCTCCCTCATCCTCTTTTGTTCTCTCCCCCTCTCAAAAATTTCTTTTTAGGAAATTGTACAAAAAGAGCAACTGAACAAAAGAACTATCATTTCAAACTATATCAATAACAGGTTCAATAGCTTTTTGTCACTTATTCAGAAGAATTTGAATCTATTAAAAATCTGTGACTTTCAATGTACTGAAATTTTATAGGATTAAAAAATCTGAAATTTTGCATTGTTTTATGTCAGTACTTTTCATCCCTGATTTTATTTCAAGAAATAAATGATAAATACTATCTTTTGCATATTAAATGGTTTGATTTTGGAGAGAAACTAAACATATTGACAATGATATACTCTTTCTAAGGAACAGAAGAAACTTCAGCTGATCCACCACAAGAACCCACTACAGAGTTTAATGGGGTATTAGCCAACACATGACAGTGCAGAGAGCGATGCTTTTGCTGAAACACAATTAAGGCACCCCTTTTCAATGAGAACCTTTTGACAAAGCCATGCATGAGCAGGAGTGCAGACTTATTTCAGGCCTGTGTTGTGCTGCATCTCTCCCTTGGTGCAGGGCAGACTCAGCTGAGTGATGATGATGGGGGATCCCAGAGGCAGCTCCCACTCCATACCAGTGATTACACACCTGTGTGGCCTTGCCTTTATCTCACTGGGCAGCAATGCGATCTCACGTGAGCATCCTCTCTCTGTTTGGCATTGGAAATGATGAATGAGTTGTTTTCTTGTAAGAACACCCTGTAGGAGCTGAAATTACTAAAAGGGGCGAGCACTGCAGAGACAGGGTCAGCCTGGAGTGCTGCACCTGGACTGGAGCTCCTCACTGCACACACAGCTCAGCATCCCTGGCATTTCACAGCAGACAAGATTATTTATGCTACTGCCTTTACACTGTTGGATCCACCAAAAGGCACCTGAAGTGATTCTTTGCAGAGCCTGAGTACTGTTCTTAGCAGGGTCATAACAAACCAGCAGCTCCCAGCACAGCACAGGTGCCAATGCCTGTGCATCAAAGGCCTTTCTCCAGGGCAGCCTTCTGTCTTTAAAAAAGTGGGTTTGAAAGGAGCTATAGTGGGTCACTGCCAAAGAATAAAAAGGACAAAATCATTCACTGTTCTTCTGTACACACGGATGCTGGTAATGTTACAAACCACATTTCAAAGTGAGTTGCAGCTAGTGAAAATACTTCATTTGCCACTTCACCCTCTGCTCTAAATTCCTATTGGCTCATCTTCTCTTTTCAGTAACAAAAGGAAAAAGCAGGTGATGAAAGCTGATGTAAAGAAAATAAAGAGAAAATGTCCCTTTGCAAAAAAAAAAAAAACCAAAAACAAAACTGCTGGGGAAAAAAAACATCTGCTGCTGGGTCTCATGTCTCCCCAGAGGAAAAGTTAAACTCATTTCTCCAGTGAGACACAAATAATGGTGAGAGGAAGGCAGAGACTCACCGTGTTATTTCACTAGGCAGAAACAGTTGTGTGACCCTCCCCAGTGACAGGCAGACACCTGGAGGGAGGGAGGCTTGCAGCAGCAGAACAGCCTCAGCTGAGCCAGCCTGCAGCTGTATGAATGGGGTTTTAGGGTCACAGAGCAGGGGGATTTAGTGGTAATTCCTCAGGATTGGGTTACAGCCTCTGCAACTTCACTCACCCCAGGGGTTCTCAAATCCACAATGCCATTTCCATGTCAGGCTAGCCAGAGTAGGCAAACACAAATTATAAAACCTTGTAAGGTGGCTCATTCTGCTGGCAGATATTCAAGTAGGTCTCCAGAGCAGACACCTCAAGCCCAGGCAGCTGCTACCTCTAAGCCTTGGACCTCCTTTTTCTTTTCCTGAAGGTTGCCATTCTCTTAGGCACACACACAACATCACTCAGAAGGTAAAATAACATCGTATGAACTTCCCAGCTGATGGCTGCTTGCTTCAGCTGGGTCTTGTTGTGACTCTCTGTAGCTCTTGGCTTCTTGGTCTGCTGCCATGTGGAAGTGAGATGATATTTGGGGACAGTTTCAGGAGAGCTCAGTCCCAGCACTGCCAAAGGCTGCAGAGGATACTCTGATCCTCATGAGGGCTATGGACACCTTCAGACACTGCCAAGTCTGTTAAAGAAGTGACTAATTAACCAGGCTCAAAATTATTTATAATCAGACTTCATTCAAAACCATGCCTTTACTTTGCTGACAACTGTCTGCCTTAACAGTGACTAAGTGACACTACAGCATTCACACAAAATCTTCATAGATCATGAAAAATGTACTTGAGAAAAGTTCCCATTGAAACAGGAAAGCAGTTAGAACCACCTGAAATGCCAAGTACAACAGAAATGAACTGCATCTATGAAGGAGCTCATAAGAGACACAGACAGCAGTTTCCAGAACTTCCATTTTTCATTATATTTTCCAGCCTAAGTTCAAGAGGCACAAATGACTTATCAAAAGGGATCAGACGTGAAGGAAATAAATAGTCCAGAACAGGCCAAGAAACAGCTTGTGGAAAATCAGAGTGCTTTACTCTGGTCAGTAAAGAACTGGCTAGTGAAATATTGATGTGGGACTCAAAAAAAGAAGAAGAAAAAAAAAGGATTTAAAAAAATAATGCATAGGAAAAATTTTGGAGGCTATAAAAAATATTGTCCAGAATACTTAGCATGTATAAACCCTCAAAAGCCCAAGATGCTGACAATGATGTTTGAACGAATACAGAGAAAGTTTTAGCATTCCCTTGCTGACTGATGCATTTTCCTTTCAGCATTCAGTTTCAACATAGACTGGAGAGTCATTAAACGTCAGGAGAGATCCTGTTTTGGAAATGAAGATGTCTGTGTGGGTGTAAGATTAAATGTTCTCCCATCTTTCAAATGACTCAGTGTCTGAAAGACCCAAATGCAATATTTTGGTTGAAATGCTGTTTAATCCAAGCCTAGCCATAATTTTAAGCATTCATAAAGATCTGCAAGAGGACAAAGCCTGCTATCTGTCATTCTACTGACTTAGGTGATTTTACATCCCTTCTGTTCGGCTCTTGGTTCCCTTGGCTGTGTCGTCAAGATTAAGCAGAACAGCACAGACAGCAGGATTTTATAATATCCTTGACATGGCTGCTACCACCTCTAGTTATTGTTGGAAAGCTATTTGTCTGAAGCCTCAATCTGTTCAGCAAATGACAAAAACATGAAGCTGGAAAAAGGAGAGCAGAAGGAAATTTTCTGCAAAGAGCATGAATTGTGGTTACGGGGTGCTGCTGGTGTATTCAGGATTTGAAGTACTGTGTGGGATTACACGTGGGCATGGGTCTACAAGGCTTTATTCAGTTTTAAGGTGCCTTGTATCAGAGCAAGAATTGCAACAGGCACACAGTATAAAGAAGCAGGTAAAAATTCACTGCATTTATTCGAATTGGACTAAAATTTTGAAAGGATTACTTTTTATTTGAAGACTTTGTGTCAAAGGACCTAAAGCAACTTCATGCTGGATCACATGTCATCTGTCACCCAACAGCCAGCACAAAGCTCAGTGTGCACCTTGGCAAATTCAATAGGAATATGATCATCCCGTCCTGGATCCCCCTGGTACAGCCAGGTGACTTTGCAGTGCAAAGATCCAGAATTAATGAACATGGAATGGTGGTCTGGTTTCTTTTCCAATAACTAATTGGTGAGGAGCAGAGCTGCTCCCCCAGAGCCTGTTGGGACATGCATGCTGCATCAGGCATCACTAATGAAACGAAGGGGGCTTAACAGGCTCCAGCTGAACCCAGGCCTGGCATTAAGTGCTCAGACTGTGAAATCAGCTTTCCTGAGAAGATCCCACCAGCCATGAGGCACCATAATCACTGCTCACTTTTGAAATTATTGCCCATGGGTTGTGACCTCTGGATTTCAGAAAAAACCACCTGTGACTGTGATTTGTGGTGAGCGTCCTCTACCCAAACCATTGCAGGCTGTGGAGATTAGAACAGCATGCCTCACAAACTCAGCAATTCCCCCTCGAGGTATTTGATGGATGGAGTGTATTCTTGTGGCTACAGCGTGTTGTTAGGTGGAATCCACCAAACTCCAGCAGCTACTAATACTCAGAGTAGCAGAGAGGGGACTGCAGGCATGAGGCCAGAGTGGAGGAAAGCCAAGCCCAAGCCCCTGACGTTCACAGCTCTGCATGAACTGCTGCAGGCATGCAAGGCAATGCTGCTGCCCCAAAGAGAGACTCAGGGAGCTGCCACCACCCACTTGTAAAATCCCAGCCCTTCCCCAGGCAGCAGCTCCAGGGCTGAGCTGCACTCCTCTTTCCCAGCTGGAGACAGGGGTGTGCTGCAGACCTTACCCAGCCTGCTGTGGGAAGGCAGTGCAGACTGGGGGCTCAGTCCCACAGACTGTGAAGCTCAAAAGTCATGGGGCAAGCACATTCTGAAACAATTACAGTTTCCTTTCTCCAGGGAACAAGGCTCTCAAATGCGGTATTACCTTTCTTCCAGCAAACCCCATGATATTTATTTGCTGTTACACAGAGTATACATCATCTACATGAATCTAGTGCTAAACAGTGTTACAAAATGAAAAAGCAGATGATAGTGTTGTCCAACAGCATTAAGCTATAAAATGAAGGCGGTTTTGTCAAGTAAGTAAAGCACCAAAATTGAAAATTAAACAGTTCTGCAATGAAAGTGCAGCAAGAGACAAACAATTATTGAGTAATTATTTCCAGCAGGATTACGTGATAATTGGCCCCTGAATCAAAAATTAAAACATCATTGACTCGTTAAAAACTATAATAAATCAAGTGAAGTAAAAAATATGATTTGTTGGGGTATTTTTAGTATTTGTCAATAAAACAAAAAATCCCAGATAAATTTACTTCTGTGTCAACACTCTGAATGACAAAAAGCTCATTTTTTGGCAGATTCACACAAGAGTAGAGCCAATAGCCCATCAGTTCACACATCCAACCAGGGCACCTCAGCAGCAGATTTTGTTCCCTCCATGACTCCCCTGCTCTGTGTTGAGGTCAAACCTTGTGAGTCCCTGGGCTTGGGCTTGCATGGAAGAAATAACTATTCAGTGAGACAAAGAGTGAGAGGGGAAACTCCTGTTTTTCCATCTAGCCCAACAACTATTTAAGTACTTCATATTTAATAAAAGTTACCACAAGTAGGACAGAAACCAGCCCCCCAAGGAATGGTTTAGCTTTCCCAGGGGACAGAAGCTTGTACCCCTCTGGCATCGAGGGTAACACCTGGTTTGGGCTCTCACTATCCCCCCCTTGGTGACCCTCATCCTGAAAACATCTTCAGCAATCTCAGGGCAAGCTCCCAAATACTTTAAGGATGACTAAAAGTCATGCTTTTCAACACAGCAACTACTGGGGGGGGAAGGGGTAGGAGGGATACTGCTTGGTGCAGAGGCTTGCACAAACTGGACTGAGTGCTGCATGGCACTAATTTTGTCATCATCCGGTTCACTGGCTGCTGGGCTTTCATTAATCAACAAGAAACACCATGCTCAGGTAATTTGGAAAAGTCAATTTGTTTTGAGTTTTATTTGCTTGGAAACAACCCTGGATGAGGAGAACAGCATGGCTAGAGCAAGTTTTAAAAACAGGCTTTCAACAGCAACCCCTGTTGTCAGGTGTCAGACAGCAGGGGAGTCCCATGCTAATGCCTTTTACAAGCAAATCCTCTCCCCTCGCTGCAATATCTATCTGTATCACTGTTATTGCTTTCCTGACAATTCCTCTGTCTCTCCAAAGAGATAATTGAAATGTCCTGCTGTTTTCCTGAGTTTGTCCTTTGAAGCCCATTAAATCTTACTCAGCTATGTATACCTTAGAGAAAATAACTGCTATGCCATGATTAATCATCTCAGATCCTGGCTTATTTGGGAGGTGGAGGTGTACTGAGAATGACTGAGGATGTTGAAGGGTATTAAAGCAAATTGAACAAGAAGGAGAAAAATGAAAGCCCCTGTGCACTAACTAGAAGAGGGGAAATAAACAACTGAAAACAAGGATTAGAAAAAAAGGAACCACTACCCAAACAGAACCTCTTCCTACTACTTGCACAATGATGTCACTGAATAGCCCACTGATCTTAGGGAGAAGGTGAAAAGGAAAACACATGGAAATGATTAGTCACATGAAGGAAGACACTTGGATAAACAGTGATGAATACTGTGTCAGCAGGGGAAGGCAGTCTATAAGGGAAGGCAGAGCTTCTATGTAAAAAAGGAAAGGAGTAAATTATATTATTAAACTCTCATACTTAAAATTAAGAGACAATAATAAGTTTGAGGATTAGAATCCTCTCCTTTAAATAAACCCCCAAAAATCTGAAAAGGATATTGGTCTAATTGTGCCTTACTTTTAAATATCCTGCATCCAAGCAACTATCATCCTAATTGACTTTGAAATTCCATTTTCAAGCAAAACCCGCTGTTGTAACAGCTGCTTCTGGAAAATGTATGTGCCTGAAATGGCATATACCTGCTATGCTGTTCCAGTGGCAGTGATCTAGTAGGAAAGCCACTGTGGAGTTAGACCAGATGGCAAGACAGAAATAGGAAGTCTCTGCAATTTCTTTAAATAAAGAACAACTAGGGGAAAAGCAGAGAAAGCTAAGAAAAGCAAAGTGCAGAAAAAAGAAAAAGAGAGAGCAAAGTAGCAAATGTGGATAATGTGGATAATGAAAGGAAATGCAACTTGAAATCAATGTGAGACAATCACTCCTTATCTGCACACAATTAACAGATAACATGGACATCAAAGGCAAACTCTGCTTTTTGCAGTTTGCATATGCTTGTTAACACAGATTTCTTCATTCAGTAACTTTTCCTCAGTTTGACTTTTCAGATAGCATCCTATGGCTTTTCTGCCAGTTATTGGAAATGAGAAACCACTAAATCCTATTTTTTGTTTTCAAGGTTCCTCTTGCCCTGCTTTCCTTGTTAGGTAGTTTTCACACAAAACTTTCACTCTCACAAGAAGTGCTGCTGTACAGTAATTTAAAAGGTATCTTATAGGACCAAGGTCTGAATTCCTTATCCCATACACACTTGTGGTGCCACAGAAGGAGATGCAGCCCATGTCAGACCAAAGTATCAATAAGGGGTTCAAAAGTCCAACACAAACCTCCTCTGAGGTGCTGTGACCTTGTCTTCTTAAATCTTCTTGTTTAACCTCTTCTTTATGGAGAGACCTCCACAGCCCCTTGTTTTTATAGTTACTTTTTAAACAGTGCCCAGTGGCCCTGAGAAGTCCCAGCTCCAACCAAAGGTGTGCCTCCACTGCTCCCAGCGCAGATTGGAGCAGCAAGGGTCACTGCCAGCCCTGACCACGCCGTGTCTGGCACAGGGCCAGCACCTTTTGCCTTGTTCTGCTGCCTTCACAAGGGGCCTGGGTCCTCGGTCACAGCCGTGTCAGAAAATAGGATCATATTAAAAGGCTCAGGACTGGTGCCAAAAGGATCCACAAACTATTCCGAATCCCTGCAATCAGTTTAAATATCACAAAAGAGCAAGCTGCATCCTAATCTACATGCCCTCTCCCTCTTCATTTATTTTACATTCAGCAATACATTCCTTAAGTTACTGTGGAAATCCTTTCTCTGAGCACCCTAACTAATTAATCCCTCTGCAAATGGATAGTGTTGGTCCAGAGAAACTGCAAATATGGTGCTTGTCAGTCCACTTGATTGCGCCTGATATATATGGCAAAACCTCAACTTCTTGGTCACAGTTGCATCAAAACTTAGACAAATTAAAATCCTCTTGGAGTTACAGGGGAAATATGCCCAAGGCCATAAGCAAGCGTATAAAAATTATTTTGATTTTATTGATTCCCTGAACTGGCACTTAGTCCCGTGCCTTTCAGAGAGGCGCTGCCATTGCATATTACAAGCATGTCTCTGCTTTGGTTTCACCTTCCCCTAAACAGCAGCTGCCTTGGCAGTAAGCAGAGGATGTAAAACATGAATCCTACCCTGCAATGGGCACACATCAGAAAAAAGGCATTGCCCCCACCAGCCGTCATGTCACAGCTTTCAAGAAGTCCCAGGAACAACAGCATTTTGAGGCCAAGAATTGTTAAATGATTAAAACTCAACCAGATGAACTGTGCAGCAGAAGCAGCAGCCTCTGTGGAAAATTCACGAAGGTTATCCTTTGAAAATGCTAATCAAAAGAAAAATGATTCGCTTTGGTACCAGCCACTCTTTAAAATAACAAAGAGTGTGCTCATTTGGATTGCAAGACTATTTGTGTAAAGACAGGAAGAACATGGGCTTAGCATAATGATGAGGTCATGTTGTCAGAAGCCAGCCCAGACAAACGTGTCCCCAGGGGCCACCAGTTTAAGGCAACAGAAAGCATCACCATGCTGGACTGCAGGGATTATTTTTTTGCTCTGCAAACAGCACGCTCCACTCTGCATCAGTGAAAACTTTTTCACCATTCAGCAACACGTGGGCTTTGGCACTGCAAACTCTATGACTTTCTCGAAACAACAATGAATAATAGATGTTGTTGATAGGCACAACAAGAAGCATGTGTTCAGTGTTTCAACCAAATATAGCGGGCTTTGACATCCAGGACTCTAGCTGGGGGCACTTGCCAAAAGAGAGAAGACATTATCTTTGTTTTCTAGTTGTTCATCATGATATTCCCAGCTTTCTCCACACTTGTTGTTCTTAAAGCTGCTACCAATGAGTAGAAGAGAAAGAAAACCCTACTTGCAGATCAGAACTTGACTGGTATTTGGAAACTACTTTTAATACTGAGCTTCCACAGAGAGCATTCATTTCTCAGAATGTTCACAGCCAAAGCCTGACTTCACCAATTGTCCAAGGTTAAAAGCAGGTTTAAGTGCAAAACTATTAAAATATATTACTGTACGAACAAGTATTACTGGGAGAGTGCAGTCCCCAGAAATATATCTCTGCAGACATGAGGCAGTGTCATGCTAAGGGCTGCCCAGAGGCTGTGAGATCTCCTTTCCTGAAGGTATTTAAAACTCACCTGGACACAGCCTGAACAACCTGCAGGAATTGTTTTGAGCAGGGGCTTGGGCTAGAGACCTCTAGAGGTCCCTTCTCATCCCTGCAAGCCCGTGCCTCTCTTAAGCCAGGCAGAACTGAGCACCTGCACCTCTGCAGAAGTATCTGTTTAACAGCAGAAGAAACAGAAGAAACAGAGAAGGTGCCACTTCAAACAGGAAAAGCAATTACATGTTCTGATTCCATATGAGCACAGTGTAGGTGCTAGCTGCATGTTACAATTCAAGGAAGCACATTGCCAAGGGCTGGAGCAACATACCCAAACCCACACAGTAAAAAGAATGTATAGTCCTGAATCTCAGGGCTTTTCAGTTGATGACCTTGACCTTAGTCCTTTATTCCATGCTATATCAGAAGAATCAGGGATTATCAGAACATGACAGTTAAACAGGCAACAGTTCGTATTTTGATCTCATTCAAAAGAGTTGTTTGAAGTGATTAACTTATTTCTGCATTGCAATTTCATTCACATACAGTGGAAAGGTGCAGCATTCTATAAAATGGAAGCAATTAGAGCCTGTGCTTTTTTCCAACTAAGTCACTTCCATCTCCTTCTAAGGGAATGTAAACCAGAATTAAGATGATTCTAGGCAGAAAAAAATCGAAACACCAACACTAAACTATAACAGCAATTCATACTAGCTGGCTCTAGATGAGGTACTGAATTCAGATGATGAAGTCAATTCCTCTATCAAAGGGTCTTATTAAACTGGAGTGTGGGAATACCCTCCTGTGATAAAAGCACATATTAGTCAAGAAATAACTTCCAAGGATGGCTGCTGCCAATGAGCATAAATCAAGAACTGCAATTGATTAACTAATTTAAACACTAAAGGCAGCTTTGGTTGCTATGGCAATGAAAGAAAGGTCAAAACCCTGATGACCTTGGAGGCTCATGATCCTCTGGGGATTTCAGAACCTAGTCTGGAAATATATTAAAAGGTATAATGCTAGCCAGATTGCCTTGTAATAGCTTGGCTGTTTTTTCAGCTGGAAGACAGACTTTGCAGCATGTTTCACACCAGTCTCCAGTGTGCAGCTAGCTCTGACTAGCTGATATCTTTTCAGCATCAAAAATCAGCTGGGACATCTGAAAGCCTGAAACATTTCCTTTGTGCTCCATTGTTGGCGGGTTACTACTCTCAAATTTCAGTTCTCTTTCTCATCGAGGACTTTATTATGAAGTTCTTATTGCTAAGTTAGCTTCCTGGATAGCTGCTCCTAAATTCGTTGTACTTTTCATCCTACATACTACTTAGAGGTTTGATTCAGAGCCTTTTGATGCATAAAAAGCCACTGTAGAAAGTGGGAAAAAAAAGCAGCACCTGAAATCCCAGAAGAAACCAACACAGGCCACTGAGCTCAGTGATTTGCTGTATTGGCAGCACCTGAGGATGTGGCCTGTGATACTCAGGAAACCTCCTGGCCAAATGTTACACCTGGCTGCTGTTTGACCTCCACTGTCTCCAGAAGGACTTTGTTAGGATCCTCCTGCTTTTACCCACCCAACCCAGACAGCAGCAAGGAACCCAGAAACTCTGCCTGTATTGTGTCCAAATTCAGCTACCACTGAATTACAGGTATCTGTGAGAAGCAAGCAAAAATGAAATGACTGTGTGACCACAACAGCCTTATTGTGTAAAGCATTTGCCAAATTTCAATAATTATTTAGACAAGCCTATTAGCCTTCTTTTGGAAAACATGCTCTTTATTTCAGGACATACTAAACAGTCATATGGTTTGTGTTTGAGTGTAAACACTGATTTTTCTTGTCAAGATGGTAGACAGTTTTTTCTGAAGACAAAACTACTCCTGTGCAGAAGGGCTCTGCTGTTTCAAAATAAATGCTGTTTCTATGAGGAATTTGTCAGAACACCAAGAATAGCTGTTATTCCCTATTGCATTTGTAAAGACTCAGATTACATTCCAATCCTACTTTTTAGAAAATATCAAAGCATGCTTTCCTCAGTTTTTAATTAAGATGTTTATCTGTAATTGGTATTACATTAGTACCGTATTGTACGTTAACCAAGGTAGAATCCACATTTGTTCTGTCTAAAACCACAGGCACCAAAATTGCCAGCTGCAAACTGGCAAAAACCTTGAGACAAACGCATTCTTGATCATTTGTCTTTAGACTAGTCCACTAGTCCCTCAAGCTTATTTATTTTTATTGGTTTTTAAATATTTTAAAAGCAGATCAATTAATTTTAGGTGTGTTCTTCTTACCTACCACGGGGTTACTACAGATTTCACAAAGAGTGTAGGAAAAGTCATATTTGATGGGCATCACAGAGCAAAGCAGGACAAGAGGGAATCAGTCAATTCATTGGCTGAATGTAGTTGAAAAGACTCATGGTTTGAGGATGGCACTTGAAGCTTTGTGTTACAATGACACTCTAGATAGTGCCTGATTCACCTTCAGCATGCAGGCACAGGGCATCAGAGAGCATCAGTTCAGCAGGAGAAGTCCCTTACTTTGTTGAAAGGAAAGCATCCAGTTGGCTGGCTTTGCTCTTCCTAACTAGAAAACACTCTGGGTCAGCTCCACAGGACATCAGGCTCAGTTGAATATTAAGTATTTTAATGGCCACATGTCTTCATCCTCTTTTTTCTGCCCTGAGTCCATGACAGCTTTTGTGACAGTTGCATACTATTTATTTATGTGAGAGCAGATTATGGCCCACTTGGGAATGTCAGTTTTGATGCACAGAGCTCACTCTGCATTGCTCCAGCAAAAGCAGAAGTATTGAGCTTTCCACCATAAAACTGGGGGGTGCTGGAATAATTCACCCATAAAATTCATTGCTATCAACATATCTACAACCTTTGACCTTACTGCACAGTATTCATATGCTATAAACCTCATCTCCATCCACAGGAGAGCTGCTGGCCCTGAGGGAATCAAGTTTTCCCTGATAACCACACAGACATCCACTTCTTTTTCCTTCTTCAGAGGAGGGTGTAGTGGTTTGACCCTGGCTGGATGTCAGGCACCCAACAAAGCCACACTATCACTCCTGTCCTCAAGTGGATAGGGGAGAGAAACTCTAACAAAGGTTTGTGGGTTGTTCATGAGAGATCCCTCACCAAATACCATCACAGGTAAAACAGACTCAAAATGGGGATACTAACTGAATTTATTACTTACAAAATCAGAGCAAGATAATGAGAAGCAAAATAAATCTTAGAAATGCCTTTCCCCTACTCCTCCTCCATCCCAGCTCTACCTCCCACCCCAGCAGCAGCAGGAGAAGGAGAATGGGGGTGGTCAGTTCATCACAGGTTGTTCCTGCCAGAGGGGAGAGCCCTGTGCATGTGCCTCCCCATGCACCCTGTGGTGTGGTTTTACCAAGTAAAGGGTGAGTTTGTGTAACATTTAATAGTCCAATTTTCTTCAGACTTTTTCTTAAAATACATTTGGTCACTATAACTGTTAAGCTGCAGGTCACTGAGTTTCATGAAGACATTTTGGCTGTCATTAAATAGTTTTACCTAATTTCACGTTCCAGAGGTGTTCCCTGAGCCAAAGTTTGCACCCAGTTCAATGAGAACATGGACAGAGGGTTGAAGCCCACCTGCAATCCCACCTGGCCCAGCATCCGGCTGTGGTGGCCTCAGTGGGGACAGACATTCAATGCCACTGCATCCAGGCAGGTGCTTAAATAAATAAGGAAGGAAGCCCAGCCCAGATCCCACACACCCTTGTCTGTCTAGGATGGGTTGAGAGCCAGCCCACTGTCTCTTACCTCCCCTAAGCTTGAGCTGAACAAGATGCTTTTCACAGAGCCCAAGAGGAAAGCTGCGGATGAACTGGAAGCTGCTTCTTGTGGGGAACTGGGAGACAAGGGAAATGACAGGGGATGATGAGGCCAGGTTGCATTTTTAGCCTGGGCACCAACTAATTTTTCTCTAAACATTTTATGTTTTGCAGCGCTCTTTGCCTCTCGTTCTTTTGTAGCCAGTATGGAAAAGTTACATACACTATTTATTACCACGGACCACCCAATCACTTTTGTTTGACAAATATGGCCCTCTCAAGAAGTCAGACCCAGCAGGGAGTAATTCTCAGTTGTTTGCAAGTATTTAAAAGAGCTTCTGGTTTGATAAAGGAAATATCAGCACTACAAACCCTCTTTTGTCTAGAGCATTGCCTCAGTCCCACCAGCAAAACTGGCTCATGCATATTATCCTTAACTCCATAATTCCTTGACATGATTCCGTAACCCTAAGCAAAAGCAACACGCTACAATCCATGGTTGGACCTTACCCCATCAGCTCCAAATTGTTGTAATTTATCACTAACCCCAGGCAGTCCAAGTTTAATCCATTCGATATGCAGACTGACATTCACAGTCATGGAATATTTGATGGGTTTTGCCAGAGTTTCCCATTTTCAGAATACGTTTGTGCTATACATTCAGCTAGGAAATCATGGTAATAATATTAAGACAAAAGCCATCTTATGCAGTTTGGGCACAGGCCAGTTTATACAGCAGAATCTGATGTGTCTAAGCCTTGATTGATACTCACTACATAAATTCCCCTAGTAATTAACCTGGACTAATAACTCCCAGCCATGCTTAGGAGACCACCCTCTTGCCCTCCACAGCTACAGACTCATCATTTAAATGCTTTAGGGGCTGCTCCTGGCAGGCTGGGTAGGAACGAAAGCATAAACATTTCTGAGAGTGAGGGAGAAGGTGGTGAGGAATGAAATCACATATCAGTCAGCCCCACTTGATCTCTTATTTTCGTAAGAATGGTATGTCTAGTTCATTTTGCCGATGTGAAATAGAAAAGAAGATGTGGGATATAGAGGATGAATTGATGATGGTGAGAATGGAGGAATTGCAAATGACAAGACAAAGCAGCTCTGGAAATCTCCTTGACCAATTTGCCTGCAGCACTCTGGCAGGTTTGATTCTCCATTATGCTAGAAATTTCATCCTACTCTGACAAAATAAGTGAGCTTTGCTAACCACTAAGATGCTGCATTTTTAGAAATATGAAAATCCAAGAAGAAAGAAAAATCCCAAAGGTATTTAAAACCAGGAGAAATCGCCCTTCTGCTACCTATGCAGGGCTCCCCTCCCTTCTTCCCTCTCTCTCTTTTGCTGTGCCTTCTTAAGGAGCAGACACAAGGAGCAAAGAGAATAAAGGCTGTCATGCTTATGGTCCTCAGGATAAGGAGTGCATCAAGGGCATAATTGGAGTGTGCTGCTCTCCTGTTACTTGTTTTCCAAAGCCTGTAGAAAGATAAGCATAAATTAGAGCAGCTCTGAAGTGGCTATCTTCATATCAGGGCTGACAGTCCTTGCAATACTCTCTGGAAAACACCGGACCCAAGAATTTCCCGTGGCAGCTTATGCTATCTTTACCTTTCCATGGCTTCCTCTAGCACAAACACAGACAATTCCCAGCGCACTTAGCTCACCAGTGTACGGTTTGTGATTGGGAGGGAATAAAAGAGACAATAAAGGGAAAAAAAAAGTGCTTTAAAATGCACTCCAAACATACTTTAAAAGCATGAACACTGGATTTTGTTCCTTTGTGCTCACCAGCCTCCCAGGCCAAGCCACAGCACTGTGCAATCCATATGGTTAAACCAGCAAGCAGCAACGTGCGTGTGGAAGAACAGGGAGCTATTTGGAACGGTTTTGAGATGATCCTCCTACAGATGGGTCTCTGAAACAGATGCAGTGGGACAGAAGCTCTTCCTAAACTGTAAGACAAAAATTAGGGATTTATTGGGTCACATCAAAGACCTCCTTAGTTTCCCATCTGGCCATCAGAGAAGAACAGAGCAAGTTACAGACCCTTCTCCAGATCATTCCTCCAGGCTTGCAGACTCTGCAGCTCAAGGACTTTCTGAGCCAGAGGCAATGCCCTTATACTTGACAGCCCTTGGGGGATTTTCCTGCCATGAATTACTCTCATAAAAGAGACAGTTCAGCATTTTAAGCAATTCTAGGCACATTTCTCACTACCTGGGTAAAGAAACACCTCCTTTTGTTTGTTTTGAACTCACTGCCTGCTAATACTTTTTGATGCCCTTCAGTTTTTCTAATGAATAGGAGAGACTTTTATTCACTTTTCTTTCTTTTACTTTTTTTTAAGTCTTTCACATAACCTTTTCAATAACCTCTTTTCCAGGCTGAAAAGTCCTACCTACTTAGCCCTTATGTAGAAGCTATTCAGTAAATTTTAGCACATATTACAACTTTTATTAAACTCTACTTTTTTCTTTTTTTTTCACATTCTAGTCCATGTTTTTAGGGAAGAAGGGGAAAGAGAGCCAATATTAAACACAATATCCACAAACTGTGGAAACCACAGTCTAAGTGAGGGTCTGTATGCCCTGGCATCTTTCTCCCACACAGAATCTGGACTGAGCCATCCCAGCCCCTGCATTGTAATTATGCTTCCAGGACCTGAACAGTCAACTATGTTTAATAGAAAAACATTATACCAGTTCCTGAAGAGGTTTAACCCATCTCCCTCTTAGCTCCAAAGAACTTTCTGGTACCCTTTGGATCTTCCAGTGGCTGTGGTATTCTCAGTAAAGCTCTGAAGGACCCCCAGGAAGCCTTAATACTTCTTCAGGCTTAGCACCTTCTGGGTTCCCTCTGTGGTACAGTTGGTCCATCTCTCCTCCAGACACACACAGATCATGCCCCCTCCACACTTGTCTACCACCCATCCAGTATTATACTATATTATACCTATATTACATTTCAATATGCTTCATAACCAAGCAACGTGAAAGCTTCCCTGAAATCTTTTTATTCTCTTCCCAAAAAATCTACTCAGCTACAAAGAGGTTCCCATTGCTGCCCACACCTTCCTCTCCTCTCCTCTCCTCTCCTCTCCTCTCCTCTCCTCTCCTCTCCTCTCCTCTCCTCTCCTCTCCTCTCCTCTCCTCTCCTCTCCTCTCCATTCCATGCAGGTGCAGTTGCTGAGGCAATCTTCCTTACAAATGAGTGAGTGTCTGCTGAAGGTGTTCCAAAGCATTATGGAGAGCTGGGAATTAACAAAAGCAGAAAGTGCAATAAAATAGTATATACAATATATGAAAAATATTGATTGTGTAGCTGACATTAAAATGTCTTCAAACTATGTTTTTTCTATGCTTGGAATTGCCCATCACCTGATTTTGGACACAGCTTTTGTTGTTCAACTTTCTTTTTGCTGTTTGTGATCAGCTGTGTATGCTTGTGTTTGCCTCAGTGCTGTCTTTCAACAACACAGATGAAAGTCTGTCAGAGCATTAAGTATCATCAATTATCACTGTGGCTATATAAAGAGATTTGAGGGCCCTGGGTCTGTTAGGATTTTTACATTTAATTGTGTTCACCTTGAGAAGGAGAGTTACACAACTACTCCACTTCCATGCAGACAGGATTTCTTATAAGCAGGAACTAGCACTTTGGGGGGTTCATTTGCATAAAGCCTTATTAATAAAAGCAAAATAATTTGATCAAAATACTGGCATTCTAATGAAAGAAGGTTTGAATGTTATAAGTAATGTGGACTCCACCTTGACAAATCATCTACATTCTTTCTTGTTAATTTAGCATTGTAATAAAAGGCAATGGACTGGGGTTTTGTTTTGGTTTTTTTTTTCTTTTTTCCACTGGGTTGTAATAATTCACAACTGATTTTTTATTTCCTTTCACATAGTGCCCTGGAGCTGCCTCCAACTTTTCCCCAGAAGCAGTAAGAATGTGGATCCTTTGTTACGCAGAAATAAACGTAATATTCATCATCCAGTGGTGCGATTGGTGTGTGGCCATTCAGACTCAAGGCAGCCTCTGCATTCCCTCCTCACTCTGAAGATTGGTTTCCTCTCCTGTATCACCAGCAGTTTGCACTGTCCTCTGTGAGACTGGGAATAGAAGCATCACTGCCTGTAAGGGACTGCTCTCTCCTCTATCACAAAGAAACCAGGTTCTGGGACATGTGGAACCCGTAGCAAGAGGGGCACAAGCACCTAGAAGACACGAGTCCTCTTCTTTGCAGCAGCTGAAAGACAACATGCTCCCCAAGGGCCTCTTTGGAGATACAAGGCTAAAAATGACCTCTGGCTGCCATGGACTCACAGCAGCGTGGCTGGTAAGGGCACACGGATCCAAACCACCACTGTCTTTGGGAGCTGGCTTCTGCAGGACCTCCAGCTGGCAGTCAGATGGTGGGTTCTGACCCCAGTGCCCAAAGACTGTAGTGAAGTTCTCCTTGCTCCTTTTCACCTGCACCTGCCAACACTCACTTTTAAGAAGTCTCCGTGGAATCTCCTTAGGCTCTGAACAAAGAGAACTCTACATCATGACTCCACACCAGATAGGCAGAGTAATTGATCACTTTAATTTGCATCACTCCTTTGTCCCATCTCTCCATCCTGCCATTGCAGGTAACAAACCTATCACCATTTAAAGCTAAAGGGTTAACAATATCATGCATTTCAATCCACATTTGACACCCAAATAAATAGACTTCACAGTAGGGGCAAGGAACAGAGGAGATTAAAAAGGCTCCACACCTCCAAATACCAAGTGTCTTTGATTTAGGGTTTTATGACATTTATGACATTATGGCAATGTCAGGTTTTGGATTAAAGGTGCCTGAGTCCATAAACTCTGGAGAGGAAATATTCTCACTGGCAAACAAAATAGAGCCAATGGAAGAGAGCAAAGAGAGCATGAACCTACTGCCACAGTGAAAAGATCTTGCCTCCCCTTATACTTAGGCTTGATACACCATTTCAGTAGTGAATAACAGCTGTAAAACCTCAAAAGTATACTGCTCAGGACAGGAACTTACATTCTATAGGAGGGAAAACAATATTCAGCTCATAACTAACTGAGTATGGAATTGCTCCCTAACATTGAATTCACAGTGTTGAAAACAAGTTAATCTCACAAACAAAAGACAAGGCTAAAGCATCTCATCCCTGTGCCGTTACTTGTGATAAATGTATGTGCTCTCGGCCTTGGCAATACAGTGCACTCTCCCCAGATGAGTAATATGCTCAAACAACCAGCCTTGGAGACAGGAAATGGATAATTTATTTTATCTTTATTTAATGGTCAGCAAACAACACATTACAATTAAACCAGGTCCCATCTTTCATGCCATGCACAAGGACTTTAATCTCATGGGTCTACACTGTTAAACAAGAGGGAAATTTCTGAGGAAGTTCATTAGTAGAAATGACCTTTTACAAATGAATTAAAATATATGTGCACTGGCTGAGACTACAGCTTGGAACACAAGTTCTTGCAAGGGATTAAGAAACTCCTCTGCTCCTTATTTTCCTCCTATAGGTTATGAAGATGCAGAATTAAAGATGTCCCTCCCTTTACAGATCTTGCAGACAGTCAAGAATGGGAACAGGTAAAGAAGCCTTCAAAGCTAATGGCCAGTAACATGAGATTCTTTACTGTTCATTCAGGGCATCAGCAAATTGCTTCCCAGGTGCCTAAACATAATAATTACTTCTTCTGGGAGATGCTGCTGAAGGCTATGGATGCCTGCTCACAAGACTACAGATTGTGTCCATACAAAGGGTCAAAAAGAGAAGAGAGGCACCAGATAATGTGACCTTTTGACTACTCCCAAACTGCTCTTTTCTGCAGAATTTGCAGATCCATCATTTTTAAAATGTTTACTACAGGCAAAACTTCAGGAAGGGGTTGGGTCATCAGCTCCACTTTCATGGGAAAAGTTAGGAAATAAACATCCTCTTAGGCTTCCACCACGAACAGTAAAAGCATATGGAGAAACACTAAACATATTCATTTGTTACAAGTAAAAAATATCCAGGTTTTGTGAAAGTAGAAAAAAGCCAAAACCATGTTGAAAATCCCACAACAGTTAGTTCATTTTAAGTTTTTTTTGCCAATAGAAACCAGATACTTTCTGAGAGTGATTGTTTTTTGTATTGATATGCATTAAGTCAAACTGAGGCATTTCCAGTGCTGGTGCAGAGCAACTGGTCCTTCAAAATCACACAGAAACTAAGAAGGTACCTTGGGTTTATGTCCTTTGATTTCCTGTTTGTTACAAGTTTCCAGTTTTAGTCAGGTACAAATGCTGCCTAACAACAAAGACTGCCTGCACAAAATAGAGTTAGTGATATTTACAGCAGAAAAGAACCCTATAGCAAAATTCCAATCTCCTCTAAAGATTTCAGTTCTTCATTGAAGATTTCAGTGCTGGGCCACAACTACTTACAGAGAAAGTAGACCTCATCCACTCCAGTCACTGTTTTCATTTAGTTCTTTTGCACAACACTTAACAACACCCCCCCCAAAAAAAAAAAAAAAAAAAAGAAGTCTTTGATATCACTCAGACATTTCTCAGTCCAACAGAGTACATGCTTAAATTTCTGATGTCTCCATCTCTCCAAGCCAGTCAGATGCAATCTGGAAGCTATGCAGTCCTATTAGTCTGGCACCGTGCTTGCACTAATTATGTAGAGACACAGCAGTTCTGTGATTTCCAAATACAGATGGAGAATCTTCAGCTGGCTCAAGGCTGCACATACTGACCCTTCTGCACATTGGTAAGACACCTGGAAAAAGTGGGAAGTCTTGCAACATATACAAATAGCAGACTAGAATATGAGTTTGAATGGCTCCATATTGAGCAGAAACTTAAAAGCAAATATCTCACCTGGCAAGGGGTTTGCATTCTTTAGTGAAATACTCATAGGAACAACAGACTGGACCTGTTTTCCAGAAGTCTAAAGAACAGGCCAGCAGTTATATTTAGTCTTGTGCTATTAAACCAGTAATGTCTCCTTCATGTTTTTCCTCTAGTCACACACAGATTTTCTCATTTCCTGAAGTCCAGTTGAATTCAAGTTTTTTATTACATATACCGTGCTGCAACAATCTGATTTTTATGGAAGACTTTTCACACACACAGAGAATGGTAGACTACACACACACACACATATGCTGCAGTTGCTGTACACCAGGAGGGGACTCAGTTCCACCTGGATGTGCTCACCTCGTCTTCCTTTGCAGTCAACTGACAGAAACTTTTTGGTGCACAAACTGGAGTTTCTGCACCAAAGCAAGATGATTAAAATCAGCCGGATGACTTAGAGCCCAGGAGCACCTTCTTCTTCTTCTAGCATGTACCTAGACATGTATTTCAGACATAATCATAATGCTGCAAACATTCAAAGCTAGGATAATGAGTCCCCAACCTAGTATTTTAGTCTAAGTATCTTTGTAACTTTCACTGTTTCTAGGGCCATTGGTTATCAGTTTGACTCCATCTCATAAATACATGGCATATCCCACCTCCCTCTGATATTAAGTATACTAAGTGTAAGAAAGGTAATTTGTGAGTAGGTTTTTGTCATTAGACAGCAACACATATCTCAGATTCTAATAAGCCTTTGATGTGGCAAGAAGGCAAGAAAAGATGGGGCTGAGATTTCAGTATATCAATAAGGAAAGGGTACCTCTTCTTGGATCCTTCTCCACTGTGACTCACCACATCTGCAGCCACTCTGAGGAGGTTCTGCTTTTGGGAAGTACCTGGTGATCAGCAAGTAACAAAGGTGGTAGGAGGTAAGGCTGTAGGTCCTGCTCTCTCCTAGCCCCTGAATCAGGGACACAGTTCATCCCTGAAGGCTGCATGACAGCTAGGCTATGTACCAGGTGGGTTATCTGCTTTCTGGCCTTCCTCATTCAAGAAGGACGTACAACATCGGGGCATCTTGGGATGTAGAGGAATTTATGTGGCTTTTTTGTGCCATCTAAAAATACCATTTCATACAATTTAGAAAGAGATTCCAAAGAAATCTTTTCAAAGCTGTCAAAGCTTGGAAAGGTTTTGTTTAGAAAGACTGAAACAATTTTCAGAAACTGTCACCCACAGTCTTTAATTTTTCAATCACACGATATGTCTGTTTGCAACAGCATCTACCATAGTGCTTTCTTAAGAGCTACCAATAAATAATGGATGGCTCACTCATTGCCTTAATTCTCTTTAAATAAGTAAAGAAGCTCTGAGCACACCAAATTACCACATCATTTCTGATGTCCTAATGGAGTCCCCACTTAAATCAGTTTGAGACAGGAAATCAGGAAAGTGCAGTGATCAGACAAGTTTTCCAAGCATTACATTAACATCAAAAAAACAAGCCCAGGAGTGAAATTATTTTACCATTTTATGAAAGGCTTTTCCTGAGCCCTCTGGGGCTATTCCAGTCAGCCCTTCACAACTGCTGCATTCTGGGTCTCAAGTAGCCCTAACAAGCAGCATCTTATAGTAACACTCATCTTGACAAACTTCAGTCATCTGAAAGTTAGCCACTTAATCTAAGCTACTCATCAAGACTCCTGCTTCAATCAGTGAAGTGAAATAGATGCCTGGAGTGAACAAAATTTCTCCAGACTGTTATAAAGGTTGCTCAACTAGATGCTGACTACAATAGCAAAAACTGTTTTTAGGATTTCCATTTCCTACCAATCTAAAGTCAATTTTTCACACTTTTGTGATCCAGTTTGCCACTTTTTAATCCTTCCATTACAGCTATTTGTGCAACCATGCTTTTAATTCTGATTTAAACAACTGATGTGACAAGTGTAAAAAGAGCCTTTTTGTGGAGCAGTCCCTAATCAAGGAATAATTGTACAGTTGATGTTGGAAAGCACCTCTTGAAATTATTTAGCCCAAGTGCCCTGCTGAATAAGGGCCAGCTAGACCAAGTTGTTCAGCACAGTTTCCAATCAGGTTTTGAATATCTGGCTACAGCCTTGGGCAACCTGCTTCAAAGCATGACATAACCTTAACTTTCATCCAGTGACTATGAAGGATGTGGATCCATGAGTCATTTTGTAGCCATGAAAACACACACTACTGCCAAGTGGGCTGGCACAACCTCCTGCACGCTCTCTTCTGTGACCAACAGCGCTGTCACTCTGGTGGGTGCAACAACGACAAAATCAAGGTCACAGTGCATCTAAAGAAATAATTATGTTTGGTAGTGCCCATATTCCATTTGATAGTTTCCCTGGCAAGTTCACCATGCAAGTACAGGAGCTTTGTGCTGACACAGAGGGAGGATGGAAACAAACTGGACATGTAAGGGAGGACCAGACCATTCTGTCAGAGAGGCAGAGGGAAGATGACCCAGACCTTCACCTTTCAGTGTCCATCAGCCATTAAATCAGCTCAGCAGGCTTGCAAAACCATATCCTTAATTTCCACAAGAGTCTCTTGTGAGGTTAAAAATGAAAAAAATCCATTCCATTTCCCTCTTCTAGAATGGTCCCAGCAACAGCTGTACCAGCTCATCCAAAGGGATGGAAATTGCAAATTCGGAGCAGAAACTATTTAAACCAGGTCTGTCATTGAAGTCAGCATCTTGTCAAATGAAACCTCTAAAGACACCTCTTTAGGAGGAAATTAACTGCCCTTTGAAGGTTCTTTTTTCTCTCTACAGTGACTGAAGACATAGCCTAGGTAACTAACTCAGCTTAGGCAGCTAGCACGTAGAAGTTAAAGGCAGCTGAGATAAATGCCCCTCCTGCAGCTGGGGGGACAAGAAAGCTTGGCCTGCAAATACTCTCACATTTCGCACTTTTCACAAGGAGAGCTGAAACACCCTGTCCCTTAGCAACCACCAGAGGCCATTTATCTAAACTTGCAAAAGCTTTTGAGCAAGCCCCTGTCTAGACACTTATTAAAAATGAGTAGTCATGGGATGAGAGGTAACATTTCGTCATGCATTGGAAAGGGGCTAAGAGACTGAGATCAAAGATAGTCAGCTTGCTTTTACTGTAGCAAAAGATTAACAGCAGGATGCCCACAATTTCCATGCTAGAGATGTTGGTTATTGAATTTATTAATGATACAGAGGCAAGAGCAACAACTAGCACTGAAGAAATTATTTATGCTGGCCTTTCAGCAACATCCAAGGTATGGGAAGTAGAAGCATGAGGTATTTTGTAAGACACACATGCTCCCAACTGATAAAGTTTTGAAGGAAATCTTCCCTTCAGCACCAATATGAAGCATCCAGAAGTATTTTCAGATGCTCTGACCATTATGGTGAGAGGATATTAGATGAAATTCACTTACAGCATCAGAACACACAGTTCTTTGCTCCTATGTAATGTTGAAGTGGGCCAGTACACAAAGACATAAGGCTTTGGCGTGGAGAAGACAACAAGAAACACCCCACAGACTTATTCCAGTATTTATTACTTAATGGAATACCATTAAATTAAACAACATTGTGAAGTCTCCTGTGAAATCCAAACTGCTTCACCTTCTGCTGCTTTGCCATCTAACCTAGATGATTATCATCCAAGTCTCCCACTAAAGTCAGCAACCTATTTTTCTTTTAGTGTCTCATAAGGTTAATCTGCTTGAATTAAGAGTGGCATATCATGGTGTTCATTGGCTGGAATGCTCTTTAGGCTCACAATATACCTGTAACATATGACACCAGTAATACAATTTTGACAGAAAAAATAGCCCATCACAAGGAGAAATTCACATCCAATTCCTGAAGCTGCAGAGCCATCACAACCCAGCCAGTCTATTGCTAAAGAATGGGAAAGTAATAACGTAGAGAATGTTTCCCCCCTGCTTCATGTGGCTGGACACCTCTAAAACATTCTTTTCAGACACAAAGACAAAAGCTGCAGAGTCACCCATAGGGTATAATTAATCCCATATCATATTAAACCACAGGAAGTAACAAAGTTGTCCCAGAACCCAGAACAAAAAATTGCCAGGCTGTTTAAAATACAGTCTGCAGGTGGGTACATGAAAGTTTTGCTCTAAAATGATGGGGCTTTGCCATCTGAAATGCATAAACCTATACAAAATCTAACTACCTGCTGTAAATTGAAGCACCATAAAAATAAAATTGAACAATTACCTTTTGTGGGCAGTGTAGATTGAGCTATATATCAGATTTAACATGACTCCAAAGCAGTAAAATTCCACCAAACACAGCTGAAAGAGTTGCAGACAGCACCTGATTTAAACTTTGGACTGAAGGTACAGAGGGGTTTCAGGAGACAAAATTATCAGAGGGATCATGGCAGTAGCAGGGGGCATGGAAAGCCATTGTGTCACCACATCTATTCAAGAGCTTAAAAGAACTGGAGGAGTTCAAAGTGGGAAAAAAAATATCACAACAGAGAAGCCACAAATGATGAGGTACAATTCTGCTGCCAAATGCATACACAATATTCCTACAGATTTCAGCGTTCTGAATGAAGAGCAATGAAAGTGCTCATGCTTATAATAGCTTGTCTTTCACTCCTTCCTTTGATATCTCTCCTTAAACAAAACTGGGACTGGACAAAATCATTCTTCTCAGGAATAATGGCAGGACTTTAGAGAGAGTTCCCTATTCACTAATTCATTTGTTCTTTATCGTGTTTTTTAAATTATTCTGACAATCCTGCTTAGGCAGAGACAGTTGTGGCTGGGAGTTTAGAGGGGTTGGATTTCTGGTTTTGGGCTCTGTGAAGATTCTCTGTGGGACCTCACCTGGCTGAGTGAGAGTATTTTGTCCCTGCAGAGGCACAAATCCTCCAAGGCAAAGATGTGAGATGCAATCTCATCTCATCTTGCAATAGAGAGAGATGTTTAATGGATATCTAACAGGCTGGTATGCACATTGCTGAGCTCTACTACTTGTAGTATGGGCTGAGCAGACTACAATCTGCTCTGATCTGGAAGCCCTTACAGCCACATCACTGAAGCGATGTCCTTAAGCGCAAAAATGCTGCAGGCCTTAGAGTAGGTGCACTTTGAAAGAAGGCATGTTAAACTCAAACACAACCTGGCACTAGAGCAGTTTTACAGGTCCTGAAGCCATGATGCTATTCTGTGTCTGGCCAAACCAGAGAGAAGGCACAAGACCTCACCTTAGCCTGCTCTCACCTGCCTGAAAATGTTCTTCCTTGAAATCCAATGAAACAATTAGTCCAAGGAAGGCTTATTCATGGGAGGAAAGCTTGGCAGAAACAGCCCTTGTGAAGCTGAGCTGGAAGCATCTGTATTGCATGCCACTGTGGAATAATTCCCATCTTAGCCCTGACAGCCTATCTCCAGCTGGGAAAGCCCCTGATCCCCAAAGGACTTTGTCTAGGACAACCACCACAAAATAAACACAAGCTAACACCCATAGTCAGCTGCAGGCAACTTCAGTTTCTGCCCACATGTACACAAATATTTCCATGCCAGAGTATGCAGTAGGGGTTTTTTGTTAAATCTCCTGGCCAAAGATAATCCAAGAGGGGGGAAGTAAAATCTCTGTGTGTGTGTGTAAGTTAACACTTCTTATCACATCCCTCCCCAAGCTTTTGGCTACTCAGAATAATGATCTGGAAATATGTTTGCCCATCCTAAAAAATTCCTGGGATTTCAAAACTGTTTCCTGTGCTCCTTTAGAATTATCTCAGTATTGACTCTTGAAAAATCATGAAATGCCAACACAAACCTCCAAGCACTCCTTCTCTACAGCAGGCAGCAGACAGGTTGGTTAGAGCTTCTCTCTTGGTTTGAAGGTTGCAACTATGTCCCAAAGTCAAGTGATTCAGATCAGAGACTTGAGCAAAAGCTTCTCACATCTGATTCTGATAAAATGAATTTGCTTCCTCAGAAAATGAATTTCTTTCCTCAGAAAGCCCCCATTGCTTGCTATAACTGTCATATTGGAGGCAGGCAAATGTTTTTACATCTGTTTTACGAACAAATTAGCTAAAATGCAAGATAAAAGGTTGAACTTATCTGGGGTCATCTTGAAGATAATGGTAAGGTGTATTCTCAGCTAGAAAGATGCTAAATGTGACTTAGTGACCCTTTTACAGACAATTGCTGCTGGTGAGCACTGCAACAGTGACCTCCAGCTGACCTGCCATGGAGCACAGCTTGACCAGGTCTCCATGAGTGCAGAAGCTCTGCTCCAGGCCATTTTAGCAAGCCCAGATCAGGGAATTTCTGTTCTAAGATGACCAATGAAACTGTGTCATCATTGAAGGGCTGCACCCTGAGGCTGGGGTTAGGCAGCTTGCAGTGATTGTCATTTAAGCCAAAGGGCAGTTTGTTTCCTCTACCTCCAGTGATTTCTGTGCCTCATAGAGGGCAAATGCAGGGAATCCCATGACCTTTATTTTTTTCCTCCTTCCCTGGTTTTGGTTTGGTTTTGGTTTGGTTTGGTTTTTTTCAGCGAGGCCAGTTCCCTGGCTCCATTTGCTCTGTAGTTTCACAAACACCAGCACAAGGCTGGGGCAAGAGCTGTGGATGGGGAGTCCCTGAATCCAGTTAAAAAGACTTGTGTGAAACAGTTTGAGCTGGAGAGCACTTAGCCCAAAAAGGGCATGTTAAAACCTGATAAGGAAAACTTTCTATGGCCTGTATTTTCAAATGAATTTGAGGCACTTAGAGATTCAAGATTGATTATTTCTGAATAACAGGGTAGAGTCTACAATAGAGTACGTTCTCATATCATGTTTGGCTTTGGGAGTTAACTTGGAAGTGTTTGCCAGTACACTTTCCCAAAAAGCTATTCAATCTAGTAAATGGTAGTACAGTCTATGAACTGCCCCTCAAATAATAGGGTACTTAATACAGATTTTCTGAGGTGCTATCTTGTTTTTGTTTAGATAGCAATTCAGAGACCAACAAGAAATATATTCCAGTGCTTGCATCCTCTCACAGTTCCCTTTGAAGATACTTTTAAAAGAATTAGTAGGTTTCAATACAATCATGGCTATTTAAGATTGTGTTTAAATGCCTCAAGGTCAGGTCTGACCTTTTTCTCCCACATAGGAATGTAAGACCTCAATCACACCCCAGTGAGAGAATGCACATTTTTTCCCCTACTTAAAAATCCATAATGCCATTAAAAATGTATATGCTGTTGTTAAATAAATGTATGGTGCTAAGATTAAATCTGTTTGCATTTCCTGCCCTCTGTCAATTATTAATGCCCATAACAGAGAGACTAATACCAACACAGTGGGATATAAACAGCCAGAAAACAATCTACGCTTTTCCTTTTGAAAGAGAATTATTTGCTCAGGTTTCACACCTAACTGAAAGCAATTCTGAAATAAGGAGCCTGGTTTTGCACCTGTCAACACATGACTGAGCAGAACAAGCTGCTGTTCAAATCTGGTCACAGGAACTGACGAGGGCACGGTCCAGCAGTGGATAAAACCCCTGTGTTTGCATTCACAGAGTCAATATGGGAGAAATGTGTATCTGAGGACAAGAACTGGAGTCAGAAACTAAACAATTAACATTGTTTTCATGCCCCTCTGTAATTAACACAGATCAAAGAGGACCTGAAACCATCAATTTCACCAGAAACAGGAGGCAGCAGAGTAAGCACCAGCACTAACAACTCCACAGCAGACACAAAAGCACCTATTGCAGCCACAGGCACAGGGCTGTAACACCAACACAAAGCAGCCAGAAAAAAAAACTTTGAAATGAAAGAACAGAATTTTAACACTCTGAGGTCTGTCAACATAAGGACAGTGTATGAGAAAAGCTGTTGTTTTACAAAGCCAGCAAATAGGGTTTACACTAATACAATTTGTATTTGTTATTCAAGGATGCGATGAGGGAGAAAAGCAAGAAACACTCATGCTATTGGTAAAGACCTTAAATACAGAAGGTATATATTAATAGAGAGAAGAAGGGAGAAAGGAAAATGTGTCATAGTTCTTTTAATTTTGTTTTTACAAGCTAATTTTCCTTGCATGCATCAGCTGCACCGATAGCAGCATTTTCTTTCTGTAAAGAGCGTTACATTTAAATCCAGCAGTGAAGAGTTCCATGCTTGGCACCACCACGTGAATGTGTTTTCACTTTCCATCTGTTTGCCCGTGAGAAACTAACACATACATGGTGCTTTGCAATTAAGCAACATAAAGCTCAGGCATTACCTGGAAAAGAAAGCAGGACACACTGCTTGGAACACAAGTAAAAGGAGAGAAAGAATAACTCAAAACCATGAAGGTGACACGCAACAGCCATGGCTCCTCAAAGTCAAGAATAAGCACTTGTCCACTGCATTATTCCATTTCCACAATTGTGTTTGTTTGGAAAGTGATGCCTGTGTGAGCTACATTCAAGGGTGATATTAAGGGTAATAAAAGTACCACGACTACAAATCAGCAAATCAGTATAGCATGTGTGAAATACAGAAGAGGAGGGAACTACAAAGTAGGAAAAATTTCCAGCAGGAGATAAGGGACAATGAAACAGAAAGTGCTTTTGCCTGTATCTTTGTTTTGTTGATAGCACTGCCTGGTGTCACTTTATCTTTCTGCCCTTTTGATCTGCCAGGTGAAATGCTCATTTGCTCCATTATATTTTTACACTGACTCCACAGAACCATAACCTTTGGTTGGGAGGCATCACAGATGCAATGACCAGACCTTGTTCTGAAGCAGGATCAAACATATTTTATAATTTGTGCTAATTCCAGGAAACTTTGGATTTGCGAGTAACTTCTAGACTGAACTTTGATTTCATCCTTTTAAGTATGGTGGGTCCAATATGTGCTTTTACCTAAGTACAAATAATCATAACAGACGTCAGTCCTTACTGGGATCATTCCATTTCAAAGGTTGTTATGATGATCTATTATTACAAAGCTGCATTAGCTGCTGTATACTTCATGCTGATGAAGCAGGGGTTTTTGTTGGTTTATACTGATTCCTGAAGGTTGGGCCTTTGGCTGTGCACACCAGAAGATAAATAATGGAGTTTATATTCATTAAAAAATATGTTGTTTGGCACATCCATGGACTTCCATGTACAATAAATTAACATCATCGCGGAAAGTGATAAATTGGTCAGATTCATCCTGTGCTTTGCTTGAGCATCTTGCCACAGATAATATTATTAAACAAGATAAGAAATAAAAAGATGCTTAAAGCCTTTAAAATAATTCCCATTCATCTGACTTTACAAAGGACTGTGATCAGTTACAAACTGAATCTTTTATATTTAGATGCCAACAGCAGTTTACTTTTGATCAGTCTGCCTACAGATGAATTCAGACCCACTGAGAAGCTTTAGCAACTGAATGTTTGTGTGTATCTGATCAAAAATTACCATGAAATATTTCTGATAAGTGTTTATTAAAAACTGGAGCATGGCTAATTGCTAACTGTACTAGCTTAAAGCAGTTTAAGCAGAATACATCTTCTTGTTATGCATATATATTCACAGCTATTCCAGAAGAAGAGATCTTTATAATCAGAGAACTTCAGAGAGCAACTTCAGAGCGTAACTTCAGAGAAAAACTTCTGCACTCCTTTCTCCTGCCTGGGCCAAAGACAAATGTGCAGCATCCAGCCTGCCCACACCAATAGTTGCCACTTTAACTACCAAGTGCTCAGCCTTTATTTTTCCCATTAAACTGTGCTTCTCTTTCACTCAGAACAATGCTGCCTACTTTTATGAAAAGCGTGAAAAAGGCTTCATCAGATAAAGCATAGTGAAGTGCAGCTGGTTCATTCTTGTCTCTTGTGAAGGAGAGCAAAAGAGGCAATTTTAAGGCGGCAGACAAAAGTCACTTTAACCTGGCATCAATCCAGACTGCTTAGAAGAGGTATTCTGGAACTCTCCCGGCTCTTCTTTCCAGCTGTGTCAAGGTTCTGGCTCTAGAATTAATATTGCTGCATGGTGGGGCTCATCATATCAAGTCAGAAAATATTCCTCTTCTCTTGTTTTTTTTATTTCTGTCCAAGTTAACTTGCAGCTGCAGGATGTACCTAGGATGTCTAGCAATGCAAATCTATGAAAGATTATGCTGCCCAACAGAGGTGCCAAGGATGAGCCCACTGAGGCAAAGAAGAATGTGGGCCGACCACTTTCAGAGGTAGCAGCGATGTCTCTGGGATGAGAGATCATTTATAATCACAGTTTCATGTCAAAAGGCAAAATCGTGTCCTTAATGCAACATTCTCACTGATGTACTTTCCTAGTTTAAGAAGGCAAACTGCTATCTCAAACTAAAACACCTGCTGTCACTATGGAACACGAAAGAACACAGGCACACACCGCTGCTCTCAAGGTGAAGAGCAAAAGGGGAAGTTTATTTTCTGACTCCAACATATATAGTTTTCCAAAAGTGACAGTGGATTGGAGGGTGACCGTGCCACCTCTCCAATGACACTGGACAAACCAACAGTCCGTCAAAGTTCTCTTCTTCTATAAAGGAATGCAAAACAATGTGCTATTTACAGAAAGTGTGTGAGAAAGTTCTCTAAAAGAATGTCAACATCAGAAGGCTTAGAAAACCTTAAAAAATCAGGGTGACAGCCTACCTTTTGTGTATGATGTGATGACCTGTGGTAAGAGAAGACTAAATTCAGTGGCACAGGAGTTTCATTTCAGTTTTACAATTTTATTATTGCCATTTAACAATACACTGATACTAACTTCAGGATTGGTGCTCAATTCTAGTAATGACTGTAACAGCCTCCTGAAGACCAAATATAATTGCAATCCTTTAAGAGAGAGGATTCTGAAGCTCTGAGCCACTGGTTGTCCCCACTGCTCTATTTTCCACAGCTGCAAAAATAAGCTTTTTCAAAAATTACCCTAGGACCTACTCTAGGGGTCCTAAGTATCACCAATGCAACCACGCAACACCATTTAGCCTGGGGTCCAGGGATTTAGCAGACACAAGAATTTAGAGACAAAAAATCCCTGTCTGAAGAAACTATAGTCTCAGGTCCCCATTACCCAAAGTCATGCCAATGGGTGCATGGAGCCTCTCTGAAATCCTGGGAGCCCTATGGGGGTTCTGTAAAGTTTGGTCTGGAGGAAAAGTGTAATTAGGAATTCAGGGAAGGCCAAGGAAATGAATGTCCTTTGGGGATCAACTGGCTCGATCCCAAGGAAGATATTAAGGAAAAAGGAATTAAGAAGTATGGGAAAGAACATATGTGGAAGAACTGCCTAAAACAAAAAATGAAGAGTTAGGAAAAAAAGGACATAGGATACAAGAATGAAAAAAAGAAAATGCTTAGGGGTAATAAAAAGAAGGATTTGGGCCAAAATGTTTGTCAAGCACTCTAAGGAGAAGCAAGACTTGACATTAGTTTGTAAGAGCATAATGCAGCAATGTGACAGGATGGGTCTGAGAGCAGCAATAAGATCCCAAAGAGGGTGAGCATCTGTCAGAGTCAGTCTCTGTCCAATTTCACGCTCCAGGGAGAGTGGGGAGGCTCAGGCCACCTCATTTTCCACCCAACCACATCAGGCTGACACCCTGAGGCACAAAACTTTCCATGTTGTAGGTATTTATTCCTTAAGCTTGTCACCCCATAATGAACAAGGACCACAGCTAGTCATCTGCTTATCTGAGAGGGCGCTGGGATCCTGACAGCCTGCTAAGCAAGCAGCAAAGCTAGGGAGGAGTGGAAAAGGTGTGGAAAGAAATGTGAGAGATCTCACAGTTAATATGGAGGGGAGGCAGTGATGTAGTTATAGCCCTACTTTTATTTTCACTTGATGGCACAAAAAGCAAGGTGATGAGAATCTTTTAAATGAAACATGGCATTCTCTTATTAAAGTCTGATTTAGACTTCAGCCCTCTTTCTGCTCTGTTCTTTGCGCGTTCCAGTGCTCCCACACCATGGTCAGCAAAACAGAAGAGGCTTAATAAAATAAATTTCAATGGTAATTTCCTGAACAATGAGGGCTTGTTTTCTAAGCAAATAGTCCTTTTGGTGTTGTTATCAAAGACGACAGGGCTAGCCATGTTGTAAATATGAAAAGAAGAGACACGGTCTCATTTATAGACTTTAAAGTCCTGCTAGGCATCTTTGTTTCCTCAACAAACAAATTTCTTGTGGGGACTGCATGGAAAAAATCTCATTATCCAGTTTTGTGGGGGCTGCTGTTGCTGAAAACAATTGCCTTGATGCCGGTTTGTCAAAAGCATCATTGTCCAGCAGTGGGCTGCTGTGGCCCCACCAAGGTTGCAGCATCCATTGTTGCTGTTTGATGCAAGCAACTTGCACTGACATCAAAAGTGGAGCAGAGTCAGCATTCTCTGTCCCATGTCGGAGTGACCATAGGTAACAAATCTGCTGCATTCCTGGCCTGTGATCCTTGGAGTCAGAGGCTTTGTTTGGGCCCAGAGACAGAAGTCAGTAACCCCTTCCAATCCCTTACAGCAATCTCTCTTATCTGCTATGAAGGACATCCCAAGCAGAGTATTTATATTAAATACATATATCAGGTGGCCTTCCATTTGAGGAAAAACAAGAAAATAACTGAACAATCCTCACAAACATTATTAATAATGCTTCCAGACAAGGAAGTGTGGGTTTCTCTATCTCATCAGCCTGCCACTGCAGCCACGGTTTGCCCTAATGGGATTCAAAGCTCTTCCTGAGATTGTATCTGCCCTCAAGGGTAAATAAAGTCAGAGCTGGAACTTTCTGACACAACTTTGTCACTGCCTTATTAATATTGTCAGGCAGTGACTGGAGAATGGGCAACACCAGCAGCATAGCAATTTTAAGGAAGCATTTCCTGTAATGAAAGTAGCAGCAGTGGTGGCCAACAGTTACACAAAGACTGTTGGGAGGCTTTTCCTCACTTACTTTTCCGTGGAGCCCACCTTTCTCCAGTAAGCAGTGGGAGACCTCTTTGTTGTTGCTGAGTTCAATGGGAAATGCACAGTTGCCACAGAATTCAATATTATAAGTATTTAGGGCGGGACCCAAAGCCAGCTGACATCAATGGCACAGCTGCTATTAAAACTAGGAAGGACTGTGGTTTGGGCTCTCACAGAGAAGTGTTCCCAAGCATAAAGCTTTACAGAAGATTATCAACTCATGAACAACAGCACTGGAGGGGATGCCATTTGGAAAGTAACATTAAGTTTTCAGAATTACTCACTCTAAAAACTGTGGTTTGGTTCAGGTTTGAAAGTCAGTGTCTACCTAAGGAGAGTTATGAGCTTTCATTAGTCCTTATAATCCCTTCCAATTCACATGTGTTTATAAGGATGCTATTCTGGTCTTGCCTCAGAGAGATTTTTGGGCCAACTCCCAAAACTGCAAAGTGGGTAAGCACATTGCTTAAAAAAACCTCTCAGAGGTCATGAGTTTATGCTTAGGTATTTTTAAATGCTGCAGTAAAAAAAGCCTGATGATTCCCAGGGTTTATAACGGCGACTTAGGATGTAGATTAAATAAATGGTTCTGTAGCTCCCAAGCCACCTCTCCCACTCTAGCCAGCTCTGCACATCCTCTTCTCTCCACGGCAATGCCCTGGAGTGCATCAGAGTATCATGGTCCTCAGGGGGCAAGAAAAGGTACCTGAATGCCATGAGCAGGTACAGAAGTAAACACATGCTACAGCTGGGACCAGCTTTTCTTTCTGGCTGATGGGCCATGGAGATGAGAAGGCAGGACAGTACTGCTGTGGAAGTGACTCTGCCAGTGCCCCTGGCTCCTGCTCAGAAGAGCTTCATCTTTACTGGCTCTTGCAGAGATGCAATTCTCTTCACAACTGCATGATAAGGTGTATGATACTAAAGGCAAAAGGTAATTCTTCCCAGCATCATCCAAAATATCATAAAAACTCTTTCACTACTAGGCCCTCTTGCTTCTTAGTTGAGGAAGAAGGCCCTTCAACCAGTGGGATTAGACCACAATGCCTTCCACCAACTCTACTGCAACACACGAGCCCTTTTCAGAGCAAGTGCTTTGAGAATCAGGAAAGCAAAGAATTCAGTATGTTGAGATATATGGTAGCTTTTGTACTGGTACCCTGGTAAGAAAATGATTTAATACAGATATGTAGTTGCATCCTTTGAATTCCTATACACTCTTCAGGCAACTCATGTCACACAGAAGGCGAACTCAAAGCCTAAATGCAATAAAAACATTGAATGGTTCTTACCTGATGTCTATCTGGGTCTTGGCCGTGTGTTTGGAATTTAAGGTGTGTTTGTGGGACTTTAAAGATATGCTGGTTTTGTGCTGGCTTGCATGCTGATTGACTTGCAGTGAGGAATCCTTTCTGAATACCCAAAATATCAACACTTAGCATGGTTGCTGTTGAAAGAAACCAAAGATCTCCCGGAAGATTTCCTTACTAATGCATACATCATCACTGCATAAAAGGGTCATGAAAAGGGTTTCCTTTTGTGACCTGAGTCACAAAACCCTCTGGGCAAAGCCGTTTGCCAAGGGTTGTGCAGGGGATTTTGACTGAACCAGTCATGTAGCAGTGGTCTTTCTTAAAAAGCACAATTCAAACTCCAATAAGCTTCTCTGCAAGCTCATTCCTCCACTGTACCCACAAGATTTGGGGGCTACAGAGACCTTTCCCAGAAAACTTTGCAGGGAAAGACATCAATGACAGAGCTGTAGACACAAGATCTGCTGCAGCCCCTCCTGCAGGTTCAGGTGCCCAGCAGCCCCACAAGCTGCATCTCCCCTGAACTGCTGCATCCTTTTTTAAAGAGACCAGGCTGGTTTGCTTTCCTGGAGACACAGGGGAAGGATCTATATGCCCTGCACTGAATGATCTAATGTAATCTGGGGACAAAGCAGCTATTAATCACTTCTATTGATATACAGTAGCTTTATTAATAGAAAAACTGCCAGCAGTGTCAATTACTCATACAGGTATGTATGCATATTCAATACAAAGAATGGAAAACAGACTTCCACCTTCTATTGGAATTGTAAGTGGTAGAATAACTTCTGAAATGTGGGATCAGATTTTAATAATGTTAAGATATTGTTTTGTATCACTTGCATGCCCTAATTTATCTCTGCCAAACAGCAAGGCAGGCCCAGAGCCTTCCGAATGCTGTGATTAACTAGGCTGCTGACTATTTGTGTATTAACATCAGATCTGTGATTGTTTCCCAGTGCCACACGACATAGAGAAGAGAATAAAAAATGAGTTGATCATAGGTTATTAAGGGCAGATGGCATATCTGATGGCAAGAGCAAGCTCTTTCCCCACATCTCCCTTGCACAGGAATTGGAGCGTGTGGTGGGATTGAGTAGTTTAAACTCTTTTCCTCCTCCAGCTGTGAGTGGTTACCACGCTCCAGGGCTCTGCCCCAGACTCCTGCACTACCTGGCAGGGTAAGTGGGCTGGAGAGGGCAGCAGGGATGCATCTGGGTCCCAGTGAGCATCTGTCCTGCCCCAGAAAGCCCTCTGAAAGCATGCTGAGTGCTTTCCCCTCTTTTGCCATGCTGAGGAACCAGTGCTGCCAAGGAATACTGGAGGGATGGTAAGAGAACAGGTTCCACTGGGGACAGTGCTGCTTTTGATGTCAGAGGGCTGGATTTGGTGATCCAGGTGTCCCTTGTCCTTCATATAAGAGAGGAATGGTACTTAGGGATGGAAGATGTTCAAAAGCAAAGCCAGCTTCTCCACAAATGCTAAATGCTATCACTGACTGAGAAGCCCACCTCACCTGACAAACCTTTGATTTCAAAGCACATAAATAAACTTAAAAATCTCCACAATGCAGAGATTTTTGATGAACCAATTGCAAGTTTTTCTTTGTTCACCATAGGTATTTTTCCATTAAAGTCAAACCAAGTTTTCCCTGTGTTAACTTACATGCCCCAGAAGCCCAAATTCTGTGGAGGCTTAATTACAGTTTCACACTGCCAACCCCCTTTGGTGTATCTCCTTGTAAGTCGAATTTAACATATGTTATCAGCAAACTTAAGGCCCTGCAGCAACAACTACAACAACAACCAGGCCCCTGCACAGCTATCCTGCACATCTAGGAGCCTCCAGGAAAGGAATACGAACCATTTTCAGCCAGCTTTCATACCATCCAAGTGATGTAATTTATTTACAAGCCACCTTGCATTCCTGTGCTCCTGCCACAGACAGCAGGCTGCAGACACAGAGCTGTCAGCCCAGCAGCAAGGGGCTGGCTGCAAGGACTCCTCCCCAGCACGAGGTCACCCACACCTTGGCCATACATCTGCCATGTCACGAGCCATGTGACTCATAAATATTTCTCACCTTTGGATAAAACAAAGGAGAAAGCTTCAGCATGTTGAAACAGAGCTTTTCTACAGGCAATCCTGCCTCCTCAGCACAGAGAGGCAGCTCAGCTGCTCTTTCACAGCCTGAAGCATCCATAACACCTCTACACCCACCAGGACCAGAGAGCTCATCAAAGCTGACACATTAGGGCCCTGTGTGCTCTTGGCAAAGTCATCTTACCTCCTTAAAACTTAGTAAACTGAGCCACAAAATGAGCTGAAAGAAGGTCCTTTATAAATATAAATATGTGATTTCTAAATTAATCCAAACAAGCTTTCTTATGTAACTTCATTTTTTATACACAAGACACAGAATAACATAGCTGTGTGGAAAAATCCCCAGACTGAACAGAGGACACCTTTTTGAGCTGTCCATCCCTTTAGAAGAGACTTGGAAAATCAGTTTGGTGCTAGATCACATTTCATTTTTGTTATCAAGTCGAAAACTAGAGAAATTTGATGGCTATCATAGAACGTTAAGAAATTGGTCCCAATCCCCACTGTCATGGGCAGGGACACCTCCCACTAGATCAGGTTGCACAGATAATTGATTTACAAGTTCCTTTGGAGCAGGTGAAGATGCATCCTGATCAGCTGGAGCACTAATCTTATCCCACATGACCATATGACATCCTAATATGATTTCTGACTATTGTTAACATGAATACCTATCTTAAGTTTTATACAGTATCCATTATGGAGATCAGAAAGCAGTATGGCTCAAGGGAAGGGAGTAATTCTGAAGTCTCAACATGCAGTAAGAAGTAAGATTCTTCTCCTCTCTAGAAAGTTAATTTCAGAAATCCTACAGTAAGGTTAACGGGATTAGTTTTCCAGTTGCCACTGACTTTGCAAGCGTAATACCAGATGAAGACTGGAGAGAGAGAGGGGAGGGGGGAAACTGTCTCTTCAAAATGCTGTTTAATTGCAAAGTATCTGTATTGCTTAAGATGTGACTTGCTGACAGGGAGAAAAATATATCAAAGCACTGAGGAGATACATCAAAATAGAAAAATTTAGCTGAATAAATCTCAAGGGATGACAGAGGATCCATTGCTTAGAACTCATACAGAGGGATTTCTTGTCCTGCTTGCATCTTGCATTAAGCAGACTTTCCTTTTTTTCCTTTTTTTTCAAGACCAGACAGAAATTACTTAACACAGTTCAGGAGCTGGGATTTAAAGCTAACTGTTGGTGCAGGTATAATATCCATGAAAATCAGTTTGGATGGGAGGTGGCTGCTTGCCTACCCTTGGAGGTGCACTACATTATCCATGTAAATACTATTCTGAAGGCAGATGAACTTCCAACAGATCAGAAGCAGCTGCTTTAAAAATACAAATATGTCACATAGTTTCATATTCTGATGTGAGGGCTGATCCCCTCCTTTGAATTCCCTGCCCTAGGCTAGGGTGAGGTACCAGTCTCATGCAAACCTGCTTCAGAGACCAAGGCAAAGAGAGGGTGAGACGTGTTCCCTAGGGAATTGCCTGTACCGAAGAAGCTCACAGCCAAATGCTAGCTAGGAAATCTCCACTGGCCTGAAAAACATTTCCAATTTCCTGAATCAGCTCAATTTCTCCATGCAAAGTTACAGTTCCACCTACTCATTAGCAATCAGCAGAAATCAATACTATGCATTGGGAACTGACATCCTCCATCTAAAGGATGAACTGTCATCGCTGTGGTGGCTCAGTGGCATCTGAGGTGAGTGCAAAAAAGAAGCTGAAGGCTGAAGAAAAACTTGTTCACCTAAAAGTGATGCTAAAAAGCCTCTTTTAAAATAAAGACAAGGGGAGATCTGAGCTCAGGCTTGCAGTAAAGGCCATTTGCTGTCTGTCCCTCACACTCTTACCCCCATGTCTGGGGGTAATCTATATGAAAGCCATCTTGCCTTCAGGAGGAAGCAATACAGAAAAAGGCAGCAGTGGAGAGCAATTTCTGACACAGTGGTTTATCAGAGGAGCTGGTTTTCATCCCAACAGCTTCACTCTGTTCCTGCAGGGCAGTAAACCCCATGTCCCCTCAAGCCTCTATTTGTACATCATTCTGGTGGCTTCTGCATATTCTGTATCCATGTGGTGGTCCCTCTTCTCCTAAACCTCTCTATCAGAGAACATCAGGGGAGGATAGCTTGTCACCATCACTTTAGGCTTCCACCAAGTGACAATTCAGAGAAAGAGCAGAGCATTCAGATCTACTCTGAGAGACACAAAATGAGCCACCTGGTGCAATTAATAAAAAATGATGGAGCAGTCTAGGCCATTTGGTTCATCAGAGTTCACCTAGCTTTTCTATTTAACGCTCTATTTCTTCCAAGAAGGCAACTCATGATTTACCGAGTAACACCAGTGTGTTTCTACCTCGATGGCTTTAATGCCAGCTGAAAATATGTTTTATTCTGTTTGTATGTGCATAGAGACCTAGTTTTGTGGTGAAGACACCCAGTACACACCACCTCTCCTTCCATTCCCTACCTGCTGGGGGCCACTACCACTTTAGGTCATACAGATTCTTGTTTTTAACACCCCCACCACCCTCTAGCCCAACACTACATCCCACCTCAGCAGCCCTCTGGCACTGGACTAAATAAGAGGAATGTGCAGGTGTGTTCCAAACTCATCCTCCCCATTATTGCTGAAACTTGGCATGCCGTGTCCCACCCACTTGGAAGAAATGTCCTGGAGTTACTCCTGAACTTAAATGCCATGATCTAGAAATAACAAGGAGAAAAAAAAAGTGTTCACAGTTTTCCATTTAAAATTGATCTCCCCAGTTTTCCATCTGACATTCCTCAGTCAAATCCCAAAGAACTTCTTGACCTGCAACTGGCTATTCGTATCAAGGAGTGCATGCAGCATCCCAAAACCTCCCACTGTGTACCAGGGAAATCTGCCTGCTCCAGATCTGCCATATTTCCTCCTCCCGGTCCCCTGGAGCAGCTGACAGCTTTTAACAAGGAGCTCTTTGTTCAATCAAGTACTACACTGGATATTACCAGAACTTTTAAAAAGGTTGCTTTAAACTCCCCACTGCCTTTTTAATGGGATTTGTCCCAAGGCCTCACGGGGTCCTCTCCCTTTGCCTTAATGGACACAAGCTTCTGCAGCTCTTGCCAGAAAAAGGACTAAATTCAATTTTCTTCAGCTTTGGAAGACGGGCTACGACAGCTGAAAACGAGGAAATCTGAGGAAATCCAAGGAAATCCAAGCAGGTGCCATATCCTGCTTATCCGCTCCCTGACCATAGCCTATATGATGAAAACAATGCTGCTGTACTGAAGAGTAGCCAGATATCTTAGCAGTGTCTCAGGTCCTGATTTATTTCTTGGAAACTGATTTCTCAAATGTTCAGCTCTTTTGGTAAACCAGGCAACTGCTACTCCAAAGGCTTTGCTTTGTGAGCTGTTCTCATTAGGTTCATGTGTTTCATGTTTTTACCCATCATTTTCTTCATGTTTTCACATAAAATTCCATTTGCTGTGCAGTGACCCAGTTTCACAGCACATCTGGCATGCCTTTGATTTTTTTTTTTGCTGCCTGCTCTTCACTTACAGGTAAGAGCAAACATAAGAAGTCTGCAGCTGGCTTCTTTGTGCGGGTCATTTAGACAGATTAGAAACACTGAAGGAAGCGCTAACTCCGCTTCTGGCTTCAATCAATACTTCCTCCGAGTTTGACACAAGTCCTCTCTATTTTTTAACAATCCTTTGCTATGTGATACACTGACTGCCTGATCTCTTCAGGCTGAATAGCAACCTGGCAAGTGGCACTTCAGTAGGTTGCTGCAGAACCCAAATAACATGTCCTGCCAAGTCCTATCATTACCCAGCCTTCTTTTTTATGTACGTGTGTAAGTGCTTGTTATGGCAGAAGCACTAGAAGGGAGAATAAAGCTAACAGAAGGGAGAGGACATGTCAGCCTTAACCGTGCTTTCCCTGATGGTAACAATTGAACAGCTTCCAGCAAAAATATTTAGTTATGTTCATTGTGCACAGGCTTCAGTATCTTACTGTCGGAATGCATTTGCTAAGTCACCCCAGTAAGTGGATGCATGTGCATATTTATTCATTTCAGCTGAAATGTTCAGGTGTCTCACGCATTACTGATGACTCTGGGGATGCATAAGTCACTTCCTTCATTTCCTTCCCACTGCCTGGGAAGAGGTAAGAGCTGCTGGAGGCAGCACCGGCAGCATATGACCCAGCGATTCCCTTCTAATCAGCCTCGCAGCAGAGGGAGATCATCCATTTGCTCAGCCACCTGAGGGTAAAGCTGCAGCTGGTTCTAAGTGGTTGACACTGGAAACAGAAGGTGCCTTGGTCACGATGGGTCAGGTAACCTCCCCTGTCTGCTTCCCCTGGTGTGGAAGTCCCAGCCCGGAGGTCTCTGCATTCGCCCCCGACGTGGCTGCAGTTCTGTCAGCCGGGGGCTGCCCCAGTCAGAGGGGCTGTGCACTGTGGCTGCCCCACGTGGCATTGCACCACGGCCAGCCCGAGCCCCCTGCACCTCCAGCTCTGCACTCTGGCACAGGCAGCATGCACAGAGGTGACCCAGGAGACAGCCGTCTTGGAGGTCTCTCCTCTTCCTTCTCTAGGAGCAAAGCCATGCTCATAAGGGTGCTTTACATTCTCCCCCAGCCCTGTGTGTTTCCAAGCCCCACACAAGTTGTCTGTCTCTTCAGGTCCCTTTTGATCCACTGGGTTTCTGGAGTGACTCTTCCTGTGCTTTGCAGATCAGCATTCGCCGGAATGTGGATGGGGATCCTACAACACGCTGGGATAACAGCACACTATAGCAAAAGACAGCTCTGCCTTTCCGAGCATTTCCTCCAGAGCATTTCTTTCCCTGCTTTCAAGATCTCTCATCTCCTAAAAACCCTCAGGCTTTTTTCTTTCATGGCTCTATACTCTTTTAATGTAAGCATGAATCAAATTCTGTTCTTTGTCACTCCCATCTCTAGACCCAGAGTCGCAGAGGAGATTTACGAAGTTACGCTGGATTTACACCAGGATAATGTGAGAAAAAATTGGCCCTTTGTCTTTATATTTTAACTGCTTCCCATCATATTTTTTATTTGTGGCAGTGTTATTGTTAGATTTACTTTGATGTTGCTGTTTGAAATTCATTAATCTACGGCATGCTTTAGGAAAGCTCTTTGTGTTTGCTCTCTACTTGGAATATGAGATTGCTTCGCTTTAGAAAGTATGTTATAATATTCTAAATTTATGACATTACTATTATCTGAGGAATCTCCAGCTATTCATGCATATTCCCCCTTTGTTTCAGGCCCTTCAAAGTTAGTACAGCTAATTCTACATTTTCTTCTCTTGGCATCAGTTGCTAATTATACTGAACGCTATTAAATTACAGATCCCCACTCCTTTTCCTGGAAACTTGCTAGCTGGCAGGGTAAGATTAGATCTGGATATTATATGCAAGGTTTTTTTAACTTAGCTTTCAGATGCAGATGCTATATGAAGTTTCAGTGTGATGCCGTCCTTAAAAGCATTAAAAAAATTACATTAAGTAAAATGATGTCACTTCTAATCAGAATTTTTATCCCTTTCTTTCCTGATTAGTGCAGCCTTTAGCAGATTTTCTAAATATCTCTGCTAGCTCCAACAGCTTCACCTCATGGCATCTTGAGTCAGCATTTCTGGCGGAAAGCACAGCCATCGAGTGAAATTCATAATGTAAATTAGCATTCAGCACTGGAACCAAGGAGGTCATTAGCAAATGTTTCCAAATGACCTGTGGCAAACCCACTTCCTCACCAGGCCTGCTTTAGGAAAAATCTTAATTATTCCCAGAGGGAAGGGGGAAAAGCCTCCTGATGTCCAGCTGGACAGCTTGGTAGGGGTAATGGCAGCAGCTGTGCTGGGCTGTGCTGGGCTGTGCTGGGGGTGTCCATGCCAGCAAGTCCCACAGAGGGCTATCAATGCCTCTCCCCATGCCCAGTGGTCCCTGTGACAGCAAATAACAGTCCTGGTGGCACAGAGCCACTCTCCATGGAGGACACCTCTCACCCTTGCATCCTTTAGAGAAGCACATCCTGACACTTCCCACTTATTCCCCATCAGGAAAAACTCAGACAACCTCATGTGTCTGTAGATCTTCTGAGAATTAAGTAATTCAATATGTTTAATATAACTTATACTGTAGTATCTCAGCTATACATGTGTGACCTAGTACATTTGTCAATTATTGGATTTTTGAGAATTTTCTCACTGTCTTTACACATGCATGGTGGCATTTATCCATGTCAAAGCTTTTATTTGTAACCTAACTGATAAAACCAATAAAAACCCATCTACAAGTTTGCAGCTTACAAATTCATTCTCTCAGAGGTCCCTGTGTAAAGTCCATGCAGGTGCTTTCATAGCTTTATTTCCTTTGGAAGCAAACAGAATAATCTTTTTTAATATATATAATTATAAACAGAATTATTTTAAAAAATACCTTCTGTAATGTTTAATATCAGCAGTGAGTTCATTAGCTATTATTTGCTTTGCTGGGAAATGCCAGGTGCAGAGCAAGTTGCTATCTCTGGCCAAATCAGGATGAGAAGATCGTCCAGCCCAGGAACCCGTGAGATGGGCCAAAGGAAATTGCTGGCAGACTCGTATGACTCCAGACAAAACATTCTGAGTTATTTGTGCAGAAAACATAGCTTCATCCTGTAACAAGAGTTTGTCGCTCAGGGATTTCCCAAGTCAGAGAGAGTGCCCAGATAAAAGTTTACAGTGACTTTCGGCAGCGTCTCCTTTCCCCACCCCTTGCCCAGGTGCTGTGGCCTTGGGGCACTCCCATGCTGGTGTAGCTGCCAAGACAAGCAGGTGCCAGCTAAGGTCAGACCCTGTGTGCCAGAGCAGGTTAGAGAGAAGATAAATGGGTTTCTCCTGGGACAGACTAAGGCAGATCAGGCCTCCCTGTGCCATGTCTGTGTCCCATCAAAGCCGTTGACAACATGGCCCTGCAGTAGAGTCCAGTGCTGAAGGAGGCTCTCCTGAGATGACATAAGATAAAAAATACTCTTTGCTTGCCGCTGGCTGTTTCTCCATAGTGCCTTCGCTGAAGGGCTGGGCTAGAAAGCAGGGCGTTCCCAAAGGTAGTGATGGTGACGTGGATGGATGGATGGATGGATGGATGGATGGATGGATGGATGGATGGATGGGTGGATGGATGGATGGATGGATGGGTGGATGGATGGATGGATGGATGGATGGATGGATGGATGGATGGATGGATGGATGCGTGGATGGATGGATGGATGCATGGGTGGATGGATGCATGGGTGGATGGATGCATGGATGCATGGATGGATGCATGGATGGATGCATGGATGGATGCGTGGATGGATGGATGCATGGGTGGATGGATGCATGGGTGGATGGATGGATGGATGGATGGATGGATGGATGGATGGATGGATGGATGGATGCGTGGATGGATGGATGGATGGATGCATGGGTGGATGGATGCATGGGTGGATGGATGGATGGACGGATGGATGCATGGATGGATGCGTGGATGGATGGATGCATGGATGGATGCGTGGATGGATGCATGGGTGGATGGATGGATGCATGGATGGATGGATGGATGCATGGGTGGATGGATGGATGGATAGATGGATGCATGGGTGGATGGATGGATGGATGCATGGATGGATGCATGGGTGGATGAATGTATGGGTGGATGGATGCATGGGTGGATGGATGGATGGATGGATGGATGGATGGATGGATGGATGGATGGATGGATGGATGGATAGATGGATGCATGGGTGGATGGATGGATGGATGGATGGATGAATGGATGGGTGGACGGATGGTGGACAGACAGACAGATGGGTGGGCTGCTTGCTCATATACCCCTCCACTGCCATCATTGTGGGAGCTGCTCTCACCAGGGCTTCCTGTTTACTGGTGATGTAGATTTAACTTTGGAGGCTTCACCCATAGCCCTTGTTTGAAGCCCATGCTGGCCATGGGGGCGGAAGTCATGCAGGGAACCGGCAGTAATTAAAGCTGAATTTTGAAGCAGAGGGATGTCTCCTCCTCTTTCTCTCACCCTTTCCTCAAGCCTAAGCTCTGGAACAATGTTTCCAGAGCAGATATTCCTTTCCCCGAGGTTATTAAAGAAAATGCAAAGGTGGCAGGACAGGACTGATGGTGCTGCTGAGGTGCCAGGTGACGTGGGATGGCTTCTGGACTCCAGCACTCTCTGTCCCTCTGTGCCTCTCCATGAGCAGGACCCCATGCTGTGTACAGCACCGACCCAGAGCCTCTCACCCACCCAAGAGACAGCAGAAGGACTTGGCACCCAGCTACCCATAGGGCATGTGAGAGGCTGCACACCTTCCTGAATTACCTTCTACCTTACAATCAGGACACCTGACCCAAAAGATTCTCAGAGTCCCAGCTCAATGCATAAATGGTATGGAACAACACAAAATGCGTCTATAGCTCTGAAGGACTATGACAATTTCAGGCAGATGGCAAGATAGGAATTAGCACTTCTTGCAGCACCCAGCCAGAACAGATGCAATACATAATGAGGGTCAGGCAGCAGCACACGGCACAATTCCCTTTGCACTCCCAGCAAACACAGAAACGCTAAGTCACTGTGTCACTACAGATTTTGTTGCTGGAAACACAACGAGTGTCAATTGTCAAGGTAAATTAGTAATGCTGCATAGGCAGGAGCTGGAGGTAGAAAGAGAGCTGTGAAAGAGGCAGCTCTAGAGACACAATGCTTCTTAAAGCAGTTTCTCTAAACTCTTCCTTCTCCTGCATACATATTGCTGTTTGTGAGAGGTACACAAAGTCAGTAACTCCCTCTGAAATGGCTGTTTGTTTTAAATTCCTGATGGGAAATATATTGAGTTAATTAAAATTGTTACAAGGGCAGTGATTCATGAGGCATCTGACTGCAGAAGAATAATGCACCTACCCGGCTACCTGTCTTTGGTCCATTTCTTTGTGAATTGCTGTATTTTAACTCTTGAAACGGTAAAACATCAGAGCAAAGGAATGGAAAGTTACCGTGTGCTTAACTGTGCAAGAATTATATTCAGGAAGGAAAAAAGTACAGGCCTAATTTGTCAGCAGGTATAAAAATAGATCTTGAGGCATTATCTGAACTTGGGAAAAATTTTTAATTGGCTGCCTGGGGCCCTCCAGTATTTTCATTTTTCTAAATGAATTATGGTATATTCACTATACAATAGGTGACCACAGTGTGGAAGTGCTTCTGTGCATTCATTCGGTGGTTCATTCACAATCTGAAAAACAAAGCCAACCAGTTGTAATGAGAAATCTCTGTTTAGGTGGCTGAGTTCCTTCTTCTTTGCTCTGCTTTTCTGCTGGCAGTATTTGAAACCCAAATTTGCATGAGTGAAAAATCTTCCTTGGGAAAGCTAGCTCACACTTTGGGGTTCCACTGCCTTGCCAAATAATTTAAGCCGTTTAAATGGATTTGCAAGGTAGATGCTCAAATGCAGATTAAAACGTGAATCCACTTCTTAGAAAATCATGTAATTTATAAACAAGAAATCTTCAGACCTTGAGGTAGCCAAAGCGACTTGGCTTTTAAAGGAGATTACATACAAAAGGCTCCAGCTACCATTCTGCTGGAGACTAGATGTTCAACTCTTAAAGCCCCAGAACAAAAGATCAAAGACTGCCTCAGTCAAGCAAAATATTCCAGGGCTGGGTAAATAACTTCTGCTCTGCAAAAGGCATTTTCCCAAATGCCGTATCACAATTTAGATCTACTGACAGGTGCAAAAAGAGGCTGGCAGAGTGTGAGAAAACATGTCCCATGACTTGTAAGAATGAATTGGTTACCTGAGCACATTCAGCACCTTTGAAAACTGGGGTACAGGGGCCATAATGCTTATTAGAGTACAGACATAACCTTAGCACAAGTCAGTGCTAGTTAATGGCAGCACTTTAAGTCAGAAGCCTTTGAGGTGGAGCTTTCAGCTGTCCAACCACCACACCACCCTAAAGGGGCAGCTCTGCAGAGCTTCCCAACTGTGCCCCTAAAAACAGCATCTCCCTCTTCTCATCAAGCCCCACATCACTACATAGCTGATCATATCTCTGGACACAGAGGAAAGGTGAGGAGGGGCCAGGTAAGGCAATGCATGGGCACTGGTGGGGACAACCTCACCCTTGAGAGGGGCAACAAGTACTCAAAAGTCTCTCTACCTGCAAAGGCTGTCACAGGGGCTTTGTACTTTCCTGAATCACCCCACCAGCATAAAGACATCAGGGACCAGATTCCCATCACACCGTCTGTGGTGAATTTTTGCAAAGTAAAATGAGTGCAGGAGGGTTTAAAATGTGAGTGAGGTTTTAAATAGCCCACAAGGCATGAGGGAGCCTGCAACATCTGGCTGCTCTTCTTCCATCTCAATCAAGCCAGATATAATTATGAGGACAGGCAAGAAGCAGACAGGAATAACACGGGGCAAAGGCAAACTTCCTCAAACCTGATCGTGAAATCTCCTCCAGAGTTCCAGGCAGTCCAGTAAAAGAGTCCCATCGAAGAGGCTTTGAGTCTGTGTCACACGTGCTGTCAGCCTAGCACAGGGCATCAGCACTCAAATAATTATTTCCCCAGCAATCAGCATCAAATCACAGTAAAAGAGAACTGAAAAATTTCTACAAAAGAACATTAACCAGAGACCTAAATGATAAACCCCACAATGTTGGCACAGTCTTCTTGCAACTCCCAACAAGCATATTTTGCATTCCAGCTGACTCAACGAACGTCATGGGTAGTGGATAAGAGCACTCAGCATGCCTCAGAGAAGCCTGACTTTGAAACAGCAAGCTCTGGAATACTCACTGGAGAGCTGACACATGTCTCCAGAACAAGGAGCACAGTGGGGCCTTTCTGCACTGCCCTGCTTTCTGCCTCTTCCACTAGTGCTCACAGCAGGGTGGAGGGTAAAAATAGGAATAAGACATTAGTGCAACAAATGGCAGCCAGCCCTGCAGCATCAAGGTTCTGTACGACCATTGCATTTAACCACAACATCATGAGATGTGACTCCAAGAAAATCCCTTTGGCCCATTATACCTGCTGGCTTTTGGTCTGGTTTGTATCATAAAGACAAAAGAGAGCAAGAATACTTCAAAGCAGCATGGCTTGTGGCCAAGTGTACAGGAATGGGTTAAACCATAGTGAAAGATAGTGCAGTGGTTGCACATTTTATAATGATTTTTCACAGGTTTTTTTCTGCTGTCATTTGCAGTGCCTTCCCTAGAGAAATCATTTCCTCACCTCTGTGATGGTGGCATGAATGAAGACTGACCCCTGCCTAGGAAGCCACATTTAATTATGTAAGGTGAATGCATCCATAAAATAAAAGCCAATTTTTTTCAGAATTCCTGTATGTCTCACTTTTATTCCTTTTTACTACTTCTCTATTTTTCTCTTTCACTATTCTAGTAAATTACATTGTATTTTACCTTTTATTTATTTTGAAACTTTTACATAAATCTAATTCTCTAATTTTCAGGCTGTATCTTCTGTATCTCTGTGGTTGACAAAATTTTATCTTTATAATAAGTAATGTTTGGCCATTACAGGCCAAAAATCTTTTTCCAATCACTCCTATGCAAACCCAAAATAATCCACCAATAAGCAAACTTAGCACCTAGACTGGGAAAGTCTGAAAATGCTTTGATGTGAAATAGTTTTCTTAGATGCAGACTGATTCTCAAGTGAGTCTACAGCAGTAGGCTTAAGCAAGATATATACTTTTATATGTGCAATAAATCCTACCAGTAACTCTGAGGAGAGTTACCACAGAGCAGTGAGAGCATGGTAAATTTGTGCACGAGCCTTATCTTACCTGGGCAGACAAAAGCTTTTATTATAACCCACATTCCATCAGAAAGTCTTGCCTATATATATTAGTCATGCAGCACAGAAGAATCAATTTTTATGATGATGACAAACTAAAGCACAAAATTGAGCACTTATATGCAGGTTGCCTTTGGGCCTTTTGATGATTCACAAATTAGTCCTAACCCTCCTGGATCTAACTCTAAGTATTTCACTTCAAATGTTTCTACTCTTTCAAGTACCCCTTAACATAGCTGGAATTTGATCTGTCTACCACTAGGAAATTATTTGACACAATCTCTGAGTACAGAAAAATAGATGTTTTCAAGAACAGACTCTTTCAGTTCCTGTATTCAGGGGAGAAAGACTGGTTTTATTTTGTTTCACATTGTGGGACCAGACTTCTTCACTTCTATCTATCTAAGACTGAGTAGTCTTTATTTTTCAAAAAAGTTCTGTTCAAATCAAGGTTGTTTGTCTTTACTCTGTCTTAAGCAGAAGCAGACTACATCATCTGAATTATTTTGGTTTCACATAAAGCTATTCCTTCTAATGGCATTATCTGATTTTTCCCATTGTATTAAGCCACTTCACTTAGGCCTGCTTATGTTGTGCTGGAGCTCAAGGCATAACATCTAAAGTTTTATGCTCTTTGTATAGACATGATCTGTCACCTTGGCTTAATTTTAGGATATTCTGAGTAGGTCTTTGGCAGGTACAAGGCCTCTTTGGAAACAGTAACAGCTTGTCTGTGTTTCACAGTTTGGCAAGAAATAGACACATACAGGACATTTCTGTGTCTTTTAGTGGGATGAGATCTCACTTCTTTCTCTTTCCTCCACGATGCTGTGCAAGTGCAAAGATATTTTTATTGTACCTTTGTGAGGAAAAGATTACATGGGAATATTTTGTTTGGTTTTTTTTTTTTTTTTTGCTAAAATCTTTGTTTTCTGGGACACAGGCATTTAGGATACACCAGAAAGCTTCTTCCTGCTCATTCTGGTTAGGTATGATAATTTTCAGCCTTTGGTTCATGAGCTTATTCCCTAATCAGGGCTACAGCACATGTCAAAGCTGTTCACTTTGAATGAAAGGCTTTTCCAGACTGAAAACTCAATTTACTCCTGCTAGTGACATTAAGATAAGCAGTCCCCCAAGGGGTCCCAGTCCTTATCTGATACACTGCGTTATTTGCAGGCTCTGGCAGACATTAAGTGGAGTTTCATGTACACACACTTGGGACATGTGTACCCTATTGAACAGGCCCGTTCATTTGCACATCAAATGAAGCTTTCCAGTGGCTCTGTTGAGTCCTGTTCACTTGCTGAGTATCACCCCTGATACAAGAGGCGATGATAATGGCACACCTATATATCCTAAAGACAAAGGATTACTGCTCGGCAGGAGGTGGCTATCAACACCGTGCCTATCTCTCATATAATGAACTTCCTGTAACAAAGTAATACCTTTTTGTACCCTTTTTTTTGAAAAAGGAGTTATCCCCTAGGAAAGCTTGATCAGATCTCCTTCACAACCCCCATCACGATGCTGATATCAATTACTGATGTTACCAGCCCCAAGGAAGGGCGCTGTGCAAACCCAGAACACGTGTCCATACACAACGTGCACACGCTGGTGTATGCTTTCCTGGGGCATGTCTCCCACCATTCCCTTGCTCCCCTGCTATTCAACCTGACCCAGTCTGTCCTTCTACTTCATGCTACAAAGAGGCATGCTGTTAGGTCTGAACAAGGCTTTGTGCAGAATTTTTCTGGAATCAAACATAGGTGAGTCCGTATGAGGACAAGATTCCTAATCACGTGAAGGAATTAAGAATACAAGTATATTAAATTTAACATTGAAACTGAAGTCATTCAACTAAATTAAACATATAAGTAGGAGCTGCCCTTGAGTCTGGAAATGGCCTTCTTTCCACTTAAAGGAGAACTAGCTGTGAAAGCTATCTACCACCAACACACCGAGAGAACCAAGAATCCAGGGAACTCTACACTTGAAAATGTTTTAGAAGACTAAACAGGGAAATTGTTTAGTCAGAAACAGATTTTTTTCTGAGCCTTGAACTCAAAAAAAAAAATCCACTGAGGAGCTGGAGTAATGAAACCTACAGAGAGTTGCTTCAATTCACCTCCTAAATATATTACCAGAAATATCAGACAATGTAATAGAAAAGAACAATATTTTCCTGGGGATTTTTTAATAATCTCCCTGAACTGAGATTGATGTCAGTCTCATGGCATGATGCAAAATGGTTTGAATTACTTTCAAAAAGTGTATTTCCATTTCTTAAAATAGCTTCCAAATTTTAGAGTAATTTTTGTAGAATAATATTAGACAGCCTAAGAGAGTGTTATAACTTCATACATCTCCTTACTGAAGATTATAAACATCACCATAAGGAGCCAAGGTCAAATGCTGTGTGAAAACTGAGCTTGGCTTTACATAAATACAGTGAGTATTCCTGACAGTGGTGAGGGTCAATGTCCTTTTTGATGGAAGAACTGATTGCTCTAGGACTAGGTAATTTGCAGTCACTTGGCCATGGGAAGTCTTAGGCTCCCTCTCTAGGTGATTTGTCACCTGGAGCTCAGGATGGGCACTATAGATCATGAACAATCTCGGTGGAAGAACTTCTAAGTCATAGAAGAAACACAATAGGTTTCCTAGGTAATTAGGAGAAAACATAAGTAGTAAAGGACTGAACCAAAGTATAAGCAACAGAGAAAATTAAATACTTGTTCAAAGTGGGCAAGGACTTCATTAGACCAATTTCAGATTATTATATATGCTAGATCAAGCTGTATAACAACTGTGATGGGGATCAGTAACAATCAGACCTCAGAGAACTTCACTGCTTCTTTCCTGGTTTTACTTCAAGTCAGATGCCACAATTCGTTGCTTAGAATAACAGAATGCACTATTTCCTTGCTAGAGAAGATTTTGCATCCATCCAGAGCACAATCCTGAAGCTGGGAAAGCACACACGGGATTTAATTTTTCCACCTAATATCCCAGTGTAGTTAACAAACTGTCTCTTCAGTTTTTCCCAAAATCAGATGATTTCACAGTCTTTTTCATAACCTGTCAAAGCTCATGAGAGGGGATGTCAGTGTCGTGACCTCCAGCCATTGAAGAGGATGCTGAGGTACCAAGCTGTGAAAAGATTTAGTCACAAGCATACAGGAGCTGATTGGAAAATAAAGAAATCCTGATTTCTGGGCAATCCTCTCTCCAACTCTTGAGCTTGAATCCCATGCAACTGGCAAAGGCAAGGCAAGGAAGTCTACAGTAGGTTTTTAAAGATTTTGCTAGAGCCCGTGTTCTGCTTCTCCAAGCTCACAACTAATTCAGCAAGGTCCAAAAGATGCCCAAAGTGCTACTAAATGGCTTAGCCTATGTGATGGAAGTTAGCTGGTTTTCCACTGAGCAAGAACTAAAGGCTATACTCAGACTGCCTATAACAAACTTCAAATTTCTCTCATCTCAGTGAATTCAGCCAGAATCAGGCAGTCAAGTTAATTAGAACTTGAGTCAACTGCCTAAACATAAGCATTTGGTGCCACCCAAAATTTCCTAGGGTATCTCAGATCACAGGCCTGGCATGTGTGATACAAGATCCATGGGAAATCCATGCAATTCTGGAGTGGCAGCTGGAGGCCAGGTAAGGTTCTTTAGGGCATATCAAATGATGCTAAACACCTGAGTTAAGGCAACAGAACAGAGATTTTTATCCCCCAGTTCTCTGTTGTTTGATCCCTTCTGCACTTCTCAGCTTCTCCAGAAATTGCATGGAAAATCCTGCCACTGAGATTCTGAAGAACTTTGTATCCACTTTGCAGAAGTATAAATAATTATGCAAGACAGGAGGGAAATCAAGCCTCTTTTCTCCCCACCTTAGAGAGATATGAGAAACATTATACTGTGAAGAGTTAAATACTTGAGTCGGATTAAATTTACCATGTCTGCAAAATTTTCTATCAAAAGGTTACCTTTGATATAATGTTTCAGCCTGCAGACTTCTGCTTCCCAGCCATTAAATTCTATTGTAATAAACTTTTACAATATGCATTATTATAGGAAACTTAAATAGGCTTAGCTCTTGAGAGAGAATCACAAAGACAGAGAAGAGAGAGAAGCAATGCAAGGTGTCTGGCTTTTTGAATATTTAAGAAAAGTTTCTTCTTTATTAAATAATGCATATGAGGAGAGGGATTTGGAATTCTGAATTTTCAAGGTCGGGGTGGAAGGAGATCTGTCTGGAGAGCCACAAATTCCTGATCTCAGCCCTTTGCCACACAGCCTTGTGTGGATCAGAGGACTACCCAACCACGGAGCCCCTTAGTTCCAATTGCGACTGAGCCCCTGGGGCAAATGGGTTGTTAACACTCACCCCTCTCAAAGAAGAGTCATGGCAATTGCTCTTTTTACTCTTCACAGTATTGTTCTGATACCCGTGAGGACAGGCTTAGAAAATATAAATGGCTCAGCTTTATAGCAAAATGGTTGCTGGTGGTTTAAAAGTAAAATTCAGAACCACCTTTCAGCTTATAATGAGCGTTGCAATGGCAGTGGCAGAAAGTCCAAATGAGAGACAGGAAGGAGCAGCCTCCTTGTTATTACGATGGTTTATGGAGACATTTGGCCCCAGATATATTCTCCTTCCTATTCTGCTAGTAATTCATGTGTTTAAAGTGAAATATAATTGTCCACAGAGATCATGTTACACTCCTTTTCAAAGCTCTAAGCATGTTGGTTACTTAACAGACCTTCTGTCACACATGGATGAAGTGAAAATTCCCTTCCCTACAGAAGAGTTACATTTCCTCTTACATTTGTTTCAGAAGAAGGGATTTATATCCTATTTTGTTCGTTGGGTACTCTTGGAACATCAGCTATCAGCCTTAGGATCCTAGGGAGCATACATCAGCCAGTGTTGCATTTCATGGCCTAGTATAAACACAGAGAAAGATAGCTGATCCTCACCCTGTATAATGTGGACTTAGACAGAGGTTGACAATTCCACAGTCTTAAAATAACAAATCCTTCGTCCTGTCTATACAAGGAATGGAGCAGAAGCACTGCATCCCCTTCTTCTGAGAGGCAGAAGGAGGGAAATATTAAGACAGAAAAACTGTCCTGATATATTCCTTTTCCAATTATTATTCTGCTTCCCTCCCCCCACCATCCTACAGACAGTTGCCTTAACAAGCAATGCCTTACATTGATCAAATATTAGATTCCTAGGATTTTCTCTCCACCTATTGTTCAACAGATTTCAGCTATTCAGGATTTTGTGGGTTCACATTTGGCGTGGCTGTGTGGGTCACTGTGCATCTCTGGGAGACTTAACTCCTTCTTTGATTAGGTGAGCACACAGAGATCACTGGAGTGGGAAGAGGGGAAGAGAATAGCCTCAAACATCAGTCATGATTGGCATTGCAGAGTCATTTGCAATCAACAAGAGCCTCCAGTGCCCTCCATTTAAGATGCTGGATTCCTTCCCACTAGACCCAGTAATACACTTAATTCTTACAACACCCTGACACTTTATTTTATTTCTGGCAGTGCTTATTCTAAAGGTCAAAGTCCTCACTGACTTTCTCAATTGGCAATACTATTTTAATTAATTTTTTTTTTAACTGCAGGAGGCACACCTCTCATCTGCCCTGTGGTACTTTTGCAGACACAAAGGAAATACAGTCCACAGGGCAACCTTTATAAAAGAGTGCCAACAGGGACACACCCTCTGTCCTTCAGAAAAAGCCATAGTAATTGAACAGACCTGCTGGTTGAGAAATTCAAAATATGACTCAGATGCAGAGTGACTATCAAAGAAAAGGGTCCCACAAGTTCCCATCCAGGAGGCAGAAATATATAAATATTTAGTGTGAGGGACATTTATTGGTGTTGGTTCTGATTAAGGAGAACAAAAAAAAAAAGAAGGAATGTTCACTAAAGTCTCCACTCTGGCTTTGCAACTTTATCTTAAATCCAAAACACTGACTATTAACAGACAGAGAAGGAGACTCATTGAAAGGTGAACTATGCTCTGTCCTTAGATGTATGTTAAGTGCAGCCACACTGAAGCCAACCGAGGCCAGAATCTGGCCTTATAAATCTTGGTAGGTTCTAAGTTGGCATGTAATTTATTGTGAAAGGAAAACTCAGTCTTCCACAGCTTTCAGAAAGGAATGAGGGCTGGTGATCACTGCAGATCCCCTTGCCCCTGATGGTGAGATCCAGCAGTCTTTGTTGAGGTCTGCAATAAAGGACCTCAATTTTGCTGTCTTCTGACACTGACTCACCTGAGAAAGGCAATAACTATTCAAAGAGTTTGTACCTCATAATAAAATTTAAGCCAGTGAAGTCCCTAATTTATTCACATAGGCAAATTAGAAAGCTTTGGCTTAGTCTAATGTGTCAGTTCTTGCAGCATTCCCCCTACTGCAGCTAATGAAATGTTACCAAGAGTGACACTCTGAAATCTGAGGCTGCGGATGAAACCTCCTCGATGCAATGTTAAATACAGAGCCCCCTGTGTGGGCAGGCAGTGTTCCCCATCAAATGACTCTCCATCCCCCTGCTTTCATTTCTTATGAAATTTTTCCAAGATTTTTGCTTCAAAATGATTCATCTGGAGGTGCTGTCCCAGGCAAAGGAAGGTGAAGCTCCTTTTTTAAACACATTGGGGGAAATATTTCCTCACCCTCAGCTGAGTTTGCAAACCAGTTCAGTATTTACCTTTGGCAAGGGAGGAAGGGAAGAATGTTTGCAAGCCTCTCTTTTAGCACATTTGCCTTCCTTGCTGCTGGGAGGAGCAGACTTTGTTCTGACTGTGGGCTGAGCAGCAGAGTGCAGGTTTGAAGAATGCCTTTCTTATTGGCCAAATCCATTGTTTGGAAGCTGCTGCTGCTGCTATAATTGCTGAGTTTATTGGTGCCCGAAGCAAATGAGTGAGTAGGAGGAAAAGAAGGAGGAACAGAAAGTGCATTAATCTACTCTTTGCTGAGTTTGTGGGGGGAATAAAGGCAAGTATAATTCCTGTAGGCACTCAGTATGGTGATGAGCATGTCAGATATCACACACTCGCATATTTAGCAGGATGAAGAAGGCAAAGGAGGTCTCAGGTGGTCACAGCCCAGGAAGGCTCTCGCCAGGGTGTTCTGTAGTCACCAGGGTCTCAGTCAGGGCTGCACTAAATCCATGCTGCCTTGCAGGTCCTGTGGCAGGACCCGGTCCCATACTTACTTTATCAAGTCAGGATATGGCCCTGCCTCCCTGCAAAATTAGAGCTCTCTTCTGCACAGTACAGAGGGTCAGGTCTAAAATATATATATTAAATAAAACCAAGAAATATGAAGGTATTAACTTATCTGTAAACACCTTTGCTCCAAGACATGTCTGCTCATAAATATATTATTATCTCAAATTATTTTCTTAGACAAGGCTATCTATCAGTATTCTGTACGAGAAAGAAAATGCAAAATGCAGACATATATCTTTTACTGTAAAGGTCACTTAAAGTTATTTCCAAGTGATGCAGACTTCATAAAGATGGGAACTCATTCTGTGATCAAAATAGTTAATGTGTTTTGTAATAAACCATTGATAGCTTTCCTGCTGCACTGCACATTTCCAACATAGTTCTGCTATAATAGAGACCATTGAAGGATCTCAAAAAAGACAAAGTATTCAGGAAGATACAATATCTTTTGTTAAACCAACAGATTCAGTTGTGAATATAGGCAGGCTTTTTAGTATCCCAGCTTTTCTTCAAAAAATGACCAAACAGAAGCTAAGTGGTTAGCCCAGCAGTGGAAACACTACATGATAAAAGCTGATTCATTGGAGACTGAAAACCTGCACTGATTAATGTAGAAGGAAGCTCACAAGTCCTCTGTAAAGTCCACAAAAGTTGTGAATGCAAAAGACAAGGTGGGGGAGCAGTGGGCGCACAAGGCATAATTTTTTGGCTTCAGGGGAAGCAAATTGCAGGTAGAACCCTAATACTGCAAGTTTCAGACTCCTATCTCTGTGTAACTTGTAATTACATGATTCATTGAGGAGTTTTTCATCTTTAAGTTGACAGAAGGAGATAAGTAAGGTCATTGAAACTCTACAGCCACTTCGTGCTCTTGAAGCACATTGGGAATTGTGGCACAAGAGTCTGCACAGAGATGAAGGAGCCCTATTTGTTTATGTTGTTGCTGACTGAATCTGCTGCTGGCATCACCACGTAAAATCTGAAGTGTATTTAAAGTGGAATTGACTCAACCAAAACATCCAGCAAATCCCAGAGATACAGATGCAGAACAACAGTGGCAAACTTCCAGCTGCCATAGCAGGCATTCAAAATCCTCTGGAAATAAATGACTTAAAGGCTTTCAAGGATAAGAAAGGACTGCCAAGCCAGACAGATCTCAGGGCCTGCTCCTGAAGGCCCCAGACACGCATGACTTCAACTGATTTCCAGTACTGTCATCTTTCCAGGACAGGCATTAAGAGATGCCTGCCTTTGTTTAGGGGGTTGCCTGCAATTGCTACCTTCTACCCCAATGCTGTGGTTTATATGAGGATGCATTTGGTTCAAAGGGTCTGCCTAGCCCAGTTCCAGCCTCCAGCAGAGCCATAAGCCATGTCCATTGCAAATTAAGAAATGGGGGAACATTTACAGCATTTCCCCACACACACACATCTCAGCTTCTTATTCTTTTCAACTGAGCAGGTTTTCTAAACCTCATGTGCTTCACCTGCTTAATGATCCTTTGTAAATCTCTCTTTCAAGTACTCCTTTTCAGTCTCTTCTTGAACTCTTGCATTCATAATGCCATGTGGCAGGGAAACCCATGGGTTCATTGCCTGTTATACAGAGAACCACCTTCTTCTGGTAGTTTTGAACATGTCCCCCAAGCAGTCCATCTGAGGGACATTTACCCTTGCCCAGGATGAACCACTGAACGTTTAGCCCTTATTCACCCTCTCCATATCCAGGATTTTGTAGTTCTTCAGTATAGCCTAACTATGTGCATTTTTTCCAGTCCTGGTCCTAAATTCACGACTATTCCTTGGCCCCATGGCCGGGCAGAGACCTCTGCCAGATAGGTACAGGTGAGCTTAAAGCTGGAAGAATGCCTCAGCACCAAACTTCTGCAAAGGAGAAGAGGTCAAACCCAGCCCCGCATTGAGAGAAGCCTTGCTAGATGGCACATGCACAAGTCACAGGACACAGCACCACACACCTCCTGCCTCATGAGGCTCACCTCTGCAGTTTGACTCAGTGCAGCCCATCTCCACGGGCCTGGGGACCTGCCAGTAACGCGGCACCAGGCGGCAGCCACCTCTGACACGGACAGGAGCGCGCTGAGATGCTGCTGAGATGCTGAATGGCAGGATGCCCCCTTGTCCCAGAGACTGCTCAGCCTCAAGGGACAAAAACAACGGGTTGTAGCTTACAAATGCGTGAATGATGCTGGCTATATATCACCTTACATGATTTATACAAGATATGTGTGACATGAGTCATATAGAAATATATCCCATATATCTTTACTTTGCATTCCAGACCTATTCTAAATACCTTTGCCTTGGCAGAAGGTGTTTGAGTGTTTGACACATCCTATGTTTTATTTTCATAATTTCCAAGAAAATTAAACTGTTTTCACTGAACAAATCAGCTTCTCACATTTAAAAAGAAGACAAGTATTTTCTATAATACAAGCTTCCACAATTATTGTCTGTTGCTTGTGAAATAGCTGTACTTTCATTAGACAAGGCAAATTATCTATAGCCCCAGGAAAAATTAATTTCATGGGATGCAAAAGATTGAAGACCTATTGATAGAGTACACTATATGCTTGGCAGATGTCCCTTGCCTAAGGCATGAAATGGCCTGACTATTATCTTGTCTACAGCTCAAAAGTAATTGTACACATTGCACACAGAGCACCATCCGCCCACAGAGCAAGCACCTAGTGATGATGGATATCACTATTGATACAATTCACACCTTAAAACTAAAAGTGCTGGGAAAAGGATTGTGAATTCTGAAGGGTAATATGAATTCATTAACTGCAGAGAACACACACAGTTGCATTTAAGGAGTAGAGCTGTGACAGTAATTGCTGAATTGAATATTTTTAAAAAGCCCTTTTGTTCCTATTGGCATCAAAGCTATTGTTGAACTGTGCTGTACTGTCAGCAACGTGAATATTAGGGGTTTAGATCCATGCATGCAAAAGATCAAAAGCAGTGATGAAGGATTCTGTAATTATTAGTAATTGCTTCCCAAGTGGCCATTTTTTTATAGATTCTTCATAACAAAGTGTTCACTAAAGACTATGGGTTGAACTTATATTTTTATAGCAAGCACATGAGCCAATGGAAGTAATTTCACACGTTATCATCATAACTGGAAACTACCACTAATAAGAAATACATATGCTACATAAAATCTGGGTATCATTGTTATGATTATTGTAATTTTATTGCAGAATGTAATGTTACATTTTCAGTTAGAAAAATTTCAACCAAAAAAAGCCAGTTAAACTTGTTTTAGATTGAGTAAAGTCTTAATTTCTCTAATTCAGTGTTCCAAATTGCTTCAATCAAGTAAAATATTAGTGGTGCATCACCTGTGAACTGCCATTGACTCATAAATGGTACTTTCTAGGCTCAAGTATCCATCCACTTAAATGAATCTGAATCCTTACACAGACATACAACTACAAATAATTCTCGTCACAGGTTAGAAGAGAATTACAACAAACCCAAAAAAGGGTTTAAAAGCTCTGTCAGGCCCTCTTCTCACATACCAGTACCCATCCTCTTGCCAAATGCGTATCTTTAGAGCCTTACTTCATATTTGATCCTAAGGTTTGCCTTGGAGCTACACTTGCTTATTCCAGGACTGAATTTGTCTTGAATAAATAAAAATTAGAACCACGGCAGCATTAAAAATAACTCATACATGACAGTAATAGCCCGCTAGGTCTCACTGAAAAACACTGAAAATATTTAAGAACTTGAGTGTTCTGCTGTCCAGAGGCGGCATTAGGCAGCTTTCTCCAATCTTCTGCTGAGCAAGGAGATTGTCTTTGAGTACACAACCTACACAGCAGCTACATCTCAGTCAAGCCAAGCACCAGGAGGGAACAGCTCCACCTCGAGCTGGTGACTCCTGTGTATTTATTTCCTAGAGGGACATTTGGAGTGCCTGACTGCAGCTGCACAGCCACAGCACTGCTCCCTTCCTGCATGTCAAAGCCCAAATGCAAAGGGTCAATGGACCATTGAGTAAGGAAGGTGCTGACAGGGGAGGGAAAAACTTTGGGCTTTGAACCAGTCCATACCTCTCCTCTACATCTGATTCTAAAATCAAGATGTAATTTTCAGTGCCTGAAATGTCCTATTAAAATCACTGCTAGGATTAATTACACTCTTATGCTCCTCAGGGTAAGAACCTTGCTGTGTCTGTCTGCAAAGCCCTGTTTGGATGCCAAGCAAATTAATAAAGAATAATACCAGTGGTGCCTGCACGAAAAGCCATCTCATTCTACTGAAACCAATGGACAACTTATTGCCTTCCACCATGTGCAAAAAGCAATATTCAGTGGCTTGTTTATGGCCTCTGAAGAAAAGCACATAAAAAACCCCTTGAAGATATACTTCAGTGTGGCCAGTTTTTTTGCTTCAGTAAGGTTGCTTTGTTGAATATGTTAAAGCACTCTACTAACATTGTCACGTGACACTATTTCTTAAATCTGCTATACCTCACAGAATAGCCTCCTTTACCATGCCAAATAAATTAACTCTCTTGCAGTTTTATCTCTGTCATGGTTCAGTCTCCCATCTCACTCATAAGAAATATTAGTACCATAATATATATATTTGCTCCAGAATAAATACTAATTTATCATAAAGGCAAAGTGTGAGTTCTGCCCTGACATATACCAGGCTGTAACAGGAGACTTTAGTCAGTCCAGTAGCTTCATTATACTCCAACAACTCCCTCAATATCATCTCTCAAAATGAAGAGGTTTTTTTACTTTCTTCAGTGCAAATCAGGAGTAACATCACTGAACTTGATGTTTCCCTTCCAGTAAGGAAGAATGAGAACTGGTGTCTCCTATTGACGAGGTAAGTGGGGAAACAAATCATGTCACTGTTTTATTTATGTTCCATTTAATTATTCAAGGCACAGCTTGCATTCATCCTCCTTAGTGCCTGTCTGCTTTCTGGGTTTTTTCAGCATAGCTTACCCATTCTTCAGTAGGGATTTTGATATCTGTTTAATTCACCATGACTTGTGCTGCATATTCTGTGCCAGGGGGAGAGGACAGGGGGAAACCCCAAAGGGGAAGCACTGAGAAAGCCCACCAGGATGCATCCTAGATGACAGGAGACTTGGGGGCCCATTCTCCTTTCAGCACAAGGGAGATTTACACCCATAGCTCCCATTGTCATTAATGTAGTTACACACGTAATTTGTCCTACATATTGAGAGGAAAAATAAACTTGAGAGAGGAGAAGTAAAGGGTATTTGAGGGGAAAACTATTTGGTATGTAAAGCTTGTGGCTGCCAGTTGGTAATGAACGTGGCAGACATAATAATGGTAATAATAGGAAAAGACACCTACATATCTGAGTTAGGGTTATTGTAATATGGCATACGAACAGAGAACTAAACCATCAAGGAAACCACTAAATATCATCTTGAGGATACAGAAAGAAAATATACTTAAGACTAAAGAGGAAATTAAAAGGGAGCAAAAGCAGAACTAGGAAGAAGCCAGGAAATGCACCAGAGAAATATGGGGTGTTTTCACTGAAGGAAACAGCAGCTCTCTGAGAATACCAGCCAGCCTGGGAAGTGGCAGAAATAGATGGGATGCCAGCAGCGAGAGGCAGAAAGCACAGAGATATTTCTATTCCCCAGAACACAAAAGCAAACACATTCAGAAGAGACTGGAATAAATTAGTTTACAGCATGATAAGTGACTCAGACTGTTCAATATAGGAGTGTTTAGGTAATGAGATTATGGACCAGAAATAATCACAGAGGCTAAAGCTTAGAAATCAGCACTCTTAAGTGGTGGAGCTTTGTGATTCAGATACTTCACTGGCTCAGACAGTACAAAACATAGCCAGAGGTGCTGGGATAGCACTGCTGTTGCAGACATAGCATATGGAAGTGTATGTCATGGTGTGCCACCTTCCACTTCTTCCTGGTGCCAAAGTCACTGGCATTGCTCCTTTATATAGGAGTAGCAGTATAGATAAGCACTACAGATACAGCAATACAGATAAGATGCAATTGCAGCTGGGCTAGGAGTTACCATAAGCCAAATATTGTCAAACATACTTACACAAAAAATGCATTTAAAAACAGCTCTATAACTTGAGAAATAATTCTCAGTGAGGAATCACCACCAAAGTTGAGTGACTTTCAGGCAAGTTTCTGACACTTATGAAAGAGCACCACGAAGCAGAGCACCAAATACCAAAGCACAGACAAATGATAAAGCCTTCATCATCTAGGACAGTTATTTAGGGTATAAATAATAGCCTCTGACTGATGAACTGTTCTCTCCTTTGGTGTAGAGACAGATCAGATATGCAGCTATCTTGTCTTGCAGGTGGATGAATGCACCCTGAGAGTCTTGGTCAGGGTCACAAAGGAAGTCTCTGGTCTGAGTCCTGGTCTCAGGCATCTCCTCAGCTGCCTTGTTCTACCTCTGAACTGTTAAAAGACTCTTTCACATGAATGGGGCTACATGAATTTTAAGTAGGGACTTGACCCATTGTATGCAAAACAGAACATAAATCAGGAATAATTATTCTAGCATAAAATGCAGAACCTGTTTAAAATACTGCTGAATCTTGGTTCTGTAGAAGAAATATTACTGAGTCTAAAACCTTTAGCTGAGAAAAAGCAAAGTAAATCCAGGTTTTGGGAGGTATGAATTATGAGGAAACACCGATCAGATGTTGCTTCTATAAATAATAACAGCTCATTAATTCTCATTTTGCTAATCCACACATTTAAAGAACTCAACAACCCCCTTACCCTCAAGGGTACTACTCATCCCACTTCACAGCAGAGTTTTAATTTATGTTAGTAACAAGATCTCATATTTCTAGGAATTCATTACTTTTAAAAAACCTATTACACTATTTTATTGGCAGGCTAGAAGATATTATCATAAATAATTGAAACTCGACTACACTTGTTCAGACATTAACAAACTACATTGGCAAGGCATCACACTTGAGTCCTTTTTTCAAGCATGTTCTTTCATTCATGGCATAATTTTATGCCTATGGAGTGAGACTCAAAGAAAGATCTACTGAATCCAGAACATGGGGCTTACATGCCACACGTGTGCTGAATAATTTGGTGCGCAGACACAAGTTTCACAATTAATTGCCAAGCCTTATTAGTGAGCAAAGGATGCTGCCACTATCCATGAGAGCAATTCACAGTTTTCTATCATTTAAATGTACAAACACAGGGCCATCCAGTGAAGATCTTGAAACTGAAGTAAGAAAATCAGTAATGTGAGCCTGATGTTAAATAAGGCACAACCTGTAGTGCCAATATTAGCATTCATCAGGCAGAGCTCTCTTATGCAGGGATGATCTGAAGTGTGAAACGCAGAAGGATAATCAATCAGGGAAACAGACCTTCCACATGGACAGCAGACAACCACCTCTGTCTAGAGTTGTCCTATGGGATGTACTCAGTGCAGTGGAGCATAAGAGATGATAAAGCATTATGCCATGGTGTCATTGAACTGATTCTTAAAAAGATTGCAAGGTGTTTTCATGCCCTACGAAGCCAGCTTGGAGGTAGAGAATCATATCCATGTGTGACATGGCTGTACTCATAGATCATCCCCTGGTCTTGCAAGAGGCTGACTGCTACCAAATAAGGTTGTCCAGAGGCAGCAGGATTCATCTCACCAAACTTTAACGAAAACTGAAGCATCTTATATGAGCTAGTTGTCCAGGCTCTCTCTACACTGACCAGAGGCACCTCCAAACGGTGCATTCTCTCTTAATATAGATGGGATGTGACCCAGGTGGGAACAAGGTCCTACTGGAGAGGAGTAGAGTACTCTCTTCACTGCATAGAGCACCCCAACCAATGGCTGAAACCATTCACCTGAAAAACTGAGGGAAGCAAATATTAAAAACAGGAGCAACAAAATTGTGCAAGATTGTCAAGGACTAACAAAATGAGACAGACGACTGCAAACCCTGTCTCAAAAGAGGAGGTGAAACTACCCATGATTTTAAACAAAAAAGAACAGAAGTAAACAATGGAAGTTAAGTCTGAGCTGAAATTACTGTTTCTATAAATGCATCAGAGCAGCTTAGAGCAGAGAGGGGAAACAGTTACATAACCTAAGGTGTGACATTGGCCCAAGAGCAAATAAGTATGTACTAAGAATACATAAATTCATCCTGAAGATTAGGAGAAGAATTCTAACCACCAAAGGACCAAGGGTCTGGAACAGCCTTTCGGAGTAGCGAGACACTATTTTTGAAATGCCATTGCCTTTAAAGAAGCTTCTCTGCTATGTTTATGGCATGCTTTAAGACATTATCATGAAGCATTTTAAACTGCTTGTGCAACCCTTACTGAAGTACACAAATGTCAAGTAACTATTCTGAAATAGAATCTTTCAAAAAGACCTGTTCCAGTGTGAGAGACCCTGCATGTTTTAAAAACAATTCCACATTTAATTCTAAGTGTTAGGATAATTAATCACAGAGGTTTAAAACTGGGCTCTTTTTGTTTCACTGCCAAGTTTCAACACCAGCTTTCCTGAATGTCAGGATCTGACTCTGCATTGTTATCACTGTCACTGAGATGATGAAATTCCCCTTGTGCCCCACTGCTTCCATAGAAAAAGCAAGTGATTGTGGGCACCAGCTTCACAATGGGCAGCCATGCGTTAGAGGCTAACTTCAGCAGCCCATTGCAAATTAGAAATGGGAGGAGAAGGCTAAAATAGAGCACACTGAACTTCAGCTGTCATTTTGGTATTGTGGCTTTGATATTTTTATTCTTCTCAAAATTACATAGTTACCTGCCAGTGTCAGACATCAGATTGGACTCCAAGCAAACAAATATACAGCAGACTAAAGAAGAGATGTGTAAAGAAATAACACTGCAAGGGATTTTAAGGGAGAGATTTGAAATCCACTGGGTCTCTGGAAGGGGGTCTTATGTTTGCAGACACATGGAATAGTCATCTTAATTGGCCGTGCTCAATAACATACTGCATGGATTCCATTCCCTCTGGGAAACCGGTGCAATTCTCTGTAACTTGGTAAGATTTCTGGAGCTGCTGACACCTCCTGCTCCATTATTTGCAAACAGAAAGATTCCAGAGGATCAAAGTCCCTGGGAACACAGATACCCCTGCCATTCTTCCTTTTGTAAACAAAAAACATTAGATATTACAATCCACAGTGAACATGTTCTTTGTGGGTTTTACGCCCACAAAGAGAAGACGGTTACATTTAGAAGACCATGTCTTAAGTTTAAAATACAAGACAACAAATGCAAGGCAGATTAAATAGAGAAGCAACTAACATGGCATAATGGATCATTTTTGTATAGTATGTTAGGAGGATGCTAACAGCATCATAAAGCACCCAAACATAATAACAAAAACACTTCAGCTGATGCAGCTCTGAAAAATGCCCTTTTTTATGAGAGTATATTTTGAAGAGAAAAAGACTCAAATTTTCACAACCTAGCTGCAGGAATTAAGTAACAATCAGCTCTCAGAGAAAAGCACAGCGATGTATTACGGCATTTGGTGTTGCTGGGGAAGACAAACTGTACCATGATTACATGCAAAATTAATCCTGAAAAACTGCATTAGAAAGATCCATTATGTGGAATTTCAGATCTATTTGCTTCCCTCCAGAAAGTACTGTTTAAATGTTGGGTATAGGAATCTCACTGAAAAGAACTCCTGAATACAAAGTTCATACAATCCTGGAAAGAAACAATAAAATTGCTTCACCTGTGCTCATTAAATATAGAGTGCATAAACTCTGGCTTTGGAAATCTCATCAGCAGGAAGCTTCTTTCTTCCTTTCTTCATTTTTGTTTTACCTACCCCCTGAGGATTACTGAAATCTCTGCATTAACCACCGAATAATGACAATGTTCTGCAGCCTCCAGTTGTGACTAAGGATTTGGTCACAGAGCCTACAGGGTAGGGAACCTAAAAGCTGCCATCGAAAATATATATTGTAATAGAAGTTATTTCCTTTCTAAGCAATTAAGCACCTAACCTTGTTTATCACATGTACTTCTCACTGGCGGTGTGCACTTAGGAAAGAAAATCTGGCAATGAGAGACAACCCTGCTGTTTCTGTGATGATCATTTAAAAAAAAAAAAGCCCCAGGTTCAGCAAGGCTCTGTTAAAACTTCTTGCTCTGCAACTCCGACCGCTGCTTCTCAAGTGTTCTGGCTGAAAACATTCACTTTCCGCATTCATCATCACCTGCATTTACCTACAGTGTTACATTCTAGCTCTTTTGGGACTCCACAGATGCTCCGACTGAGGGTCACGCCTTGAGGTTCCAAGTGCACAGACACTATTTTGGTGGTGCATGCAGTTCCTGGCATCCTCCTACTCAGATCTGGGACCGCTCATTCCCACTCTCACTGCATCCTTTCAATTGTGCCAGCACAAACATTTACGCAGCCATGCTGGGAATCAAACAGGGTAATTGATCCAGCTAAAAAGAACTCTTTTTTTTCCAAGTCAATTTTCAGGCAGAGCAGTTCCTGATGTGGCAGAGTGGTGGAAAGCTGGTGGGCTGCAGGATCAGGATGTGAGGCTGGGAGAGCAGGGTGCCCCCCTGCATCTGGTTATGCTGGCTCAAGCTGATCAGAACATAAGGTACAAGTTTTGAGGAATTTCCTGTCTGACTACTGAGCTTGCTATTTATTGCACTGGTCTTTTAAGCAATAAATGGCTTGAAAAAGAAAAGAACGCGAGAACTAGATGCCCATAATATTTTTCCAAAGTGTACTAGGAAGCACAAAGTGCTTACCTCTTGAAGAAGACAGAAAATACTAAAACATAGACTATAATCTGAAGCACACAGGTACAAAACCAGCAGGTGACATTGTTGATCAGTGCAAAGAAAGGGATTGAAATTACATCAAACAAAAGATGTTTTTTGACACTTAGGGAAAGACTAAGGAGAAATAGCAGGAGACCCAAAGTTCCAGGCTGACCAATATGGTGTAATTGAGGTATCCAGGTTTCAATTACTTTCCAACAGCTCCCTTCATCTCATAGAATCACAGAATTGGTAAGGTTGGAAGGGATCAACAGTGGGCCATCTGGTGTAAGCTCCCTGCTCAATGAGGATCATCCTTGAGCAAATTTTACTGAATTTTGTCCAGGCAGTTCTTGAATATCTCCAGAGAAAGAGACTCCACAACCTCTCTGGACAATCTGTTCCAGTGCTCAGACACCAGCAAACAAAATTCTTCCTTACATTCAGGTTGAACTTCCTGTTCATTGGTTTCTGCCCCTTGCCTCTTGTCCCATTGCTTGGCACCACTGAGAAGAGCATGTTTCCATCCTCCTCTTTCCTTTGGACTCTGACATGTATTGATGAGGTCCCCTCTCAGTCATCTCTTCTCAAGGCTGCACAGGCCCAGCTCCCTCAGCCTTTCCTCACAAGAAAGATGCTCCAGTCCCTTATTCATCTCTGTAGCTCTCCATCGGACCTGCTCCAGGAGCTCCCTGTCTCTCTTGTGCTGAGGAGCCCAGAACTGGACACAGCACCCCAGATGTGGCCTCAGCAGGGCTGAGAAGATGGGCAGGATCACCTCCTTTGGCCTGCTGGCCATGCTCTTCCTAATGTACCCCAAGATCCAATCGACCTTCTTGGCCACAAGGAGATGCTGCTCCTGGACAGCTTGTTGTCATTCTCCACCGAGCTGCTTTCCAGCAGGTCAGCCCCCAGTCCACACTTCCTGAGTTTGCCTATGAGGATGTTGTGAGAGACAGTGTAAAAACCTTGTTAAAATCAAGGTAGACAATGTCCACTGCTCCCCCTTCATCATCCAGGAAATGGCACAAGGTCCATGAGTAGTGGCCAGTGTGTATTTGTAGCTATGAATCTGGGCTGAAATACTCTTATTACTAGGAGGAGTGAAGCAGTATTGGTTTGCTAATAAAAACATCAGAAAAATATGACCAAGAAGAAAGGAGCCTTTAAAAAAGCCTTTAAAAAAAAGTTATAATTTCTTCCAAATTATTTTTAATAAGCAAGTTTTGAAAGCAATTTTTGCTGTCTCTCCCTCTGGGAGCTGCCTTTTTTATTTCACAGTGGGTAGCTGAGTGGCAAGATGAGGATTAAGACAGAGCAGATCCAAGTCACAGTAGAAACCACTGAGAAATAAGGCAGATTCCTCATTGTTTTAAGGTTAAGTTCAAAGAATTTTTCCAATGCTTGGATCAAAATAAACAGATTTTATCCTACAGTTGAATTAATTACAACGTTTGCTTCTTTAAATTACAAAATACACTTTTGGAAATGATTAGTGGCTCAAAGTCACAACACTAATTTAAAGGACATTGCTCACAGAAAGAAAGGTATAATGAAAAGGAAAGGCAAACTATTACCTATGTATACACACAATGTATATATTTTTAGTGATAAAACTGCTGATAAACTTTTAATTTAATTTTTATTTTCATTGACCTTAGCAATGGTAGATCCAAGTCACACCCATGAAGAGTTAAGATACACTCAAGGCTAAAGGCAAATTGCCCACACTGGTCAAAAACATTTCTTTGTAAAGGGGACTGGAGTTGTGCCTATGTGCCCAGAAAACAGGCAGGTAAATGTCTGGGTTTTGGTTACATGAGGAGTGAAGCTGGAGAAATCCCATGGGAATCAATGATATTGTCCTAGCAATAAACAGGTGAGTAAGAGTGTAATTTTAGCCAACAGCCACACACAGACTCCAGTCTCTCCACCACTCTGTACAGCATCAAAAAGGATACATTAAATAAGTAGCATGATAAGGAATATTTTTATTCTGTAACAAACTCTGCCTTAGAGGGGGAGTTGAAAGCACTCTTGAATTTTAAGCAGCAAGTTCAGTAGGAGGTTCTCTCTGGCAACAGTTGAAAAGGCTGAAGAAGACATTCAAACAAAAATGTATCAAATTCCAGACATTTGACAAGACCCGGTTATGGAGCTGAACAGGGCTGTTTAAAGCAGCTGGCAACTCTCTAATTTATTTCACCTGTCCTTTTCACACTGCCAGGGAGAGTCTGCCCCACATGTGAGAACCAAGTCACATCACTGCATGCCTGGTATCATGCCAACTCTCCTGAGTAGAAAAAAAAAAAAAGGCTATTCTGTTTAATTGCCAGGTGTCAAGCAGGCTCATTACAGTGTACAGAAAGCTCTCTGTGCAACAGATCAGCCTGAAGAGGCTTATCTTTGTGGCTGCTGTCTATACAGTCATAATTAAATAAAAGCAGATGGAGGAGGCACTAAATAATTATGACTGCAAGACAAATAAAACGCTGGGTAAGTAACTTCAGAAGTATAATTTAAGCATCTTACATAAATAAAAACTATCAGCATCTTCTGTGATATGTTTTCACACTGAGGTAGTTCAGAAAATTAAAATCATCAAGAAAACAATGAAGTGAAGTATTAAACTAAAAATATTAAATACGTGTGACACACACATAATAGGAAACAGGTACAAAGCCATTCTGACTCACTCTTCCCACAGGCAAATGCTAATTTTCTGTGTCCTTTGCTAATGCATGTGCCAATTAATCTTGCAATCACATTATCACAAAACTGTGTTGTTTGGCACTTTTTCCTATTTCACAGAATGTAAAAGAGCTTCCACTGTTCTTTACAGCCACAGCTCCATAGAGATCCAATCACTGGGACATGCCAGAGGGTCACTTTAGCTGTGCTAGATCTTGCCTGGCAGGCCCAGCTACACAGGATTTCCTGTAGTTTTTGCAGTGAGGTATATCAATGCCTTGGTCCTTCTTCAGCTATCAGATGTAGACTCCAAGTCACTGTGTTGCTCAGTGTATCAAGGTCCCGCTCCCACAAATGGTAAATTTTCCATCAGCTCATTCCAAGCACTGATTTCCCACCAGGTGCCCCAGTCTACCACTGATGTTTCTTTCTTTGCAAATACGATGTTGTTTAGCCTGCTGCAAAGTATTTTTTGTTCAGTGCCAGGTAATCTGCAGAGCTATTAATTGCTCCTGTGAAAGATCCAGTTTGAAAGTGGGACAAAATACCCGAACAAAGCTTTTGAAAGAATGTATAATCCACATTGCCTTAACCCTCTAAATATCTGCATAACAGAATAAAAGTTCAGGTATTGTATATTTTACAGGTACATAAGACGACTACTTAATGGCTTTATGAGGTCTTTGATCCAAAATCTCCTTTCTGATCTGTTTGGCAGATCTATTCCTTGCTTGCATGTTTGCTTGCTTTTCTGGCCAGAAGTTTACAGGACCATTGTTCTTTGTACACAAGGAAAATAAAATATTCCTTAAAAAACTCACACATAACAAAGCAGCTCTAACCTACAAATATATCCACGGAAAATGTTTTATTTTCTAAAATGATCTCTCAGTGGGAGTGACCCAAGACCACAGAAGGTGTCACAGACTTGTTTCATCACCCACAAAAGCTAACTAAGCACAGCAAGCTCAGCCATGCTGTTCAGCAATCTAGGGAGTCAACCAGACAGGAAAAGTTGAAAACCAGCCGTCTAAACAAGCATATATAATCTTTGTACATAAAAGAAGCTATGACCTCTTTTGCACCATGGGATAGTATTCATTATTGCAAGAAAAGCTTCACAAAGAAAGAAAATGAGCTGTGTCTTTCAGTTAGGACATGCCTTCTGCACAGCTGGACTACACAAAGCCATTTAATTATGGCAGCAAGGAGCTCAACGGGGTAAATTGCCTTGAGAAACAGTCTGTGTTAGTTTGTGACCAACACTGCACAGCCACCATCAGCTCGGGCTGCACACAGTATAAATTCCCATCTGTCTCAGAAATGCCAGGCAGATAATCCTTTAGTCATGAACTACTGTAAGGAAGCAGCACATGACAGCTGGGTCAGTGGCTATGCTTGAACATAAGACTTGGAAGGCCTCCATTCAACACTTCTCTAAGTATAACCTTCAATAAGTTTCTAGCCTCCTGTAAAAAGGAAAAATATTCCTTGCTGAGGCACTTTGAAGATAAAGACTTTCCAGAGAGATACTTCTATAACTTACAATATAGAATTCTGTCAATCAGCTTTGCCAGAGATTACATCAAACTATGTACTCAAATAGTGAAGGAAAAAAATAATTATGCAGTCTTATTCTCCCTCAAATCTTTCCTATTTTTCCATCCTGTTTTGCCCATCTCATCCACCTCATAGATCGATTAGCTTCATTAGAGATGCACCTGTCTTCTCAGTTTTTCTTGTGAGCCCTTGAAGATAGGTTGCAATAAAAAATCTGATTGCAACTTGTGAATTCACATTGAAAATTCCCGAAACCATGGTCCTGTGGCAACAGTTGCTTCCCACTCTCATTTATCCACTGTTCAAGATCTCTGAAAACCACACTTCCAGTCCCTTTGGTTTACAGCAATCCCAGTCTGTTTTCAAAGTGGACTCATATTCCCAGTCTGGAAACAGCACCTCTCACCATGACAGAAGACTCTCCATTGTCCTTGTGGCCTTGTGTCTCCAGAGGTTAAGAAAAATCTCTGATATTTTAAAGAGAATCTAAGTAGTCTGGATTTAAATGGGAACAACCACTACCATACCACCTTAGTATGCCACCACTTCCTAGTAGCATGCTAAGGAATGCTTGCTGGATATGGCATAAAGTACTTCAAAGAGTGTCCTGGAAGGAGAGGGGAAAATGTGAAGGGGAATCTAAGAGATTCCATGAGAGAGACATGAATGGTTTCCAGATGTTAGATAAAATCCAGGTCACTGTGCCAATGGATCAGTAGACAGGTCACCATGTTCTGAATTCAGAGGTAAGCAAAAGTAGTGGAGGCTCTTGTGCTTTTGCCAAAGTCTAGATTAAGACAATTTTCACAGTGAGCAAGCAGAAAAATATAAAAAGTTTGGGGGGAAGAAACTAATAAAATTCAACCCCTTTTCACTCCAAACTTCCTCCCCTCCTGGGTCTTCTCTAGCTTTGGCTTTAGTGTTTGCAGTGGCAGCTGGCTCTGTGTAGATTCTCTTTATTATTTACTTTTGCCATGTTCACTGGGTGTTTTTTCCAGAACAAAAGTATGGCAAAAGATTTGTAGTTTCAAAACTAATTAAACAATTAGCTGGGGGTTCCTCTCCACCTAAAAATGATGGCCAGCTTCACAACAGACAGACAGGCTACACCACCCTTCTGCTGGGAAACAGAGACACCCTTCTGCAGACACAGAGTCTGTCACATCTTCCTACAGGTACTTAGTGCTATTAAAGCAAAACTACTGCTAATCCCTCATTCAGGGTTCCATTTCATGGAACAAATAAAAAGCTCGATTTCTGAAAAGGCATCCTATTTGACGTGATGCTTTTCAAACTGGATCCTAACAGCTTTCACTGAGGCTGAATTAACAACTTTTGAAATTTGTAAAGATTATGGCTGACCTATTTAAAAAAAAAGACAAACAAAACTAATATGGAAAAAATTCATTCTGCTCTCTTATTTTTACTACAAAGACAGACAGATCATCACACTGCCTAAAATCACAACCAGGTATAAATTTTGACCATTCTCATGAGAGCCACTGAGATGAAAGCATTTGCTTGCTGAGCTTCATTGGCTGAAAAACACTTGACTGGATACATTTAAAAATGCTGCTTATCTGAACTATTTCAAGAGATTAGTTTGCATATTTAATATGTTAATATTTCACAAGTAAGAAGATTTGCAGTGACTTATTACAGGACATATAACTTGGCAGAGCCCTGAGTCATTTAAGCTGGTACCTTAGTCACTAAATGCCAGCTACACTATTAGACACCACCTCAGACTTTGTCCATGGCACTAAGCCAGTTTTGCAGATCCTCTTCCAAAATCCAGTTTAAAGTCTGTCTTTCAGCAGGATATTTCCCAGTGGTTTATATTTTCACTGTCACTAGCATGTCAGTAAGAGTGCATATCTTTTGAGCTCTGATTAATTTTGCCTTGACACTACTGAAATGCCAAGTATAACTTTAACTCAGGTTATGAAATGTTAATCAGTTTTGAAATATCCATAGATTGCATATATATCAAGGCCTGCAAGTACTCAGGATCCACATGGCATTAGCACTCTTGTTTCTCTCTAGGCCCACAGGGTCAAGTGATCATCAGCACTGATAACCAAAGGCATCATCTTGAAGCAAAAGGACGTGGCCTTCTATTAAAGCCCTCTAAGATAAAAATATGAAGATACAACTCTTCTAAGATATGCATAAATTTTAATTATCAAATAATATTTTTATTATTTACTCTTTCAGAGCTGCCACTGACCACATTGGTAAAAAACTTCTCTCTAAATATTGATGTCCCAAAAAAAAAAAATCACAGAATCACAGAATAACAACCATTTCCTGAGTTGGAAGGGACACACAAGGATCACTGAGTCCCCTCTTAAGTGAATGGCCCGTACAGGGATCAAAAATCCTGTGTCTTGGATCTCTGCATAATTAGGTCATAATCATAATGCGATTTCTGTGGTTTAAACCTCTACCATTACGCTAGGCATAAAATTTATAGGAATCTCCAGACTTCAGGATATAAAATGCTCATTAATTTTGTGGAAAAGGAAGAAACTTCCCCCAGAGCAATTTTATTGCTGAACAGTCTGCTACAGTGTATTAGGTCTGCTACTTACACTGGCACATTTCATGCTGGAAACACCAAGATTCTGTACTTCAAGCCCTCATGCTAAAACAAAGAATAATCTGTATTCTTATATTCAGCTTAGTAGGAAAAAAAAGCTCACAGAAACTATGAGCTATGCCTTCATCCATAAACCAGCCAACCAATGCACTCAGCCAACCTGGAAAGACCAAAATGAGCTTTCAGTCCGTAGCCAGAGGTTTATGCACTGAAAACTGTGCTCTGGAAAGGCCATTCCCAGAAGAAAGGGTGAGGCCATCTTTTCCAGCCAGACCCAAGTCAGGGCTGATTTCAATGGCACTGTGGCAATTTGCACTGGCTGGGTACCCGGCTCACCATTTGGAAGGGGCAGCTGGAGCACACAGATCTTGCAGCAGCCACTGCCCTTCAGAGACATGGTGGGTGCTTGGAGTCACTGCCACAAAGACCCCCTTGCTCTCTTGGCACAGCCAGCCTCCTCCTCCTCAGGGAACTGAGGACACTGACTGAGATGTAAACTACAGTCAGCCTATCCACCAAAAAATGTTGTGCCAGTGCATGCATGGGACTGACCAGCCCCATCACAGGAGGAACTGCCAAGGAAAGGAGGAAAATTCCCAGCAGATATTCTCCCACCAGGAACTACAGAGCACAAAGGTCTCTCCTGCAAAGCAGATGGGGAGCTGTCCATAATCTCCAGTTTTCCTGAGGTGCTTCAGAAAAATCTGACTTGTTTCAGGACGCACAAGACTGTGTACATTCGGAAACTCTTTGCCTACAAGGGCACAGTGGAGACCTTAGGGTGGAGGAAAGCAAGACATTCCATTAGCAAAACTGAAAGAACAAGAACCAACGCCTTCTAAAGGGCATAAGGAAAACTTTCTTCAATTGGAAGTCTCATTCTGAAAATAATTTATGGTTTCCCAAGCTTGGCTGCCCTTGTCTTGACAGTGAGGTGCAGATCTGTTGGTCTCTGAGTCACCTCAGGATGCAGAGCTCACTTTTAAGAACTTTTAAGCTTCACTTTGAATTAATTTTTAATTAGGTACTTTTAAAAATTTTACTGAGAAACCGTAACACATTATTTTTGGAAGTTCAGCTTGGCAGAATGAAAAAGGGCTAGCACTGCACTCTGCAAATAAAGACCTTTTAGAGTGCACCTGAAAACCACTTATACTTTGGCAAAACCACTCATAGCTGTAAAAATCTGCCCAGTATCTGTCTGGAGAAAGTGTCGCTCTGCATGGGGGACGAGAGATGCCAGGACCTGCTGGGGTGCTCGTCTTGCCTCACCCCACCTACCAAAAACTGAGCATCCAACACAAAAAGGAAAAGAGCTGCATTTGCTGTCTGTATTCCTGTGCTCATATGCATACACACACCTTCCTACCATACCAGCCTCCTCATCTGTTTTTGATAAGGAAACTCACACTGACTTGCTAAGCAGGCTGGGTTGCAGGCTTGTCTAACAACCTTGGGTCATCAATCCAGCAACAGTCCACTAGGTCTGCTTTTAACATGAAGCTGTGATTAGCTTGAAGGAAATAAAATTTGCCTCTTACAGCAAGCTCTTTAAGTGCACTTTTGACAGTCTTCAATGATACAGAAAGGGAAGGAGCTCATTTTTGCTGTCATATGTGAAAAACACTTGCAAGCTGACCTGGCTTCTGATATATTACTTTTGTACAGAGATTTGCAACAGTGTCTGAATTGTCTTCCCCCACCTGCTCTGCCAAATTATTATGGTACAAGCACTTCAGAAAAAAAAAAGCACAATTGCTTGAAATTACACTAGAGTCAAATGTTGATAAAAAGGTGTCACAGAGGGAATGAAAACTAACTGCTGTGAAATTTAATGAAACCCACTGTGTGCCAAGGGCACAGGCAGCCAAATTGAATTTAAAAAAGTGCCAAGCAGAGAAGCTTGTAATCAGACTAGCCACTATGTTAGATGAGATAAGCAGAATGACTTTTTTCTATCACTAGATCAAAACAGACTGCAATTCTTATGCATGAGATGAAAAGTTACAGTATTTATCTTTCCAGCTTCCTGTGTTCTTAGCACCGGATCTCTGGCTTAGTGGCATGAAATGGAATTTGCCATCTCCAGTATATGGCTTGTCCCAGCCCTTGCACAGTTCTTTCCTGATAGGTTTTTATTGCAAATTGTTATGGAAAAGAGGAACAAGCTAATCAGAGCTGTTAATGGCTCAGCATAAATTATCTTCAGTCATGGTGTCCCCTTCCACAGCCTGGGCAATGAAGTCAGTAGAGGGGAATAGGAAATAGAAGATGATGCCAGCATAGGAGAAGGACTCTGTTCAACGGTGCTCACACAGAGAACAGTTGCCAAAGCATCACTCCACTGCAGCCTGTTAAGGAATCATTTTACTCCTTAATTATTATAACAACATTATTCTGAAATTGTAATAAGAAAAGCCTGATCTCCCAAACAGAACTGCTTGCATTCATTGTGGGACTAATCCCTCAAACTCTGGTTAAGGACGCAGGACAAAAAAGTTGTGCAGCCCATCTTTGTTGGAAACAACTTCAGTACACTCATTACTTCAGTTGTTCAGGGGCTTATCAGTAGTCTTAGCTCTGGACAGCACAGAGAGGCTCAGAGTCTGCACCTTGACCTCACTGATGAATTTTAACATTGCAACCTGCTTGAACTTGTAGCCTGGCCCAATTGGCCAGATTCTCCTTTTAATGGTCTGCCAGTGAAGCTGGAATACTTTCTGGAGAGAAAGACTCTAGCAAGAGAGATTTCCAGTACTGAACAAAGCTCTCCAAAGCCAGCCATTGTGTTTCTTTTAAAAGGATTTCTCATAAAAATGCCATGACTTTTGCCATGACTTTTACCATGACCTCTCGATTTTGCAGAATGTGCTTGTAATAGTTTCAGAGCTTGTCTTGGCTGTAAAGAGCTTTATGCCAGTATTTAGTACCATTTGCCATGTTTTCACTGCTGTGCCAGAAAAAGAACTTGAAAACTAACAGAATTCCTTGAAATCTAAAACACACTATAGCACAGAAGCCTTAAGTTTCCCATTTTCTTGTGCAGAACACATGCCACATCTGAAATACCCTCTGCAAGTCAGCAGTACCGAAGAATCCACCTGCCTGCAGGTATGGCAAATGGAATTTTATGAGGAGGTGAAGCTCCTTTCCTCTCACAGCCCTCTCCATTCCCACTTCCCTTGCTTCCCTACCTGCACATGCCCCTGCCTCTGACTGCTCCCTCCTCTGCTCATACCTTTCTGAGGATACAGTTGAAGTAAAAGAGCTTTTAGGGGAATGAAGGTTATCTGAACTTTACCCCTGAAAGTAATACATTTGCCACTTGTTACTAAGCCAACATTTAGAGGTCTCCCTTTACCTACTCCTCTACAAAGCACACAAGAAATGGGTCAGCATCTGTTCTTATATTAAAAATGAAATTAACCCAAATCTCCCTCAATTTCCCCATTTGACTTTGTTTCAGTGAGGACTCTTTTGGAGCAGCAACTGCCTCTGCCTTTTCCCCTATCACAAAGGATTTCAAGAGTTTCATACATTATAACAACAACAGTAACAGAAGCAACATGGTACACCTGGGAATGTTTGTAGAAATTTGCCAGACTAATCTCCAAATGACATTCAAAGCTCGTAGTCACGTAGAAGCACCTGGGCCGAGTCAAAGCAAATTTTGAAACAAATAAATTTCACAGATACACTCACAAATGTCCCTCAACATCACCATACCTGTTTTGTATAAATTCCCCAACACAAAGCACTTTTTAGTACATCCTAGTAACCATTCCCAGTGACTGGCATTCAGCTGTATTGTGCCTGGCCTGAACGACTTGTGATGCTCTGAATATCAAATTTGCTCTCAATTGAAAAAAAAATTTAAAAGTATTCATAAATAGGCTTTCATTGTCTGCAGACTTGGACAAAAACCTGGACTTGTGAAGAAGTCAGGCAGTGCACTCCTCAGAAGTTGTAAGGCCATTTCTCATACATTGCTATGTTAGCAGGTTTCATATCCTTTCACAAGGTGCTATATTTCAGAAGCAGCTTCTGTTATTCCAGATTGACCCTTCATGGCTTTATCTCAATACTTTCTCACTTTGCATTTATTAGGAAACTGTTCTTCTCAAATCAACAATACAAATTTATATTACAAAGTCATCTTTATTGGAAAGAAATGCAAGACAGCTGAACTGTCAGCTTACAAAAAAAAAAAAAAGGGTCAAATCTTTACATTACTATAGAAATTATACTATGTTTGTCAGAATTCTGTATTTTCCGTATTGGTTTGGCTACAACTGAAAAGCTTACTTCCTTGTCAACCTAGGACACCTGCTTAATTCTCTCTGAAGCTCGTTGGATTCTGCTACAAGATAAAATAACAATGATTTCTAATAAGTTATTGTTTAGGTTTTCATTCATTACAATTTTTCTTCATACTCCTACAAACTGCTGCCAAGCTTACACAAAAGTCTGTTCTCCTGGGGCTTATCAGGATTATGCAAGAAAATGTGGACTCAGCTCGTGGTACAGCAATCCTCTCAAGAAAGAGTTTTGTGCTAAGGTGTTAGTCCTGATGCAATTAATATTCCATACCTGAAGAATTAGGTAGAATTTGGTATCCCAGGAAGGTCTCTGCACTGTCACACAGCAGCAACCTCCTCCAAATCCCTCTAGTCACAACAAGTAGCAACGGCGCTGAGCTCCAGATCCTCTCTTCCCCTGGGTTCCACGGCAGAATACTGCTGTTGACTTCCACAGGTCTGACTCTAGGGAAAAACCAGTCTGGAGGGGGAAAAAATCTGCCTCTGTTCTCAGATGTACCTGTGACATCAGGGGACTGACAGCAGAACAAACAAAAGAGGAGATCTAATCAAGCCTAGTGAATCAGCCTTATCACCAGCATTGTCAGGGTGCAGTGACCATGCCCAATTTTTCATGCCTGAGAAGATACAGGACAGCTTCTAGAAGGGATCTGTCAAATGCAAGATCGCCCCTCTGACCTGTGATATCTTGTGGCGGCAGAGTCATCCCAAAAGCAAGGAGAGGATCCTTTCTTGGTTCTGTGACTTAAGGCCCCCTTCATATGATCTGAATGTCACTTAGGACCTCGTACTTGTGCAGCATAAAAAGCTTAACATCACTGAAATCAACAAAGGTGTTCCACAGAGCCAAAGGAAATCATTGAGCAGGAAGCCAGCCAACATGAAGGTCACCACAAGCTAAGCAGCTGTGGTTGGAGTTTTGGTTGTACAAATACATCCTGTGTTTATTAATTACACCACATTCCTTCCTAATTGCTCACTGCATGGAATCAATACATTGGCTGCTCTTGAGTTCTACTCCTCACTTCCTTGAAATCATGGAGTTTGAAAACTGCTTTATTTTACTTTGTGTAGCCAAAGTTAAAGTCCTTGGAAGGCAAAATGTGTATTGGAGAAATAAAAGGATGTGAGCAAGGGAAAGAAAATACAGGTTGAATACTGTGAAAAAAAAAATTCCATGTGGAATGCATAGTAAGCTGAGTTTCCTAAGAGAAATGAGAAAAAAATACAAATTACATAGACATTTAACACCAGATTGGACAGAATCCTGGAAAATACACCACTGGGAACAATTCTGTCCTGTCTGTAGAACATATGACTTCACTCACACTGGAAAATATTGAAACATTTTGATGCCTAAATGCAATTCCCAGCAATATTCAAATATCCATTGAAATATCTCAGGAAGCAAAACAAGCCAGATCTTTAAATGCAGAAATAAAATTGCCAACTCCAACCCAGGTTTTTCTCTAATCAACACCAATGTAAAGGAACTGAAATGAGGTACATCTGAATTTACTCTGACTCCACACCAGCAAAATAAATTATTTGGTCCCCTGCCTCACATTTTCTGAAGTTTCACTAGGTTATGCAAGCAAAACCTTTTGAAATGAAAAGTGTCACAGAAGTGCTGAGCACCATTGTTTCTTTCTAATAAAAAAAGGAATAAAAAAGATGGAAGACTGAACTTCATTCTACAGATAAATAAAACAGCACTCCGGGACTTCTTTAAATCAAAAATTGTGTTCTTAATGCAAAATTCTGCTTAAACGCAACACAGCTGCAGCAATATTCAAAACATCACATTTATATTCAACATTAATAGGACAACAAGAGAAGTAAAGAGATTCTTCCCAGTATTTTAGCAATATCTTTTTTTTTTTTTAATACATCAGAATTTCCATTTTAAATGTGGTTCCAAAACACCTAAAATCTTACTTGCAGAATTTGCTCCAGGCTGAAACTCTGCATGGGGCTTTTTCTTCCTCTGTATTTAGTCAAAATTCATATTAGGATTAAATGTAATTTATAAAAAAACCCAAATGAATATGTATTCAAAACAATTCAGTATAAACAAGTTAATTCACTGGGGTAGCTCTTAAAGAAGAAAGTCATCATGAGAACCATACTTGTTTTAGACTAATGCCGAATCCAATAATCCTGGAATAGAAATAGTGATGTAAGTTGTACTAAGTGTCACTGACTTCAAAGGACGCACAAAAATTTGCAGCCTGTAAGGGCCCTGATGCCTTTTTTAGGAAGATTTTGAAACACCAGAAGAGTTATCTGAAGTGGTTGAGAACAGAATTAAAAAACTAAGTCAGCTAAGTATGAAGGCTACTCTCCACATCATTTGTCTTCAAGTGACATCACCTCTGTCTCAGCAGCCTTACAGCCCCTTGCTGGTCTGTACTGCTTGTGACCTTGCTGGCAGGGATGGCCTCCTCAGAGCTACTGATTCTGCACCTCAGGACCAGTAATGTTTATTACTGATCCTTCCTGGCTAACCAGTTTTGTTAAAATGGTCGGTGTTAGCTTAAATTGCAAACTTTGCCAACCAGGTTTCCTTCAGTGGGACTTTAGGGGAAATCTCACAAAAACCTGGGCTGTTAGATCTGTCAGGGCAGCAGCTTTTAGCGAGGCAGCAGCAGGAACTTCTGTGACCAAGATGAAAGCAACCATGCAAAACAGCATCATCTCTTGAAAATACACAGAATCTAAATCTGCACCCTTCTTTACCTCTTTCAGGTAAGTACCTGCTAGTTGGACTCCCTATCAGTCAGACCTGATGGCCCATGCATTCAGGAAAGATTCAAGTAATGCAAGTCCCTATCAGATTAAGAGAGTAGGAATCTAAGTAATGTCCTTTATAAACTGACGGAGGACATACATTGCATTGGTTCATATATTACATTCAGGCTTCAAATCCTGAATTTGTCTTATATTTTAATTCCTATCTGAACACAGCAGAGAGAGAGCTGGCTTATCTTCAATAAAACATATGCTACAGAATCTTTAAGATAATTTCACTCTCCAAATTCCCTTGTCCTGAACTTCCCTGCCTTACTTATTCTGGACTCCAAATCTAAATCCAAGAATTTGACTCTATGTGAAGGTACTATGTAGTGCTGAGAAGCAAAGATTGAACATTAGCACAAGCAGTCAGAGGATTCAGTTTAGCAAGTCAAAGTCTAGCTGAAAAGGGATGAAGCTGCAAAACTATATACTGCATTTAATCCTTTGGTGGATTGCTAAAGAAAACTGGAGAAAGAACTAGTGTGAAACATACCAGCTACAAAGCAGCTTCTATACAGGTTGTTCTGGTAAAGAAACCACAACAAAGCAGAGCTTAAATGGATTAAAAGCAACCTAAGTGTCGGATCTTAAAAGAAAAAAAAAAGACAAAATATTCCTTGAGAAAGCATAATTTCATAATGATATATTCTTGGTGCTACACTTTTAACATTTGCATTAATGATCTGGAAGAAAAGCAGTCAGAGTACTTCACCGCTGGAAAAACTTATGGAAATCAGGCTTTTCTCAAACTTAATTAAATTCAGACCAGAAGTTTTTTTCTCAGAGATACATTCTAGTTCAAACTGAAATTATATGAAGGCTGTCCTATGACCCATGCTACTGCAGACCTCAGACTAAGCACAGTGTTCTCTGCTGACTTCATTGAGCCTACGACATGACACTCAATCACTCACCAGCAACTTTTAACAGGGTTGCTTTCATTGTTTTCTCTTCTGTTACCTTCGAGAGGCTTCTTTCCTTTCACTTGCCTCTCCTGCAGTGTCTGTATGTGCACATATATGCTGGATTCATACCCAGCCTGCAGCTGGTCTTTGTCTAGGATGAGGATTGCCCCATCATGTGTTTACAGGAGCACAGCAAAGTCACTGAAGTTTTGCATCTGACAAAAGGAAGGTGTGACAAAACAGCCCTGAACAGATAACTTGTAGATTAAGAAGAGTCCTGAGAGAAGCAATGACCAATGACCATGCCTCACCACCCCCCAAAAGTTAGACTTTCAAAAAATATTTTTAGGCTGAACAGAATGAAAGAACTAAAATGATATTTTTGCTTCTTTTTTTTTTTAATGTCTGTTTTATTTCAGTTACAAATTGCAAGAAGAGATGGCAAGAGTATATATATGGGGGAAAGGATGAAATTGCTTGGGAGAACCACAAGAGTCTGGGGTCACTGTTTTCTTGATAGAAGTCCCTTGACCATCTCAGATCTTCCCAGCTCCCACAAGGCTTTTCTCAGTTGCATTTTCTCCCTATAGGGGGCAAATTACGCTGATCTTAGTCTTCCAGGCAGAAAGCAGAAAGCCTCACTTGAGCTGTCAGACGGAATAATGGTTCCTGGTCAGTGCCTTTTCCTCCAGCGGCACAAAAAACTCTCCCAGAAGTTTCTGGTTCCTGTAGTCAACTGGAACTACTTTCCCCAGAGCCCCTTTCTTAGCCAGCCTCAGAACCAAGACTGCTTTGTTCCACTTGAATCCCGGAGCTGTCTTTAACTGCCAGCCACGCTTCTTGAAATACAACTTTGTTTCAGTGACTCCATCTCTCCCAAAAGCCTCTTCTTACTGTTTTAACTGTTTCCACAAGAAAATCCTTTGAGGGAGATCTTCTCTACATGACGCCACAAGGCCACGACCTAATGTTCTTTCCTCCTCTGTCCCTTACATTTCAGTATCATCTCACCTGCAAAGTCAGGTTTGGCCATTAATATGCCAGTAACTTGCAGATTTTGTTTGGACCTCTGTCCTTCAAATCTTTAGCCCAAAATCACAACGGCTTTCTTTAAGATTTCCTCACAGACAACACAGAACCAAAACATCACCCCATACTCTACATTCTCTTCATCTTGAGGGATCAGTCCATATTTTTCTGCCCTCTGCATCCAGCAAATACTTGCCCTGAGCACCTTACAGGGTGATGGAAACTATGATGGCCTCTGTTGGCACACAACACTTGGAGAAAGATTTTTCAGCAATTTCATGTACTCCTGAGAGCACTTTTCATAAGGCCACATTTTACTTTCTGGGACAATATCAGAAGTTGTTAGGAACTGTGTCCCCTTTTTCTCAAATAAAAAAATGCTCGTTTCACCATCACCTGCTCCAAGAGCTCTCCAGATTTTCTAACCAACAATTTCAAGGACCATAGTTTCAGGAGTTTCAGCACTTCCAAGAGACACACGGGAAACATGACAGAGAAATAAGGAGAGGAAGAGTAGATGCTGCTAAAAACTTTGTTCATTTAATGAAGGGAGTAGCAAAACTTGTTCTCCTTTAGAGTGCAATCAATGAATACTAAAGATGACAGTAAACATGCCAGTTGCTGACAGCCACATGGCTACCCCATAATCATGGAAAGGGTTCACTTCTCACATGGCACTCAGAATCAGGGTCACAGTGTCAGGTTCAGAGAGACATCTAAGCCAGCAGATTATTCCACACTTTGTTCCCTCAGATCTGTACACTGAGCTTGGTTTAGCTGTTCCACCCAGCAAAAGGGAGTTCTGAGCTAGTGAAGATTTCATTCCCACGTGCTGACCACTTTAATGAAAAGTTTCATCTTGCCAGCGTAATGGTCTTTAAATTGACCATCCTTGCAGTGCTTGTGCCTTTTGATCCACTGCCTCTCATAAAACTGGCTAACCTTTAAGTTCATTATGTTCTTAAAAATATTGCTATGTTCTTAAAATCATTGCTCTGCATTTAGAGAGTGAAACTATTGACCAAATTAGTACGTCATATCTGAGCTACCTACCTTTAAATTTCTAGTTTCTCCATTTAAGTGGAATTGACTTGCCATGGCACAATGAAAAGAAGATCAATAATTACAGACTCCAATTTGAGATAGATTTGTTAAACTTCACTCCCTGCTGTCATATCCTCAATAGTTATGGTCAAAGCTACATCCTCACAATCTGTTCTAGCCACATTATGTATACCTCAGCCTTCCAAACACACAAAGGAAACCAGCTGGAAACACTGCACTTAATGTTATCAGTGAAGACTGTATCCATCTACATGACTGTGCCCTCAAGAGGTTACAGACAGCATAATTTCCACCTCAGTTGTCATTTCTTTGAAGCAGTCCAAGAGACACGTCCAGGAAGCATGGTCTGACAGACCACAGCAGCAGTTTTCCAGCTGTGGACTGCAGACCACTGACATCCACTGCAGCAAAGGCTGGCCTTGGGGAGCTGGACACTTCTTGTCACCTACCACCAAATTGCCTCAGAAAAAGCTAAAAGTGTCTTTTTTCATGCAAGCAATTGCTGTAATGGCTACAGAGCTGCCATGTATGGGATCATGTATGGGAAAGGAAGCAGCTCCCACAATTTCAAATGGGAGGAGCAGTCTATGATGTGATCTTTCTAGTAAGAACAGAAACTCAACTTGTTTCATTCCAGAGACACCTTAAAATACATGTATACTCTGCAGCCAGGATCATCTGAAATAGCAAATACAGCCCAAATACATAGGAATAAGCAATATCCAAAGAGCCCTTCTGACTGCCTAGATCTGCAATTTCTTGCAGGTTCTGCCATTCAACTTTTATCAGAAGAGCAGATTTATGGTAAAAGCACTCATGAATAATTCACTCCCTTGAGCTGCCACATGCAACTTGGGGAAATCCCAGCTATAAAACCTTGGCACCATTTAGTTAGCACAAGCCACACTACTTTTTTACAGGTGTTATTCCACTGACCTACTTGGAGTTATTCCTTCTTTACAGTGCTAGAAGAAAAGGATCAGGCTGTTTGCTTACCACCTCTGGTAAGTAAACCTCTCTGCCATCTCTTCATAGCAGTAAAAATGCTTCTAGTGTTGGACTAAGTTTTTGCTTTGGCTCACCACAGTTTCAGTGGCTTGTACATCCCCTCTGCTCTTGGGCCTCCCATAATAATCCATTATTTGTTGGCTTACTTCCTCCTCAAGTCTGTTTTTAAATCATGTTGAGAAACTTACTTGGATCTTAAACAAAAGGAGCACAAGTAAAGCCATAAACTAGCTACCCTGAACCTGTCTTTATGCTGGTTTCTAACTTCCAGAGAAATATGGTTTATTCCAATTCTCATCCTCTGCCAATGGAACAAGAGCCCCAGCAGGAAATGATGCCTCAGACAAAAAGAAAGTGAAACTGTTTAGCCACCTCCCTGTCCTAACACAGAAGATGAATTAATAGCATCACTCAGTGGCTGCTTATTTTCCTAGGCTCTTCCTTATATAAAGCTAGGTGGGAGTTCTACTTCACAATTAAAATTTATAAAATTTATATATAACATTTATAAGGGTTTTATTTTATTAGATCTCTAAGTGGAGACCAACTAAAATGACAACAACTGCACTGCCACCAAGCCACATTCAAAGCCCACGCCATGGTATGCAACTACACCTACAACTGCATCACAGGGAACAAAGAGCTGGCATTCCCTGTTTATAAATAAGGTGAACAGCTCACGGCTATCTTGACATAAAACAAGATAATAATCATAGTGCCTAAGTTAGACATCTGAGTAAATGTATTCATGTTATTTAAACAATTAACCTACACTGATTTACAGCAGCTAATGAGGGATCTGATGAGGGATGTAAGAAACTCCTCTTTAGGCTAATACGTCCCTTCAGTTTATCCAAATTACTGGCTTTCACCACCTGGCCTCTCCCTTGTGTCCCCACAGGCAGGTTTTAAGCAGGTTAAGAAATGACAGTCCTCACGTTGGTCTTTTCTTACACACTTCCAGCAGTGCTGAATGAAATGCGAGACAACCATAAAAGCCAGTAGAGGGGAAAATTAGACATGCCGCGTAACTAATTTCTGAACTGTAAGCAAAGTTGTTGGCAATTTTCATTTCATATCACAGGTTCATGTTTCTTTGAACTGCCACCTACTGAGAACAAGCACTAGCTGCTCATGCCCTTCCAGGCAGGATGGGATGCTGCCTGGTCAGCCTGGACAAGCTTAAGAGGTTTCCATGGTGGGCTCTGAAGGAACCTCTCACCTCCTTGTCCAGGAGCCACCATCCTGCCTCAGAGAAGGGTGCATGACTTCAGCCCACACCAGTGTCACGGGGAGCAGGGTTCCTCCTGCATCCCCTGGCCACCTGCCCACCGCTGGAGCTGCTGTGTTTGCTGGGGTGGCTGTAAGCAAACAGCTGTAAGCTCGCCTGCCAGCCCTGCTCCACAGGCACACGGGGGAGCATGGTCACGAGAAAGGGGCCAAATGCAAACTAAAACCAGATGAGCCGAGACAGCAGTTGGAAAGAGGGGGTGGTTAAAGCCTGTGACGGCTCTAAGAGAAAATAGTCAGACAAAGCGGGCTTGCAGATTGTCACCGAACTGAGAACCTCCTCCACCCCCAACTGCCTGGCTGGAACTGTATAATGGAGCAGGTTTCAAGAAACCACAGCTCCCAGCAGAGTTAACTCTCCAGCAGCTGCTACACTTTCAAATTGTCAGACAGATTAAACACAGGAATGCCTGTGGGTCACAAAGCTGAGGGAAGGGTGAAGTGATAGGGTCAGCTTGCTCTAAAGTGCAGAAACTGCTCAAAAATTTGGAGACAAGATTTCCAGTGGCCAGGAGGGTGTTACACTGGTATCGTCTGGCTGAAGGCTTGGCACAGGGCCCTTTCCCAGCCTCAGCTGTCCCCACCAAGCTGGACAGTTAGTGGAGCTTTTGTCTTGTGCTTCCTTGTAAGCTGCAGTCACGGCATGTAACCAGACTGCCCTTGCAGGGCGAGCGCCTGTTTGGAGGGGAGAGAAATGAGGGTTCCACTAGAGTCCCCTCCTTTGGGGCATGAGCCAGGGAGCCTGGCTGGGACCAGACGTCCAGGGCACCCAAAAAGCTGGCACCTGCACTGCCTCAGCACCAAAGCTCAGAGAAACACGTTACCTTATGCGGGCAAGTGCGTGTGTGTGGTGGAGCGCTCGCATCAGGCAAAAGTGAGTGCCACTGATCTGCATGTCACCGATGACAAGAGGGTGATGATTTACTGGGAAAAGTGCCCTGTAAAGAGCATGCTTGTGGATCCTATTTATTGTCTCATACCCTTCAAATACTCTTACAGTTACAATGACACCACACAGTTACAAGTTAGGAAAAGAAGCAGAGGTAATTCTCCCACACTCTGTCTAGCCCATGGAGCCAACAAACCTGTGGCACCATCAGCAGGCGGCGTGGGTCAGCTAGCCCAGCAGAGCTCCTCCCGGGAGATGGTGGGCCACCTCCACCATGGATAAACAATCCACACTTCAAACCTGGGCCAAAGCTTGTTGCCAGATACGTGCAGCTGCAGAGAGCAGAGTTGGAGGAAGCTCTGCCAGTAATAGGGGTAAGAAGGAGAAAGAGAGGTTGTTCCCACACAACACAGCCTCTCCTCTGCCAAGCCACAATGCTTCATGTGGATCTGTAGCCCACATGCTTCTCCAGGTACCTCCAACTCAGCTATTCTGTGCTGGAGACTACAATCCACAAAACTGCTTAGAAGATGCTGGCCCACAGAAGTCGACTTGCCACGCAGCTCTCGAAGGTCACATAATGACCAGACAGGGACTTGAGCCCGAGAGAGCACAGACCACTGTGTCTTTGGGCCACATTCAGGCAGCCACACAAGCAGCTCAGTCGTTGAGGGAGCCAAGGAGTCTCCCTCCTAGGAGAAAGTTTGAATCCCCCCCTCCTCTTCCCAAAGCACCAGAAGAGTCTCCGCACGAGCAAACAAACAGCGTGAACATCCCCATCCCCTCATGGCAAGAGCACTTACCCCCCAGGAACTGGATGCCTCCTGCCACCCTGCCCACAGTCCTGGAGATGAGCTCGGACACACAGCAGCCCATGAGCGCTGTCAGGGCCACCAGGAGCAGCAGCCCGCAGCCCAGGCCCGTCACCACCGTGCAGATCCTCCACTCGGCACTCGGGATGGCCTGGAAGGAGGCGTAGCGGCCACACTGCTCCACCATCACGGTCATCTGGCGGCTCTCATCCCGCACCGGGTAGGAACACCTCCGGAAAGTGCCAAAGGAAACAGACTTCTCCAGCTGAGACCCCAAGAGCCAGTAGGGCATGAAGAAGCCAACACAGGAGGCAGCAGCGCAGAGGAAGGAGAGGAAGGCCCAGACGATGCCAGCACAGGTGAGGCTGGAGGCCATTTTTGTATCTGCTCCAAGACCCCTCCAGACGGGAAGACACAAAAGTAACTGTGTATTTTAGAGGGGCTTTATGGATAATCCGGAATCTCTCAGCCTTGACAAATCCTCGCACTGGGAGAAGCTCGGATCCTAACAGCCGGGGGGATATTTCCTCCCATCACAAAGTCAAAGGTCCCTAATTAAATAACAAAACACAAAAAAGGAGAAAAATACAAGTTCAGTAACACTGACATTAGAAACGAATATTTGTCTGCCAGAATGTTTTTCCTTCCTAGAAGACTTCTGAATAAGACATGTCACTTTTCTGTCCCCCCCCTGCAAGCAGACCCTACAACCGCTCTCAGTGACCCCAGCTTCTGCGGTCACTGTGATGGTGGTGGCCAGCAGCTCAGCTGGAAGAGGCTGCTGTGCACATCCAGGAATGCTCTGCAGCCACCTTCAGGGGTCTCCTGTGTACTTGCCTCACTTTTCTCAACTGTAAGTTCCGATCTTTCCAGTACCAATAGAAAAAACAGATATGGTCCTGTTTATCCTTAGTTAGCTAGACCTTCCTCCTACAATGCCTGGAGAAGGTACCTCACTTTATAGATGGTCCTGCAGCTTCAGTGCAGAACCACCACAGCGGCAAAGGCATTTCAAGTTCAGACTCTTGTAACACAAGGAAAACACATCCCCAAAAGAAGTGATATGAGACGACATTTTTCACAGCACTCCAAGTTGTTCGGCATCCCTGTGCAAAAGGAGACTTTTATCACTTGATGTCCCAAGCGCCAGGAACCTGAACTCCAGGTAGTGATAAGTGGAGACATTGCCACATCTTTTGGATTCACCCCTACATAGCCTCAAAGAACCCACAATTAAAAGACAGAGGTCTCTCTTAATATTCCTGCTTGCATTCAGCCTAGCTCTTCTTCGCCTCTTCCCAGCTCAACTCCAGGAGCCATAACCCCTTTGTATCCTTCTCAGAAAACTCCCAGCCTCCCAGCTCAGTATCATTGTGCCCAAGTGCATTTGACTGTCACAGAAACCTACATGCTGTTCCCAGAGGCTGGGGGTGTATTTCTTGTTAAATTCATGTTGGATCATTATTCTAACTGCATTTGTAAATTTATGATCATTCTCACAGTTGCTGCCAAATTAATTCTGATAGCTATTTACAGGGGCTTTTTCTTCTAAGCATGATTAGACGCCAATCAGTGAATCCAATTCATGAAAAGGCAATAAAATGAATACTACTTCAGCACAAGGAGGGAACTTAGAGAAAGTCTGTACATGAAATTAGCCATGTGCACTACACAAAAGTTTTGTTTACTTTTAAAACACTAAGAAAAGGAAATCTCTTCTGTAATATTAAAAAGGCCTATACTGCTACTGAAGAAGAATTCACCTATCTACCCGTAGCCTATCCACAAAAATGTCTTTCATCCGGCAAACTTTATCCCTGGGGATAAAAACTTGCCAGAGAGGCATGGAGGGGGCACCATTTCTTCAGAAGCATCAACTAGAGAAGGATCTGTCTATGTCTTGGCGTGGCATCAAAAGTCTAAGCCAAAGTGGGTCACAGCACTTAGGGGAGATCATTCCCTGAATCGCAGGAGGAGGTACGTCTGGAAATAGGGGACAACATGGAGAGTCCCAGGGTATGACCCGGCAAATTCTGCGGCTCCAGCGGGGCAGCAGCTTAGGCTCCCTGGAGCCTGCCAGCTCACAGCCTGGCTCTCACCCGGGAGGCGGGCTCACCCCTCCGGCCCCGAAACCCCGCTCCCCGCCCTCCAGGGGTAGGAGGGGGCGGCGGAGAGATACGGCTTCCCCCGAGGGAAGGCGGCGGCCGGGAACCAAAACTCGCCGGGGTGATGCCAGGGAAAAACTGCGGGCGAGAGGGCGCAGCGCCCGCGGAGCCGGCAGGGTGGGGGAGTGCCGGGCGGAGCGGGCTGGGGTGCAGGGGACCTGAGAGGGGCAGGGGATCCGAGAGGGGCAGGAGACGCGGGAGGAGGAAGGATTGTGAGGAGAGGGGGTCCAAGAAGAGCAGAATGAGAGGGAAAGGAGAATGCGGCCGGGGACGGGCTGGAATGGCAGAGGCGCCAAGAGTGTGGAGAATCCCAGTACCCAAGAGGACGGAGAGCCGGAAAACTGCGGGGCCGGGAAGGGAAAGCGGTCCAGGGTGACCGGGAGATACGGGAAAGACGGGGGCCCGGGGGAGAAAGCATTCGGGAAGACAAGAGGATGAGAGGACTGGGAATCCGAGCAGGGAAGGAAGTCTAGAGGGTCCGCTGCAACGGGCAAGGGATGCGGCCAAGCTGGGTGTCAGAGCGGGGAAAGGGAACGCAGGAGGTAAATAGGGTCCGGGGATGCAGGGGATGTGGCAGCGCAGGGTAGGGAGGGGTCGGGGAAAGAAAGGACGTTCTGAAGGCTGGAGGATCCGAACTCATGAAGGGAATGCAACGTACCGGGAGCGAGGGAGGGCAGGGGTTAGGGAAAGGAAGGGGGTGCAGGGGGTCCGTGAGGGGCAGGGGATTCAGCCGCGCATGGAGTGCGGCAGAGCCGGTGTCTGGAAGAAGCAGGAGCGGCGAAGGGTCCAGGAGTGCCAGGATAGGGGCAGGCGCGGTGCCGGGGAGAGAAGGGCTACTTACGGACACGCCGGGCGTGGAGGCTGCCCGCCGCGGCTGCCGGGAGCACATGGGCGCGGGGCCGGCGGGCGGTGGCCGCCCCAAGCGACTCTACCGCGGTCCCGGCACGGAGGCGACGCGGGCGCTCCGAGGCGGGCGGGACCGGGACCGGGACCCTCCCCAGTCCGGCCCGTCCTTTCCTCCGCGCGTTCCTCTCTCCCCCCGTTTGATTCCTCGGGAGGCAGCGCACTCCGCCGCCTCTCCTCCCCCTTCCCCGCCACCGCCTCCCCGGGCGGGACCCGCCGCGGTCGGCGCAGTTGCGGGGCCGCGGACGGGGCCGGGGGCGAGGGGCCGGGCGGCGGCGGGGGAGCGGCGAACGGGAGAGCGGGGGCGCGTCCCCGAGTCCTCACGGGGCGGGGCGGTGGTCCCGGCCCCGCGGGGTGGCTGCGGGGGTGGGTCCCGGCTTCCCGAGCCCGCCCTGGACAGCGACGGGGGGGTCTCGGGTCCCGGAGCCGGAGCGGTGGGTCCCGGGGCCGGGCTGGTGCGGGGGTGGCGGCGAGCGCTGCGGCGTCGCCCGACTCGGCGGCTCAGTGTGGGGTGCAAGGGGCGGTGAAGCCGGGGACGGAGAGGAGGAAAGAGCAGGAGAGGAGAGGGGGGGGAAAGACAGCGAAGAAGGAGTATTTGAAGGAAAGGGGAAAGGCTGCAGTCCTTACATGGGAAAATATGGGCTAATCTTCTGATGGTGTGCGTGTGATAAGAACTGTGTCTGTCTCTGCATGCGAGCTGCTGATCCAGCATTTTGATCGCAACAGTTCCCGAGTTGGTCTACAGCGAGAGTAAATGTGATCACAGTACCAAGTAGCTCCTCCCGGATGCGTTAGGTCAAGCGGAGAGACGGGAGCTTCAGCCCTTTCCCAGAGTGTCTTAAGTGGGAAAGTTTTGAGGAACGGTTGCCTTCTGCACAGCGAGCCTCTGGGAGAAAAAGACATTTCCCATTCTGGTTTTTCCTCTACGCCCAGAAACGTGAATATATTTCTCAGATACAAGACAATTTTATGACAGGTTTAAATTATGTCAGCACCAGACATGCAAAATCTCTTTGGTAATGTTTCTTTTACATTTAGTCCCGGCATGTAATTTAAACACCATTCATTAATATTATTAATGCTAAATGGAAGTGAGGTTTATTGCACTCAGTCTGCATTTACACCATTTAATAGTAACAGCAGCTATTTTCAGAATTGAATTACAAAGCCGCTTTATTATATTTTTAAAATTAAACTTCCATGTTTTTTCCCTGTAATGCAAAGTCTTAAAATCAGAATATTACTGAAAATGCATACTTTCTCAAGGGATAAGAAATGGATTGGAAAGTATCTAGCATGATCAAGTTTTCCACCCTAACGTTTCAAGTGTATTTAAGGAAACGTGCCTCAAAAAATCAAAGAAGTGGGTTAAATGTAGGCTGAATGCTAGAATATATGCAATAAAATACTCCACAAGGAAGACCCTGAAGGCATAACCCCAAAGCAGCCATACCAACAGCTGACTATCTCTAGGTACATCCACCTACTATACATCTATATTAGCAAGTGATGTGGATCAATCTGGTGTTGGATCTCATGGTGTTGAGGGCCTAAATGATGTTCACACTTTTCCATAGTTTTTTCTTCAGTTTCCCTCTAGTTTGGGTTTGTGAACTGAGGGCCCCATGAGAATGCATCTGATACACTCCTGGCACCTGTCTTCTGCTATATTGTTATCTGGATCCACTCTGTGTACTCACCTCTGCTGGGCAAAACAAAACGTGGTAAGTGAGGATGATCTGGAGATTCACTTCAAAAGCACACCCTTGATCCACACCAAAACATGAAAGTGGATGTGCCCACGGGGTGTCTGACAGAAAGGGAGCTGGTATGACTTTCCTAAAGCTGAGAGCTGGAGCCTGCTCCACAGCATACCATTCCAGCATCCTCCCCTCAAATCACCTTTCCGCCCGGTGCTGTGCCTCCACCCCCAAGCATGCACGGGCTCTCAGGTCTCCACTTCTGCAAGGAGCTGTGCACGTTTTGGAGAGCGTAGACACTCCTTGTTTACTGCTCACATGCCTTCACTTGGCTCAGTGTGCTGTTCTACCCCCTGCTATTCATTTTACCAATGCCTGAAATGACAGGGATACTAAGCTAATACTGTGTCAATGGAACTCTGCTCTCAGTGTAAAGAAAGACAAGAATTGAATACTGTTATTAAATAGTTGTTTAATTGTTTAAAGACTGAGGTCTGTCATTCTTTTCTTAGCCAAAGGCCTGGGTTATAATGAAACTGTGATAAATATGTCTAAATTAGGCATGTGTTGGGATCAGACATCGGTAGAAAATTGCCTGGCATTAAAATGACTGTGGAAAAACTTCTGTTTCACACATGGAAACTGTTTCTCAGTTAAAATTGGCATTGGAAGCCTAGGGAGAAGCAAACAAGCATGAATTTATTCATGCAATTTATCTCTTCCATGGTATATGCCAAGGTCCCCAAGTCAGTGTTTGCTTTGCTAATGGCATCTCTACAGCAGTTCATTTATTTGCCTTATATGGCCTGTACATTCACTCCCTGAGCTGATGCCATTCTGCTTTCCCTCATGGAAACCGTACATTGAATTCTGTATCTCTCCTGAAGCATCTCATTTTGCCAACTGTCTCTGAATGCCCCCACAAGCTGGCTGCATGGCTTAGCTGCTTGCAGGGAAATAAGCTTCATTTCATAATTCATTTTCTGTCCAGGGAGTTTTGTTTTGATTAGGAACAAATTAAACACATTGTGTATATAAGGTAACATCCAAACTCTCATTCCATTTTCTCCTAATGTTTAAAACTCATCATGCTTCAACTGTACCAACATTTGATTCCCCTTTCAGGATCATTGTGCATGGAAATAGTTTACTTGAAAGTTAGCTGAAATATTTCTATCCCAGTCTAACCTGTTCAAAAGAAAAGGGGAGCTATTACATTGTGCTTTAGGATTCACAATCTTTCTTGCAACCACAAAAGAAGATACCTCCTCAGAACATAGCAGTAACAAAACCCATGGCCCCCATGGTATTGTCTATACTGAAATAGCAGCTAGTTTTAAAATTGGTCCTGGTTTTTGAATGTTAAAAGAATCCACTTGTGAGAAATCTTCATAGTCGGTCAAGGGAACCTGAGCGGCAGATTACCCTCTGCTGCAACCACTGAAGTCAGACTGAATCAAACACCCATGAATACATTGTCAGAAAACTGCCCTAGCAGGGAGATGGAAAAATGCTTATAGATTTTACCATTTTGCTTTTCCTCAATCCATTGACTAAGCTGCTGTTACAGCTGGGGCACTACAGACTTGATGGAGCTAATCAGCACAGCAGAATAAAGACAGAAAATCCTATCACTGTACCTAAATCAATCCTGGCTAATATACATCACAGGCTCGACCACAGACTCTTTCACTACAGTATGACTTGTAAGACAACATAATATGCCATAGGGGAATATGTATGTTCCTGAACCCAAAGGAAATAAAGCCGCTATCAAACCTCCGCCTCATTCTTCAGTCTTTGACCAGAAAACAAACCAAAAGAGTTTTATCTTTCGGGCCACCATCTGTTTTTGGTGGTCTGCAGAAAAGTGATCACACCAACATGGTTCCAAGCATCTCACAAAACTGGATCTTCAGGTCGTGTCTGTACTCGATTTTAAATCAAAAAGGAAGGTATAGGTACAAAAATAGACTTGAGGCTATGTACTGGGAGCAACAGAAAGTCAACCCAATTATTCAAATACAATCACTGAAAACCAAACAGACGAGTACTGTTAGAGAAATAACCTGATAATTAGTACATATGCCTGAAATTATGTCCAATCTTGCAGCAGCTAGGGAAAAAAAAATCAACTAAACAGACATGAAAAGAGAACCTCAACTCTAACACCTGAAAATTTCTCATAGAAGCTAAGAAAACAAATTCAAGTGACCAGATCCTGTCCATCTGTATGTTGTCCTTCCAAGTCAAACAAATTTCATTTTTTTCTGCTGTGGGTAGAACTAGACACCTGGGGTTTTGAGCTGTCCCATCCAGACCTGAATCTTGGCCAATAAACTTAGGTCTAACCAAAAGATCCTCTCTCCACTTCTATTTTAATACTATCCTCTCATCAACATATTTTCTGGTGGTTCTAATAGTGATAAATTTTGTGAATTCTCTTACTAACAATTTATAACAAAACTTGCCATATTTCTGAAAGACAGTTGTCTTACACAATGCTGTTGTTGCTAACATCAGTCTTTTAATCTCTGGGAGCACATAAAAATAACATGTCAATACAAAACAAAGGGTTTATTTGCCATAAACCCTCTGTATGTTGTTTCATCTTTATGAAGTTATTACTTATCATCTATTATATAAAAGCCACCAGGTGCTCTACATTTTGCAAGGCTCTGAAATAGTAGCTACAGCTATTGATTTTCTCTTTTGTGTCCTCTTGTTGACAAGCCTGGTGGCTGTGGGAGAGGCCAAGGAAGTTTATTCTGCACAGCCCCTCGGCTAAAGGGAGGAATGCCTGTTCTGCCCTTACAAACACAGCCAAAGTAACTGAGCTCTGAGATTATGGGTCCCTTACCCGTCCTCCTTTACCAGGGAATTGTCTTAGCCCTGCACAAACTCACTAAAAACATGGCTGGTTTCAATCCTGAATTTCCACTATTCTTAAATGGACTTTTTAAAATAAGAAACATCTGGATGATGAACAAGTGATTTCCCAGTAAGAAATGCTTATCTACTGGCAGCCTGCTTTCTGTGCATGTAGACCCAATACAAATAATGTGTTATCTTACGTACGAGTGGTACACCTGTCTATCTTCTCCTGATGCTGGCAAAGAAAGATGCGGGGAACGTACTAAGAGCAGGTCTTGCCGCGGCGCTTCCTCGCACTAAGCGGCGGGCGCGTTCGGAGACACGGCTTTGTGTAACGACACGTGCAACAGAAAGAAGATTTTTCTTTTCACTTTAAAGCCTCCGTCTGGCATGAGCTTTCCGCAGGAGGTCACAGTTTCCGCGCAGGGCCCGGAGCGCGCCGGTGGCCCGGCGATGGGTGCCCGGGGCGGCGGGCGCTGCGCTGCGCTGCTCGACAGTGACACTCGGTGGGCGGCGGGGCCGGAGCAGGGCTGGGGGCGGCGGGCCCGGGCCGGGGGGGACCCGCACCTCCCGGGCCCGCGGGGCTGCCGCGGGCTCTGCCCTGGCCCCTCGGCAGCGTTTGATGCGGCTGCAAACGGGGAAGGGCGTGCGTGTGAAAAGCGGGGGCAGAGAGCCGAGCGTGCTTCTGATCTCCGTAAAACCTCTGGGATTTGTAACCGCCCTGGGCCACTGTCCTGAGGCTTTTAAGGTGCCTTTGCAGAACCCAAAGGTGACTTTCAGCGGTTTGGTTAAACTGGGTGTATCTGAGAAAGGGGCTCAAGGCAGCGTCCTGTTCCTCCCCCAGCCTTTTTCCACAGAACTGGAGCAGAGCTGCCTCTCCCTGTGAGTTCCAGCAATCACTTGCATCTAGGTCACCCTATTAGATCACATTCCCAAGGATATGGCTAATGATTTCTGGGGTTTTTAGAAAGGAAAGCTGAAAATCCTCTTCTGGGGACAATGGCCAATTCATTTTCCAAGTGGAAGCTCATTTCCTCCCCTCCCCATTGCACCCTGAGGATTGTTCAGGGACTCCACGAAGCTGAAACTTCTGAAATCTCACAGAGATTCATCCACAGAAGAATTGTAATGCCAGTTCTTGTCAGCTGAAACCCAAACAGAACTCACTTCCAGGTGTATCAATGTCCGAAACGTGTTCTCGGTGGGGGAAGAGGCAAGCTCCTTTTTTTATGACGCTCCAAAAGGCTTGTGCTTAGTAAATCCAGTAAGTATATAGCATTCATATACCTACATGGATATATCATGTGTATTTATAACACAGATATATGGATTATATACACATCTCTATAATACATATATAGGTATAGATACGGGAGACCGGGCTGGTCAAGCAGGACCTGCCTTTTGTAAATCCATGTAAGTTGGGCTTGATCCCCTGGTTGTCCTGCATGGGCCATGCAATGGCACTCAGGATGTCTCTTCCAGAGATTTTCCCAGTGCCAAGGTCAGACTGATAGGCCTGTAATTCTCCAGAGCGTCTTTCCACCCTGCTTGTAGATGGGTGTAACATTTGCTAATTTTCAGTCAGCTAGAACTTCTACAGTCAGCCAGGACTGCTGGGTGATTGAGAGTGGTTTGGCAAGTTCTTTTCACGAATTCCCTCACTACTCTGGGGTGGATCATCAGGGCCCATAGACTTGGGCATGTCTAATTGCCATAGCAGGCCACTAATCATCTCCTCTTGGTTTATGGGGGCTTCACTCATCTCCCATACATGCTCTGGGAAGATCTCTTAACCATCTCTGGGAAGGTTCAGCGACCAGAGTGTTCTCTCGATATTGTATTGTAACAAAATAACCTACTCATAGATTGTGCTTTTGCAATATAACTACGTATTTCAATATTCCTTTTCCCGATGAAAATGCTAATTAGCAAGGTTGTTGCAGTTACCACTTATAAGGGGGAAAATAGTAATTCCATTAATGTGCTCACAGGAACTTCATTTATATTACCTCTTAACCTTTACAAGGATATTACAATTTCAATAATTAATTGCTTTTTGCATTTAATTTGCAGTTTACCATTTTCAAGGGAAATTACCCATTAAAATGAGGACTTTTTTTTTTAAAGGAAAAAATTCTTTACTCAAGTATACACCATAAGCTGGCCTTAGAGAAACTAGATATTTGCTAAGCCATTTCCATATTTGAGTAGAGAGGACTCTGTGCTAGCTCTACATATTAAAGAACTGCCCATTGCTTGAGTCTTTGGACATTTGCAGAAAAATGAGGCACAATAGGGCTGAGGCAGTGACAAAAAGGGAACTAATTCTTATCCTCTTCCTTCAAATTCTCAAAGGCAATGAATCCTTCCTCTCTTACTGATGCAATAAGAATTTACTTTCTTCTTCCTTTGCAACCATCTTGTTTCTTCAACTGAAGTTAATTTATGCTGCAATACCCATCCATGAGGGCTTCTTTTAACTTCAGTGGCTGAAGAAAATAAAGGCTCAACCTCATAAAACACAGAAATTCTGTCCATGAATCCCCAAGAATTTAGGTATATCCTCAAGACAGTGCCTGACACTTTGGAAAATGGAGCTCAACATATGTATTCCTGCTCACACTCCTGCCACTTGTAAAACAGCTACTCAATGAATCAGACATAAGCCAGTATCCTTGTGGTAGTATGCTGGCATATCTCCACTACTGATAGTAGAAATTGTGTCCAAATCCCATCACACTAAAAGAAATTTATATAAATATTGGTATCTGAGAAGGTGATTAATGCATTCCAAGTGGGCATGTCTATGACAGAGTGAAACACATACTTCTGAGAGAGGGATTTGCATGGGAAGATGGAGAGAAGGTAACAAATCAAGAGAAGAAGCAAAGGAGAAGAGAGAACAGAAGTAGCAGGTATGAACTAGTCTGCAGCATTGATTTATGAATGAAAATGTAAACATTTTTTCTGATTCAGGTGCAAAAATTAAACCAGCCCTTGGTCAGTTCTACCTTTTCAACTGGCAGGTCCATGATATCTCATCCAAAATTATAAACATCTGCATGATATGTCACATGTCTACAGGCACCAACTAGATCATTTTGCTGTGAAAACAAAATATTTTGGTTTTTAATTGTAAAATCAAACCTCCTGGGATTTTTACCCCTTTCCCCATGAGTATAAGGAGAACCTGGGGTTACACAGGGATTCAAACACAGTATTTCATTTCCACAGTACTGAAGATGGGTCATACTCTTAGAATTTTATTTGCAGAGAAGTCAAAAGTCACTGTCAGACAAATAGGGGTAACAAAAATTGTCTACTCAACAGTCCAGTGCACAAGTTTTCTAGGCAGATGAGAAGACTGGATAGGAATCTGAGGATGAATTGCATTCTGAGAGTGTCTTTCTTTCCCTGCTCTGGTAGATGGGGTCTACCTCTGACTTTTAGGTGTTAGAAGATTGTTGAGATGAATCCCTCTAAAAGTTCTTAATTTTGTCTTCAAGTGTTTGGATATTCAAGTTGAAGAGAGCAAGAATAGATTCAGGCTGCTTAATATGAAGAGCTTCCTATATCACTATATCAGCAATGGATCAGCAATTACACCACAGCAAAATAATCTTCTTTTTGACCAGTAAAAGGAAAGTCTAGCTCCAAGCCAGCATGGACATTTCTTGTCATAAGCTTTCTTCAGTGAGGCACAAATATGTTAATTTTGCCAGTTAGCACTGCAATCTGGTTAAAGCACCTGATGCTTTTCTTTGATATATTACCTTGCATATATTATTAGTACTCTAGACTTTATCACATAAAAGGACATGTATGGGACAGAAGCAGAAAGAAGCCTCTAATGATCAAAATTAACATAAAAATATCCTTTCAAAACCTCCAGACTGGCAGTTCACTCAACATGACATTTGCTTTTTGACAGGCATGTGCTCTGCATGCACAACAATATTTTAAGGTGGCATTGTTTAAAGAAAGTTGACAGTGATGAGTGATGTACATTCAGACTGATGATACTCTGAAGAGAGCTTTACCTGCATGGACAAGAAAGTTGTTGCTAGTTTGCATGCAAAAGGAAGCTTGGGGTCTATTCTGGGGAACTCGATAATCTCTTGTAATTAGTACTGTAATTGGAGGTTGCTGGAAATGCTGCTTGAGCTTCTGCCAGGGAATGCGAGTGCTTTACAAAGCTGTTGACACCATTCTGTACACCCAGCCTCACTAACCAAGTCAGCTGCAGTAGATGCCAACACAGAACTCCTGCTCTGTCAAAACTCTCATCTAAGCAGCAAACACAAAATACTTTTTCCTTCCAGTGGAGCCACAGAGTGACACCAGTACCACTCAGACCATCACCATGCTCCCCCCGAGGTCCTGCAGCCCACTGCTGATCCCAGGACACACCAAGTCACCATCAGGCTGCCAGTTTTTGGCAGAGACTCGCTCCATCCCCACTATTTCAGATTGTAAATGGATAAATATGAGCCACATATACCAAAGTTTAGAAACAACACTTGCCTGCTCTTGTGGACACAATTACCTGTTTCCAGTGCATCAGTCATGGGGATGCTAGTTCTGTAATAATGCCATGAAGGCAGAAATGACCACCAGAAAGGGATGCCAGGTCATTTTAGCAAGAAACTGAAGGTTTAAATGTATTTCATCTGGAGGTGAGCAGATCTTTGCATAGAAAGTGTTTGCAATTTGCAGCCAACAGCAGTGACTGTAACCAGTGTCAGGCATTAAGTAATAAGTTATTTTTATACACAGCAGCTCTTCAGCATCTCAGAGGATGATGGCATCTCGCCAAGGCTTTGGAAGGGCTGTATGAGCTGACACACAAAGATGAATGGTTGAGGCAAGCCCAGATGACACTTCTGAGTCAACTTTACAGAAAGAACCAAATCCAAATGCACCAGGTAGCTCCACACTGGAGTTGCTGAGAAACTGTTTGGCTAGGCTCCTGACAGATGTCTGAGAGTGCGACTTCTGGCATTTTGGAAACTTATTTCTCCTGAAGTAGCAATAAAATTCCATTAAAGTCACCCAAACAGAATTGTTATGAGCGCTAGGAAAAGCTATTTATGACACCCACACCTGTAAAATTAGGTTGACGTTGTATTACTGCTATGAAAATTGCTGTGATCATCAATATGCTTTTTGCAACTTTTACTAGCAACATCCCTCAAGTGCTCTTTCACAAGACAATGGCTTTTGTGGTGAAGCTGTACAATTTTTGGCTCATGCCCCACTACAGCTTTTTCCCTCCTTGTGCGCTCATGGCTCCAGATACACTTTTGCTTGACAAAATTGTTAGCTGTCATTTAAAAGGGAGTTTCTACATGCCAGACGTCCCTGACCATATAATCTTGTCTGTTCAATGCCACTACAACGTTTGTGCAGGATTTGCTGGGCTAGCAAGGTGAGAATTCTATCCTCTTATGCTACTACGTCCCAAGGAACAGCTACCAGATCCAGCAGAGCAGTTACTAACCCTAAGCACTTTACTTTGGATACTGACTATGGTAAAGAAATTGCCAGGAGGTGAGAGAAGAGTGTCATACTACCCTGCCTGCATGGAAGAAGTATGTGTGTGTAGGTAGGTGCAAAAAGGGCAAGAGGGCAGAAGCTGAATAGCAGGAGTTTAAAAGAAGCTTTGGAAAATTCAAATTGGCTTCAAAACACAGACCAGCCAGTCAATGTAATAAAAAAAGGGGAAAAAAAAAGGCTGCAAAAATGCATTTCATTCTACATCTATGCATCTCTTGTCCTGCCAAGTGGAGTTATACTGTCTTGGAGTCCTGTATGAATCATGAATGACAGAAATATAAGCTGAAATATAATTTATCAGACATCTTCAGTAACTTGAACTCTGCAAACAAAGTGACCATAGTGATTGGGTTCTGGAAATAACACAAATGCTGGGGTGGGGGTGGGGGTGGGGGGGGGGTGGCTTAAGGCAATGCCTGAGTTTCCACTAGGGCATTACAAGAAGAGCCTGTTCACAAGAAACATACCAGAAAAGTCAAAGGAGGAAAGCACTAAGAGATTTGACAGAGATCCATAAGATATGGACGCTTGACACACAGGTCTGGATTAAAATACAGCAGTTGGAGTTAAAGATTGCAGCAGGCTTTGCCAATACTTGTGTTGCTGATGTACTGACTCCAAAGGTATTTTTCTAATGCTGTCGTTCTTGCAATTCATTAGATCTACCTTTGGTTTGTCATGACCCCCATCATGACCCGGTCATGATCTCATAGACAGCCTTTTGGTGATCAGCTGATCTGAGGGCACTGCCCAGTAATTTAGGTTTCATTCTCTAGATTTTCTTTACTAGACATTGACTTCAGCTGAGATCAGGACATAATGAAGGATAATCTTTTTTTGTCTGGTGGTGAATAGTTGTAATTTTTGTTCAGTTGTTTGGGTTATTTTTATTTCACCTATAAAACAGAACACATTCCAGAGACTTTTTTTGCCAGCAGACAGACATTGCTTGAAGAGATAGGTCAGCAGGCCTGGCACACATCATAATTTGTCAAGTGTCCTGCTTGTATTTTCTTTTTTCAAAAATTTTTTTTTTGCTATATTGTTATTGTCATGGTAAGCATACTAGTCAGTATATGCAAAGGAAGATAAGCTTTATACTTCAGGCACAGACACGTGGTCATCACTAAGATGATGCAGTTCATCAGCCACAAGCAGATATTTGTTCTCATGGCTCCATAATCTAAATAATTTGTTTCTTTTTTTTTTTTTTCCTTAGGTGAAATTTGGTCCCTCACTGAAGTGAGTGGCAGTGCCATGACCAATGTAATTGACCTTGCCAGGGATGTGGCCACATAGTTTAGACAATCTTCCGCTTAGAAAGGTCCTTTATTCTGCCATGTTCTAGAAACAAATTTAGACTAAACCCTATTAGTTTTGCTGATACAATACTTCCCTTGAAATCAATGGTTGAGTTTTTTTAGCAGGAGATGAACAGGAAGATTTCATGAGTTTGGTATGTATAAAGTGCACACTGTACTGCTAGTGTTATCTTTTCAGTGAGTTATAACAAACAGAAGTTTTATAGCTCCTCAGTCAGGTGGCTGATTCAGCATCACATATATTAGAGCCACTACTGCTGACTGTGAGGCACGACAATAAATCCTCAAGCACGATAGCATGAGCTAACCTAAAACTTTAGAACTGTACATTCTCCTGGACCTTCAAGGGACACAGACTACATGACTACATGTTGCTTTCAGGGTGACCTTTGGCCAAATCATTCACAGAGTCATATTTCAAATTTCCAGATGATGTCAGTATTGTCTGAGTTTTTTGAAAAAAAGTTAGCTCAGGAAATTGATTGATTTGGCCTGGTGAAAAGATTCTACAATATTAACCTCTAAGAAAATAAATCATTACAAAACCCAGCTCTAATTGACTTAAAGACACAGAATATTTTCATGTGCTTCTGCCTATTAGTTGGATTTTCTAGTTCAACCTTAGCAGAAAAAGACATCAAAATACTAGAAAAGGCCAAGGAATAATTTCACGGCAGAGAACTAGTGAAGATCTTAAGGCAGTGGTGGATTTCTTTTGGAGTATGCTGTGTGCAGTGGAGAGCTTGGCAGAGCCAAGTTCCACTCACCTGATCATCTATAGGGATGTAAGCATAAAGGGCTGCAAATATTTTCAAAGGGCTGACATAGTTGAGTAGCAATATATCATGGCCAGCTTCCTTCAGATACTCTTCTTCACTGCGGGACCTGTAAATTTTATGCAAAATAGCATTGTCATATTCTTTTTATCTATTATACTGTAAGAAAAATCCAACTAATTATGGGCATTTTTTACAAAACCTTTCACGTCCCTGACTTCATAATGCTTCCCATTCCTATGTGCTCTGGGCGTCATATTGAGGCAAGTTCTGCATTAGCCTTCCTTCCTTCCTTCCTTCCTTCCTTCCTTCCTTCCTTCCTTCCTTCCTTCCTTCCTTCCTTCCTTCCTTCCTTCCTTCCTTCCTTCCTTCCTTCCTTCCTTCCTTCCTTCCTTCCTTCCTTCCTTCCTTCCTTCCTTCCTTCCTTCCTTCCTTCCTTCCTTCCTTCCTTCCTTCCTTCCTTCCTTCCTTCCTTCCTTCCTTCCTTCCTTCCTTCCTTCCTTCCTTCCTTCCTTCCTTCCTTCCTTCCTTCCTTCCTTCCTTCCTTCCTTCCTTCCTTCCTTCCTTCCTTCCTTCCTTCCTTCCTTCCTTCCTTCCTTCCTTCCTTCCTTCCTTCCTTCCTTCCTTCCTTCCTTCCTTCCTTCCTTCCTTCCTTCCTTCCTTCCTTCCATCACTTCTGCCACTTCCTTCCTTCCATCACTTCTGCCACTTCCTTCCTCTCTCCCTCCTTCCCTCCCTCCCTCCCTCCCTCCCTTCTTTTAGTGTATTTGTACATTTTCTTTTGTACATTTCCTTCATCACAGAAATCTTCCTTTCTCACTCTCATTTGCCTGTGACAACACCCACAAGAGGAACTATTCCTTCTTCGTTGTGTTTAAGGAAATACTTTCTTTATGTCCTGCTCTGTCACTCCTCTTTTGTCACAGGGTATAGAAATACATCCAGCCATGTCTTTGACCCCAGTCAACCTATTCATCCACTGAAGTTTTATTACTACTTAGCTTTTTGTGGAACAAATTCAGACTACTACTATAACCTTTTTTTTGTCTTTGTCTTCAGAAAATACATGTACTCCCAAGCATTTGAAAGTACAGCAGCTCTTACTAGCTTTGGCTAGGTAGACAGCAGGTGGCATTCCTGACCACACCTTGTTCTGCAGGCTGAACTGTGCTCCTGTCTGTGCTCCAAATGAGTGGTTTGTGAACACTTTCACCAGCTGCACAGCGGTAACAGCTGTCAAACAGTTTTGCTGTCTGAGAGGGAAAGTCCACAAAACCAGAAACCACCATAGTAAGGAACTAAGCAAATTAACAGAAAACACCCTGTGCCAGGCATTTCTTTACTGACACCTGTAGTTCTGTTGCTGTGTCAAGCTTTGGTAAGGGAACTTGCAATGGTGTAAATTACCCACACTACACAAACTGTCTGCCATTGACACACAGAAACTGGCCACTGAAATCAAAGCACCTTCTGGGAGTTACAGATCACAAAATCCAAGCATTTTATCCCACAGTGTATCTCCAATTGATTTAACAGGATGTTTGCTGGTGCCCACCAGACTTGCCCAAGCAGACTGGTAAGAATGTCATGCCAAACCCACTTTTGTGATGTATATAAGACAGGGCACACCAACTGAGTTCTAGATGGTGACTTCGTTGCAGTTACATTTGCATTTCTGTTTAAAAAATCTGTTCTGAGGAAAAATCTATCAGAAAAAGAGAAGATTTCTTTTCATAGCTGCATCTAATATTCCTAAAAGATGAACAAGATATAAGCACTGGTATCCTCATACAAACAGCTTTGAGACTTGTGAGAGGTAAAAAAGTGCCCCGTTGATTATTCCTTCTCATTTTTTCAAAAGAACACATGCATAGATAAACAAAAGTTTCAAAACTCCATTGGTTCCTGTCAGCCCAATGTTTTACATTAGCTAGAAGCATTCTGGCTCATGAAACACATTCTTGAAGAAATGCACACCCATGAAGAAGCATCTGAAAACAGAACTGGTTGCTTCAAAAGAAAATGCATGTACCAACTAATAGAGGGAATTCTTTCTGGCTCCTTGTATGTTTGTGGTATAACTTGTTGGACAAGACTTGGCAATGGTTGTGACTTATCTGACACTTGTGTTTCAGATGTTGGAGCCTTTCTGACTTCAAGGTGCGCCTTCACTGTCAACTCATCCATCAGGTTAACAACATTTGAAGCGTTGTTCAAACAACTAACAACATCCAGCTTATAGGTGGGAGGGGATCTTTCTAATAATAGGTCTTTCTTGACATGTTTAAATATTAATTGCTTACACCTGCGATGACTGCAGGCTGTTTTATCTCTTCTGACATGGAGAAGGGAGATCCTGGCTCCTGGAAGCTTAGTCAGAAGTAAAGGACATCTAGAAGGAGATAACATCAGTGTAATAGGGTGGATGAGAAACAGAAACTAAGGAAAACAACGTGTCTGAAAATGCTTGAAATCCTTCTTGCTGACTAGCCAAGAACAGAAACAAGGCACAACACAGGCTGTTCAGAAAAACTGGTCTTTTATGGATCCATGTGAGGAAGTAAACAAACAAACAAAAATTAAATAACAAAATGTCCTATCACTCTCTCCATCACACTAAGATTTTAAGGGCTCTGGTCACACAGCTTTTCCTTGAGGTAAATGACTCAAACTAAAAGAATAAATAATTAATGAATAAAACCATTCAGAAGCTCAGTGCTCCACCTTGGGCATAAAGGCAATGTCTACTTGACTTGCTTGCAGTTATTTTCAGGAAGGGTCTTCAGAAGAGCAATGTGAAATCACCAAACTCCTGAAGAGTTAAACTACTGCCTGAATCTTTGGGTTTTGACCACACACCATCAGATAAATGGAAAGGTGGTGTTGTTTTCATAGCTAATACCATGGTGGAACCTGTGTCTTCTAATATGTGAAAAACACCAATCACTTGTTTTTAGAATTTTAAAAGTTTAATAGTAATAAAATGGCTATAAAAATAGCAATATAATTAGAAAAATAAAAATTTTGGACAATTAGGATTAGGACAATATGAGACAATAAGAACAAAGAGTTACAGACAGTCTGGGTACCTCTTTCTGGGCAAAATAAACCTGAAAAAGGACACACGTTAACAGAGGATTAACCCTTAAAAGCAACAGACTGTTACATGTTTATGCATCTCATACATGATGCATAAAATCCTTCAAACAAAGGATTCTGTCTGGTCAGCGTCAACTTCTTCCTCTGAATCCCAACGGCGTCTTCAGGGTTGAGCGAGGGGGAAGAACTCGATAAGAGAGCAATAAATTCTTCTTCTCTGAAAGATTTAGGTGTCCTGTGGCTGCAATCTGGTACAAGTCCTCTCTTTAAAAAGGTATCTTACATAGCATAGTTTCTATTTTAACATTTTGTTATAACCTAAAACTATATTTAACACTATATTTATTTATTTAACACTATATTTAAAACTATATTTACTTAAGAAAATTAATGCAGCATTACTTTCTAACATAACACATATAATATTCATTTTTATATTGGCGAAAAGCCAATCATAAAATACACATTTTTCACATTATATTATTATTATATATATTATATATATATTATATATAATATATAATATATATAATTATATATTAATAGATATTATTATATATTCTATATATAATATAGACTATATATATTATATACCGTATATTTTATATTATATATATTATATAATATATAAATTATATAATATATAATATATAATATATTATATATAATTATATATATAAAAATATCATATATATTATATTATATATTATTATATAATAGCTGTGCACTGTTAGTCATCCTCTCTCCATTTTACCTTAAGGCATTTTACCTTAATCTGTACACCCATTTTCCATCCTGTGGAAAAGGCCATAGAAATCCCTCTGCTGCACCTCAGCATTTCCGATGGGACAAGTGACAATGCGAGAGGTCACGGTCGGGGCGGTTTAGGCTGGACTTTAGGAGGAATTTCTTTGCAGAGAGGGTCCTTGGGCATTGGAATGGACTGCCCAGGGAAGTGGTGGAAGCACCGTCCCTGGAGGTGCTTAATGAAAGAGTGGATGCAGCACTCGGGGCCATGCTCTGGGTGACATGGTGCTGTCAGGCCGTAGGTTGGGCTCGATGATCTCAGAGATCTTCTCCACCTTGGCTGACTCTGTGATTTTGTGCTCTGCAGCTGTGAGGAGACCTTGGGAGGTCACCTCTGTGTCAGTAAATGCACAGCAGAAACAAGACAGCATCTTCGTTTTGACACATATCACAGCCATTGCTGTCAGCTTATAAAACAGAGAGATCATTTCTTTTTGCCTTTCTTGCTGTGCTCATAACTGAAGCACTTGTTTTGTGAAATAAATACAGCTACCTGCTCTCATGAAGTGAACCCCGTATCATCCACTCAAAATCCTTTATTTAGTAAGTAAATGATTTTTAATTATTAATATTTTAAATTGTATATGTTTATTTTATCAGTAAAAACAAACAAAGAAATAAACAGAAAAACCCCGAGTGCCGCCTTGCACCGGGTACCTTGCACCAGGCCCTACGGCCGGCCCGCGTTAGGCCGGAACCGAATGCTCGGAGCGCGTTTCCGCCGGAGCCGCTCCGTGTGGCGCCGCTGTGGCCGGGGAGGGCCGCAGCCATGGCCGACACCGCCGCGCCGCCGCCGCCGCCCGCCGCCCCCGCCCCGGGGCTCCCGGCTGCCCCCGGCACCAACCCGCTGTCCCGCAAGCTCAACAAGATCCTGGAGACGCGCCTGGACAATGACAAGGTGGGTCGGGCGGCGGCGCGGGACGGGGTGGGGGCCGGATGAGCCGTCAGGGGCCGCGGGCCCCGACAGGCTTCGCGGCGGGGAGGCGAGTCCTGCCGTAGCCTCAGTTCCGCTGCGGAGCTGCGGGCGGTCCTTTGCAGCATTAATTGCCAATAAAATTAGTTTTCGCTTCTCCAGCAACATGCCGCGCTCCTATTTTATGCCTTCAGATCGTCGAGAGGTTTGTATTACTTGCTTCGAAAGGGCACTTCTCAAGCTTTTTGTAATTTAAATGTTTTCTTGCTGCGGGTCGGTCATTCATTTACAGAAAATAGTCTTATTGGTTAAAGCTACTGCAAAATTGTGGACAGAGTTTTCTGTTACAAGAGAAGAAGAAAGGCTCAGCAATGATTTTAGTTGCTTGCCCGCTGATGTGGAGTGTGTTAAGGTAGCTTTTCCTCTAAAACCGTTTATTAGGTTTGCTTTATTTTTAATAAGACCATGAACTTGGGATGGGTACAGGTAGCTTTTCCTCTAAAACCGTTTATTAGGTTTGCTTTATTTTTAATAAGACCATGAACTTGGGATGGGTACAGACTATTTAACCTGCTTCTTTGTAACTGCATGCAAACTGAAGGTCGTTTTTTATTTTCTAGGAAATGCTGGAAGCACTCAAGGCTCTCTCGACCTTTTTTGTGGAAAACAGTTTGCGCACCCGGAGGAACTTGCGTGGAGACATTGAACGACGAAGCTTGGCCATCAATGAAGAATTTGTGCACATTTTCAAGCAAGTTAAAGAGGTAATGTTTTTGCAGCATGACTAGGAAAAAAGGATGAAAAGAGAGTTTAACTTTCTAGTACAGATATACTTTTACAGTAACATTGTTTCATTTGTTGGAAGTGTTGCATTGGTTGTTTCAAACAGATCCAAATCCTGAGTGAATCTTGATATTCAGAGGTGCATTACTCTGCACTGACTAACAGGGAGCCTGGAGCAACAATGTACCTTGAAACTGGGGCATCTAATTGTGGTGGGAAACTGGGCCTGGACACAGCATTTCTGATGAAAAACATAGTTACTGTTATTTGAACTTATTTAGGAGCTTGAAAGTATAAATGAAGATGTGCAAGCAATGAGCAGCTGCTGTGAAGACATGTCCAGTCGTTTGAAGGTAATACATAAATGGAAGTGCTTTGAATATTTTTCCTTTTGAGATGTGACTTTTGTCCTTTTAAAAGCACAAAGAGTTATTTTTGAGGATTACCAGCAGCACCAAGATGTTTCCATGGTTATGTTATGTTACTTTAGGATGTTAATATTCTTCTTCTTATTTGTTTAGAAAATGTATCAAGGAAGTAATTTTAATTTCTTCCAAACTGCAGTTCAAAATGCAGCCCTATACTTATTTTGATAACAGCAATGTGAAATCCATGTGTGTGTCAGTGGAGAGATATTTTATTAGATTGGATGTATGTGAGATTTAAGGGTTAATTTGTGTATTTCCATTTAAAATGGTTTTTGTATTGACAGTGTCTCTTGAATTATGTGCTCATGTAATTACTTCAAGTATATTCATAGGAAAGTATCTGGTAGTTCTAAGAGGGAGGCAAATCTGGTTTGCATCTTCAGTGTATTGGTTTTGTTTCTTAACATTGTCTCAGAATGCTGATATGCCACAAAACCAATTCTGTTTCGCCTTAATCCTGAATCTGTAATATTCCTGGTGGGGCTGGGGAGTGTAGGATGCTTGTGTTTTATGGTGCATTACTAAATCTGGCTTGGTTTTAGGGTACAAGTTCAAAATTCAGTGCAGTGATGCATATAAACAGCTTATGGATGCTGAAGTGTAGATGTGTTGCCAAACCAAGCCAGTTCCCATTACAGACATAAGTTACAGTATGTGAATAAGAATCCTTCACCAAAAAATCCTGTGAAAACAGTTGTTTTCCTCTCCATATGTGTGTGTGGATATTAGATGTCCTCCTACTTAGATCAATAGGTTTCACAGTCATTGTTCAAATGCTCGTAGCTTGATGAACTTATACCAAAAGATGTGAGAGTACAGCATAGCCAACTGCAGTACTTCATTTTGGAAGGAACTGGGTAATGCGCCTCAGAGGTCTCAGATCTCTTTGAACATTGTTAATGTGAATATATTCCCTAGTGCAGTGCAGGAACTGTTAGAGTAAGCTCTTAGATGTGGAAATGAGTCAAGTGTCCATGCAGATTTTTGCTCTTTTCTGTCTTTAGATCATGAAGTGTTACTGTTGTCTGTGATTTTTTTTCTTTTCCCAGAGTAGAGCCACCCTGCAGAGATTTCTTTTACTGTTAAAGTCAATAGGTAGTTTTGTTCTGTGCCCCACAGGAGGTTTCCTCTAGAGCCCTGTAGAACTCATAACTTGTCTTGATTTGATCCATATTTTCTTTGTATGAATGCAAAGTTAATAAGCTCATGAACTAGCTCTCAGTTGTGAAATACTCAGGTACTCTATCTGTAGTAGGACAGGAAGACTTGCAGGCGTGTGCTCAAGCTGAATAAGAAGACAAAAATGAGCTACATAGAGCAAATAGAAGAAAGAAAAAGGAGGATTTGGGGCATATAATGCAGAAAAGTGTGCAAAGAGAGCAGTATATTAAGAAAGCAGAATAAATGCAGGACATGAAAGGGAGTATATTTGGATAAGCCAAAAAGCTTTTTAGCTTTGTTATTTTATAAGTTTGTAATACCATCTGATCCAAATAGCCATATATTGTCACATCTGATTTTAGGACAGTGACTTGAGAAATACAGTGGCTGAAAGAGAGAGAAGGAGCAAGTGCTGAAATGGAATTCACTGGAGTTGAAGTATAATGAAATTGTTAACTAATATACTGAGGTGGGGAGGAAGAGAAAAATATTTCTGGTTTGGATATAAAAGAAACATCAAATACCAACTTTCTGATTTCTCTAGCATGTCTGGCTCATTTCTGACAGTTACCTGGTTAGGTTAGATGTAAACTCTTATATTTCATACATAAAATATTGACAATATCTGGCGTGTATTTGAATGCACTTATGTCAACACTGTCTTCCTGCTATATCTAGCTAGATTCAGAAAAAATGCTTTTCCTTTTTTTCTGCTATCCTACTGTTGGCATTGTTCGTGGTAATCAGTACTTCTGCCCAGAAAGTACTGGAAAGAAAGCAAATTTCCTCTTCTTTGTTTATTGAAATTTGCAATTAAGTTGGACATGAATTGTTACAGTCCCACTTTCACCTTTCAAAGCATTCCTGTACTTTTACTGCTTGTCTGTTATTACTAATGTAGTGGCAGATAAAAAGGCTGAAATGATTTAGTGTGTATATATACTTTTGCTAAACCTCTCAGGGGTCTCAAGACTGGCATCTTCAATTTGGCAAGCTGTAATTTGGCTGTAATACAGTATTGGAATTATTCACAGAATATCTTTATTGCCATTTCCATCTCTTACTTGCAGTATTATTCTATACTGAATGCATTTTGATTTTAGGATTTTTTTTTTGTTAAATTGTCTCAGTTTTTCTGCATAAGGGTTCACCGGTGGCATCCAGTGTGAAGCCAAAAAATCCTGCTGTCTTTTAGCTTTTCACAGAGCAATAAGTTGCAGAACTCTTTAGTTGCAGCAATCCTTTTAGTTATGCAGTTGCTGGCTGACGCAGAATTGTGTCTGCATGGATTCCCTTGCACTGCCATCACTCAATATTTAGGGCTGTGTTTAATTTCCTGAGTTAGAATGGTAGAATCATTTAGATTGAGAGAGACTTCTGAGATCATTGAGTCCAACCCAGCATTGCCAAGTCCACCACTATCCCCTGTCCCTCAGTGCTACACCTGCGCATCTTTTAAATACCTTCAGGGATTGTGACTCAGCCACCTCCCTGAGCAGCCCGTTCCAATGCCTGACCACCTTTTCATTGAAGAAATTTTTCCTAATAATTGTCCTTGGTCCATGCAGCTCTGTAAGCTGTTGGACTGTAGAGCTAGGTTTCCTTATACTAGCAAAGCTGTGTTCATCATTTTTCTAAAAAGTCTGAGTGGACGCTGGTACTGGGTTGTATAGCATCCAAAGGTATTTGTTTAGTTTTTTTATTTTGTGACAGCAAACGATTTACAGTTGATGGGCATACAAAATAATCAGAACTATTACACTAATATTTATAGTCTTTCTCAGTAAATATAAATTAAAAATAAACTGTGTGAATATATGTGTATATAAATATGAAAATATATATGGATAAGGATACAAATTTATTTATTTTAGTGCCTGGACATAGGGAGAGTTAGTGAATACTTGTTTCAAGAAAGCCTTTTATTTCAAAGAGTATAGTCTTTAAATTGCTTATACTCAGAAAGCTTCAAAAGTATTACCTCTTTTAAAGCTTGCTTAATACAGTTGATATGTTTGTGTTTTAAACATGCTTAACAATTATAATTGTGTTCTAGGCAGCAAAGGAACAAACCCAGGACTTGATTGTAAAAACCACAAAACTCCAGGCAGAAAAGTATGTATACTACCTTATTTATTTGATAGAATTTTCTTTTAGATGTGACTCTGACACTTTGATATAGGACTTTGGGATTTTTTTCAACATTGTGTGTGTTTTTAGCTCAATTGCACTCTTAGCTTATTGCTAAATGATCCAAAAAGGTAAGAATGTGTGTTACTGTTTGTTTCAATAAAAGTTGGCTTTTTAGGGAAAACTAATTTACAGTGGTAGCACATGCTAAATATGGACGTGCTTTGCCCGAAGTTTGTTGATAATGTAAGTTATATTGTGTCATAACAGATATGGACCAACTCAATTTCCCATCAATTTGACAAGATCCTTGCTTGTTATTTTTGTTTTGTATCCAGTGGAAATCTCTCTCTTTTTCAGAGGCTGTATGAGGGAGTGCTAAATTGGATTCTTACCTACTCTGCCATGTTTAAAGGTGACTGTAAAATACAGGAGTGCTGTTTAATGAGCCTAGCACAGACCACTTTTTCCATTGGTTCTCCAGCCTCCTGTGGAAGAAAAGATTTGTATTTTTCGCTTTTCAGTATTTTTTATTCCTGAGAAGGGGATAATAACCAATGATGGATTCAAGCAGTCTTATTGTTTTTTGGCTAGGATGTATGGTTTTATAGCTTCAGGTTTTCTCAGTGTAGAAGAATGAGTCCCCTTGCTTTATGAGCTTTCTTCAGAAAATTATATACAGTTCACTGGAGGTCAGAAATAATTATTTTGCAGCACTAAGTTTCTAGTGGAAATTATGGTTTTGGATTGCTCTCGGTGAGCTTTCAAAATCAGTAGGTTTATGATATGAGCTTCAGTAGAAAATCTGTACATATTTTAAACATAGAATGCAGAACAATTGCATAAAATGCAATGCTGTTTCATATAAAGTGAAGGATTTGGTAAAGACACTTAAAGTTAGCAGAAATCTTAAAAAATACATAATTTTGAATTTGAGTATGTGAAGTAGTAGAACAGAGAAGTGGTCGTATATTTTGTAGTCTCAAGACAAGGAAAGCTGCTTTGATTCCTTGTTCTGAAGCAGAATGGGAGATACCAAGACCAGTCCCAAGTGGTATATGTCTAATTGGCCTTAAATTCAATTAAAGGAGATTATGCAGACTGTACATCAGTACCTCCACAATATAGTCCTTACTTGCACTATAGTTTACTTGAAAGACTTTCAGCTAATTCCTTTAAAAGACAGAACATCCCCCCTGGTGTGAAGAGGAAAAGTGTTTAGAAAATAATCTGTCCTTCTAAGCATCTGTGTGACCTTGGAGTACACATGTAGGAAAAAGTTTGGAAATTTATTTTTTAAGTATACTATGAAGTACCCATGAGCAGAAGCCAGAAAGTACTTCTGACTTTTACAGTCTGATAGTAATGGAAGATTCATAATACCATTTATTAGCAAAGTTCAATTTTTCCCTGCCTAAACAAGAAATTGTGAAGACTGTTTGGTTCCATGTGGGACATTTTAGTAACTTGCTCTTTTAACTTATTAAAGTATTGTTTGTCCTGATGCATTCCTTTGGTTTACATCAGGCAAATGAAGAGGCATCTGCTGCCAGATGTTAGGGGATTCTTGAACACCTGAAATCTGGCCTCTGAAAAATTAGAGGTCTTAAAATGCTGATGTCTTCAACTAAATGTGACCTTTTTTAGCCAATAAATAAGTGGTGAAACTGGAAGGACATGGCTTCTCTGTCCTCTGAGGGTTGTCCCAAAATGCTGTCTGGTTGAAATGCAGAGATGAAAACTGGACCTGTTCTGTTATGTTTTTCTTTTAGGCTTAGCATTTATGTGATTTACTTTAGCTGACCATGTTTTTGTAGCTGGAAAAATGCTAGGATTTTATTCAATGATCTGAAACTGAAGGGAGACTGTAAACTTCCAGATGCATTTAATGTATAAATGTTAACTAGGGATTTAGATTATTTTCCTTTTTTTGCTGTACTTAAAAAGGAATGGCTGTCTCAGTGGCTCTGTGTGGGTACTAGGTTTTTTATACTAAGCAGTTTTGTCATTGTATTATCATCTATATAATTAGTTGTAGTTCAAGATGGTTTTCAGTTTTCAAAGCTTCTTACCTGAACTCTTGTTGGTTATCCTGGTTGGTTATCCTTGTTGGTTATCTCAGGTTTGTGGTTTGAAGGTTGAGCTGCTCACCTGGAGTTTCCTGTAGGTAGTCCTGATGAGTACTTTGGGACTTCCTGTATTGGTGAAATGTGTGAATTTAAGATATCTGGGTAAATATTTGGGATGGAAAATTAAATTTTTGTCTCAGATTTAGGCTAAAACTTTAGCATTCTTGGGTTTTTGCTTTGCAGCACTTTTTTTCTTGTTACTTAGTTTGTGAGCTTTAGACCTGCATTGGCATAAATGCTAAATGTTGGGTCTTAGATAACAAATTTTAAAAGTAATTAATACAATTGCATTTCTATGTTTGTGAATATGTCAGAGTTAGTGCATCTCTTTGGTCAGTTAGGTTGCTTATTCTGAATTTATTTCTTCTATGAAGTCTAGTTAAAACTACTGTACATTGGAAACAGTTTTCCTTCACACTATTTAAATTATGGTATCTGCTTAGCATAGGAACTGAGATTTTTTTTTTTTCTTTTTCCTTTAAAACTGAGACTTACCATAACTTAATAGAACCATGCAGTGTGAAATAAAGTAGTCCAGACATCCAACCCATCTATCCCTTCATAACAAAAGATTAAGTTATTCCTTCTCCGTAACATAGAGTCTTGAATAGAGTGTTCAATTTAATGACAAACTTCTATAATAAAGAAAAAGTGAGTTAATTTAGGCAATTTCTAGTAATTGTTAAAAATCCATTTCCATTTCAGGTATCTTCAGTAGATTTTTATGTTTCTACTTGAGCACACTAATATTGCTTTCAGGTTGCATTAGGTTTTTTATGTATAATAAGGAGATTACTTTGTTTTCAAACAATGATAATCTGTTGTGCTTTAAAAGGTGTGGGTTTGTTTAATTGTTTTTACTAGTAGGCTGACAGAAAAAGGATCTTGCTCCTTGAACTGAGATTTTAATAATAGCTTCCTCTGACTTGTTGGTTCTCTAGTTCTCTTGTTATACTTGACTCCAGTTTTGTTGGAGTTTTTTGTTTGTTTTTGGTGTTGGGTTTTGTTTAGTTTGGTTTGGATTTTGTTTTTGGTGTGAGACTAAAAACTTACTTGCAATACTGAACTACTTCACCTTGCATAGAGGACAAGTGTCCCAAACTTCAGTAATTCCCACACCAGAGAAATAACTTGTTTAGTTCCAAATACTCTATGCTAAAAGCCTGGCTTCATAGTAATTTTACCAGCCACTTAATAATAAGATACTGTGCAAGATGTTGTGCTGTTTTTGAGGTTAGCCACAAGTTACAGTCATCAATGTAACCATTGAGAAGAGAGAACTAGAAGGTAATACTTGGAATATTAATACTTATAAAATTAAGTAAGAGCAGTTTTGTAAGTGTATGTATATGCTCAGGGGTGTCACTGAAAATAAGTCTGCAGAAATATAAAAGTTTTTGAGGGCTAGAACTAGTGTTCTAAAAGTAAAAACCACAATGCTCTGAAAACTGTTATGAAGAATGGAAATGGCTCAGACATATTTCTAGAGTCAGGCTATTGGTTCAGAGCTTTTGTGGCGATTAGCCACTTGGAACACCTTTACAAGCTATCTTATTTCGCTATGCTCTCTTAATTGCGTTCTTAAGCAGGGTGAAATTTGTATTTTGGTGTCAGAATCATTCTTAGTTATATCAATTACAAAAAAAGGCCTTTACATAGCCCTGGGATTGTTTTACTTTTTAAAAGACAATTAAATATGAGTCCCAGACAGGAATGTAAGTGTGTACTTCAGTTTGTTTTAATCAGATCACATTACATTCAGGCTTAAGCTTTATTTAAAAAACAACAAACACTGTTCTTGGAATTAGTCAGTTATTTGACTGTCACCTCTGTGCTCACTGCAAGCTTGGAAGTCTTAGGAAGAATGTTTACAAGTGAGCCTGCTTCAGTATGCTACGCTACTGATCTCTCATCCTTGTCTGTTGGTGGTGCCTTTTTCCTTTTCTAACAAATATCTTTTTTGTCATAGTCAATTTGGAACTTGTGCAGGAAGTTCAGCACTATTTGGGGCAGGTTAGAGAGGTTTGCTTTTATCAGCCTGTGCTAAGAAAAGTGGTAATCTGGTGGTTTGCATTGATGAAATGTATTTAATGTGTTGACCTTTTGAAACTTGTAATTACAATTGTTCCCACGAATGTGCTTCATGAGAAAAAGCAGTGATTGCCTAAACTGAATTATAATGCCATGTGGGAGAGGGTGAAGACTTGAAGTTCTGAGGCTCATTTTCTATCCTGATTTGTAGCAAAGTAAACCATAGGTGACAAGGTATAGCAGAGGAATAAAACCAGCTAAAATGGATCTGAAATAAAAAAACAAAACTAACTTGTCACATTCTAGCCATGACCAGCGGAGAACCTACAAAGCCTTATTTTCTTGCCAGCTTTTCTTCCTGGCAACTCTGTTGAGACATGAAGTACTCTTGGTCAGTATGAAATGAGGTGTGGTTTTACAGGTTGAGAAACATACACCAGAAGTGCAGAATCAGTTACATGGTACCATTTCTGACTGATGTTTGTCTGATCTGCTCTGGAGAGAAAAGCCCAGGAAGAGAAGGACCAGAGAGCTTGTGGTCTTCACTGAAAATTTATTTTGGTTTTATTGTTTTCCTACTATCTGATTTTGTTCTCCTTTTGCTGCAGCTTAAGCTCATTTGTTTTGATTTTGTTCCAGGGGGATGTAGAGAACAGTGTGTAATATCCATGCCTTTGGCAGCGTTGTTGAATTTGATGGCAAATTTGAAGTTAGACTGAGCAGGCCCCTTTCAAGTGACTTTATATCAGATTTTTAAAAGATAAACTGAAGATACCAGTCTGTTTGGTATGGAAATATCAAATAGCTCATCTCTACAAGATGGCAAAGAATGTGTTCTTTGGAAACATACTCCTTTTAAACTTAATCTGTGCACAACTTAGAAACCATGGATCATGGATCTTAACCATTGCCAAACAGTGATTTACTATATGTTCACATATCTATATCTGTATGTATCACATGATTTCTGCAAAGCTCTGCATATGAAAATTTTGTCAAAAATATTCCGTAGATGCATACCCATCATATTTAGAGGAAGCCTTACCAGTACAAAGGTAGAAATGATGGAATTTCTTGAATTTATTTACAACATGTAAACTTTTTTATTCTAGTGTTCAATATTCTGTTGGATAAAATTTTAATCATTTCAGTGCAGATTTGTTGCTTAACTTTTAATTGAGCCTTTTCAATTTTCCCCCATTTATTTTTATCACAGAATGTGTGAGATGGCAGGGCTGCAGCATTGCCGGCTGTCTTCAGATAGGTGTTAGAGGTGGGAGAAACCTGAGTTCAAGTCCACTCTCCCACTGCCACCTATTATTTGCATGATGACTTTGGTAAACTCATCAACTATTCAACACATAACTGGTGCATTATTTTTGCATGTTGTGTGTGTTACTATTCATGGAACACTTAGCCAAAAGCTCATTCTTTCCAGTAAAAGCCTTTCCCTGATTTCCAACCTGATTATTGAATATAAATTGACTGTTTTCTCATCTTGTCCTTTGTCTTAAGAGCTGCCTTCATCTCCTGTGATAAATTAGTTTTTCCATTTCCATGATGATCCTGCTAGCTGTGGTCTAATGGGATTCCATTGTTCTTGCACACAGATGATCAGGATTGTGATCTGTTTTCCAGATGAGGTCTCACTAAAGCCTTCTTTACTATTACAGCTATTTTCTTGTACCCTGGAAACATTAGACAGTTCACTGGGGTTTTTTATGTCTTCCTATTTTTTAAGTAAGGAGAATATTTCATAATAATTCATAATGATGGAATGGGTCACTGAATACTTCCTCACAGTATTTCAGTTCTGCTTCAGTAAGAGATGTGTTTGACAGATAAAATGCAGAACAAAACATTTGTTCTCAGAATTTACAAATGCACTTTTGCACCTCTCTTTACTCTTAAGAATGGTTTTCTAATGCTTGTGTGTAACTCTTTTGTTATATAATCTTGTATATTTGCCTTTCACAAGACAGAAAAATAACTGTATACAAGTCTGTTAAAAGTGATTGTTACTTACTTGCGAGTTAGAAATACTCCGTTGTCCTGAGGCTTTAAAAATGTGTTGAATCCTCTCTACCACAAATTGAAAGTAATTTCAGAATGACTGTTCTGATTCATCCTAAGTAGAAGAAACTGGCAGATTTTTATGCTGTATGTGGTGGCAAGATAAAATTAGGCTTTGGAAAAGTCTGCTTCTTCTCTACCTCATTTTTGAGCTGTCTAGGTGATAATCCTAACAAACAGTGCACATTTGTATTTGGTTCAAGGGAAAAGTGCATGAAGTGCATAGTTTTCCCAGCCTTTTGAGTTCTCTTGCAAAAGAATTCTGTCTCCCTGGTAACGATTAAAACTGGGGAAATTGCTCTTTGTTGGAATCCTGTCCTTTGCCCAGGTTCTAAATTCTACCAACACTTGGCACTTCCCCTTTTGCATCAATGCAGGGTCCCCATAAGCTGTTAGTTTCATTCATTTATGCAGGATTAACTGTGGTAAAAGAAAAAAAATAAAATTTGGGTAACAACATGGTATGGCCTTTCCTCAGCTGTACTGCACTGCTTAGAATTTAGAAATTTTTATATCTACAGCAAGGCCAGTGGGTCTTGAAATGTCCTGTTGTCTGCACAGAGGTACTGACTGCTGTGGGTTATATGTAAGACGGATTTACACTGGCTTTTGTTGTTACCTGCATTGTGTTTTGTTCGGCACTTACTGTAGTGAAATGATTGTGCAACCTAGAGTGACATTTTAATCCATTGCCCTGCCTTAGTAAAATAGATTAAATTCTAATTAAATATCTGTTAGCTTGTATGTGAGGAAATAAATACATAAATAAATATATCTGAAAAAAAACGAATATAAATCTGAGGGTATTGATCTCAGTAATACTGTACACAGGCAAAAATCAAAGGTATGAACAATTTTCATATTTTGTTCCTAATCCATAATTTAGGCTATAGTCTCTTTCTTGTGCAGATTGATAAAAAAGGCAACTTTCACAGTCATTTCAAGCAGAACTGGCTAACCTGGGTTCTGAAACAGAGTAGCTCTTTGAAATCCTGTGTGCTTTGTAAAGAGCCCAACAGAAACAGCTTTATCAAAATTCAGACACATGCTTTTGTTTAGGAGAGATGTTTGTCACCACTTCCCAATCACAGTCTTGAGAAAAGTGAATAAAACATTGCTGCCACCTTGAGGTTGTTATTTTCTGAGTACACTGTGAAGCTTAGCTTGCCCAGTGTACTTGAGTTTAATGTATTGACTCTATATTATAAAAGTTAGTTATTAGGAGTGCATGGAATCTATCAGTGTGCAGTTATGCCAGGCCTTAGCCCAAGACACAGCCAGGGATGAGAATGGCTTTAAAGTACGGTGTTTGATCAAACCTTGTTCTCCATAGCAGCAAAAATGGAGGGAGGATTGTGAAGAGCGAGGACTTGCAGAAGGAGAGATACTGATTAACAAGATTATTCTTTTTTTATGAAGGAGTAAAACAGGGCACAGAGTTCCAGGACTGACTCATGAGCATGCTGTTTGGACAGTTCCTGGCACTGTTCCTTGTTCTACCACAACCCTACTTACTTGAGAAAACCATTATGCCCAGTATACTACACTTCTGAAAATCAGACTTCCTCCCACCCCCAGTTTGATGGAAGCATAGATTCAAAAAATCTGAAGAACAGAAAATAATAATAAATGGAAATCTTCTGTAAGAGCACCTTAAAGTTTATGCACTCAGGAGATACACAGGCTCAAAGAACAGAAAAGTTTGTCAGCATCCCATCTGCTCCTCTCTTTGTGGAAGATTTATTTCAGTTGAACCCAAAGAAAGCCTTGCATTTGCCTTCTCTCATCTATTTGCTAAAGGGATCATCTCTTACCTAAAGGGAGGGGTAATCCAGTCTATTTTCAGCTTTGTGGATTTATATTAAATTGAGACTTCCATCCCAAGAGGAGAGACTCAGAGCAACTATTGAAGTTAATTCACTAATTTACATTTTCTGTTGTTTAAACAAAATACAGTGGTGGTGATGTTGAGACATTAGACTTGCTCTGCAAAAAGTGTGAAACAGGAATGCTTTGTTGAAAGCAGCATCATTGTGTTAAATTTTAAGTGTCCTTGGCTAATTTTCAATTTGAGTAGCCATCTTGATGTCTCTAGGATTTTCTTGAGTCATAATATTTATAATTTTGATTATTATTAGTAGTTGTAACTGACAATTGAAATGAGCTTTTTTTATGCTCCAGAGGAGTTCTGAAGTGTACTTTTTGTGAGAGTTTTGTAGCAGCAGTGAGGTCAATGCCTCTTGCCTGTGACAGCTCCTGGTGCTGGCACACCCCAGTCCTTTAGCACAGGCTGTGGTCAACTGAATTAGAAAATACATGTAATCTCCACCCCCAAGAAGTAAGAACTTCTGGCTGTTTTCGTGACAGATTTGTTCCCTGATCTAATTCACTGCATGATGCTGTAAACAATTGTCCTGGCACAGTGGGAAGGTTAGTACAGGTCAGGGATGAGCAGGGATGGCTGAGACAGCCTGAGTAGCATGGCTTACACATCATTGCAGTGAGTATATTAGTGCAGAGTAAACCTGCCCCATCTTTCATCTGTATTGTGAGAATTTCATAGTTACCCTCAGAACCTCTCTCACAGGCTTTTAAAATACTCTTTTGCTAATATCTTCTGATTTTAAAATACTCTCTTGCTAATATCTTCTTGTCTCTTTCTTGTATATTGTGTAGACCACTTGTCTTGTTGCCTCTTGCAGAATGACTTACTCTCTTCAGATTTCACCACATATATCCTCTTGCTGAAAATTTACTGAATTTGTTCCAAATGGTCTTGTTCCATTCCCCTTCCACTGAGTTGGAAAGTGCCAGGACTTTTTATGGATGCATCTGCCTGTAGAGTTGGTTAAAATGATCCTCCATCACTCTTGTTCCTTCCCTGAGAAACATTTGGCTTCATGAAGACTCAAAATTTGGAATTGTAGAGTTTACTTAGAGAAAATGAAATAGTTCTATTTTAAGCATTGCAAAATTGTCAATGTAAAGATAAAATCATTATATTTGCCTAGGACCACGGTGAAATCTGAATTATCAATTCAAGATGGGATATTAAAGCATATGAGTTTTTGGTTTTCCTTTTTGATTAGGTCTCTTTTGTGTAACTTAGAAGTATTGGCTTACTTTCCTCTTTCATTTTCATAGATTTTACTGTTAAAATACTCTTGGATTTTATATTACTTTCCCTCTTGTTGTTCAGTGTGCTAGAGCATTGACAATTGCAAAAATTTAATCTGATCTCTAAAAGATTTTGTGGAACTGCAGAGTGGGGAAGTCATCCATGTCTAGAGAAGGGAAGCCAGTTTTCCATAATTAGTAGCTGAATGAAGTTCAGGCACTAGTTGGATAGTAGAGAATGGGTAAATAAGTGAAAGCTCTCTTTTCAAGCTTTGATTTTGCAAGGAAATTTAATTATACAGTATATAGAAGTATATTTGCCTGTCTTACCACCCTGTAATAACAATGTATTTGTCTTGTAGTAATTATATCACACAGAAAGATGAAGTGATCCTAAAGGAATTGAGCTTTATTCTTCTCCAAAAACTGATTGGTGCCTTCTCAATGTCCTGAAAAAGTAGTCTTTATTTCCAGGAATACCGTGTGTTCAAACCACAGTTCTACCAAATTTTCTGTTGCCACAGGAATCCCAGTCCATTCCATTTGGGTCCTCCTGTGGTTTTAAGGCATGTGACAAAACATGTACAGGAAAATGCTGCCCTTGAGATGGTGTTTGCATATTGCATCCTGGCTGTGTTAATTTCAGGAACAAGAGAATTAGCCATTGCATTTTGATTGCTTGTGACATTAGTAAGTTGATATCCCAGCTGTATGGTATTACAAAGAGATGGATCTGGTCTGCAGAAAAGTAGGTTAATGTAAGGTTAATTTTGTAATTTTGGATGCTATAGGCTTTTCCTTTCCTTAGTGAATTTGAAAGGTAATAACTGCAAGCATTACAAATATGCAAGCACAAAAATATCTAGATAAGATAACTTATGATACAAATGCTGAAGGAATATTATTTTGAAGAACTTCGTAATTTTCAAATGTGTTAAAATACCTCTGTATTGTCTTTACTGAATAATATGTGTAAGCTTAATAGAAAGTCTTATGTGAAAAAGCAACTCAAGTGTTTGATGGCAAGAATGTGCTATTACAATTTAATAATACCAGTCTCTGATGCTGGTTGTATTTCTGAAGGTATAAATATGAAAAATAAGTCTTTGGGATAAGCATAAAAAGCTAATATCCTCTTCACTTTGTTTTATTACAGTCAGAGATTAGAAATGAAAGCACAAGTTGCAGATGCATTCATAGCAAAATTCCAGCTGACACCGGATGAAATGAATCTGCTTCGAGGCACAAAAGATGAGCCAATTACTGAGGTAGCTCAATGAGCATTAAAATCTTCACCCTGAACTAAAATGTAGAAATGCCCTAACTGAATTGTATGTGAGATATTATTTTCGGTTTGCAATTTAATTTTTAATGGAGGAATGTACCTTTTAAGAGAATGGTGAATTTCTGATGAGTTTGAAATGTGTGATGAAAGATTTAAGTAAAGAGACAGAAAACCAACATTAAATTCTAGTTTGCGTAATGATGTAATGAGTTTGAGGCAAATGAGCTCTCATGTAATCAGTTTGAGGCAAAGTAGTTTTCATATAGTTTTATGCTTCAAAAAGACCTTTATGAAGTCTGAATTTTCAGTGAAGACATTTTAAAACTTCATGACACTCAGAGCAAATGAGAACCTTGCAACTCTCTAGTACTGCCACTGTGCATGTGTGTGTACATTTTGCATATTCATGTATATAGGTATTCAGTGACTTGAGACAATATGAGCTGAGGCTTTCCCTCGATGTTATTTGGTTGCTAAAGATACTAGGTGCTGATTCACTTCAGCCATCTTCCAAAACAAGTTTTGGAGTAGGATATGGTTTGAATAAGAAGACACAGGAAAAGGAAACTTGTTCTACAGTAAAAGCAAACTGAATAATGAAAGAATTGAGCATACCAAATAGACTTTTTTATCATTGTAGTTGCATGGAAAGCTTCACGTAGTGTATCAGCAGGTAGTCCAGATTTATCTCATTTTCACAGGCATCCTGTTTGCATTAAAAGCACTATTAAAAACATGGAACTGATAACCATAAACAGTGCTAATGAAAGCATAAATAGAATGTGCTAAATAATTGTGCACTTGAGTAATTGCTGTATGCTTTTGTACCACTATTGCTACATGAAAGAACATTCAGGTTTCTAGAAAGCGCCTGTTGCAGGGAGCAATGACAGCAACGCTGTGCCAGTTAGTGCGTGATTGGTTTGCAGCCAGTGAGGGCTGGTCTTTTTGAAACTTCATCTAAAAAATGTCCAGAAGTAACTGAGATAAAACACTACTTCTGCTTTAGTGGTAGACTTCATTAACATCATGTGTGTGCATTTCCCCTAGGATAGAGTCAACCAATGTGTTAAAAACACCTTTAGTCAGACTTGCGGTTTGGAAATTTTCTTTTATCCCAAAGGAAGAGTGGTTTTGGATATTTTACAAACATGGTCTTTCTAACACAGTTGAAGTAAGGCAGTAGATTAAATTGCTGGCCCCTTTTACTTAGAATATGTCTATTTTTATGTGACTTGAAACAGAATGAACTTTCCTGAGCAAACTGTGTTCAAATCACAAAAGATGTAGCAAACAGTTGTATCTGAAATAGCTGGTCTCCTCCAAGGCATTTGAAATATGTCTTCATAGGAAGGCCTGTTTGAAAATGTTACTGGCTTTCCATTTGCATTCTGAAGCTAACAAAGTAACCTTTTTAGCCATATGTACTTGTCTTCTAGGCTTTGGGTTTGTTTTTTTAATTTTCTTTTCACTGCTGCTGTTGAGTTACTCCACATAGAAAGGTTGTTCTGGAAAACCTTAGTCTGGTCAATTGCAAATGTTGTTTTTTTTTTTTTTTTACTTTTTTTTAAAGAAATAGTTATCCCATTTCATGACTACAAAAAATATCAACCTCTAATCATTGTACTTTACAATGTTTCATTTTGCTCTGTAGTTTTTAACATTGATGGGAGACAGTAATGTAATGCATAGCATTGTCCTCAAAATCCCCCTAGAGTTACCTAATGGATGTGAAATGCACATACTTCACAAGACTGGTTAAAAACACATCTTAAGTGCTTTTTTTTTTTTTTTTAAAGAGAGAGTATAGAGTGCTAGACATTTGAATAGAAATTATTGCTTTGACAGACTGCTTGTATTTTGTTTTTAAATTTGTTTAGGATTTTTTCAAGGCTCTGGGACGAGTAAAACAAATTCATGATGATGTCAAGATTCTCCTCCGAACAAATCAGCAAAGGGCGGGGTGAGTCCTACTTAAATGAGTGCAAGGCAACCATTTACAGTTAAAAGCAGAAGTTAAAGCAAGGTCTCATTCTTTGCTTCATATGACAGAATATATACAGAAATATGCAGAATATTTCACCAAAAAAGTTTTAAAATACTCAACATTTTAATAATGGTATGTTTAATTTTACTCGGCTAGTACTGTCTAAAATAGAATTTGTAAATAAACTTTTTATTTGTCTTGTAGCTTGGAAATTATGGAACAGATGGCTTTACTGCAAGAGACATCTTATGAACGACTTTACAGATGGACTCAAAGTAGGACTAAGAATGTTTTTATGTTTATGATTATTGTGGTGATGATTCCTATAATTCCTTCATGTGGATTGAACTTAGCGCAAACCCCTTCCAAGATATATTAACATTTTGGTTTCCTTCTTAGGGAACCAAACTGTTAATTGGCAATTCTCTAGTTTTTTGGGTCAATTTCATTATTATAAAAGTGGATTATATATTTGTGTTTTCAGTAGACGGTTTTCCACAAAGAACAACTACTACAGCTTAGTAGTCCAAACAAAATCTTAATTGTATTGAATTTCATTTCCTTGCAAGTTAGAGAGAAGTTGTTGGTTTTAATGATTTGATAGTAAGATCTAGTTTAGTGGGAGGGGTGGTGGATTACTTTTAGAAAAGAAAAAATCCTTTTGTCAGGATGCTCTTTTGAATTATAGGCTTTTTATTTTTTTTTTTGCATATGTACTCTGGATGTAGCCATCCAACACCTTGATAGCATCCAGTACATCAAATATACTTGTTCTTCTCCAAAGCAAAAGACTGTCTCACTGACAGTAGGATTCATGGGGAAAAAATGGTGCAATGTGATTTTTATATTCATTAGCTGTTCTTCAGTGGATGCTGAAACCTCAAAAAATAGTTGTGTTTACACCCTTACGAAAAGTCATAATTTTTCTGTCAATGTTTGATTTAGTTTATATGATTTCCACATTCTTGCCCGGAATATAAAAGATTATATAGTCTTTTTGATGAAAGAAAAAATAACAGAACCAAATGGCAAAACAAACAGCTTGCTTAACTAGTTGCTCCATTTTTTCTTAATAGTTTACCTGAAGTGTGATAAACAGTTACAAAGGAGCCTAATAAAATTCTGAAGGTTGAATGAGTCAACATTTGTATGTGGGTATGAACAAATAGTAAGCTTCCTTTAATCGTTTTTATTGTTGAAATTGGTGATGGACATGCATTTTACAGTACTGCTTGCAGGGGAATTTAATTGTATTAACACTAACTAGCCCAGGTAGCATATTCTGAAGTCTTTGAGTTTTTAACTAATTTTCTTGTTTGACAGCTTGTATAAAATGTATTACAGGGAAAAGAATGTGCTTTTGTGTTGGTATTTTATAGATGAATGCAGAACATTGACACAAGAATCATGTGACATTTCTCCAGTTCTCGCTCAAGCCATGGAAGCCTTACAAGACAGACCTGTCCTGTACAAGTAAGTGTTTGCTATTATCTCCAACAGAAGCTAGTATTTTGAGTTTATAAAACTTAAAGATGGGCATGAATTACAGTGCCAAGACTGGTGACACTTAGGTCCTGTGCCAAATTCAAAACTACCCAGAAACTTCAGTTATAAAACATGATATTTTGACTGTTTTAAATTTCAGAAGTCTTTTTGACGTAATTATGGTACAGGAAATGTCATTGGACTTTTTCTAACTTTAAAGTTTCTAATTAAAGTAAAATGTCAGACTGTTTAATTTAAATTAATTGTGGATTCCTGTGCTCTCATTCCAGGACTTTTCTGAAGTAAAAAAATCCTGTTTAAAACATGTGATTGTGTCTTTTTAAGTCACCAAACTAAAAAATGTGTAAAGGCTAATTAGCTTTTACTGCAATGCCTGTGGTAGTAAGAATATTTTGAATTATGAGTTATACAGTAATCTATTAAAAAATCGTACATATGGACCTCTAAAGTGTAGAGGTATTTATATATCTATATCTGTGTAAAATACTGCTGTTCTTATTCTGAATTTGGTGGTGTAGTTAATGAAATGGTACTTAGTAGAGTGAACCACCAGGTGGCACTGTAAGAACTGTTTATTGGGGTGACCATCGCTGAAGAGGTTATTTTTACACTTCTTTGGGGTTTGAGCTTTTGGTTGTCGTTGGCCTTTTTTTTTTTTTTTTTTTTTTTTTTTTTGTGCATTCATCACATTTTGCAACCATTGAAAAATTCCTTTCAGCCACAGGTATCCAGGGCAGCAGAGTATCAGGCAGCCTTTCAAAGGCCTTCCCCAGTCTTTAAGAGTGTCAGTGTGAAAGGTGTAGGTACATGATGCTGTAAAGTTCCATGGAGCCCTTCACAGGAAAAATGCATGGGGCATGAGGACCTGAAAAGTGCTGTCAGTGTGAGAGAAAGCTCAGATCTGGACATGCTCAGTCAGCTCTGCAGCTTAATGTGAGGGAGAAGTGGTGTCACTTGACCTCCCCAGCTGTTGGATGGCGTGTTGCAGTACTTCAGGCCATAGCTAGGAATTGTAGTCCCTTCTTGCATTCTCTCCCCTATACCCGCTTTTACAGCTGCAAAAGATCAGTCTCTATGCTGTTCACAACCTTTTTTTTTTTAAGATTCTTTTTAGATACAGTTTTATTTTCTGTAATAAATGCTTTGTTGAATTATGATACTTTGAAACTTCATAAAATCATTGTTTTTCTTTCTTAGTTCAAGGAAAGAAAACCCCATCTTGTGCATAAATCCATTTCTGGCCAGTTTAAAATGAATCTGCAAAAGATAATTTTTTTTCTGACACTTCTGTCACAAACAGCAGTAATAGTATTAACAAAGATAGGATTTGATTGGTAAGACCTTTCCTCTGCCAAAAGGGCAAAAAAACCCTATTACTGTAGATGATGCAGACAGGTGCCTCATCATAGATTATCAAGCTTAATTACTTGCCACAGCATATTATCAAAATTGCAGTAATGATGCTTTACATTTTAAATCTCAAGATTTAGTTTATTCCCGTCCAAAAAATTTTGTATACCTTTATGTAACAAATTGCTGAGTTCATAATGTAGATATTAAGTCACAGAAGAAAATAATTTAAAATAGTTTTTGTGTAGTAGCACTCTTGTATGAACTAAACAATTTCCCTCCAGATCACTGCCCTTGCATCTGGTAAAGATTAGGATTTGATTGGGTGAAAGTGAATAAGATGGAGAAGGGCAAAAGTTTAGAACCAAATCCACAAATTCTTGTTTCCTTATATTGACTTACTAACTAAAAGTGTCAGAAGGACTGCACTATGGATGGACTTTTTGGACCTGCAGTCAGTAGGCCATGTAAAGGAAACATTTCAGGTTGGTTTTCATTTCCTGGCTCTAACAGAAGAATTGAGAACTGTTCCTAGAAAATACATGGTGACATAGCTGAAAGCAGTGTTCCTCTTCCATCATCCACTCAGGCTTGCAAAGGTTTTTTCTTCCTCTTTCCCCAGTGATCATTACTGTATATTTTAAACATTAGAGCTGGGTTGAAAAACATCCAAATGTTTTCTTCTCCGAACATGAGTATGTGTAATAACATAGTAGTAAATACTGTGTTCTAGTGTAAATAATAGTTATTGCTGAATTTTTTAACATGCAGGATTTTATAATGGTTATACCCTGTTCTACCGAGAGCAAAAGGAAAATTGGTAGTTTCCTTTTTAAAACAAAATTATCATTATTGAATGCTGTTTTCAGAACTAATAATGATCACAAGATCTGTTTCACTGCTGTATATTTAATGATCTATTGTATAGCTGTTTGTTGGGGAGGGAAAAAAAGGCTAACTGGTTTCTACAGATGCTTGAGATTTTTCACTCCAATACTGTTCCTACTAGACAGTGCACAGTTGTCAGATGCTAGATCTCTTCCACTTTTAATTGCATTATTTTTGTAAATAGTAATTTATTAGAATTTTTTTGTTAGACTTCTGTCAATTGCAGATATTTACTCTCCAGCTTAACAAGTACAGTGTATGAGGAAAAACTCTTCAACAGAAATTTCCAGATTCTTCAGTGTGCTCTTTCTTCACCTCTTTAAGATAATAATTAGGATAAAAAACAACAAAAGAAGGTTCCCTCTGACTTTTTATCGCAGAGTAGAAATCTAATTGAATTTAATGTCAAACATTTTTGAAGCCATGTATTATTTTCTTTTAAATTTTGTTCTCTACATCTATTAAATATGAATGCACTGCTTATTAAATGCAGACTTAAATAAGTCAGTGAATAGCATTCTTTTTATTAATATTATTTTATATATATATTCTTCTGCTGGATGTCATTGGTAAGTGACACCATGCTCACTCTTTTGACAATTTTCAGTTACATTGGAAAAATAAAGTGTGATGTTTATTTTTGTGTATTTTCTTTCTCTTCTTTATAGTTTGTGTGTTGTTCAAAATGCTTAAATTGGTTTGAAAAAATAGAAGCGTTCGCTGGCTTGTAAATATAACTAGGATGTTACCAGCGTTCATTTCCCATCTTTCACTTGCTTTGATGCCTTAATGCCAACAGAAAGGTAGCCTGCTCCAGAAATGAGCCATGTGTAAGTTATTGGCACCTCCTCTACCACCAGCAGGCCATTTGAGATAATACATTCTGGGCTGTAATTGTTCATCCATTAAATATCCAGCTAAGATTGCTTTGATTGAAATCAGTGAACAACTATCAAATGAATATAAGTCTGTTCCTACTAGTCATGTGGTAGCCTAGAAGGAATAAGCCTTGTGTTGCAGTGCAGTTAATTGCTGCTTCTGTCAGTCAGCTGGACCATATGCAAACAGGAGTCCCACACCTGTCAAAGATGCTTATGTGTACAAAAACTGAAAAGCTGAGTTTTCATGTATTTAATTCTGGGGGGTAAAGGAATGGGAGGGTCAAGGAAGAGTTCTCTTTAATATCTGTTCTGAGGAGACAAAAAAAATCATGTAGTATGCTGAGTTGGAAGAGACCGACAAGTGTCATGAAGTCCAGCTCCTGGCTCTGCAAAGCAGGAGTGACACTGCGTACCTCAGAGCCTTGTCCAAACACTTCCTGAACTCTGTCAGGCTTGATGCTGTGATCATTTCTGCTGGGGAACGTCTTCCAGTGCCCAGCCACACTCTGGGTGAAGAACTTTTTCTTTAGCATCCATCCAAAACCTCTCCTGAGACAACTTCAGGCCATTGCCTCGGGTCCTGTCACTGGTCACCACAGAGAAGAGATCAGTCCCTGCCTCTTCTTTTCCCCTCATGAGGAAGTTGTAACTGCAGTGAGATCTCCCCTCAGTCTCCTCCAGGCTGAACACACCAAGTGACCTCAGCCACTCTTCATGCAGCTTCCCCTCAAGGCCCTTCACCATCCTCGTGGTTCTCTTTTGAACACTCTCTAACATCTTAATGTCTTCTTTATATTGTGGCACCCAAAACGGCCCCCGATACTTGAGGTGAGGCAGCCCCACTGCAGAGCAGTGGGACAATCCCCTCCCTTTCCTGGCTGGCAGTGCAGTGCCTGATGCCCCCCAGAAGCAGTCACTTAATTTTCTTCTCTCACTCCCTTTTCTTTCTTCAGTAATATTAACCTGATCCTAGCAAGACTACAGGCTCTGCCAATGCTCCTGTGTAGGAAACACAAAGCCAAGTACTTCTTTCAGTCTATTTTGCAGTGGTATCAGAGGAGGCACACTAGCAAAACTGTTCAAATTCAGTAGAAAAACCCCACAAATAATAATCTGATTGGTAATTAATTTAGCCTGGAAAGTAAGAGCTATCCAACCAAGAAAGAAGAAAAGGACAGTGTATATGTGTGTGTGTGTATATATATATATATGTGTGTATATGTATAAGACTGTTGCAGCACCTGTCTGCAATATCAGAAGTCTTATCTCATCCTACGCATTTGCTCTAGAGCAGACGGGCAGGTGGCAACATAAAATTTGTCTTCTTTTCACGTGTTTGTCAGATGTACCATAGACAGAGCAAGATGATAGGAATTCTGACATCATCAGATGGTTTTGAATGCTTTATAGTAGAAGCATTGATGAAAGATTTCTAGAACTATAAAAATGTTTACTTGTATTAGCCGTGAGGCTGAACTAATCATCTGTGATAAGGCTGACTGGGTTTTTTTAACCTGTTTTCATGTTTCAATAACAGATACACATTGGATGAGTTTGGGACAGCTAGAAGGAGTGCTGTGGTCCGTGGCTTTATAGATGCTCTTACTAGGGGAGGTGTAGGAGGTACTCCCCGCCCTATTGAAATGCACTCTCATGATCCTCTGAGGTACAGTACTAACAAGAATGTAATGAAATAATCCTTATTTTGTTGGCATTTTGAATTCCTGAGACCATAAACCACTAATTTACACAGACATTTCTGTCTTTGTGTAGGTATGTAGGAGACATGCTGGCCTGGTTGCATCAAGCTACAGCTTCTGAAAAAGAACACTTAGAAGCTATGTTAAAGCTTGTGACTATTCAAGGTAGTACTGGTTTTAAAACATAAATTGTGGAGTGATAGTGAGTCTGTGACAAATAAGAAAGTGTGATTAATTTCTTAGGCTGGGCTTCAGTTACAAGTCTGAGTTTAAATTTTCCTAAAAATAATCTTAGAACAGCTGGTGGTTGCATTCTACTAAAAGAAGGCCTGTAACAAAAGAAGAGTATTTCAAAATGCACTAATTTTATTTTACTGTACTTATAATAGATTTACATCAAATTTACAAAGGGACATTTTAGGGTGTAGTTGAGAGTTCAGAAATTGTTTGTAATTTATATGAATACATGTCTCTTTGAAAAAATTACATGTTATGTTGAGGATTTTCATTATGCCTTTGCTCTTTTGTTTAGTTTTTATTTTTTAAAAATATAATTCCTTGTTTCTGTAAGTCTCTTTGTTCTACAAGGAAAATGGAGTTTTCATCTGTCATATAACATCATTCCAGATTTATGGAGGTTGACATAGGCCACTACAAATAGGTGAAGCTTTTTAATATCAAAACTCTGCTTCAGTTCAGAACTGCAGATTCTCATGATTAGTCTTCAGCCCCTTTGCTTTGTTTTCAGTAGATTGAACCTATACTTTAAAGACTTTTATCCTGTAGAAGCTTTAGTATGATTTGCTGCCACAGTTTCAGAGAAAGATATTTTTTTTATAAATTAAGCATGTGTACTCAATTGTAACAGAGAACTTAGATGTGATCAGTATCTGGTGAGCTCTTCAGATTGTATGTCTCAATCCCACTCTGGGCTTTAAAGTGAATATGTATTCTGATTTGCCTTACTGCTGTACATATTAATTGCCTTTCCTAATTAATGGTATGTGAGAAAAGGAGGCTGTTTAGGAACTGTTGTAAGTCAAACTGGAGGAATGCTGTTTTTTAAGTACAGTTACAGTGTACTGTGAAAGTGAATTGAATACTGTTTGCTGACAGTATTTCAGGGAGACAGGAAAGCAGGCCTTATGATGGTTTTATGGTAGAGAAAAAGACTTGGCAGTTCTTTGTAGATGACTGACCAATGCTTCTGCTGTAACTGGAGAGCCTTCAGGACAAGCTCCATTTCCATGGAGCATGTAAATGTGTCTGGTTCTGCTGTGGGCTGGACTTCTGTTGCTGTGCTTTGTTCTGAAATTCTCCCACTTATTTGTGTAGTGCTTTGCTTAACTATGAAGTTCTTTGGCCTCCTGACAGGATGTTGGGCTGAGGTGATATGACCATGGAATGGGATATATTTAGAGCATTTCAGCCACAGAGCAAGATACTTGATAATATGGAGAATATAAATATTTGGGGGAGAGATTTTCAACAAAAAATCACCAGGACAAAACCTTTTTCTGGAAAGACTGGTATAAACAACAGATTCAGCATTTCAGTCTGAAGGAAAAATATGTTTTCCAAAGCTCTCCAGGAACCGGTCTACTATTACTGTTGCACAGTTTTCAAGAAATGTATGGAGGAATTATTCCTTTCATACTGGGAGCAACAAACTGGGAGCTTGGGAGGTGCTGTCTGTAACTATTCCTCTGTGTCTTGGGGGAAATTTTTTGATGACAAGGATAGTGATGTGATAAGGTCCATAAGAGAAAGCAGTACTTAATAGGATACCATTGAATTTAACAAGAAACAGTTATGGGCAGTGCAACCCCAAAGTACCCTGAGGTTATATATTCTTTATAAATTCAGGTCCTGAGTTGGTGGTTAGGACAGCATCTCTAGTACTGAAAAACTCAAGCTGAATTTTCTGTGCTGTTGTGCAGTCTTTAGGTGTCTGGCTGTGCAGGCTAGAGTAAAAATTGAGTTAATTTCATGTACCCATTACCCACAAGTGGACATCTTGGTTATTTGCAGTTGGAGATAAGGACAGAGATTTGCATCTTCAGAGTGCAGTGCTTCGTAACAAAACTTGAGATCTAATGTAAGCATTTCTGAGACTTTCATCACAAACTGGGATTTTTTTTCTGTTCCCCTATAGAGGGAGCCCAAGCAACTGCCATAGATAAAACACACACCTAGCTGTCTGAAGTTAGGTCAGCCAGATGTTTTAACTTCAATTTCAGCTTGAGTAGTTTTTTGCACTATTATTATTTTCCTTCAGGTGTGTTTGTACTGAGTTCAGATTTCTGTTTAAATTCTCCCATAAGCTCTATGTACTTTCAGGACTATGGAGAGTGGGGTAAATCACAGCTATACAAAAATTTCCCTTCTCAAAAAACAGCCAAAAAAAAAAGCCACTTGTATACCTGTTGGTGGATTTCGTCCCACTGGATGAAAAATTTTATGTGTGGCACGTTTTTTTTTTGAGAAACATTTCCATCCCAGTTTTTACTTTAAAGTGACCAAACTATGTAGTTCATAAGCAGAGTGTGCAAGGATGCTTTTTAAAAAGTCTTAAAATGTTAAGCTTGCAAAAATTAACTGTTTCTGATTAATCTGGCAAAAAAATGCTATTAAAATTTTAAGTGCTGAAAACACATTCAGAAAAGTTTAACTCTTTTCCTGGACAAGCATAAAGCACCTGGTTTTCCTCTTCAGAGTTTAGGTATTCTGTAGCTAGCAGGAGCCTCCCAGTCGTAAAGAAATCTTCTACTTGAAAGGAATTGAGAATTGCAGGCATTTTAAGAGATACAGTAGAAACCCATTTTTTGTGGAGTTACAGGAACCCAGATGGAGAACAGAAGCTAAACAAAGTCCAAAAAAGATCTCTCCTTTTATAGAAGGATAGTCAGAGAAAAATTATATATGGTGTAGCAAGGAGTTGGAAGCGTATCTTCAGTTATGAGCTTTATTCTAAAAGTTATTTTGGACCTTTGAGAATTGTTTATTCTGTATTTCTTTTATGTCAAACTTGCACCACTTATATAACCCATTCTGCTGGAAGATTTCACTGCTTTTGGAATGCAGATATTCTAATTGGACATGAAAATACATGCGAAGGCACAAGCATGTGGTATCTCAAAATTTTTATTCCATGTCTTTTGGTGTTCAAGCTTGTATATTTTTTGAGCTAAAATTTTCATACCAAACAACTTGTTTTTAAGTCAATCTGGTCTAGATACACTATTGCAAATATGTGCTAGGTACTTGTTACATTGATGAGCAGTACAAGTGTGACTGTTCCTACTAAAAAATGTGTAATTTGCTAAGGTCTGTCTGGTAGCTAGTCATTACGTAAAAGAGCATGCATGCTGTGGTTTGCAATCTGACTTTTTTCCTTGATATCAATACTCAAGTATATAAGTGTATTTTTATTACCTTACCGATTCAGTATGTTGAAATTCTTACAGCCACCACACTGAATTCAGTTGTTACTGCTTATATGGCTTCTCATGTAGCTTGGTGTAAAGAGGCATTGGCACAGATCTCTGATCTTTCATTATTTTTACTCTCTGAAGTAATCTGTCTCAGTCTGAAATAAGCAAAATATAGCTTCGGGTCACCTGATTTCAGTCACATGTCACAGTCAGTTTGTTTACTTTCATTGCATGGGTCCCATCTGAAGATGAACTCCTGTTGACAAGTTTTAAATTAGAATTAAAGTATTGCTTTCTCCGTAAATCTGTTCTGAGTTGTTACTGAAGTGAGAGCTTGAAGATCTGTTGCTTTCAGTTTGATTGATTTATGACAGCACTGGTTGCCATGCAACAATTCATTTGTGTTTCATGATAAGATAGGGCAATATTCTCCTTTGTACATCGTTTTGTGGAAGATGAGTTTCAATTGCTGCTGGGGAGGAAGCGTTTGCCAGCGCTGCAGCCCGCAGTAGTGTGGAGGTGCACATGTCACTTCATTAGTAACAGCGCCACGAGCTCGTCAGTAAGCAGCGCTGACAGACACGTGTGTTTGCCAGTCAGGCCTTTCAAATGGGCTGTACTGCTGCTCCTCGGGTGTCTCACCAGCCTGGTTGTTTTTTGGGTGTTTTTCTAGTTTAATTTCATGAAGTGCTAATATTGAGCCTTACTGAGATAGCTTCTTGCTAAATCATTTATTCTTCCCCTTGCTGCTTCTACCTCAGATTCCCACGCACTGTGTTGCCCTAGGAAGCAATCGCATAGCGAAAGGTAATGACTCCAGGACTGTTTTGCCATGCAGCTATTTCTTAATGGTTAGATTGGAGGTACAGTGGAGGTGTGAGCTAATCGTGTGGAGAAAAGAACACACAGTTCATAATGCTTTTTATGGAGGAGTACCTCCTACATTTGTTTATTTGTTTTATAGTCTGGAAGAAAAGAGAATTACATTTGCATAATCTTAGCATGTGTTTGCATTAACTATAGGTGTGGAAGAAAATATTCAAGAAGTAGTTGGGCACATCACAGAAGGTGTCTGCAGGCCTCTGAAGGTGAAGTATTTTGTTTTCCTTAGCACTCTAAATACAAAAGCTGTTTTGTCATGTTTTTTCAGAACTTGTGCTCCCATCTCTTCAGTGTATTTTCATTGCCCTTGGTTAAGAATTGGATTGTTGACTTCTGAAGGATTTTTTCTCAAATTAAAGTTTCCTTTGTTCATAGACGTCTGGTTTATAATAGTCATATAATGAGGGATACTAAAATGCTAAATTTGAGTCTTGATTTTGGTTTACTTTTCCTATGTTGAGGAATGCTGATGTATAAAATTACACCTTTGTGCTCAGTGTATGGGAGTAGCTGTAGTGGTGGTAGTAGTCAAACGAAAAATCAATGTAATTTACTAACCTGTTTTTCATAGTGACCATTATACTTAGGGAAGAGTGCATGGGTTGTGCAGTTCTGTCATACTTCTGTAGGATAGTTTCCTTGCCTGTTTGTGAATATGCTAAGGACTTACTGAGCCATAACTTTGTATATAATAGATTTCAATAGATGTTTTCTTGCATGAACCTGTCAAATTGATATAAACTGTTGATATTCACAACATATCCTTCATGAGAGAAGTGAACGTTTCAGCTCTAGTGTGAAAAGCCAGTTCCTTTTGTGGTTTGTGGGCTTTTTTTTTGTTTTGGTGTTTTGGGTTTTTGGGTTTGTTTTGATAAGTCCTGCTCTTGTATTTTAAAGACACCATGAAAAATTGTTTCCTAATTATCATCTTTATGCTACCTCAGTTTTTTGTATTTGTCACATCTTTCTATACTTGTCTTTTATTCAAACTACAGCCTTAGTAAGTTTAGGGGACACATGTGATAGAAATCATTAATGATGATCCATCAAATGATTGACTGACTTGTCTATAGTATGTGCTTCACATAAGCACTGAAGTAATCAAGGTGATGAAGCTGATACCAATTATTGCCTGACTGTGCAGTGTATAAATCCAGGTGGTTTTAAAGCAAAATCAACTGTGCCTAAATATGATTATAATAAATTTCTCTTAGGATTTTGTAGCTATAACAACCGTATCCAGTTGACAAATACTCAGTCTCAAATGCGAACAGCTAGTTTTTAGGTATGACACATAAGTTTGTGATAAGAAGAAGATAAGGTCTGGAGAGAGATAAAATTCAAAAAGGGGCCATTTAGAAAGTCACAGAATTACAGAAGAATTGAGATTAGAAGGGGCATCTGGAGGTAACTTGGTCCAAACTCCCAGCTCAGGCTGGACCACCTAGAGCTGGTTGCCCAGGACTGTGTCCCAGTGACTTTTAAATACTTCCAAGGATGGAGCTCCACAGCCTTGCTGGGCAACATATGCCAGGGCTCAGCCACCAGCCTGCACCATAAAAAAAAGTCTTCTCAGATGTTCAGACAGAATCTCTTGTATTTCAGTTTTGTGCCTGTTGCCACAGAATTATGATCATCCTTCACAACCTTTTCATTTTTGATCTCTTGGAAGACACCTGTCCTAATAGATGCACAATCACCACAGCTTTGTTTTTTTTGGAAGATATTTCCAAACTTTCTGTACTCTTGAATCAGTTCTGTTAATACTGAGTGCTGATGTTTGAGTTCAGTATTTTTTCTGTGCATTCCAGCGAAGTGATAAGGAAGGAAATCAAACTCCTGTGTAAGTCAGAGGAAGTTTTGGTCTTGATCTGAGTGCTTGTGATTTTTATAGATAAGTACATGGTAACTTTAATTTCAATTGCCCAACTCTTTACACTTATGTGCTGCTATTGTCTCTAGAAATAATCCCCTGCAATATTGTTGTTAGTTAGTTACTGTGCTAGTAAAAAAAAAAAAAAAATCTTAAAAGAACAATTAAAGGCTTCCCATTGTATTCTGTAGTTTAATAGAATGTAATTTACGTTAATTCACTGACAGTCTGGACTTTCCAGTTAAAAGTACGAAACACTTACTGTTTCCTGAGGGGAAAGAAAAAAAAAGGTAGAAAAAGTCCCCTCTGAGAAGCCCCCAAGCAGAAGAGCCTTGATACAATGCATAATTAGATAATTACAAGCCACTATTTTCAGAGGAACAACAGTAACTGATTCAGTATGGAGGAGTCTTTTCTACAATACATTGTAGAACAGTTGTGCTTACATGCAGTCTAAATTGCCCACATTTCTTACTGATAGTTGGTTTGTGTTTTAGGCACTTAAGTGACTCTTGAATACTCCCTAGTGGTAGATCCTAGCACAGGCCTCTCATTCCAGATGGAGGTAGGAGAATCCTAAAAAACATTTAAATTAAACTCTTCATCTTTTCCATAACATTTAAGATGCGTTCAAAGCAAAATGTCTTTGATGCCCTATGTGGACTGCAGGTAGTCTTTTATGGTCAGCTAACAGTAGGATGTACAGGACTGAAAAATAGCAAGAGCTCTAAGTCCAGAGCTTTCCCAAACAGGTTAGGTTGTATCGCTTCCAAATTTTGGCTCTCTAATGCAGTGAAGACTTCTGTATGGGAAGCAGCAGTTCTTCTTTTCCCACTTTTATTTTTAATTTTTATTGATCTCTTGTGACCCTAAAATCTTATTTTTCCCCTGTCCTTCTGCTTGTTCTCTTGTTCACTTTTTAATTATTTTATTTACTTTCATTTATTCCCTTGTTTTTTTGTTACTGTACTGTTTTCCCTCTTTTTCCCCTGCCTGCCGTATTCTCTTTTGCGGTACAACTAGAATATACTCAGTATTCATGCCCACAGGACCTTTTAGGTAACCCTGGAGACATATATTTGTATACAGACTTTTGTATATACAAACGCATTGAAGAGCAAAGTTCACTTTTGTGTTGAAATAAATTTCGTGCATTAAGAATTGCGAATAAGAGTTAAAAAGTATTATTTGCTGTTGGGCTGTGAATTAGATCCAAACTGAAAGGATTGAGAGAACATAATTTTGGTTGCTTCTCCCTGCTGCTGGCTCTGAGAAGAAGGGACTGCAGCACATCATGTTCCTTTAAACAGCAAATAACTTGGGCGAGTGGTTGGTGGCTGCTGATTTGTGTGTAGCCCTTTCACACTCAGGCATGTGGGAGAGCAGTGCAGGGATAAGTCACTGTCTATTCTGCTTCATAAGTGCACAAAGATTGACCCTGGGGCAGCTTTTTATGAGTGGGTTGAGACTGTGTGTAGGAGACAAGACATCAGCTGTCCAACTGTAAAGACACTCAGCACCATTTTGTTGTGTAGCCAGTATCTCCTGGTTGAGATAAGCAATCAGCATAGCTGGTTATTAGTTATAAATATTTCTAACTAGATACTGGTAGGAGACATATATGCTCTACTTTCAGGGAAGAATTTATTCATCCAGGTGAAATTTGTTTCTTAGGCAAAATACCTAATATTTTGGTGTTCTGAATTTCTGCATGATGCTAGAATTCTACTGCTGTAGTTTAGTGATTCTGCAGCATTGGAGCTGTTCTTGCTATTCAGTGCTGGGGAAAACTCCAGTATGTACTGGTATTAATGCATAAAATGATCTCAGTATTTTTAAATTTCCAATAAAGCAGAAGTGTGTAGGGACTCTAGGATTTTTGGAAGGGTTTTTGGGTTTGTAGTTTTTCTTTTTTTCAGAGTGCATGCCTTTGCTCAGATGCTTAGCAGCCCAGAAGCACTTCAGTTCAAGCCAAACATGAAAGTTAACTGGATATTCTCTTTTAAAATTTATTTCTGATTGAATTTATTTTTCAAAAATCAGAGATATATTACATATAAAGTCATAGAAGGCTGGCTTTCGGAATTTATGACCTGAAGGATGTTTGTATTTGTTCATGCTATAGGTTAGAATTGAGCAGGTGATTGTTGCCGAGCCAGGAGCAGTTTTACTGTACAAGATTTCCAATTTGCTCAAGTTCTACCACCATACAATCAGGTATGCAAAATTACAAAATATGTTAAAAATGCCTTTTTACCCTAATTGTATATGTAAGAACAAATCTGCTAGGAAGAGTACTTTTGTTGTTTAGTTGTTGCTCTGCACTATAACATCAAGTAGAAGAATATGTGATATCAAGCAGAAACCATTTACCCATTGCCATTGCTCAGTTCATATCAAAATTGCTTTGGAATACAGCATCAATTTGGAACAATAACTGTTTCTTTATTGTTCTGTGTAGATTCAAATAGGATACAAAAAAACTCTCTGCAACATTTCATATGACAAAGTCAAGTCCCCTTTGAGAAAATGTTATTAAATAAATTTTCTTCAGGTTTTTGGTTTTTTTTTTTTGGGGGGGGGGGGGTGTTTGTTTTTTGTTGTTTTGTTTTGTTTTGTTTTAAATAGTTGTGTTTTGATAACTTTTTGATAACTTCTTTTCCCTAATTATGCACTCCCTTATCTCACTGTTGAAGATGCACTGATCACCTTCCAACCTCTTAGAGGCCACTAGGAATACAGAAACTGGAGAAAAGCCAGAGCTGCTAATTTATATATCATTTATATGTTGTGGCATATGCTGTAGTTCATGTTGGTTAGAAAGAGCAGTAGGAGAAAAATCTTCCTCCACGGCCCTGGACTGAACTGCTGAGAATTTGAAATATTAATATTACTAGTTGAGCTTCTCTGTCTGAAAATACTTCAGATGTTGGGCAGACTGGGACAAGTGGTTCTTGAGCAGCTCCCACCTTATTTAAATTCCTCAGTTGTGATGGCAGGACTCTTGTAGAACACATATAAGACCTAGTCTTAATTTTATTGTCCAAAAATCCTGGAACATTTTGGTGTTGCTTTTCTGTTTCCAAAGTTAGCGTTTCCCCATGGTTATAAAGCTTGGTGCAATTGTAAATGTGATGTTAAAATGGAAGGTCTTAGGCAGTCTTATCTGTTGTTTTCTGTCTTGTTAACAGCACAATGTTTAAAGGCCGCCAAAGTACCTTCTACTAGCTGAATAGTTTCCTCTGCATAGGGAAGGTGCACCTTACTAATGAAAGGAAATCGCAGTTTGAGAAATGATCTATTAAACACAAGATTACAATCTGAAAATTGAGATAGAGGTTTAGTCCTATTATGACCCCATGTATTTTCACTGACAGTTTGTGGCTTAAAAGTGCAATTCCTATAGCCAGAGGGAGGCTTTATCTGTGAGAGGAGCATAGTCCTGTAGTGCCATTTAAGGGTTATGTGGTGTCTGTTGCTACGTGTGATAGTTTAACACTTGGAATAGCAGGACATGAATGCTTACAGTTTTGGGGATGCCCAGCATCTCAGTGCAGAAATAAGAGAGGTAATGCTGTCCCTAACAGGCAGTATGATAGAATATTGTTAACCCTTTTTGTTATATAATTTGGTTTTGATAACAGAAGTAGATTAATTGCATAAGAAAGCAAAAATCTGGTAAATTTTAGTACTCTACAAAAAAGTTTGTGCAAGTTTGATAGCCTGTGTTTAATATTTGCTTAATGACATACTTGATGATGCTTGTTCTTACAGTCAGCTTATCTCTTAGCCATTATGGAGAATTGTTCCCTGCAATTATTTGTTATAAATTTTAAACTTTGAAAATAATATTTTTTAAAATGATATCTGACTATCATGTTGTTCCCCCTTTAGATTCGTTAAATAATTTTAATTTTTTTTTCAGTGGTATTGTAGGAAACAGTGCAGCCACACTGTTGACAACAATTGAAGAAATGCATTTGTTGAGCAAGAAAATATTCTTTAATAGCCTGAGTCTTCATGCAAGTAAACTAATGGACAAGGTTTGTTTCAAAATTGTACAGCTTTCATGTTTCAAAACATGCTTGCATTTCCCTTTTGTCTGGTAAGATTACTAGGTAAATAGCTGGTTTATATATCAGCTTTTCCTAAAGTTGAAGTTTTATATTTTCAATATTTTAGTCATAGAACTTCATTACAAACTTGCTGTTTATATTTTAATTCTAATAATGGTGGAGGTTTTGCAGATATGCATTTAAAATCCTGTGGTTAACAATATTCTTTTGCAGAACATTTTACATATTTTTTTAAATCTACAAGAAGAAACAAAAGTAGGAAATTTTATTAAGTGCAATAGAGCAAAGTAAGGCGATTGAGCTGTATAATTTGTATTAATGCATCATCAGATCAGTAGTTAATTGTGCATCATTCCTTTTTTGAAGTTGCAAGGTATGTCCCAAAATGATAAGCTAAGTAAAAACAGAATTTGGACTTTTCTGTCTATTATAAAAGTCGTATTACCACATGAACGTTGCTGTAACATTTGTAAATGCATTTCTAAATTATTTAACCTACAGAAAAATGGAAAAAAATGCTTCATTTTCCAGAAACCCTTCTTTGTGCAGACTTGTAATTTGCTGGCCACTCAGTCAGGTTTTCTGAGTTTTGTCAGTATTGTTCTGTGGTTCCAAACAATTTTTCTCATTCAGCACCGTCTATCTGGTCCTAATTTCCCGTCTTCTGCAGGAGCTGGGGAATGACTTTCTCAAAGAAGCAGTTGTTTGTCCTCTTCTCTCCCAGATATCCCAGTGACCCCTTTCAGTGGTTTCATTTGTTCATTGGGTTACTTCTTAGCTGCTACCACCCACAGGCCATACTGCTAAAGTCCTCTTAATGCATTGTTGCTGTTGGGTATTTCCATTTGAATGCAGGATCATATCTATAGTAGTTCCTTTGCTATTAATGCTTCTTCAAGGTTCAGCTAAAGCTGTTCCTCAAACAGGCAATAGACAAGGACAACATGAATTTACAAAAAACCATTTTATTTCCTAATATGTAAGCTAGAATAAAATTGTGTAAATTTTCCTTATATGAAAAGAAATCAGTTATGGACCGTAGCAAAAATGTATGACTGCTCTTTGCTGACAAAGCGCTTAAGGAAAAAAAATATTCTTGGCTTGAAAACATCTCTTTATTCATCTCTTTTTATTTATTTATCCTGTTGAGTATTACATTTATACTTAATTAAGATCCAGCATGATTTTCCTACTCACGTAACTCACAGTCTGTGAGGTTTTGTTTTGGGTGATACACTGTTCTCAGTTTGGAAATGTGTAGAATTCAGAAGGACGATACGGGAATTATGATCCCGTAATCAATAGTGTGTGTTCTTTGTATTGTCACTGTGGGATGGTTGTGCATTCCTCTTTGCCCTCTTAGTTCCCCTTCCCTCAGCCCCCAGTCTGGATGTAACTGATTCTAGATGCTGTTACTGTTTTATAAAGTAGTCAAATTTGCTTTTACTGGCCTTAAATGAAGGCAGTGATTGCCCTGCCACCTTCAGTGGTGTTTTATTACAAGTAATGAATGGCATACCAAGCCTACCATGTAATGGGAAAAGATCATAATATTGCTCTTTCTCAGAAACACATTTATAAATTAAATCTGAAATGTCGACAATATTACATTGCCTATGTGCCCTATGAAGATCTTTCCTCGGAATATAATTGAGGTCAAAAGCTTAAAGAGATTTAAAGGACTGATAGATATATGAGTAACAAAGGCTTCCACGAGTATTTATTAATCTGCTTCAGGAGTTAAATGTGAGGTAACCCTATGTCTGAGAAGAAATCTTCCTGTTCTAATGTGGAGTTCTTGTAACTGAGTTTTTGATAGTCCTCTGTAGTGCCTTATATTATTACCCTTTGTGAGTGGATTACTGAATTGATAGAATGATGTCTTATCTCTTCATTACTGAAATTAGTTTTTCTTCATTAAAAAAACGAAATTTATAGGCTGATTACACTTAGAGAAACATTAGTTTCCATGTGATAAAGATGTTTCTTTTATCATAAATTTAATTCTCTTATTACTTAGTTTTTTGTGTGTTAGTGTACAGATAAGCAGGTTTTATGCCTTTTCATTTGTCTTTGTAAATTTAGTAGTGAATGTCACAATGCCTTTACATTTTGAGGAAACTGAAGGTTGCTTTTTACCATGGTTTTTTTAATGCATATTCAGACGAAAATTGTGTATATGTATTAGTAGGATTTTCTTCACATCCCAGCCTTTTTCCAGCTTCTTGCCAGCTATGAATGCTATGCAATTGCTTCCAGATTTTTTTTTTTTTTTTATTTTCAGAGAAGATTACCCCCTGGAAGATAGACATTTTGTGCTTACATAGGCAGTTACAAAAGCTTCATTGCTGTTCATGTTGTGCAGCTAGAGAATTTACTAATTTTCCCAGTGAATATTATTTTTCACTTGAATAGTCTGGAAATTGTGGTTTCTTACTTCAGTTTAGATTATGCATTTTAAGGCACTGATAAGCCTGTTTCAAAGAATAACAATTGCCCAATACTTTGATTAAAATATGATCCTTAAGACAATTTGAATAATTTTGGAAATACATTAAAATGCAAATGGAATGTTCTAAAGTAAAAATACTTCTATTTCTATAAGTTTAAGGGCCTCTTCTGTTTAGGTTACTGGAAAGCAGTGAATGGCCTGTCAAGTAGACAATTTTAACAATAGTATTTCCTCAATGTCATCTATTGTTGCTGATAATTATCTTTTTTAATATCTATATTGTATCTAGTAGTTGATAGACCAGAATATGATTTAAGCAAATCTTTCACTTAAGTATAGCTAGTTGGGAACATTTTTTAGACAAAGCAGGTTTCATTAAACATGCTAACTCCTCAAGATCCCAGCCTTAGGATGCAGACAAATGACAGGATGGTAATTGGATGTCCTCATCGCCACAGACAATTTAATTCCCTAGATTATTGATTATCATGAGTTGAGCATTGTCTTCAATCTGCCTGGGATTTAATTTCTAAAGCACAGTGGGAAACTGAGATTTCAGGCTGTTCTTTCTAGGACAAGAAAATAGCTTCCTCTTCACATCTATTTTTGAGAAGAGTCCCATATTACATAAGGAGTGTCACTAGTGTGGAGGTGTATGGAAGATTTTAGGCAGTCTTAGATCAGGATTCTCTCTCTTGGTTGTCAAGCCGTCGGTGTAAATGATAGAGGGAAATCCCTGGTTACTTCAGAATACTTACTGGTTTGCCCAGAAGCACTTTTCTATGAACTTTTTTTTCATTACATAAGAAAATCTCAAGCATCCTGGTTGGAATCTGAAAATAAAATACTCAGGAGCTCTCAACTTCAAACTGTTTGTTCTGAGAAAGCTTTTTTTATGGTGTCCTCATTCTGGCTTCTCAGGTAGCTCTGTTTGAGCTGAAACCCCTGTGACAGAAATATTCAGCAGACTGCTGGAAAACAGGTCCATTGTTATCAAAGAAATGCAGTATACAAGGGAGTCTCTTTGGTTCCGACACTTCTTGAAACCTGTCATGAAGCTTGTAACAGTTTTTGCAAAGCCGCTTTTTTTTTAGGGTTTAAAATGCCATTCACGGCTTTGAGATTCTCAGGCTGCTGTAGAGCTCATTGTTGACATCCTACAGAAGCTGTGCATCACCAGCCACCTCCTGTGTTACTGAAGGTTTGGTGCATCAGCTCACTGGAGACGCTGTCTCTCCCTTTGCCTTAGTGGCTCTTACCACCCTTCAGAGCCAGTGTTGGGCGTTCTAGCCAGTACTTTCTAGTTCTGATAGCAATTGATTTGTTCTTGTTCTTGGTTGAACTAGAATGTTTTTTCACCAGTATTGGTATCCTTATGTTGAAAAAACTGTGTGTGTATTTGTTACTTTTTAGCTTTTTTGCACCCAGCAATGGGCCTACCAAGAGTGCTAGTAAAGTGGATGAGAATTATCATTAAAGTCTTTATGTATCCTTTTCCATGATCCTTTTCACTCTGTGCTTATAAAACAAATGTATAGGAATTCAGGATTCTGCTTGTGTTACTCGTTGTCTGATTCTAAGAACAGCCCATTACAGATGACCTCTTTACAGATGATTATAAATCCAGGAGAAAACAGTGAATGAAAATAATCGCCAGAATGACAGAAACTGTTCCAATGAAAGTGGAAGTAACATTCAGAGTACCTAATGGAGTGGGGTGGATGGACTGTTCTTTCAGTCCCCTCAGCATCGGAGTTATTTAATATCATGAATCCATTGGTGAGGCATTTTAACAAGTGTGTTAGACCAACTGATGTCAGCATGTTTTATTGGACCACCTGTTAAAGTGGGAGAGTGGGAATTTTTAAGCCCACATGTCCTTCCTCTGGTTTCACTAGTGTTCCAGAACAATTATTAAAAGAAAGAATAATTGCAAACATTTAATAAAGTGGAATGAGAATTATCATAAGGACACTAATGAAGATTGTGCCAAACTCCAGTCATTTGCTATTTGAGCTGTTAGAAGACTATTAAAGTATCCCAAATTAAGTTTTGGGATTATTATTCCTTAATGCTGTTCTTTTTAGAGTAGATGTATGCTAATTAAATGCTGTGATTGCATTATCTTTTGAGTTTGTCAGTGAGAGAGATACTAAACTGTTGCATGGGAATAATTGTAAACTTGTCCTTCATAATTTGATTCCTGCCAGAATGAAACCTATTAGGTTTCTGGGAAATCAAATGTGGGGCAGATTGAATAAGACTGATTATTATTGTTGTGGTCTGAATGCTATTGTGCTTTTAAATGGATCCATGAGAACAAAGCAAAACCTAGTTATATTTTCTTCCAAGACCAGCTTGATAGCTGAAGAGAAAAGCATGCCATTAGGCATTCTACTTTGTTGACCTCTGTAGGATCCTAATAGGACCAGAAAATCTTAAAACAGCTTCTCTGATAAGACACACGCTCAGGTTTCTTGGAGTGCTGGTCTCAGAATATTGTCTCAGCTGAGGAGAATGGACTGTGCAGTAGATGCTGCTCAGTGTTAACTGACAGCATGAAAAATTCATAACATTTTTACAAGGTTCCCCTCTGTAGTGCTTTGGATCCAGCCAGTGGGGTTTTTTTAAAAGGCTGTATTTAAAGCTGATTAGGCTCTTATAAAAGCCACTAACCTTCCATTTGAGACTTGTAAGTAGGGATTTCTCTGTGGAGTTCTGTGTTTAAATTACCATTTTGTTTTATTTGGTAGTAGTATCACAGAATTAAAGAATGGATGAGTTCAGCAGGAAACTAGAACCCATCTCGTCCAGCCATCTTGTTCATGACACAGAGTGTTACCTAGAGCAGGTTGCCCAGGACTTGTAGCTGAAGTTTTAATATCACAAAAGATAGACTCTAAAACCTCACTGTGCAGCTGTCGCCAATGCTTGACTAACCTCACAGTAAAAAATTGTTTTTCCGTGTCTTAATCTGTGCCCTTTGCCTCTTGACTTGTTACTGGACACCACTGAGAAGTGTCCGGCTCCATCTTGATCCCTCACTTCACATCTTTATATACATTTATAACATCCCCCCTGAGCCTTCTCTTCTCCAGGCAGAACACAGCCTCTCCTTGTGTGGGAGGTACTCTATTCCCTTTGTGAGCATTGTAACTGTTAACTTCCTGATGTTAAAGTATTGCAGTATATAAAGTTCTGATCAACTGGGCAGTATTTTCAGAAGAAAATTTGCCCTTTTTAAAAAATGTGACCTTTTCTGTAAATGAGAAAAGGAAACAATTAAAATACATGCACACTTCTCGATTGTTGAGTCTGCCTTTTCTTTTTTCTGTATTTTCCTTTGCTGTTTGTAAAATTCTATAAGACATCCTACTTGCTCTCATAGACAGAGGAACCTACTCTGTTATATGTTTAGAGGAAGATTACTGGCTTGGTATCTGTTCCCCACTGATAAATACGCAGAAAAGAAGATAGAAATTTTTTTGATAAAGCTTATGTACAACTTTTAGTACCCATTTCAGAATTCATTTCAGTTTTGTATATTGGATTTTAAAAATGGACAATTTCTTGGGTGTTTTGAAATCCTAAAGAGCTGTTTGGCATCATTTCTGTGTGACTGAACTGGTAGTCAAAACAAATTAAAGACTTAATACTGTGTTAGAGTATGTTTTAAGGCAGTGGAACTCGCTGCTGCAGAACTTCCCTAATCATATTTTAGTTAGCTGCTGTCTAGCTGGCATCTGAAAGAGGTACTTCAAAAGTAGAACTCAGCATGTATTTGAAAGGTATTTTTCTGGAAATGGGATAAAATATAATGATCTCTTAGTGCCTGTAAAACATTCAGGGCATCAATTACTTTTTTATTAGAATAGTGATTAATGCTCATGAGTTGGAGTCCGTAGGTTCCTGTATAAATTTGAAGTGTCTGTTTTTAAATTTTCTTTTTTGATTTTGAAAAAAAAGCCTTCACTTTGTCTTCATCTGTCAAAAGTTAAAATTTTCAAAATTAATATAGCACTACTTTGATTCTCTTTCCACTTGCTGATAATATTGTCTCTATTGCAGTAGTCAGGAATTTAAGGGTAACCCAAATAAAGTCTAGTGATCTAAATCTTTTTTCCTTGCCATATTTTCTTCTTCCATTTTGTTGTTCCTTGCTCTTACCTAGAAGACACTGGACTGTAAAGAAACAGCCAAGGGAAAGATTAAGCTAATTTAAGAGCTTCTGAGCACTAGCTACCTCAGGAGACAAAAATTCTGTGCAAAGCAGCCTGAAATTATAATTGCCATGATCTGTGTGTGTTGGAAGTGAAAACTCCATCAAACTCTAGTCTCAAAGTAATGCCAAAATATTGCTGAACACAGTCCAGTTCAAGTCTGAGAATGGTGTGTTCAGGACACAATCAACAGCCCTAATAATAAGAAGAAGAAAGAAAAAGTCATTCATTCAGTGCTGTAAATTTCAGTAAACTTTACTGCTGATCAGCACTGAGTAAGTGCCTCTTTCTGAAGTGCCTCTTACTGTTACTTTATTGCTAGAATCTTTGTTTCATGCTTTCAAGCTTGCTTGGGCTGAACAACTGTTCTCTGAACCTATTAGTTTTAGTTTTCCATTAGTCCTTTGAGTTCAGTGTACTCTCTTTTGGAAAGTGAGAGTAGAGGAACATTTTATATTCAGAAGGATGAAAAAAGTTTTCATGAAATCTGTCTTGGTAACAGTGTGGGCACATGTATGGTATCTCAAATGTTTCAGAGCACAGAGTGTGAAAGTTCGGCCTGCTTTCAAAGAGAGAGATGTTTTTTTTCTTTCTTTGCTGACATGTTCATCAGATATTGATTCATTTCCAGAAGGCTCTGTAATGTTCTGCTCTAAAAATGTTTGCTGTGCTCTCCTTGGTTTCTTTGGCCATCAGCCTCTGCCCCTTGGATTTTATTTTTTTTTAAGATGCAAGCATCCATATTACTATGCCATCCGTCAGTATTTCTCATTTGGGAAGGTATGGAACATGTTGCCCATGACTTGGACCCATCCAAAGCTGCTGCCTTTTCTTTAGAGCTGGAGTCTTAAGAGCACTGCAGAAATGCATGCTGCGTTGCTCTGCTGTGGCCAGATACCCTGACTGATTCACATGGGCCAGTCCCAGCCAAACTTACTTCTCCCTACCTCCTTTTGGAGTGATTATGCCTTTGAGCCTTTACTTACTCTGTATTGCTGAGGGTTTCCTTACTCCCACATGATCCAGCCTCATCTGTGTTTGCCCTTGCATGGGCAGAACAGAGGAAGGTGGGAAGTGGATTGTTGGCAGAAGGAAATGAGGTGATAGTAAGAGTTTGGAGGCAGCAGGAAGCCAGTTTGAGGCAGCATTGGAGACAAAAAGATGCAGCTATGTTTGGAGTAGAACCTAAGAAATGTGTGTTGGGAAAAAGAGGTGCTAGATTTTCTACAAATGTTTTGTTAAGTGTTTAATGAGTATTTCCCAGTTTCAAAGAAAGGGCTATAGTATATGAGCCTGGGTTAAAAATAGTATAGAGTTTCAATCCATTTCAGGGGCTCCCATTTTCATAATCTGACTTGGAAGGTATATTTTTTTTCTCTAGTATACACAAACTTTCTTTCTTTATTTTTTCAAACATCTGCATTACCTGCTTCTTACCTTTGCATAAGCCTGCATTTCAGTTTGTGTAGAATCATTGCAGTTCATGTGGGTGTACATGAATTGGCTTGTATGCAGTTCATTTGTGTATGGCAGTACACAAGGTATGAGCTTGCTGGGGATTGAGACTGTTGCATTTGTGACTGCAGCTCTCATGCTCAGCATCACAGGAGCTGTGCAGTCTTGTCAAGAACTGCTGCAGCATGGCTCTCATCTCCCAGAGCTCTACCTGCACTACATTCTGAAGTGTTTGCAGGAGGTCCTGCTCAAAGTGAGCTCAGTGGTGCCAACAAGGTGACTACTCTTTGGTACCTAATCTAGTAAATGTACTTTTTTTCACTGCCTAAACCAGTAGAGTTTGGGTTTCTCCATATGGTAAAGTAGGTATAGTCTGAATGAAATGAGAAATTCAGTGTTGCTTGTTTTGGCACTGAATTATATGGTTATGCTGAAAGCTGCAGGCAGTTATTTGTCCAGTGTTAAATTAAAGCTCTTCTTTGTATGCCCATACGTAATTTTGTTATTAGCTCATTGCATTTGTGCTGACAGCTGGATGGTATTTGCTGTAAATGAGATTTATAAAAGTCCCCACAAACAGATAATCTTGTTCTTCAGGTTGAGCTCCCACCTCCTGATCTTGGCCCAAGCTCTGCTCTAAATCAGACACTTAACTTGCTCCGGGAGGTTCTGGCATCTCATGGCTCGTCCGTTATTCCACTGGATGCCCGTCAGGCTGACTTTGTGCAGGTACAAGAATGTTTGACTGCTTTGTGTGTGTGAAGAGGAGGGAGAGGGGCAAAAACAGAATGTGTAAATTAGCTTCAGTGCACAAAGGTAGATGGATCATTAATCTTTTTGTCTGGTCCCATTTTGGAGCTCCCTGTCAAACCAGAGTTTGTAATGTGCATAACAGGGTGACTAACAATATGGATAATTACAGTTGAGTATGGAGTGCTACTCTTAACACAGTATCTAAATTCAGTTATCCAATTACTACTCCATTAAGTAAATACACCCTCAAGATTGCACAATTACCAATTATCTAATCTGGGTTATTCTTCCTCCTGCTAGGCTGGAATCTGTTCTTGTCAGGTTTTTATACTTTTCACATCACTGTGGTAGGTGATCACCTGCTGACAAATCCAGTAGAAAACTGCTTTCACAGTTGGAAACTTTCATTCCTCTTTATTCTGCTTAGGGGAATAAATACGTGATAGAGACAGAATGAGGTTAGAAGCCTCGTGTGACATGATTTCCTCCCTCCCCTCCCTCTTTTCTGTGTGTTTGCTATTTTAGGTTCTGTCTTGTGTACTAGATCCATTGTTACAGATGTGTACTATGTCTGCTAGTAATTTGGGCACAGCTGATATGGCAACCTACATGGTAAATTCACTTTACATGATGAAGACTACTCTGGCTCTCTTTGAATTCACTGACAAACGTCTAGAGATGTTGCAGTTTCAGGTAAGCTTTAGCACCCCCATGAGAAAATTAATTTATTACTGATTTTTGCACACTGTAAGTTGTGCTGTGAACATATTTATCTTTAAATCAACCCAAAGCCAACATTATCAAAATCAGGGAAATGGGCTAAGAGGGCTTCTTATCAGAGACCATGAGCAGATAGCATCTTTCATTTTAAACAGACAAAAAATTAGTACAAGATTTGGGTTTGTTTGGTTTAGTTGCAGATAAACCCAGACCAGTGAACATTTTCATTATCATAATCATTCTAATATTTTTCTGCAAACTGTATGAGAAGAAGCAAATGGAAATTGAAATCTCAGCCAAATGGCTGACTATATTCCATCATACAGTTAGATCACCTACTGTTAGATCATCATCTCTTTTGTACTAGTATATTGTGTAGCTGAAGTTACTGCTTCAGTCCTGCTTTCTGCCTCTCTTTTCTCATTTGTTTGGTTTCCCCTCACATCCTGGGATAGTAGTTCATACGGGGCACGGTTTTGTAATGGAAGTCAAAATTTAGAAACGGTTGACTTAAAATACTTGGCCACTGCCCATTTATATTTTGCTACATGAATATGTCTACAATTTATCTCAGGAGAGCCTTTGGAGCTGGGGGCCTTGAGAAAAGTCACAAATTCTTATTTGAAGGGATCAGCAGGGATTGGCTGAGAGCCATTTTTCACTTTCTAATCCTAATCAGAATTTCTAGCACCTTTTAGCCCTGAAACAAGCAAACAGACAACCTCACCAAACTGGCCGGGTATTTCTAATTTCTTTTATCAGAATTCCTTTCACAGTAAATGTTGCAATTGATTTATTCTTCAGAAAAGCAGTAGAGCTGAAGCTTACACATTTAATACCATTTACTTTCTTCAAACATTTTACAAATACAGGAACAGAATGAAAAAAATCTTTTAAGATTATACATAAGTAGGTTATTCAAGTGGAGTTAGAATGGCATATTTAATAGAAGAAACATTTTTCATAGAACAAGAACTCACTAAAAACGTTAAAAACTACAAATTGAAATATTAAGATTTCCTTTCTGATTTAAAAAGGAAAGTGTATTCTTCTATACAATTTTAGGAAGTAAAAAGGTGAACTCTTAAGTATCAGACAAAAGAGTCTTACATTTTACTAGACTTTAATATATAATAATTTTTTTTTTCTTTAGGATTGGAAGAAAAGTTTGTGGGGTAGTTATCTGTAAAAATGAAGTAATAATGTATATATACCCGAATGTCTTTCTGAGACTGTTCAGACTGAAAAATGATTGCTGCTGCTGTGACTGGATTTAGACATTAGGTTTTCCTGCAAAGTAAAGGTTATATTAAGAATGTAAAATACTCTTACAAGTTTTTTCATGTAAAGATAATTAAAACAAAGCAGATAACTGTAATTTCATTGTCTACTGTTCTTTCCGTTGACTTTTTTCAAATACAAGTTTATCTGTATTGAATTTAAAATCAATTCTGAGTATGATTTAGTTTCAGTTTTATTTTCTTTACGAAAGACCGTTTCTTGTTTATTGTAAAACTGCCATGTTATTGTCAGTATTTTCAATAAGAATGGAATGGTTTTTATCACATACTTTCAAAGAATTATAGCAAAATAAAATTATACAGGAATTTTTAAGATGAAGGCTACAATCTTCAGTTTTGGTGGCGTTATATTTACAAATACAAAAAAAAATAGGTTCTTTTATTAGTCAGACATTAAAGAATTCTCTGCAGTTTTATTATTGGTTGCTTGTAATATGAAAGATGTTAAGTGGATAAAATAATTACCCTGTATGTATTTGTAGTATTTCCTTGTTTGTTGATCACTCTCCTTATTTGTGTATTTTTTTCTTCTTATTTGTGTTTCTAGATGTTTTAACCCCAGAACTTGTTGCATTTAATATTCTCACACACTCTTTATAAATACCTTATGCTTAACATTTCAGATTGAAGCTCATTTAGATACACTCATAAATGAGCAAGCTTCCTACGTGCTAACAAGAGCTGGTCTGAGTTACATTTATAACGCTCTGCAGCAGCACAAACCAGAGCAGGTGAGCTTACAGAATATACTTGTTGAGGGGGTACCACACACTTGCCAACTAGTAGAATTTTGGCGCTAATGTTTTTACAAATTGACCTTCCTCTGAAAGCAAAGGTTGTTCAGTCTGAATCTGAATAACAGCACTCCAGTGGCACCTAGGACTTTTGAGACTTGTGTATGTAAGCAGCATTCAGCTTCTTCATTGCTTCCTGTAGCACCACACATGGAGTCCATAGATAGCTGCAAGCATTTGGTAATTGCTGGGTTTTTTTCCTGTGGAAAACTGGCAGATGAGTTTAGTAGTAGTTTGAAATAGTTTCTTCTTTCGCCTTTATTTGTTGCTGTAGCTATTCTAGTACCAAGACAGTGAGATTCTCAAAGTGAAAACTTGAGATTTCTTAGAGGAGCTGAAAACTGGAATTCAGAGCTCACGCTCTGCCTTTCTTGTGAAGCACAGTTGCAGTGTGGTAGGTGTTAATACAGCCCTTCTTCCCTTCAGCTGTGCTTATGTCCTTTTGTGATCTTTTGTAAAATTAAAAAATGGTGTTTTCTGGAGAAAGCAGAACTCTGTTGGAAAGCTTTATGTTGTTTCTTCAGCTAATAATTTTGCATAAAGTGCCTAAACTCAACAGATTTTTATGTATAAAGATGAATAAATAAATGTATAAATAATCTGATTAATGACTCAACTTGGTTTTCTATTCACGAGTCTAGCTCCTGTTTTAAAACCAATTCCAAGTTGACTAGGGCAGGTTGTTAATGGGATGTAGCAATTTTCTATTCTCTCTGTACAGCTGCCTGGCTGCAGAGGTGGTGATGTCGCAGTATTTGCTAGGGGGTAAAGCAGCATTTGTGCATTGTACTGCCATACCAGCACAGAAGGTTTACTGGGAAGCCGGTCTGAATTCTTCATGGTCCAAGAACAGATAGAGCAAAGTTGTTGTCTTTCAAGTCCAGATTACCGAGGGGATGTAGCCAGTTTGCCGTTCAGTTTTAATTCTAGACCTTGTGAAAGGCTATTTTTGGCTTTATTTAATGGTGAAGAAGGAAGAAAAGGTTTTGAAAGGACATACTGAGAATTCCGTATTCTCAGCTTTTAACTTTGGGGAGCGGTAGAATACAAATGAGCTGTTAACAGCATTTCAGTACTGAAATGGTGATAGTTTCCAAACATTCAAGATCCTGTAGCAGGACCAAATAAAAATTAACTACTGAACCAATTGTGGACTTTATTATTTATCTTTTTCTATATGCCAGTATGACCTTTTTTATCTCCTTGTTTGCTTATGGATTCTTAGGGTCCTCTTTCAAATTTGTCAAGTATGGATTCCGTGTCCCTGAAGGTTGCAATGGTAAGCATTTCTAACTTTCATATTATGGTGGTGATGCTGTGACATGGTAAAGAATACTTTTAATTGTGTGATTAGAAGATATTCATCTGTAGTAGAAGATATTCATCTAGTCAGTCCTACTCTTTAAGAATAGATGAATTGCATGTCTAGGAATACTTTCTTCATTTGTAGTAATTTGACCACTTGAAGTAATAAATACATAGATTATTTCTGAAGAGGTAGTAGTAGAATATTATTTTCTAAGCCTTGAGAAGCAGTTCTTTACTTAGAAGAATGCTGTCCCATGAGTCATCTTAAATTGCTAAAAGCAAATACTTAGCTCTAATTAGTTTTAATCACCAAAGTTTCTTTTTTTGCCTCTATGCTTTGAAATATAGGTTCTGCTATCGTTTATAATCTTAGTCCTAAGGCTTTGATTTTATGCAAATAATTCAGCTTTACTCAGAAGTTAGATTCTGGGTATATGTCACAGTTATGGGTTTTTTAAGTTGAAAGCTACAATATATTTTAAAGCAAATTATCAGCTGGTATTTTTTCTTAGAGTGTGTGAAGGCTATTTTGCATAGAGATAGCAGTACCACAGTTCAGTAGGCAATAATGTATAATCTCTCACTCTTCTAGCTTAGCCAGGTTTAGCTTTATTCTAAAAGTTTAACAGTAAAGGCCTGCTCATACAGCAGTGTATGCACACACCCATGGAAACAAAGGAGATTTAAAAAGGTTTTTTAAAAAACTTGTTGCTTGCATCCCAGCTATGATAGCATAACCCATTTATTTCTGTTCAGGATTTAAATCAGCAATTTCCAAGCTGGTTGGATGAACAGAGCTCTGGCACAGAGCACTCAGTGGTTTACTCAGATCAGCATGCATTCTTATTAAAACTTAGGAATTTTGCATTTAAAATATCTTATATTTATCATGGTCTTGTAGACTAACAATGAATTTAAAGGCTGCAGCTTGGGGACCTTCTCTTTAAATGATATATAAATAACACTGTTATTGTAGTGATACATAATAATTTCCCTTGAATAGTTAAGGGAAGAATCCGGCTGTTTTATTTTTTCATTACTTAACAGCTTCTTCTGTGAACACATTTTAACCCAGTATGCTGAAATCAAACCCACACAAATCCCATCTATCAGCCTAATCTATTGGCTTCTCAAAATTTAAACCGGGGGAGGAGTACTTGCAGGCAGATTCACTGCCTCCCATTTATGCTTGAAAGTTTTCCAGGTTCCAGCCTTTTAAGTTGTTCATACATGCTTTCAAATGTGGGGCTTGTTAAGTTCATACCCCTCTCAGCAAAAGCTCCCTTGCTTTCCATACAAGGACAGAAAACAAAAAAAATTAATTTGTAAGAACTGTGACCTCATTACTCATTTTTGTCTGTGTTTTGTATGATGGATCAATTTTAGGATTTACCAGTTTGAGAATATTCATTCAATGAATGAATGAACAGGAAGATTGTCATCATTAGATAAACTTACTTAGGGCCTTGTCTTAGTGTGTAATTGCAAGGATGAAGATTATACAGGTTTTTTGGATAATCTGTTCAATATTTCATGACATTCCTGATAACAATTTTTCCTCTTACTATCTAATTAAAATGCTTCTTAGTGTAATATGTGTTCAGTGTTCCTTGTGATTTTACCTGTGAGAAGACCTGGTTTCATCTTCTCAGTAGTCACCCATTTGACTACACAGTCACAGAATGGTTTGGGTTGGAACAGACCTTAGGGACTATCTTCTTCCAGCCTTCCTGCCATGCACCAGGAGTACTTTCCACTAGACCAGGTTGCTCAAAACCCCATCCATCCTGGTCATGAACACTGCCAGGAATGGGGCAGCCACAGTTTTTCTGCTTGACTTCAACTCCTGTTGAAGACAGGAGTAATGTTTTTTCTTAGAATCAAAGCACTGCTCTTCTTATCACTTTATTCTGTGAGAAAGAGAAGTAAGCTTAGAAGCAGTTCAAGAAGACTGAAGTGAAGGATTTGCTCTTTATTTTTCCCAGCATAAGCAGCGACTCCCTGCCAAAAAAGTAAAAAGAAACATGCAAAAAGAATCAAGCAACATGTCTAATTTGGACAGAGTAGACAGTAGATGTCTCTGAAGCTGTCTTGTATTCCCTCTGCATCGAATAGACTTGGTGTGATCTTCAGTGAGGTATAAGTACCTGCACCAGATGCTTAGGAAGCTTAGATGGATAATTATAGAAGCTGGATTCTCATTATTTGTCTTCCATTCATATGCCTCAGAGTCAGAAACAAAATTTTGGTGGCAGAAGTACTGAAGTCAATAATTTGTTTTGGACAATTAAGTTATGTCTTTTAATGTAATCAGTGATGTTTTCAGAAATTGTGGCTTTACCTATTTTTGTGTAATAGCAAGGTGTTGATCCCATAGCAATGTTGATCCCACATTCTCCTCTCGCAGGCTCAGTTTGATCGCTATCTGTCTGCTCCAGATAGTCTGTTAATGTCCCAGCTGAATTTCCTTCTGAGTGCCACTGTGAAGTAAGTACCTTGCCTCTGAATTTCTGTTATGCCTGAATAATGATCACAATCACAAAGATGAATTTGATTAGGTTTTAGTGAATCATGATGAGAATTCAAATTATCAGTGGTGATGATATTTGCATTGTCCTTCAGGTCACAATTCAGTCGTGTTCTGACTCTCCTCTTTTTGAACAAGCAGTGAAGAGTATCTAATTCTGTAACTTTCTGAAGTAGTTACCTTTGATTTAAGAGACACCATCAAGATGAATTATATTTTGAACATATTCTGCTGTGTCAGCAGTTTTTTGTCACCTTAGTTGTAAATTGGTTTAGAACTATTTTGTAAGCTTTCCAAAGACAGGTGAAATATATAATTCTCCAAGTTTTCTTTTATCCCCACTGCTTTGTCAGTTCTAGAATTTTCACCTTTGTTGTCTTCTGCTGTAGGATATTGGCATTCTGTCTCATTGAATATTTTGCTGAGATTATTTTACTTTTCACCTAATGTATTTTTTTTAGAGATATCTTCTTTGAAGTATGGAAGTAAGAACTTTATTATTTATCTCTTACCTTGTTTTTTGAATATAACTGAACCCTAAGGCTAGGGAAAGTGCCACGAATTTCTTTCCAATTAAATGTGAACCACATGAAGACTTTCTGTAGTACTTAAACTCGGAGAATTATATGTTACACTGATCAAAAACTTTCCTTGACATTATTTTTCACACTTTGTGAAGAATGAAGGTAACTGAATATACCAGAAACTGAGACAAGTACATCACATTTTACATAATCCAACAATATTTGGAGTTTCATTGCTAGTGCTTGTCCTCAGTGGGGTTGTATTACAGCATCTTGCAATTAAAAAAGGATGCTTCAAGGGAAAAATAATTATTGTTGGGAATTGAATAGAACAGTTTGTTTGGAAAGGATCTACAATGATCAGCTAGTCCAGCTCTCAGGTTGTCGTGCTGCATTGCTCAGGTTCTCCTCATCCAAAGATTTCCAGTGTCACACCATACAGGTGAAGCATGGCAGGCCACAGGGAATGCTGGTGGTTTTCAGCTGGTATTGAGTGTCTCTGCCAGATTTACCATTCCCACCACTTAGCTGGCAGAGCTGACCCTGTTGTGGGAGAGCTCTACTCTCTGTACAGATCAAACAGGGCAGCTTGACCAGTAATGTCATTGAAACGCCACAGTTTCTGCTGCTCAGTGTCAGGGCATTAAACCTGTATTTTAGCTCTTGATATATTTTCTTAAATGTAGGTCTATTTAAAAATAGTAATGACAGTAAATGTATTTTGAAAGCCTCAACTTTTCATTGCTAACACAGAGGCAATTTTAAGAGGTAGACTCTATGCTATCATAATGATTCTGGCACAGTGAAATTACTTGAACTTAATCAATCCTTCTGTCAGAGGAACCAAGATAAAGTGGTTATGTAGGCACTCTTAGCCTTATCCCATTGATAAGCTTTTTAAACCTCTCACCGCATGTTAAGCTGAATTCATATCATCTTGCAGCAGTGGACAGTTGAGAGGTAAGAGGGAAGCCTTTTGTGAGGGCGATTGCTATAGCTGCTTCAACTCAGCTAACATGCAGAAGTTTATTAACCTGCTATAATCAGTGCTATAGGTCAAGTTCTGCTCAGAATGAAAGAAAAATAAATCAGCCCCTTAGCCTTCAAACAACTAGCTTTAAACACAAACAATCCTTCTGAAGTTAAAATACCCATTTCCAGAGATGCTTGTAGAATCAGTGTTGATAGCCAATATTTTTGATAGTAAATAAGCCTTGAAAATTCTGATTTTTCTCAAAATTCAAGCAAAACATTTAACCAGTGCTATAATTTTAATCCCTCGCTATAGTAGTTGAAATTTTCAATTTTGAAGACATTTTTCCTGAAATCAGATAATGGAGATCTGTAACATATGAGGGCTTTGCTTCTCAGAATCAGACCACATGCTTTGTTGAGGGACCAGCGTGTTATATACTCATGGGCAATATCATTGAAGCTTTGCAACTGTGAAGAACATTCCTTCCAACATTACCAGTGCATGCTCTTGTCTTTCAAATTCCTTCACTCATTTAAAAAGCCTTAAGCTATGTATTCATATGGTTGTTGGTCTTGAAAAGCTCTTTTCATTCGTGTTGGATCACAGAAACTGAATGCTGGAATTACTATTTTTAGCAAGTGCTGCCATTTGTGTTAGTAATAAATGTATCACGTTGTTATGGCAACTGAAATCCTAATGTACTGATTAATGACACTGACATTATTTGATTGAACAACACATGTGATTCTGTTCTGTTCTCTGAATATTTTAACAAACTTTTTTATTTTTTCATTTGGTGCATTAATTCTACACAAATTCAGTGTGCGATGCTTTCATAAAAGATTGTCATGTTACAGTACCTTAGTGATCCCAAGCCGAGGTCAGAGACAGTTGTTTTACCTGAACACCCTGAATATATTTCCATTATAATAGTGGGTTTGAATTTGCTATAGTAAGGACAGTCTATTTTTCAGGTGTTCTAATGACCTAGTAGTACTGGCAGTTGAGGCTTTATATAAAAAACTGGATACTGTGTGTCAGAATAAAATGCAGGTTTGATCTTCTAATCTGCTTTGTCATAGCTTCTGTTCCTTAATGTTTTCTGTAAAGACTAAGATTTTTGTACTTGATCTTTGAAATTTCTTTTAGCTTGTCAATTCCCAACATTCTGTGAATTCAGCCCTGATTTTAGTGGATGCAGTTTTGTTGTCTTTGTTTCTCTGCTGCATATTACAGCAGGGCTGAATCTGTGGTTACCTTGGTTTCTTCAGCTTCTGCTGGAGTTCCCATTGCATAGGTTTGGCTGTAAAATAGTTGCAACTGCTGTTCCTAATAGGTAAAAATTCATCTGCTACTGTAAGCACCATCACCATGATGATTAAAGTAAACTGATTCAAATAGGCAACTGTTAGGCAATGTAAAATAAAATTATTAGGTTGTCTTTAAAAAACACTAAACTTTCCAGTTAAATTTAGCATTCAGTCTCTGCATTGTTACTTGCTTATCTCCAGAAAAAATAGGAAGGATTCAGACTTCATAGCATTGTCTGTAAAAGGTTGTATTTTAAATCTCTGACCACTGTTGCTAGTTTCTGTCTGATTATGGAATCATAATGGCATCTTGCTATCACAATAAAGCAAGTAGAATATATTTGCTGGTAGATGAAAAAAAAGTGTGCATTTACAAACATAGTGAGAAGCCACTGGAGGTAGAAGATAGATCACAAAGTTTATCAGTCTTTTAAAAGATACAGGGAAGTGCAGGTGGGAAACTGATGTATGCAAATTAAATCCTTCTATTAGCTTTTGCTCAACTGTAGAAATAAAGAACTCCTGTCTTGGTTATCAGGTCATGTATGTGAGTTTATTTGTGTATGATACAATGAGAGAAAGAGCCCTCTATTTTTAATTTTTAATGTTTATTTTTAATGTGTATCTTTAATTCCTTATTTGTAGTAAAGTTATATTCCCTACAAGTTGCAAATTATGTTATTTTGTTTTGGTTTTTAGAGAGCAGATAATAAAACAGTCAACAGAACTCGTCTGCAGAGCTTACAGTGAGTTATATGCAGCTGTGATGGATCCTTCAAATGAATACAAGGATCCAGAAACCATCCTACACAGATCTCCTCATCAAGTTCAGGCACTCCTTTCATAGTCTTGTGTCCCCCAAATTAATCAGAATCCATAATTCTGTATTTCTTGAGTATTTGCATTGAATTATTTTTCTGCTTTGAATTTGGATGTGTAACTGTATAGTTAAAATATGTAGGAATGCAGTTTTCTTTAATCTGCTTGGCAGAAGTCTAGTCTTTCCTGTGTCTTTGAATACTTTCAATAGGCCAGAAAATAGAATATAGATTGAAAATTATTTTAATGTATTTCTCTGATGGAAGTGGACCTTGACAATGTGCAATCTCTTTGAAAAAGGAGAAAAGCTTTTTTCCTTGCTGTACATAATCCTTTCAACTACAGGTTTAACCAGTGTCTGTTATGACCTCACAAATATTTTTATTTTCTCTATTGTCTGTCCTCTCACTCTTTTTCTCAGCCTGTCATCAGTAAACACCGATAACTGAAATTTTAATACAACTGATACACTTTGAATGACTCATACATCACTTTGCAGTTCATAAATCATTTCAGAGTACTTGATACTCTTTTGCAAATCCTGTTGATAAAATCTTTGAGGCAAAACTTGTGTGGTTTTTTTGCAATATATTATCTGGTGTTTTCTGTCAGGAAAAGAAATGTTTGAACTACACGCTTGTACATAACCTGGAAGTTAATGCTTTAAATTATTTTTATAATTCTGTTTTACTGGAAGAATTTTGGTTTAGTGCAATTGTTTTCAGTAAGAATCCTTGTATCAGTTGAAACATGCCGATCTCCTAAGGCTGGGACCAGTAACATTGTAGGTTAGGAAAGTGGTTTGCACAGCAGTATGGCCATTCCTCCCTCACGTGTACATGATTTTTGTTTTGTTTGTTTTTATGTATGGAGAAAGTCCATCTGCTCTAGTACAAGTATTTACTCAGTTCATAATCCACCACGAGATTTTCATGGTCTGCATGACTTGGGATTTATCTGGGAGAGCTGGGGTGAGTAGATGTCCCAGCCTGATGCGTAGAAAGCCGTAAGTGAAGCTTTCATTTCCGTCCTCCTTTGGTGCAAGCTGAAGCTTCCCTATGATATTACAGAGTTACGATGTAGTGGACTTCTGCTTTCAGGAAAAGAGGACAATAAGTAAGTAGGATATTTGTTCTCCTTTGGGTGTTGTGATAATTATCTGCAAATTCCTTAAACATAGTTATTTTTTAGGAAAGTATTGTTAAAGAGAAACCTTCAGGAAACAAAAAGTTAGTAAAATGGATTTGTGACTGGTTTTTTTGTTCGTTTTTAAAGGATAATTTAAGCGAACTGTTTTGCTGGAAGCATTTCACTTTTTCTTCTCTTTGTTACTGTAGGAGTACCACAGAGTTATTACAGTCACCTGAGTTTAGTCTCATATTATATGTTGCTTATTTTATGTACATCAAGGGGGAGAGGAGCAGTCATTCATATTGAATAACTTATTTTACTTTTATTAGTAGTAATAGTCCACATATAAAATACATACTTAGTGGCAGCCAAGTCTGCAGCTTAGGGTATGCTTGCAAAAGAGCAAGACATAAAGAGCAGCAATACATTTTAGCCTCTTGGAAGACTCATTGCACAAAATGCATTCAGTGTGCTCAGAAAGCAGCTTCTGTGGTAATGCCACAATAAAGCAATAGCTCCTTTTCCAAATGGGAGTAATTTGTTGGTATAGAAAGTGTAAGTGTCCCTGGAGTTCTTGGGCCAGGCGTAAATCTTTCTGTAAATATGAATGTTAGATTTACTCTGTTCAAAATCTCTAGACCTGTAAAACAAAAAATTCCAGAAGCTTAGAAAAGCTCTAATGGAAAATTACCAGGTAAGTCTCTTTATTACTGAGATTTTGCATTGCCATATTATACCTTCAGGCGGCTGTTCATTGTTGTTTAATAATGTTAATATTGCTTAATACGCCTGTAATTATTATCTAATATATGAAAATTGCATCAGTTGTGAAAGGACTATAAATTAGCTTGAGATGAGCATCCTCATAAGAGTGAACTTTTTCCTGAAATAACACTCAAGCTCAGTCTCCCAAAATCAGTAGCTTGCATGAGGATTAGTAACACGTTGCTTCCTATCTTTGATTCCATGTAGAGACTTACTCATTATTTTGTCTTCTCTTGATAAAAATGCAAAAGCTTTAAAAGTTGTAGTTTAGGAAAATTAAAGTCAAACGCTAATTTTGGTCTGTGCAATTAATGACCAATGGTCACAAATAAGAAAGGACATAAATAAAAATATTTGACTTACTGACTCTGTCTTCCATGTTTTTACTTTCTCTTGCTTGTCTTCCTATGAGTAGGAAGGAAAATGTGATTAGATTTTGACCTGCCTTTTCCATCTTGGCATTTCTGACCTTTTTATTTTACAAATTCCCAGGATTTCCACCCTAGGAAGCTGCAGTCCTGTGATCAGCTAGAGGATCCGTTAAGGATTGCAGTAAATGCAATCACTCTGGGTGTTGGTGCCTGGCCTGTTGTCAGACCAGTTACTGCAGCTCTGACTTGAGCATCCCATGCCTGAAGAGATGCTCCCCTGGCTGAGCTGAGTCAGTCAGCCCTTCTGCTGTTGGTCCTTATCACTTTTCCTGGAGGGATGTGGCTTTTCCTGGAGACAGCAACTCCCCGCTTTGTGCTGGGCCGTGACAGGGGAAGGTGGGAAAAGAGAGGGGTTTGCACACTGCCCACAGCAGGCAGCACTCCTGCCTGTGACACCCTGACAGCCCCGTTCTGAGAACAGATGTGTTGTCTGGTACAAAGAGCACTTTCCTGGGAAGTGGGAGAGCTGGGTTCTGGGCCAAAGGAGTTTGGAATCAATATATCCCATCTTCCTGGCGAGCACCCAGCCCTCTGACTGTTGTGTAGTATGAGATGGGGCAGGTCTGTTTCTTCTCTTTTGAGTTCAGCAGCTGTGCATAAATCACAAAATATGGGAGACAGGAGATGAAATAAGCAAGGAGGAGTGTGGCCCTGTGGTACATAAGGGGTCTCTGAGACCTCTAGGGTCTGGATCTTCTTCCATTTATTTCATCAGGGCTTTATCTTTGATTCCAATACGTGAGCCCCTGAAGAAAGAATCAGATTCCCAGGACTTTAGCACCCGCAGAGTATCCAGGGAGCATCAAGATGAAGAGTTGGGCTTAGGTTGGACCCAAGGTGATTGGTCTGTGCTGGTGGCAGTTCCTATGTGTTCACTCCTACGTGTACAATTTCCTCCCTCCTGCTTTATAAATGTGCACACCACTGAGGAAATACAATATTAAAGTTGTTTTAATTACAGCAAGCAAGCAGCAGCCCAGCCATGGTGATTTTTTTTATTTTCTATTACAGGAAAAGAGAATTTTGCAGAGGTTTGGAGAGGTAAGAATCTATTTGTTTTGCAGCATTTCAGAGTGCTCCTCCCTGTTCTCTAAAATTTATGACTCTAGCCCTGCATTTTGTCTGTTAGACTCAGATGTAATTATTTTTATTAATGTTTTGAAATATGTGTTGAGGGAAAATACTTTTGGAGCTGCTAAACTTTTCCGTTCACTTAAAAAAATGTATCTGTTCTTTGATCCCTTTGCTTGGCTTGCTGAATCACTTTGTGGGCAACCCAGGGGGTGGGACTCTTATAAAATTTTGAAAATTAAACAAAGAGGTTAGACATATTTCCATGAACAAAACACACCCTCCAGAAAGGAACACAGACATGGGTGTGGATTTATTTGAAATCCACTGCCACCTGCTTCTGAGGGAAAATGTGCGAAAAGAGACATTTGCTTATGATGAGAACACCCATCCAAAACAGCCTGGCTAGGGTTAGATGCTGCAAATGGATGTTAAATTGATGTTATATTTGAGAAGTTCAGAGGATTTTCAAAAATTGTATATTCAACTCACATATTGAATTTACTTGTTTAAGATTTGCAGAACTGCTACATCTTTTCCCCACCAGTCTTAAGAACTTTGCAAACTTTATTTCAAACCAATCCAGCAACAAATTCTAACCCTTGAATATTTAGAGTAAAATGAGATGCTTTGAGTCAGCCAGTGCATACAAAGCAGTAGTTGAACTCAGAGCAAATGTGTTTCTTGAAAGAATTTCAAAAAAGGGGAAATTAATATCATTTGAACTTGGATATTTGTCCTGAAGGGTAGGAGAGGCAATGCCATTCATGCCACAGGGCAGATCTCCCTGGTGGTCCACTACACCACCTGAAATTGGCTTCATTTTTTCAGAGTCAAGCTCCTTGGAAGTTTTTAAAGGTGCTCATGTGCTGCTGTGCTGTCCTAAGCTGTTGGTTGCCCAGCGAGGTGGCCCAGCTGTGATCCAGTGGGGATGTCCCTGCCTGGTGTGCATTGTTACCAAATGCTCAAAAGGTGGGTGAACCCACAAAGATCCTTTTCCAATATCCTAACTGTCTCCATCCTTTAGTAAAGAGCCACTTTGTGCAGTGCTAATGCAGGTCTGAATAAACACAGGACATTGCTCCTGTCTTGGTCCTCCACCAGCTGTTTATCCACCCAGAGATGGTGCCAGTAGATCTCCAGCAATCTGCAGAATCCTCTGGTGCAAAGCTAAGGAAAGGCAAAGCCCAAAAGAGCCCTTTACACCTGAAAATGCACACTTTTGTACGTTACTGTGCATATCTTGTGTGCATTAGGGCCTAAATGAGGGTACGACCCCTTCATGCTACAGTTGTCACACTGACTTTGCATACAATGGAAAGATGAGCCACAAAGGTTTTGCTCATAACAAAAGGAGTTTGTTTTGACTTCCTTGCTTTAGCAGTAAGGAAACCTTGATGGAGCAAGATATGGCTGAAAGGTGTTTGATAGATTACTGCAGAGGAGCTGGCAGAAAAGAAAGAGACTGTTGCATGTTTCATATTCAGACAATGAAGCTTTCACCTGCTGCTTGGTTCACAGATGTGGCATTGTCAAATTGCAGGAAAATGCCTGGCTGACTGTATCATTGACTATTTTAGGGAGGAGTAAAAATCAGAACACACTATTTATAGAAGCCACACAAATAAGTACTCAGTTCTTATCAGCCAAAGATAACATTAGTTGTGATTTATCAAAGTAATCTTTATTTTATGGAAAATGGATAATAGGGTGTAATTTAATCCTCTGTGAATGTAATGTATATTTCAAAGGGTTCTTTTTTGTCAATAAAACCATTTGTTGTACTCGTTAAACTAATTAGTCTGGTTGCTGTTGCTTAGGACAGGATAAAAGATGCCCGTTAATGAAAAAGGGGAGGAAAAGATAGGTTTGAAAGTTTGTGAAAAATTTTGTACTCATTGCAAGCCAGTTTTCTGATCAAAACAGATTTCCCCTCTCACTGCAAGCCTGTGTTAACTGAGTTTGTGCAGATTATACATTTTTCTTCTTTAATTAAAAAATAAAGGATTACCCCAAAAAATAATGTAATCTGTGCTTCACCTGCTCCAGGCATCAGGGTCTCCTCCAACTTTTTTGGCTACCAATGCTGGCGCAAGCTACCAACCCCAGAGCTGAGCGCCAGCAGGGAGGGTGATGTTCCTGGCTGCTTCTCCCTCCTCTCTGCATTTTTTCCACCATGTGCAAACACATTCCAGGAGTCGCAGAGAAAGTGAAAAGGGAAGAAAATTGAGCTGTCTGGGTGCACCCTGTGCCGGTCCCTGGCCAGCCATGAAACATTCGCTGGGTGAGGGCAAGTTTTGCAGGGGCAAAACATGGGGCTGAAACTCTGTTGATTCTTGGCTCTGAGAGGGGTCCTGGCAGCAGTGCCAGGCTGTAGAGGCAAGACATGAGATCATTCTTTGGATCTGCCGTTGACCTTGAAAGATCAGAAAGTCAGAAGTGGGTAAGAGTCAGAAGAGGGCATATATTTTATTATAATAATTTTGTCCTTTTTTCCTTAGTGTTTTGGTGTCCTTGTTTTAGCCTGGCAGCCTCATGAACTTTTAATAGGAATTTATGAATGATCTGCAGAGAATGACTCTTAAAAGACTGGCTAAGCTCTTAAAGGTCTTCTCCCTTAGAAATGTGTCAGTAAATGCTCCTCAGAAGGACCAAGTTTTGGGGAAATCCTTAATGGTCTTTTCCTGGTTGTCTGTAGCAGTTTTGCATGACCATCCCAGTTTCTTTATTCTCCCTGTACCCTTTGTTGTAGAAGCTGTCCAAGTGCAACATTTCTAATTGGAAATTGCTGCATCCAGTGGTTTCAAAATCTCCTGGACACAGAGAGGTGAGAAGTCCAGCTCCCAGGGCCCCAGTGGTGACTCTGTAGAGCAGATCTGCCCTCTCCAGCCCTTCCCCATCTTTCTCTGAGGACACCTGCCTACTTCAGCAGGAGAGACTTGCCCCTGTAGACAAAGGACAGGTTCTCTGCTGCCTCCATTACCTCTGTCCTGAGTGCAACTCACACCTTGGGATAGGGCTGTCCATCTCCTTCTCAGCTGAAAAGAAAGAACAGGAAAATTACCAGATAAACAACTTGATTTGTGTAGGTGAAATAAAACCTTTGCTTCAGCAGCCATTCAAAAATCTGAGAGTTAAGTCCAACCCTTCTGCCTTTGAATCTGGCGGCCCTGCTGCCTCATACCTAAATACTGTGGGAACGACAAAACTTTATCCCTGTGAAGATCCGTCCCCACCTGTGGCTCAGAGAAACCTGTGCCTCAGGTCTGGTGCTGCAGTCCACCCCAGCAGAGCAGACAGCAGCCCTGCTAACACTGCCAGGCAGAGCTGAGGTACCACATGGGCTTCCAGGACAGTGACCCAAGCAAATGCCAAGATCAGCTTGCTAGCACTTTGATGTGGAAAGGGCTCTGAATCTGTGGATGCTCTATCCTAGCTGTGCTCCCTTTGGTTTCAGTAATTTCTACTTGAACACATTTGGTTATTTTATAAAGTACATGAATTTCTGCCAATCCCCTTCCCCAGGCCTTCTTGGCAGCAGTCAGGAATATCGCAGTAGTGATAACAATGTGTCAGATTCCTAATTAAACTGGATCAGTTTAGAAAGTTCTTTGAGTTTTATGTTTCTATATCTAGAATGGCTAAAGGACTGAAAACTGCCAGGCATACCCAGTGCTGCATCAAAAGCAGAGCGGCCAGGAGGGTGAGGGAGTTGATTGTGCCCCTCTAATCTGCTCTTGTGAAATCCCACCTGGAGTGCTGTGTCCGGCTCTGGGGCCCCCAGCATAAGAACAACATGGACTTTTGGAAGGAGCACCTCCCACCCCTCTGATTGCTAAGGCAGAGCCCGGGAAGAGAGGTGATTTCCACACAGGGAAGTGCAGAATCTGTTCCAGTAATCCCTACTGGGCAGAGGAAAATAGTGACCTTACTTTCAAGCTCACATTTTTATGTGAACACTGAATGAATGATGTGGCTTTCACTTCGGGGAATTGATACGGACTGAGAAAATTGCAGAGAGGTGAGATGTGGTATTTTTTACCGGTATTTTTTCTGTCCTATAGAGCCTGTGTTGTCTTTCATAAACAGGTGAGGAGGTGTCTGTGGTGGTGAACATGTTCTTCCTTTTTCTTCTTGGAAATCCACTCTCAATTAGTCTGGAACATTAGATAAACTGGTGCTAATGAAATAAAAGGTTTTATTAGGTTAGACAACGGTATGCAGTGACTTAGAGGACGAAGTCAAATATTTACTCAGGCTAACTTTAGGAAACAAAACAGCTAAAGAGATCACAAGTAAAACAGCTGAAAATAAAAATTGCATCTGTCAGGTAGATTTGTAAATTAATTAGGGGGATAAATAAGGTGTTATGTGAAGAGCAATTGATTTTTTTTTTCCTAACTTTCTATTGTAAGTTTCTGCAGTTACCTCCAAACACCCAAACTTTTGATCAACTCTGCAAAACTCTTCAGCGTATGATTAAGACCAAGTGACTTCATGGGAATGTAAACATGTACTTTCCTTGGAGTCCAACAGGTGCTGGAGGCCAAAAGACACCTCTTGTTGAGGGCTCACACTGATGTCAGGAGCACAGGACTTGATGCTCAGAGTGATGTTTTTCTGATCAGGTCAAGAACATTGCTTCAGAAGAGATTAACTGTGCTGTGGAATAGCTTATCTCCCCCCACAGACACCACAGTGGTGACCAGTTTGGAGACAGCTATCTGCAAACTGGAAACTGAGTTTGTTTGGGTTGGCATAGCTTTAAGTAACTAGAGATTCCAGCGTGGCCTAAAATACCCTTAAATGCCACAATCCCAGCAGAAACAAAATAATTTGATGGGCACTTACCCAGCCAGGTACATACACACACACTCCTGTCTGTATTTTTCTGGACAGAATGTGTAGGCTACAACCTTTCCCAGATATTTTTGAGCAATATCCTCCTCAGCATGTCTGGGTTGTCATGAGACCTAAGCTCTGCAAGTGCCAGCCTGGAGCCCAGCTCATGAACAACCTGCTGCTTCAAACTCCTCATTCGGCAGGTGCTTACCCTGACTGCAGCCACAGCAACTGGAGTTTGTACAGCAAAATTGAGGCTGAGACCCCCTAATTGCCTCCGACTTCTGCCTCTGAAAAAACTCAACAACCAGTGCAAGCCTCAAACTCCTTAGCAGAGATGACTTTACATGATTTAGTAGGCATTTATTTCTCCCATCCCCTGATGTCATATTTTCTCACCAGGTAAGCAAGTACACGCTCCTGAGCAGCGCCAGCATTTCTGGGATTGATTTTACTGATTTTCTGGATGCAGAAATGCAGTGGATTTAAAGTGTGCTGTTTGGGTACTGAGATTTACAGAAGCAGAAACTTTTTCTCTTCCCGCTTGCGCTTACCCTGGATGCATTTTCTGTAGTCACATTCTTGGTCCAGAAAAGTTGCTACAAGCATTGCCTAAGTGGAAAGCAGACTCAGCTCAAAGCTCTGTTGCTGGTGACTGAAGTGGGTGGAGTGGCAGAAAGTGAAGCATGGGACTGCCTGATCTTTTCATAGTTTGTTTTTCCATTGAGTTCCCAAAGCTGTAGAAGTTTCTACATACAATTCAGCACACAAGTAATCCTACTGCATGGATATATTTCAAATTCAGCAGGTGAATCCAAAGGAAGGGGACATGTGCTCACGTCTGTTCTCATGACCTCCTTCCCACAGCACATGAAAGGCTGCATTTGTTTCAAGTTTGGTCTCTCAGCAGAGGTACTGTCCTGAAATAACCTTTAAGAGTGTGCCATCATACCTGAGTTTTCTCTGGCTGCAACTGAAGACAGAGAAATAACGTTCTTCTGGTCAAGGGCTGAATCCAGCTAATGTACTTAGAGAAAAACTCCCAATCCAGCTCTCTCCATGGAGAAGACCACTCACAGTGAGGTTTTAACAAACCAGTTGGAAAAAAGTTCCTTTCAGTATTTCAGTGTGTTAAAAATAGGAGCAAAAATTTATACATGTATATTGACCAGTGTTTACCCATTGAGAGAATCTCCCATTAACCTCAGATTTAATAGATTAAAACTAATCTATTCACTGCATTTTTTATCCTCTCCTAAAAGGAAAAAGAGACAAATTTAACAATAGACTGTGTAACTTGGATATTGATGCTACTTGGTGTTAAAAGAGCAAGGAACATGGAAATCCCCCAGCACACTTATTTTCCATTTATCTGTTTTCTAAACCATACTTGTCATTAATCCATATATTTAAAGCTCAGTCTTCACAGTATGTCCTGATTTTTGCTATGCAAGTGGAAATACATGGAGGGCTGTGAATTTAGACCCACATTTTTATTTGATGCCCATTCTTTCTAGTATCAAGACATAATACAGAACATTTGCAAATCCTTTATTACTCTCCTACAGACACATTGTTATTTTAGAGTCAAGCTGTTAAATGCATTGCCTGTGGTTGATTCCGTGTGAAAAGTCTTAACTGCAGCAATGATCAAATGCAGGTTTTGGTCCAAAAACCCTGATGGAAAAAGAAAGCAGGAGAAAAGAATGTGTGCAGTGCACACTTCAAATGCAACAGAGCAAGAGTTAGCTTCAATGCTTTAATCAGAAGGTGGAAAAAAAGTCTGTATCTCATTGCCTGTAGATCCCAGCTCCTGAGAACAGGAAACCCTAAAATCACAAGTCAGTAAAGAAGAGATTCCCTAGAATCAGAGGAAGTGTGAGGGACAGGAGCAAGGAAAGATATGGTTTGCAGAAAGACATGACATGGAAAATGCTCGTGAGAGGCAGAGATTACTTGAGGCAGAAATTAAGATACAAGTGGCCCAGAAAACATGACAGGAAGCTGCTCTAGACCTTGATGGCAGAGTGAAAGACAGAGGAAAGGCTGGCAAGCTCAGATAAAGGAGGTGGCTGCAGCCTGAGTGGTGGGGACAGGGACTGTGTGGAGGCTGCCAGGACACAGGGAAGGAGGGAAAGGTGTTTCTGTGGATAGCAGGGCACTCTGTTCCAGCGTTTCAGAGAGGTGGGGAGGGAGAGTGAGCCACAAGATCAGAGAGTGCTCACTGAGCAAGGAAACAGAGAGGAGAAATTATCGGGGAGCTAGTGATCACTCTGGAGTGAAGGATCCTGCCATGTGCTAGAAATGGCAGGCAAGAATAAAGGCTTTTCAGGTTTCAGGTAATGACGTTTCAGACAGGCCCATCTGTGTCAGAAACATCAGTACAGTGTATTAGAGATGTATTAGAGATGTTCACATGCCAGGCACAAAGAAAGAAACCCCCCCCTTCATTTAGAGAACACCAGAGCCACGTTCACCTTTCCATAAGCTTCCAAGCCCCGCAGCTGGCATGATCCTTGTTCCCATTTGCAGTGCCACAGGCTGAATGATGCAGCCTGCAGGTGATGGAGACAGGTGGGTCTGTGCCTGTCCCCTGTCCCTGTGCAGAAGATGGAGGGACTCTGGAGAGCCTTGGAGGATGCTTGGCAGTAGGGATGCACTTGGCCAGTGGGACCCTCTCTTGCTTTTGGTACCAGCACTAGGAGTTAGTGAGCTCTGTGGGAAGAGAAAGGGAAGTGAAAAGAACAGATGGAAATTGCCCTGCCTGAGCCCCAGCAACCCTGATGCCATTGTTTGCTAGTGATGTGGAGAGGTTTGCTTGGAGCAGGGGGGACAAGCAAGGGAGAGCCTGTAGTGGAAACAGCAAAGCAGAAAATCTGGGTTTCTTTCGTGGTTGTCACCACTGGTCTGGAAGTCACTTAACCTCTGTGCTTCAGTTCCCCCACCCTGGGTGATGTGAACACTCGAGTGGAGTCAAGAACAGGCTCCAGTCCTGGGAGAAGCCTGAACACACACACGTGTGAGGAAAGGGCTTCTCTGCTGCGCTTTTGCATCCAAAACCATCTGCAGTATAAGCAGATACTTTATTACTCTGATGCTGGCAATCTAATTTGAGTCTTTCCTCTCTCCTTGTGCCCTGTTATCCGGCCACAAGGTGCAGGAGAAAGGCAAGGAGGAGGCTCTGCCCAGCCCTCCTCGTCCATCCCCTTGTGTCTGCTTGCAGCAGGAGATTAAATTTGCTTACCTGCCTTTCTTACTCTGCCTCTCCAGCAGTGTTGTAGATGGATGCCAGATCTCTGCCCTCATCTGAAACACCATTTAGCAAATATTATGAGGTAGTAAAGTGGTAAGAATAGTTGCATGCTCAAATACTAAATGACATCCTAAAGCCAGAACAAGCAGCCTAGGATCAAATTATTCAGAAGGTAGCTTGGGTCTAAAACATGGATATGTGCCTGTGGAGGACAGTTCCAGGGTTATAAACACCTACAGAACCACAGTTTTGGCCCTGCCTAAAAATTCGCCCAAAGCAATTGCAGCTTTAAGGCTTTGCTTATATTTTTGCTGCTGTTCACGTTTATTGAAAGAGATTATTTCTTCATTTTCCACCTAGCCAGATGAAATTTTTCACTGAGAGCTGTGTCCGCTGTCTAAATAATTGTTTCTTGTACATTAGGAGGCAGGACTGACTTTCTTCAGCCCCTTGTACTGCTGGTTCATCCTACAAAGACATTGTTAAGCTGATCATGGGGAGTAGAGATGGGGAATGGGAGTAGAGGTAGCACAGATATTTACCTTCACATAGATTGTCCTTATAAATACTTAAAATCTCTTACCTAATAACTGAAGGTTTGTTTAACATGATACACCCTTTTCCTATTTTCTTCTCTTCTTTTGCCCTTATCTTTTCTGTATCAGAATCATCTGACTCTCTTTATCTTGTCACTTTGACTCCCTTCTCTTTTGTTGCTAATGCAGTTTCCCTCTTTCACCTCCCTTCCCTTGTGAAGTCTCCTTGCCTTTGTGTCCTTTTCCAGGAGCATCATCTTCTATCACAAACTGCAGATTGTATCTTTCAGCCTTCTCCCATAGTGACTGATTTTAATCCTTAGTCCTAGTCACTTGTGGCTAATTGGATTGCTTTCATAAAATCATAGGCATTTGCATTGGGAATTTACCCTGTGGTAATCTAAATTTAAGTAGCTCCACTCTCAGTTGTTACTACTTTCAATCAGTAACTTTCACTGTGAAAAATCAGGTTCAGGGTGGCTTTTCCTCTAACTTCTTTATTTTGAAGACCATTAAGGTGTATTCTCTAGGAAACGAGATTTATTTTTTAGCATTTTCCTTTGTTTTGTTTTTGTTTTCTGTTTTTTATTTGTTTGTTTGCTTCTTTTAAGAGCCACAAAACCTAGAAGAGAAGGTTTTGATTTAATTTCCCCCTCTTCCTGCATCCAGAAGTTGCTCAAGCCCTTTCTCCTGTTTTCTATCTCTTGGCTCCTTGCCCCCCAGAGCTGCCTGGGATTTCTTTACCACATGGCACTGTGCCAAGTAGTGCCTTCCCTAAGGCCTCAATATCAAATCTCTGATTGCTCTAAGCACCATATTCTTCCTGTGCTTTTTAGGCTGCATCTTCATTTTTCAGTAGTTTTTCTATTTCTTGTTCAGCATTGCTTTTACTTACAGACATTTTAGAATATTGATGACATTCTCAAGCTGTCAGTATGGGATTTTTGTTTTGTTTTTGCTTTTAATTTGGTTTTGTTTTTAATAGATAGGCCCTACATCTCACACTCATGGAAACAGCATCCTGTAAAACCTTGGTGCACCCTTGGATCTGAGGCAGATGAGTGTGTGTTCTCCACACCTGAAAGAGGATACAGTAGAATCAGAAAAGCTGTAGGGAATTGCAATTAAAATGATGAGGAGAATGGAGCAAACTGCATATGAAGAGAAACTGAGAAGGCTGGTTCACCTCAATTTGGAGAAGAGAAGGCTGAGGAAGGGTATGACAGAAGCTTAAAAAACATGAAAGGGACTGTAAGGGGAATAAAAAGCTTTCTTGTAAGGGGAATAAAAAGCTCTTCCATCAATAGCAGATGTGTGGGCACTCAATGAAATTTGAATGAATTTGTAACAGAGAGTAGGAAGAAAAATTTTACGTGGCAAATAGAAAAATTTGGGAACTTATTGCCTCTGGAGGTTGTGGAGATGGACAGTACCATAAGATGCAAAGGGACTGGAGAAAAAAAAAGTAATGAACAATAGATCAATAAACAGATTCTAAAGAAAATAAGCCAGGATGTCCCCTCTAACCTCCCTAATGCTGTAATTGCTGTGTGGGGCATTACACGGAGAGTGGGCCTTGAGTGGCACCAAGGTTTGTGTGCTGTGCCCAGAGAGCCAGGACACACAGACATGGATCTGATCTGGTCTGATCTGGCATTCCCTGCACTCTCCTGCCTTTCCTGCTTTATTGCTAGAGATCACTAAACAGCAGGAGGAGCCCCATGCAGAGAGAAGAAAGATGAGCAGGAGCCTGGCCTTTGGGGAGGATGAATGCTCAGAGGACGGCAGAGTTAACAGAAGTCAGCAAAATTTCAGAGGGCTCGGGCGAGACTGAGACACTGGGATGCTCAGCAGGAAAGGCAAAGGGAAGATGTGATACAAATGGGTCTCCTTCTACACCAAACTATCTTGTTAGATAAAAATTGCAAGAGAGGAAAACTGATTTGTAGTTTTGCCCTGCTGCAACTCATTGTGGGCTGTAGTGATAATGAAAATAATCCAGAAAGGAAATATGTGGCGCTCCTGCAAACTGTTACAAAACAGCCCTGCTGTGTGTTAAGGAGAAAATTTGTTGCACACAAAAGGATACTTTATTATTAAAGCCAGTTTCTGCTTTTACCCAGACTTCCTGTGTGGGCTGATGAGAGCTGCTCAATCTGTAATTTTTAAAAACAATATCTATGCCCCCTGGTCTTTAGCTTTGTCTGCCCAAACTGTGAGCAGTTACAGACTGTATCTAGTACCTGAGAAAGATGATTTAATTTAGCATGTAATGCCATTCTATAAGTACTTTTCCCTTTGAATGGATGTGCTGTAATGTCAGAGTATGTAAATCCAGTAAATTCATCCACTGATGTTATAAGGTGGGAAAATCATAAGTGAGAAGGAGAAGCATTATCCTGTTGTGTGTAATCAACCTCTGGGAATCAGAATCACTGAGATTTTAAACCACCACTGAGCACGTACAAGGTGAATATCAGAAGTTTGTCATGGTGAATAAACTTTGTTTATTCAAATATATGTCTTTTGCAAGACATAATATACTTCATGTTTAGAAAACCTCCAGCCTGTGATGGAGCTGGGACCTGGTGTGAAGGTGGATCTCTTACCACTCCCCTCCATGAAATCCTGACCACCCTGCTTGGCCCTTCTCCCAAACAATCGTAAGCAGCAGGGGAGTCAGCTCAACTTTAGATCTGGTCCAGGATGGAAGATTTGCAACTCCAGTTTATTTGTAATACAGAGAATGCTAAAACATACAAGCACATAATCAGTAACCAAAGGATAAAATTTTTAAAAACAGGGTTTTTTTGGTGCAAACTTCTTCCCGTTGTCAGCATTTCTGCATGACTCCTGTTTACCATTTGCTAGGGAGTAATTTCACAGTCAGCTTCAGCTAGTTCATTTTCCAGAAACCCAAACTGAAACTTAAAATAAAATAGACTTATAAAAAGAACTCCAAAATATGCACAACATAGGAAAAAAAAGGAGAGAAAGGTTTGCCTTGAACCCTGATAAAGAGGTGAAGTGTAATACTACCCTGCTCCCTATTTACCCAGTCCAACAGGCAGCTGTGTTTGGTCCAGCCAAGTGAAAACAGCAGCAAAATGTTCCTGTTTATATTGGGGCTCCTTTAAATCTGGTTTGGTGGTGTTTGTTTAGCCCTAATTTATCAGAAAATGAGACACCAGGAAAGAGTGGTTCCAGTGGAAAACCTTGAGGCAGATTTTTGCAGGCATCAGTGGTGCTGAGCAAAGTTGTCCAAAAAAGCTACCCAAGTCTCAGCCAGAGCCAGGCCTTGCTGATCTCCACACACTGATTCTGCAGGAATTTGGGAGGGTAAAGGCTGGACACAAGCCAGAGGCTGTAAAAACAGGACACTTGACTCCTGTTTTGTGGCAAACGCTTGTGTTAGCATCTTTCTCTCCTACAGAAACCTTCCATCTGCCTGTGTTAATTGAGACCCACCAAGTACCAGGCTGGCCCCAGCAACGAGTCCCCTCACCACTGACTCCTTCTAGAGCATTTCTATCATCTAAACTGATGATGTCTTTTTAAATGCAGTCCCAGCCCTCATGCAGGTAGGAAAAAAAATCTGACAAACAAACACACAAACAAACAAACAAAAACTCCTCAGTTCCTTTTCCCCTGCTATTCCACCTGTCAGAACATCGGCACTGGAGAAACTGGATACCTTTCATTTCAGCAAGGGGAGGCACTTTTATCACCTTTTCACATCATGACTGAGGATAAACAAAAAAAAAAAAAGAAAATGAAATGTTTCAAGTTGAGTGAATCCTCTGGAGGTGCTGCAATTTGTCAGATTACATGAAGGTTTTCCAACACTTTTGAAATATTTTCAGATTTAGGACTTTCTTGGAAACTGATGTCATCCTCTCCTTTTACCCAAGGACTGTAAAATATAGCCTGAAATTCACTGTGGCTGGACAACAGAGAGAGAGATCCCCACCCCAGGATGTCATTATTAAGTGCACTCTCAGGAAATTTGCAGATGACATTGAGCTGACTGGTAAAGTTGACACACTGAAGGATGGGATGCCATCCAGAGGGAGCTGGACAACCCCTGGGAGCCCTGGGGAATATCATGGGCTTCCACAAGGCCAAGTGCAAGGTGCTGCACCTGGCCTGGGGCAATCTCCAGCATCTATACAGGCTGGGGGATGAGCAGATTGAGAGCAGCCCTGCCCAGAAGGACTTGGGGCGCTGGCAGGAGAGAGGCTGGACACAACCCAGCCAAGCCCAAAAAGCCAAAAGTGTCCTGGGCTGCATCCAAAGCAGTGTGGTCAGCAGGTTGAGGGGGGGATTCTGCCCCTCTGCTCTCATGAGACCCCACCTGGAATGCTGCATCCAGCAGGGACATGGACCTCTTGGAGTGAGTCCAGAGGAGGCCCATGAAGATGATTAGAGGAATGGAGCACCTCTCCTATGAGGAAAGCTGAGAGAATTGGGGTTCATTAGCCTGGAAAAAAGAATGCTTATGTGGGACGTAATTGAAACCTTTCAGCACCTTGAGGGACCTTACAAGAAAGGAAGGGGACTTTTCACAAGAGCATTTAGTGACAGGACAAGGGAGAATGGTTTCAAACTGAAAGAGAGTAGGTTTAGATATTAAGGAAAAATTCTTCACAGTGAGGGTGCAACAGTTTGCTCAGTGAAATTCTGCATCCTCCATCCCTGAGGGTGCTCAAGACCAGGTTGGATGGAAACCTACGGCAGGGGGATTGGAATTAAATGGTCTTTAAGGTCGCTTCCAAGCCAGTCCATTCTAGGGTTCTGTGACTCTATGACTGTCCTTTAACCTGCAGATTATAGGAGCCAGGACTGCATGTATTTGTTGGGGTAAAGTTGCTACCTAACCTTTGTACTTTCAGTCAGTCTGTTTTGCATCTGCACTGTTAATTTTTGCTCGGAATAGTCATTCACAGTTGTGCACAGTATTGTGATTGCTGCCTGCATAACCCCTGTGATTTCAGGTTATCTGAAGAACACCGTGCTATTGAGATACTGCTCAAAAATGCAAATATGCACTGTGGGAATGCCCAGAAAAGATGGTTTCCCGTCTGACTTCTATTTTTGCAAAGGAAGGTAAACATTAAACAGTGGAAAGAACAAAAACATGATGGGAGTTGAGAGCATGAGGCAACAGGAGAAGATAGAAAAGTTCTGTAGATGAAGGTTTGCAAAACAACAAATACACTTGCCTTGAAAGCCACAGACATGGTTTTCACATGACAATAGCTCTCACACAGGGCCCTCAGGCTCAATGTAATCTTACAAGGTATTTTTAGATGGGGGTGGCTATTGCTGCTATCAGAGTGTCTAACCTCAGCTATCCCTTAGTGTGCCAGTTCCTTGCTTACCTTCCAAATCTCTTGCCTTGGCCTTCCACAAGAGCTCAGATTTCTGAGTCTTCTGTGTATGAGCAGATTTCTCCCAAATAATCGGTGCAGTCTGTAAAAGAAAATCTGTGAGTTCAAAGCAAGGCTTAGACAACACCAATACATACAAACCCAGAGGTAAAGGACAGAAAGTTGGAAGACCATTTAGAAGACATAGCTGTGAAAAGGTGAACAATTCCCTTCTTCTTCTTCTTCTCTGCCCTTTTTGTATCATTCAGACAATGTGGACTTTTTCAAGGAGATGTTTTATCTATACCTTTGTGAAGTTAAGTCTATCATTACCTTCAAATTGTTGAGAGCTTCAGGCATAGAAGGTGGTGGTCGCCTAAAAGCTACTTTGCAAAGCACTCTTGATGCAACAAAACCATCACATCATGAAAAAGACAAAAGGAATCCAAACCTGAGACAACTGCAATGCAACAATTCTGCACTTGGAAATAATTTCCAGCAATGAATTGATGTTCATTTACAGGGATGGCACTAGAGTCCCAAACAGGACTAGCAGACACAGCAGCTTGCTCAGTGGGGCTAAGGCCTTGCCCAAAGTGGAGAGAGGAGAGGGGGCAGTGTGGCAACGTGAGGTCTACACAGATCTTCTGCAAGCCAGTTTTTAGAGCAGCGTGGAACATAAGTCCTTGTGTGGCTGGAGCCATTTCAGCTATAAAAGTTGCCACCAAACTGACATATGATTGATAGCTGATAACACCTTCAATCTTACACTGCCTGAGTCATCCTCATTACAATTAGCACACCAAGAACAGCTGGTAAATTAGGGGTGTAATTGCCTTAACATCCCAACAGTCAAGAAAGAGAAGAATGAAACTCTCAAATTAACCACAGTTCCCTGGAGATGCATCTTCTTCTCATGGAGTGTGCACCTACAATCAGCTACAGCTTTTTGGTGTCCAAACTTAAGTAGAGAAAATTGGTTTGGAGGTCCTTCTCCAAAAAGTCAGAAGTCAGTAGTGATGGAGCAGGGTCTGTGTCACACAGGGAGCGATGACTCTGTGCAAGAAGGGGTACCAGGGCATGGAAATGAGGAGCTGTGTCTGCAGCAAGGGCAGGCCTTCTTCTGACACCATATTTACCAGTAGATCTCCTCTCCAGGGCTCTTTTCCAAGTTTATACAGTCCTCCCCAGCAATGTATGCAAGTGTCTTCCAGAGGACACTAGTGACAGGAATGGCATCTGCCCCAACAGGCTCAGTTTGATCCATAACCTCAAAGGCAGTTTATTTAAACTCCCAGCACATACATTGCAGGGATGGATGAATTGGTGCCTGTTCTCAGTGGGGATGGAGCCAGTGCCTAGGTCCAGCACTATGGATCAGAAAAACCCTTCAGAGGCAATCCAGTGTCCTAAATATTGAACAGCTAATCAAACACAGAGCGTGCATCGGTCCTGCTGCATCTTCCCCCTCTTCCTTCACCTCCTACTGTCAGGAATGTTGATGCATTTCCTGTAAAATCACCCAGCTCTTTCAGGCCAGAAAAGTGACTGCTCCTCCCTTTGAGGCTCTGGAGAACTGCTGCCAAGAAAAAGCAGAGATGTGTCTGATGCTGTGGTGAACTGTGAAGACAAGGATAGTGTGCCTGTGCGTCTCCTTTCTGAGAAAACTGCGGCATCGCATTCCCTCTTTAACCTCAGAGCCTTGTGATACCCTTCTTGACTTCCATAATATTTCCAAATGTTTGTGGGGTGTTGGGGGGTAGGTTAGAATGGATACATTTTTGTACTCTTCCTTAGGGAAGTGTCACTACCGCAGAAACAGGATCTCGGGGCTGCACATGTCTGTCAGTTTTCACCTCTTTGAAAGAGCTTTTTGGAATTTTACTCTAATACATTCACAGGCAACAAGCATATCTACTCTCTGCCTTCAATTTGCAAGACTAAACAAGCTGACAGCTTTCTCTGTCCATTCATAGAAAAGGTCTCCTTTCCCTCAAACATCCCACACTGTGAGAACTCTGCTTGGAGAAGCCAAGGAATTCCTATGATGCAGGCATGAAACATTTCTGAAAAATACTGTGGTTTCAGGCATCCTATAATCAGTATTTTTTACTTTCTCTTCTTAGCACATGGAGGTTACCTATTAAAATAGGATAGCTGTCCTAAAAAACCAATTAAAATTCTTAAAACGAAATTTCAATAAATGGAAAATCCATAAAATAATTGTAACTTTTTTTTTAATCTAAGCCTTTTCAGTAAAAGAATTTTAATAAAACATACAACCTTATGTTACAAATCAAAATAGCATTAGTAGTTTCAATGATGCTTTAAATTAAGCTGATTTATACATGTGTTATTTAATATCTCTAAGCAATGTTTGCCTCATTTCATATAGATTTCAGGTTGCTTTTGGCAGTTTATATATAGTAGCTAACTCCTTAACACATTTGTGAATGTGATTAATTTATTTTTAGTTGTTTATGGCAAGTTAATATGTTTCTGTAAGTAGTAATGATGGTAAAATTCTCCCAAAGCATGGCAGTTACAGATGCAAGCATTATAAAGACTAAATAGTGTGTATCATCTTATAAATTTGTCCTTGAGATAATACAAAATGAGGCACAGTCAGTTAAGATATTAATCCTGTATGTTTAAAGTCCCTGACAATGAAACTATTTTATGAAATAGCTTTTAAGGCAGTTATAAGAGCGGTTCTCTCTCCATTAACACCCACACGCACATTAAGCAAGCCTCCATTTCACTCTGATAATTTTAGAACTGGATAGCTTTGTTATGAAGCTGAGAAAGCAACAAACTCTGCGTTTCTTTTGTGCTGCCTGCAAAATGTGGGAGATGATCTCCAAAAGCTGGTGTCCCTTATGCAAAAGCAAGCCATGGGCAGCGGGGCTCGCACCCAGGCGATGCCCCTGTGCCTGCTGGGGAGCTGCTGTCATTTTATGGGGCCATCACTGCTGGGACCCCGAGCTAACATTGTGCAAACCTTTAATGTCACAAAAATCATCTGCTCGTGACAGAGGTGGGACTGGGCATGAAACTGCTTTGTCAAAAGCTGCATCACTTCTGCCCGTTCCAATTCATGAATGTATATATCACATAGAGATAGATAGATAGATAGATAGATAGATAGATAGATAGATAGATAGATAGATAGATAGATAGATAGTCAGTCACATCTGCTTTAGAATGGAGCTCCAGTGAGGCTCTTAAACACAAAGTGATGGTCTGAAGAGGTAAAAAAAGGCTGTGGGGAAAGGCAGACCTAAGGCAGACCTCGGCAGGATGTGGCTACAGCAAATACTGCGAGTGCTTTGCCTGTTTTCTCAGCCCTGCCTACTCCTCCCCAGCTGCTGTGCTGCCACCGCGGATCCCCGTTGATGGCTCCAGAGCTGGGACGCTGTAGGTACAGCTTAGGTGAGCGCCTGACTCCCCGCGGAGCTGGAGCAGGAGCTGGATCTTCAGAGTTGCCTCCCTCTGTCCCTCTCCCCCCTCCCTCTCTCCCCTCCCCCGTCTCCTTTGCTCTTACAGCTCATTAACTCGCTGATTCCAAGCTCGGTCCCAGCAGATTCTCACAGAGGCAGAGCAGCAGCTGAGCTGCACAGACAATTTGTGTGTTATTATCTAAAAGGAATTGCTGCTGATCGATTGACAGGAGGGCCAACTAAGAGACCACAAATCTCCCCTCTTTTCTCTTCCTCCCTCCCTCCCCTGCCCCTTCTTTTGGGCAGTAAGAGGGAAATAGTTCGCGCTACTCAGCGAGGATAAGGCACACCACGGGTAGTGAAAATATGCACAATTCTGTGCTACAAGATGAAAAGCTTAGGCACAGAAGCACTCAGGCTCAGGGGGAAAGCCTGGCTCGTAGCTCACGGGCATTCAGAAGAGATCCTCAGCGGCTGCAGCTGGTGCTGCCCGCTTTCATCCCCTTGCCATGAAGCGAGGGTTGCTGTGGCAGGAGACAGACGGGTGGTGCCAGAGCAGCGTGGCTGTGGGGTCTGTGCCCCCGCAGGGCTGTCAGACCCCCGGGCACCTCTCTGCTCCTTTCCTAGCCATGACAAGGAGGGCTAGCTGGAGAAACTGTCGTGCATCTACCCCTGCGTCCATCTCAGAGTTTGTAGTGACAAAACCAGCAGGATAACCTCTTCAGAGAAATACCCCCAACAATGCTAGAGCTGCTGGGCACACAGAACAGCTGTGGGATTTTTTCAGTTAATGGCTCAGGTGCTCCTGAGGCCCCATGTTAACCCCATTTTTCTCTCTGTCAGGATGAGAGTCCGCTGTCAGGAGAAACTCCAACGTAACCACAGCACTGAGGAGAGGTCACCTCTCTAGAGCATTAGCTGCCACAAGAGCTGTCCCAAGAAGAGCCACTGGTTGCCACTGGTACTGCTGGATTTTTGTGCTGGTGTCAGCCAAATCTCTTCAGGATGGCACAAGAAAGATGGGTGCAGAGGGGAATAACTTTGCTTCACCAGAGGCTGGAAGGTGAGCACAAAACAGCAGGGTGGGAATCAGGTGTGGAAACTCAGCAGAGCAAATAAATTAGCATCCTGTCCTCAGTGGGAATAGTGTTCCCATGCTGCTTGCAAAGCCAGCAGAGAAAATGGGTATTCCTGGGCCACTGCCCCGTGCAGGGAGGGATGGAGAGCAGCCAGCTCAGAAGGAAACCCCGCAGCGCCAGCGGCTGCCTCTGAGCAGAGGAAGTCCCTGTCATGCTGGGCCTTGCTCTGCCCTCTTGGGCATAATTATTTACACTCTTCATTTCCTAATGTTTGCTTTAGAGTAACAGATAGATGCACCACATGATATTTACTTGTGCTTTGCCTTGGTGCCAAATACTATTACCCCGTATTCTCTGTGTTGAAATGTAACAGGGACACCACCTGCTTGCTGAAGGTGCTTTATTCTCCCAGTGCACAAAAGAGAATGAGCAAAACCCCACCCAAGCAGGGTTGCACTTCAGCAACTCTTAAGCACATCTGCTTCACAGCAGCATGTGCTTAAATGATTTGCTAAATCAGGACCTTCAAATGGAGCCAAAGGCATTTCAGGAAAAAGGTCCCAGGGCCAGCAATCTGACGGGAACCAGCCAGGTCCAAATTTTTTGTGTTAATTATAGGAAGGTATTTTATCTACTAGTGCATTCTTTCAAGTCATACATATAACTCTCCCACAAGTAATTCACGAGGTCAAAAAAGCATTTTGCAAAGCTTCCAAGATGCAAAGACACAATGAGAGGAAATAATTATATTTTCCATTAAATGGCAAAAACAGAAAGAAGGGTGCCATTTCTCTGGAAATCACATTGGTTCTCCTGCTCCTCTGAGGCTCTTCTAGGAAACAGGATTGGGTTCCTTCGGTTCCCTTTGAAGAGGACAATGTCACTGAATTTCAAGCCATTCATTTGCAGAGACCAAAGACAAATATTTTCCTGAACTTTGACTACCTGAATCAGGGAAAAAAATGTTTATAAACAGACCCCAATGTTATTGATGACACACTTGGCTGAAATCACAAAGGCTTATCAGTATTCAGGGGCTTCTGAAGTAGGGTTTGTAAATGTCTAATATGTGTGTAAGTGAGCTATTTCCTGTAAATCAATGTACCTTACTTTAGACTTCAGCTTAATAGCAAACATACCCTCCAAAACAAATGACACAATCATCGCTTTATCTCTACATGAACTCTGTCCTATACCATTCTGTTCTTTTGTCTTTTTCTTTCAGCAGAAAATTTGTACTCGTCATAAGCTTCAATTAAGGTAAATGAACGCTATAAATCTGGAATCCCCGAATGCATAATCAGCAAACAAAGGCTGGTTTCTTGGATGTTTTTATTAAGAGGATGTACCTTAATGAATAGATAGCAACAAATGCTAGAGATGACAACAGCGTGGCAAAGTGGGGACTTGCTTTATATGGTTTTAAGAGTGCTTATTCTGATAATTTAGGAGACCAGAAGAATAACATGGAGAAAACACAGTAGTTCAGAGATCAGGGAAAGACAACAACCCTATTTCTTCTTGTTCTTCAGGCCACAGAAGGCAGATGGGTAGAGGTCTCTGTATTCTGGATTTCTGCTACTAGCAACATTTTCATGGCCAGTCCCCCCCTGCCAAGTGATTTAAAAAAACAATATCCTGAACTTGTTAGAGCCCAGCCAGTTTATCAGCCCTTCATGTGCCCTTGTCTATTTTTCAGAGCTGCCATGTGGAAAGCACACTGTTGGCCGAGCAGCAGGAGCTGATTGAACTGGCTCTCACACTGCCAGTGAGCCTGCTCCACAGCTCCAGCACCAGGATCTAAGGCACATCATTTGTCCTACAGAGCTTCTGGAGCAGACCTGGGGTGTCGTTTCTCAGGCACAAAGTCGGCAGAAGGCAGTTTGTCTGTCTCTTTCACGGCTCACAGGGTGCCCAGCTGAATCAGCATAAAGTGGGGACCTCCAACACCGTGAGCTCTCCCTGTTCCATGAACTGAGGTAAGCAAGCAGCCCAGCCTTGCTCTCCCGTGGGCACTGGCACATCACAGGGTCCCTGGGGAGGCTGACCCTCGGGCCCTGCTCCCTGTCACGTGCACCAGGTAAATATGTGATGTGGTGCTCTTTGGACAAGGGCTGTTTGCCAACCTTTAGAAGAGATTGAGGCTCGTGTTTCACAACTGAAGGGGGGAAAGTGAAAACATTTAGGAGTTGGCCCTGTCTGAGTACACACATCTCTCTGTCTAAATGGGATGTCTAAAATGCTAAGTCTTCAGTAGTGTGGTTTTTTTTGGTTTTTTGGTTTGTTTTTTTTTTTTGTAGCGTTATACAGAAACCTCTTACACAGAGTAAAAGATAAAAAAACTCACCCCAACACACAGTCAGGGCTTAAGATCACTTTGAGATTTATGAATTTGAAATTATCTTCTCAAATTCAAAATGGATGCTCAGAGAGAGGGAGGAGATAGCCTGGACCATCTCACACATCCATGACACAAACCAGGCAGAGCAGAAACTAAACCAGACCTCTCTCAGCAGGTGTGTATGGAACCTTCCTGCCAGCACTGCTTGCCTGCGTGGATTCTCTGATGTTCAGACAAGAATGAGTTTATCATCCATCACCTCCCTTCATGATAATTCTCATCTAAAGGGAAGAATGAAACCACTGGATTCACACATTATGGAGACAGGAGAGACACACACATACCTGTAAATTTTCTAAGATTATGTATTAACCTTAGGAAAAAAGAGTTAATTATCTGCTAGAGTAGAAGATGGTACAGCAGCTATTCCTAAAATCAGAAGTGCTTACTGAAAAACCTAGTAGAGTGTATTCTATTAGCTAAGAGGAATCTTTGCTGTATATCTTTTGCAGAGGATTTGCCTGCTCCTCTCCCTGATGAGCACAAACACATGCACAGATCTCCGCTTCGTGGTGTCACTGAGATCAGGGACAAAATCTCCCTGCACTTGAGTGGAGCAGTCAGGTGAACAGTGAGCTCCTGTCCAGCCATGCAATATAAGAGAAGGAGGTCATCAGCATGGTGAACAAATGTAGGTAAAATCCAGACAATTCCCTTGTCTAAACCCTCCATGCATTTCATGCAACATGGATGCAGGATAGACACCTGCTAGAGAACACCATGTGTTTGTCCCTGGCAGGGTCACCATCATGGCAAGGCATCACACTGCCCTGCTGTGCTAGCACTGCATGGAGAGCTGGACATGCAGCACCATCCTTTTAGATCTTCCACTCTTTTCACCAGACACCTGTTTCTGTGCCATTAACCCAATGAAAATTTGTCTCAGCGAACACCAGGGACATTTCCCCAGCTATGTGCCTGGGACAATAAATCCACTGGGCCATAAGGTGCCCAGAGCCTGTGAAAACTCCTTTCATCAGGAGCTTTGGCCACGATTTTGCATGGCTCTGAAATTCCCCATTCCCAGGGGATGGCTGCAGTGTGCTGTGCAGGGACAGGGACGCAGATGGACCAGAACATACTGGGCCACTGCTCCTCCTGCCAGCTGGGCACTACTGGAGCCATCCTCGGGTCTGGGAAAATCTAATGCTCTCTCAGGTAAGCGTGCTCTCCTTTGTGAAGGCTCCAAGCATGGCTGAGGTCAGGCTTGAGCTGTGTTGGGGGGTTAGGAGCTCATTCCCTTGCTGCAAGCTCGGTGAGGGGGATTTTCTCCGTAATATCTGAGTGCTGCTTTATAATAAGAAACTAATTACTTTAAATGAAGTAAGGCTCAGTGCAACTAGAGAATTAAATGTAAGGTATAATCATGCCTTGTATCGACAGGACAGCAAGTAATTGGCTACTTTCCTACAATTTTCACCTCAGCTCACCTTGGTATGCAGCCGCTTCACTGCTCTGCCTCAAACTTTGTTTCTGTGCCAAGTTAATAAGGGTACAATCTTTTCCATTAATTTTAAGAGGTTTTGGAGCAAGCCCTGCACATGTGGGAATTACAGCTGCAGTGTGATGGTGCTGCCTGCTGTCTCTGAAGCTTTCATTCACAGAGCTCATCACACACCAGTCCAAAGGCAGGCAGCCAGAAATGCACTTGTTAGCTCCTTGTAGATACACCTGCGAGGTGATGACAGCAGCACAAATGGATTTTTGTGAACTGGTAGTCCCTGAAAAAGCCAGTGCTCTTCACAGATGCAGGCCACTGGGTCTGACCCAGTAAAGCAAACTAAGGTCAGATCAAACCATTCAACTCCATCAGCTCATTAGAGTGTTTCAGTGTGTGGTACCACTTAGTGAAATGAAGAAATTAGTGTATTTCCAATAGTTAAAAGAAAGGAAGTATTAAAAAATACTTCCTTTTCTATTCATACTCCAGGGTACTTTGGGCTTCTCCAGGTTTACTACCTCTGTTTGCCTGGAAAATTTTGAACATGCCTTGACTGTTTCCTTGAGCAATGTGGCAACAACCATCTGGGGAATACTTTCAGTTACTGATCCTGGTGTCTATTTCTGGAGTAATTTACTGAATATATAATATTTTGGTAATCATTGAAGCAGACTCTGGTCCCCAGTTGACAGTTTACAGATCCCATGGATTTTCTGTCCTCATCTTTCAGTTAATGTTTAAATATGTAAGAGTTATTCTTTATTGATAAATATTTAAGTGAGAGAGGTACTTCTGAGGTCTCTTTACAAGAGAGATGGCTGAGGAGAATTAAAAAGAGAGAAATTGATTTGAAGCCAAATGTAAATCACAGTGAGGGTATGACCTGAGTCTCTTATCCCTTGGATGAACAGCCACAGAACTCTAGAATTAAGGAAGAAGACTACAGCAGTGTAGGCAGCCAAGGCCTTTGAGGGTATTTGTTGGTTCATTCCTTAGGGAATTCATTCCACCCAAGGCAATCAGATATGAATTCCTAGAGCCCATCTGTAAATGAAAGCATCCTGCCATGCCTTACTGCAGCTGTTCCCTGACAAGAGGAAACAGCCTCAGGTTGTTCCAGGGGAGTTTTGAATGGATATCAGGATCAAGCATCGGCACAAGCAGCCCAGGGAAGTGGTGGGGTCACCATCCCTGGACATATTTAAAAGATGTGCAGATGTGACACTGTGGGACAGACAAGGTTTAGAGGTGGACTTCGCAGTGCTGAGTTAATGGACTGAACAATCTTGAAGATCTTTTCCATCTTAAATGATCCTATGATGTTATGGCAACACCAGTGGCTTTTCTGTCCTCTTCCCAGGCATAAAATTAGGAGCTCCATCTCCTCTTTCCTCTATCTGATTATGGAGCTTTCTTGGCCTTTCCTTGCCACCATAAGCATTAGGTTGTCCAGTGTGCTGGGATTTGTATTGATTTGGGTCTCAGTTTCAAAACACAGTAGCCCTGACTACAAGCATGTTGCTGCCTCTGTATTTGCAAACATGCTGAAAGGTGCACAGGATCATGTCTCTGGAGACAGCTGAGCATCTCGTGGTTCTGTGGAACACAACAGGAAGAGGAAAGAGCAAGCCATCTCGTGTATGGTTAATAATTCATGTAGAGGTCTAAGGGGGGAAGGAAGAAAAACAGTTCTCGTGAGCAGGTCGGCTCAGCACCAGTAAGACTGCAGTTAAATTGACTCCCTAAGGAACATTTGGTTTGGTTCTTGAGCACAAATATGCAGGTATACTTTTCCTTTGAACTGTGCCTCAGCCATATTCTTGGAGCCACCCTCACCTGCCCTCTCTCTCTTCAGTGTCTGGAAAGTGGGACAGCTTCAGCTGAGAAGAGCACAACCCTGCCCAAAAGGTACTCAAGGTGGTTGCAGCACTGCAGGAGAAGGTGCTTTCAGCTCAGAGCAGGCAGGGAATAGAAGATTTCTGCCCATTCTTTGGCCTGTCAAATCTTTGGCCCCTTGCCAAATTCTCACCACCAAGATGTGATAGAAATGGAATTTCTTGATCCCAGCTTGGTTTTATCTGACTTGATGTTTTACACATAAAACATGGCCAGCTCTAGAGCTACCCAGGGACAGAGAGCCAGCTGCTAAGTGGGATTTTACATCTTAAATTTATTCATGGGAGCAGATTAGTGAATTAGTCATATTTGTTTCAAGCACTAGTCCATAGTATCTCAAAGTCCCAACTGTAAAAAACAGGATCGTTTCCAGCTTTTGGAACTCTTTGGGAAAGAATGAATTTCTTGTGAGGAGTGTGAAGTCAAAAGTGAAAACTGTGCTTTGCTGTATGAACACACATATCAGTGATTTCCTAGGATAGAGGTGTTAATAGGCGCCATGGATACAATAAAGCAGAGGACTTGTTTCCTGGTGAAGTGATATTTCTTTCTGTTTATTCATATTACACTTATTATAACACTATCAGCATGAAGAGGGCTATAATAATGAGGGCAGCAGAGATAAGATCATGTGCCTGCACAGGCTGCTGGTACCTTGCACACAGCTTGATCCTATTCAAAGGCTTAAACATACTTAAATCCTACCCAAATCCTTTATCACTTTAAGCCTCTTACGGCTTTAACGCTTCAAAAATACACCCTGGATCATTCAGCCTGACAAACTGGAAAGAGAGGAAAGGCTGGGACTTTTGATGGCACCTGGGGCTTGTGCCTTGCACACCTAGCTCAGGCTCCCCAGAAAATCCTCAGTGGCCAGGCAGGATGCCCCTGGGAGCAGGGGCAGGAGGAGGCTCCATGACCCCGTCTCTGAGGAGTGGGATGGGGCTGGGCCTCATGGGCATGGGAACACCTGCCTTTCTGGGAGAAATGAGATGTCAGAGGGTTCATGGTGCCCGCTTTCATGAAAGCCTCTGCATGGCAGTGGGCTGTTTGAAAAGGTCAGTCCCTTTCACCCCTTATCTTGGAACAGGACAGTGCCAGAGATCCACGTCAGCAGTGTTTTAGGGTAGCAATGGCAGGGGTATAGGGTTTGTTTTCCAGTATGTGTGCTCACCCTACTTGGCATGGTAGAGACTCCACACTGGCTAGAGCCTGCAGCTTTGACTGGAATATGAAGAAAGAAAAATGACAGCAACAGTCGCTCCTTGGAACTGGAGTTTGGTCTGCAGGGAGATCTCTTTTTACCTCTAAAGTTTAGGTATTGTGAGTTGAGGGAAGGCATTATTATCCACCATAGCTCTCTTTCCAAAGGCAAAATAAGAGGTTGGTAGGTTTGACATTAAAGGATGCTTTTAAAGTGTTCTTTTGCAGTATATTTTGTTGTATATATCCACCAAGTGTGGGAATAAAATGTCATACTTAGGGGTTTACTCATCATGTGGCTTCCCTTGTTTCAATGAAAATAATTGATCCCAGACATGTACATGCAATAGTGCTTTGCAAGAAACCACATACTGTACCAAATGATGCATACTGTACTCAGATTAGAGCTTTGTGTCAACTCATGTGAATTATTTGCAAGGCAGAATACAGAGGAATTCTCTCCAGGGTAACACCGAGGTTACAGCAGTTCATTTAGCAAAGACAAATCAGCTTCTGGGCTGGGAAAAAAAAAGAGCTTTATGATCTGCTTGTGGGGCTGCTCTGGTTCAAATGTTCAGCAGCAAATGCTAACAGGAAGAGTAAGACACATGTCAGAGATCAGCAGCAGTGACCATTTTCCAGCACACACTGCGGACGGCGCACGGGGGATGAGCTCCTGCTGTGGCTGAGCAGGGACAGGGCACACAAGCCATGCTGAGCTCCAACTGCACAGCGGCACTGGGGATGCAGCCTGGGCTCCCTCCCTCCTCTCCCCATCACCTCCCCACCCCAGCCTCCATGCAATTGTGGCCCAAAGTAACTGAGAGGGACAGGGCTGCCGGGGTGACAGGGCGATGGCCCCCACACAGCCTTCCTGCTGCTGATGACAGACACGCAGCATCAGGAGGGAGCAGCACGTTTTTGGGTTAGGCACTACCTCCCCACTCCTGCCTGCTCTCATGACAGTATCACCTTTCAGTCTGCAAGTTCAGACTGCCTGATTCACCACTAAACTTGTGCCATCCTGCAAAACCCTCTTATGCCGTCAAGCCAGACCTCACAGAAATTGCTCTGTGGGCTAATGCTCAAAGCTGCCATGTGCATCAGTGACAGCATGCATGTGCCAGCCCAAATTAGTCACCTGCCAGATGCATCTGGACCTAAACTTCCATCAGCTAATTTGATTTTTTTACCCCAGGACACCTCAGGTCACATATGAACCTCATACAGCACAGCCTCATCTGAGAAGCCTCTTTAGTGCCCTGGAATGCCGACTTCACACAGTTCAGATCCCCGAAGGTATTTGGGCTGAATACGGGGAAAATTGCATCCCTGCCTCCTTAGCCTCATATCACACTCATGGTAACGATGCAGTGCCATGTTAAGTCTGACCCCTACCCTGCCCTCCATCCTGTTGGGAATTTGTCTCCTCTCAGAGATGCCCATGGACTCATCCAGCTCCTGGATACCCTATGGCTGACAGAAGGGCAGAAAGTGCAAAAGGATCTGCAATGCTTCTCGGGGCCAGAGGGTGCCTCCGTAGGCACTGAGGGTCACTTGATGTCCAATAGCACAAATCTTGGGAACTATAGGATCCACAGCACTGCACATCCAGGTTTGATGTGCTCCAGCAATGACCATGACCAATTATTAGAAGGAAATTTGGGGAAATTTAAATTTCCCTGAATTACTTAACATTTACATAGTCTTTCTGATGACAGCCCAAATAGATATGGGGAGGTTTTTTGTTTATTTGCTTTCTTAAACTTTAATTTGCTGTTGTTGTCATTGTTAGGGTTTTTGTTTGGGTTTGGTGGGTTTTTTGTTTGGTTGATTGGTTGGGGTTTTGTTGTTTGTTTTTTGTTTTGTTTTGTTTTATTTTATGTTATGTTCATCTGCTTGTTTTGTCTTCATTTCTGTTTTTCTGCTTTCTGTTTTTCCAGCACTGGGAGACAGTCCACCCTTGCAATAGTTCTGATGTGACTTACACACAAAGGAGCTGGCTCCAAATGACAGAGCCTTCATAGGCAATTCAGCCCATGAACTACAGATTTCACATTACCTTCCCTTGTTAATCAACTGCCCAAGAAGTCCCAACATTTGAAGATGAACAAACATATTCTTTATGGGTTGTCCTAGAGAAATAGAGAAGCCCATGAAGGGATACTGCATAGCCCTGTGCATGCAGTCTGCAGAGGAGACCAGCATCACAAACCCAAAAATGGGCCTGTCATGCAAAGCTTGTCCATCTCCGGAAGAATTGGCAGCATCCTCTGTACCACGTGTGCTGACACCTGATAATCTGATCCTTCAGTACTCTCACAACTTTGGAAATCTACCTGTGTCCATCCTCTGAGCTTGGTTCTGAGCATCAAGTTTGTCTGTATGTATCTTTGTGGGACTTTAACCCTGGTGCTTGTTTTGCTGCTGTGTGTGTGGGGATGTGCACATCTTTTTTTTTTCTTTCTTTCATTCTCTTTGACCTTACATATGAACTTCTGGAGCCAAAGGAAGAGAAAATTCTTGCATCACCTATAGGTGTGGAAATCACCTTCACAAATGCCATGTACAAACAAACAGGCAAAATGATGGCACCCTCTGTCAAACTAGATTTTTCCATCATAGCTGTGTGCTGAAGGGGGTCTGGATGGGAGGGATGGACGTGTCACTTTCTACCTCTGGTCTGAACTCTTGCTGTGACGTGTGGAAGAAATCAAGGAAGGGAAAAGCATCAAGCTGTTTTCCTGTATTTAGACATCTTGTGTCTTTCTCAAGCTGGTTGAAGCATCTGCACGTAGAGCCACTGCCACTTGAGCAATCTGTCTGTGGGACAGCCCCAGGGGTGTTGGTGACCTGTGTGTGCTGGGGCTGTGTGACCAGGGTTTGCACAACCTGGTCACAGGTGCAGGGCAGGGTGAAGCAGGTGTTGTGAAAGTCATCTGGGTGCAGTGGGCTGAAGGCAAGTGAGACCCTCATTTCTCATCCCTTACCTCTCCTGGGCACAACCCAGCTCCCAGTCTGACATTGCATTCCTCTCACATTGGGGTTTACTCCTGAAGAACTGCTACATCAAACCCAGGATAAGATGGTGTGAACATGGCAAAACCAGAACCGTTGCCTCCCCCAGAGCCCCTTCTCTCCCTCTTTGATCACCCATCAAGCTCTAGGCAAGTTTTATTGCAAATATCTGTTTTCTAACTATGAATTGACCATTCATTCTTTCCATTTCTAGAAATCAATGAGAAATGGAGAGCTCTGGCCACTTCATGATGCTGCCAGCAGCTGTGGTAAGCCACTTGGACCTGAAGCAAGCACAAGGACATCTCTTCCAGCCTCCTCATACCAGAAGCCACAAAGGCTCCTGCAGGATGCTAAAATAACCTTGGAGATTTCTGCATCAAAGACTCAGATCCTTAGGGACTTCACTTGTACCACACTCAGAAAGTAGGAGGACCCTTCTACATATTTGGCTCCTACAGTGCAGGCAGGTCAAGGCCAAAATTGTTGAGAAATAAAACCAGCCCATTCCACTGTCCAACAGCCAAAGACAATTTGATGGCAATAGAGATGCCTCTCAAAGATTTGGAAACAAGAACTTTCTCTTAAATTGTACTGATAATTTTCGTGCAAGAAGTAAACTTAACTTGCCCTCTCCATCGGCAGCCACAGCTTAGGAAGCTTCCCTTGTGTCTTGGTTTGCATTGTGCTTTCTTCCAGGGCTGGGTAGACAGGTGTATTTTAAACTGGGATTAAGAAAGGCAAGACATCTGAGGTCAAGAAGATCAGCAGTGAAATTTTGTTTAGCTAGACAGATCACTGACTACAGTGTACTGCAGGAGCTCCAGTTCAGCTGGCCTGGCCCAGCTGTTGAGGTAACAGGCAGTCTTACACCTCTCAACAATGCTGTGGGTTTATTTCCCAGCAGAAATACTTGAACTCTGTCCAAGTGAGTACTGCCTCTCACTTTCCCCCCTAGCACAGGAGGACGAGCAGGCCTGCTTGGACGGGAGCTCACATTTCTTCCTGCCTTGCTCTCCAAAGGCATGTGAGCTCAGCCACATCTTATCACTCCAATCTCTGCGGGCCTGAGCCTCTGGGGTTAAGAGAGTTCAGGACCACACAGAACCAAATGCTGCATTAGAGGGATGAGTCCAAAGCGGAGGCTAACACTGAGAACTGTGCAGTGGGAAAGCAGATACTGGATTAGCTGAGTGTCATGATGCTTTCAAACACTCTTTGATACCATGATGCTGGGGTTTGTGTTTTATAAGCACAATTTGAACACTTTAGTGAGATATTTTGCAAAAATCTGCTAATCAGTTGCAGTATCACCTATATGTTTCATCTTCTTTTAATCAGAATGTTATCCCATCGCTTATTTTATCATAATGATCCTAAAAAAAGTCTAAAAAGGTCAAATGCACTACTCCAATGTCAAGGAGCTTGGCAATGAAAGCATAATTTTACAAGTTGCTGCCAGACAGTGAGTTGCAAAAGATTCACCGCGACCAGCAAGGAGACTGGATATGGCCTTCCCCAAAAGTCTTTGGAGTACAAATATTTTTTATCAGCTGTGTGAAATACCAATGCAGTTAGTGTGTGCGAGAGTGCCGACCAGGCTGCAGCACGTCTGCCTGACCACAAGGGCAGTCTGGACAGAGAAGGCTGTGATGGATATAGGCTGGGAATCTTCTCCTTGGGACAGGCAGCAACAAAGGGTTTCTAGGATTTTTCAAGACAAGAATTTCTCTGACCTCTGAATGCAGAAGGACACTCATAGCATCTATGCCCCCTAAGGCCTGATTGTTATTGTTCTGTTTACTTAAGCACATCCCCAGTTCTAAATAAGTAGAAGCAGATGCCAGGCAGCATCAAGGCTAAGAAATGGATTATTGGTAGCTCAGAGAGATTCTTCCAATGCTGGTGCCCTCTTGTGTTGGTCCACTACTGCTCCAGCTGTCACCAGGGAAAAGTTGCCTTTGCTGCAATTTTGTTTTATATCTCCTCCCTCTATATCTCCCCCACAATGGACGTTATGGAAAAAGTAAGAGCAGGCAATACCCTACATTCACTGAGAAACAGCAGTGAAGTAGCTTTATCAGGGGGATTTTCCAAAATTTCAAGGTCTGGTTTAGCATTTCATTTTGGCACTTGTTTGTTTTGATTTATCCCCTCAAAAGGGGACCAGCCAACTGTGATATTTCCAGAAGGTTTTACTCAGTTGTGATGATGGTGAGAAGTGTGCCAAACCAATAGGAGAAGGTTTGGTGATGTTTTCATTCAGTAAATCATCTGGTACTTGTAACATGTAAAATGTAATGCAGTGTTGAGCCATACATGCCGTGACCAAAGCCCCCTGTTCCTCAGCACCCCATCCCTGCTACTGCAACCTGCAGTTCCTCAGCAAAAGTGGAAAATATGAAGGCACTTTTTCAGAGGTACTCTCCCAAATGCCAGCTGTTTATGGCTCAGGGAACAGAAGCTGCCCATATTCATGTCCTCCATGAGCTCTTGTATGAAGTGGTGAAAATTGCTTACAGATGCTCCTCTCCCTTTTCCCTTGTATCTCAAACTGAAGTACAAAACACGAAGTTCAAGACAGAATGAGGGTCTCATGGCTCTGGCCTCAAACAGCAGCAGGAATCCTGGGAGAAGGGTGAAAAGGAAAGGAAACCAAAGTAGTTGGCTGTGCAATATCATGATATTTTTATGCCATAGCAATGTCAGATTCAGCTCCTTCTTGCAAATTTCAAGAGTTTCAGAGATTAGGTTTTCAAATATTGCTGTTTCAGAGAAATGTAATTTCTACCAAACATATATCTATGTATTTCATAGCTTAGTGCCATCTCTCCAAAGAAGGGATAGGACAAATACTGCATAACTTGAGTGACTGATTACACTTCATTAAGAGAAACTATTGTATATGTAAAAATCCAGGGTAGGAGCAACCTACAGGAAAGCACATTCCTGTAATCCTTAAAAAGAATCAACAAATTCCCAGAAATTAGGGAATGATTGGAAGGCTATACTGATTGAATAGTTAAGCCCGAACAGATGATTCACTTACTCTAATCAGCAAACATACATGGAGAGAAACTTGAAAACCACTTAGCTGCTGAATTGCTTGGCCCAGTGGTAGTTGTTGCTTGTTTTTATTGGTCATTAATTAACGGATACATTTAAAAAGGCTAAATATAAAAAGGCCCCTTACAAAAAATGACAGTGGCAAGCCGAGCGCCGTGTTCGACCACGGCAGCTGGAGCAAAGGTCTCTGCGTGGTTATTGCCATCGCTCCAACTCACTCATCTGGAACCTCTGCTGACGTTTTGCCTCTGCCTGCTCCAGGCACAGGAGCTGTTTGTCTCAGGGCTGTGTGTTCCTCAGAGCCACGGAGAGGGCTGGGAGCAGCCCAGGGCCGTGGCTGGGATGTACCCCCCCGCCACGCGCTACACGCGGCTTTTCCCCGCACCAGCTGTGGAGATAATTTAATTTGCCCATGGAGCTTTGGTCACACTTGTCTGCACTTCTGAGTGCTGGCAACTGTGCTGCCAGGAGGTGGGGTGGGCTTCAGGCATCTCTGTGTGTATTTATAACTGCGCCGTGCCCCTCCACGGCCGGCAGCTGACAGCGGCAGTTGGGGGAACCGGGCCCAGGACCCCCGTGCCTGCTCTCCAAACCAGTCACTGTCAATCAGGATGCTGAGATTTACATTTCATGAGCTAATCTGGTTCTACAGTGAAATGTCTCTCAGCTGGAAATTGCTGCTTGCATTAAGACAACCTTTTTTTTTTTGAAAATTTTGGTTTTTTGCATGCAAGTTATTTTCAAAAAAATTTTAGAAGCCATCGGTCAAAAGCATTCTATTCAGCCTTTTTGAGATGAAATTTTATTTCCCATTTCAAAGCAACTTTTCTATTTTGTATTAAGAACTTTTCAGATGCTTTAAGTCCCAGAAAAACATAGCATTTTAATTTTTTCCCAAAACTTATTCTGACCAGAAGCATTATTTTTCTCTTTTCAACATTGTCTTCTAAATGGTTTATTCTTTTTGTCATTTTCTCATCTTCCATTCCCAAAAAGCAAAAAAATTTTGAATCGTCCACTGTCCTTTGAAATGTAAAATGTTTGTTCCCACAGAGCCCTTTTTAACAGAGGGAATATATTTCAGTGAATGCTCCTACCATAAAGAGCTTCCAGTAAAAACTGGTTTAAAAGTCATTTAATTTAAATTTCCTTTTCTGCATAAGCTTCTGCTGGTGCTCACTATTGTTTCTACATCTCTGTTCTTCATTTATAGCAGACTCATTCTGACCTCAAATCCCACTTCCTACTAAGCCTGGGAATAGAGATTCATAGCTTCACTGGGTATTGAATACTGTGGATTTGGTGGAGATACTGCTTTTAAAACATTTCATAAGTTCCTCTCCTCACTACATTCTCCCTGTCCCATAGGCATAAATGAGGAGACTGTCTCTCTTTTCCTACTAAAATTAAGTCTACTTTACCGGTCCCAACAACCTCCTTTCCTATCCTCTGAAAAATATCTGATTACACTCAGGGCATTTATTCACAATCCCTATTCAGCTTTGAAATTTGCTGCTTCTCTATCAAGCCTGAAAAACCTTTTGCCTACCTGACAGCCTGTCTGCTTTTTCAAACCACATTGTTTGTCCAATAAGAGAAAGTACCTCTACCTGCAGACTTTACCTTGCCTTTTATTGCAGCTCTGTTGTACAACAATTATTATTCTCAAGCACAGACATCATGAAGCAGAGTGTGAGACAGCAGGAGGAGGGCAGAACACCATCATTATGCCAACATCATGTTGTAGGCCCTGGAGTAAGATTCAGGGCACCAAATACAGACCTATCTGCTTGCATCCTCTGTCTGCCAGGGTGGTCCCACTTTTGGAGTCAGGATAAGGCCAGGCTACTTCACACAAACCCTGCTCTTCCATAGGGACGCTCCACGTCACACCATAGAGAACAGAGCCCCATGCACCTTCCATCTTTAAGAGAGTTGCTAAAATAGGGCAAGAAGATCTTCTAATCTGGAGAAACCAATGCAACTAGAGCTAAAAGCCCTTTGAATATCCAGTGAAGAACAAAGCCAAAATGCAGCAGTCCTTCCAGCATCCTAACATACAATCCCGCTTGCAATTCTTCATCAGATAGGAACGTTTTGTGTACATTGGGCCGGTTGATTCTGAAGCAGAAAGCTGTAGCCACAGACAGCCCACCCCACTGCTTCCTGTGGGAGTCACTAAAAAAATCTTCTGTCCTTCCATTCCCCTGACCAAAATATTTCTAAATATTCTGGGAGGATATTGCAGGCAGCCATACGACTACATTTAGGAAGCAAGCAGACAACAGCAGGCAGTCACCAAGGGATGCACATTCATTCCTTCTGTATCTCGCTGAAGTTTTTATGAAAGAGAGCTTAACCTTTCTTTGGCTTGCAAAGCCCTAACCAATTAACTGCTATTTATACAAGATAATTCCTTATAATTGTAATAGGAAGAAATTCCTCTTATCCGAATCCTTAGAGGGCGTAAGAAATACAAGAACAATAAAGAGTATCTAGCCCTGAATATTTGACCTCTTCTACTAAATTTTAGAATCAGAGTGGAGTAATCATTCCAGCATAAATTCCCTTCTATTTCAGAACATAATGTCTACCTAGGGAACTATCATGGAATCATGTAATCTGTTGGTCATTTCCTCATGTAGATTAGACCTAAATCTTGTTTTCTTGCAGTTCCTCAACTACTGTCTTGCTTCAGATATAGTTTAAAGAAAGGGAAATACATACCATGTGCATGAACTTTTCTGCCAAATGAAATTCAGTAGGGTATTCTGTTTGTAAATCTTAAAAACTATTAAGTGGAGTAGATTATTCAGCAAATCTCAGAGACAATGAATTAACTCAAGAGCTATATAGGAGATAATTCTCCAAATAAGATAGATTACCAAGCAAAGATTTTGTAACAAAGGAGAGCAAGCTGAAATTAAGCCTGTGGGGAAAACTTCTTTTCATAGTTTGAGTCTTCTCCTCTTCCTAAGCCTGTTTCATCATTATAATGTGATTACTGATTAATGGCTCAAGTAGAGGACTTAGGATCCATGAGCTTCATTTTGGGGCGCGCCAGGAAAGCAGCTGGGTTACAAGAGTAATGCCTGAACTCCCTCCAGATCTGTAGAAAGTTCCTGTGGGAATGTGTTACAAATGGAGATGTGGGTTTAGACAAGTCCTGCCCTTGACTCAGATTTCTGGCAGTGCCTCTGTTTGGGGTGGCCTGCACCCCAGATTACTCTCATTCACAAGTTCTTAATAGTGGCCCATTAGGCCTATTGCAAAATGAATTATTTGTTGAATGGACACAAAATTAACAGACATAAAACTTTAAACAGGCTACTTACTACACCCTTCAGGTGGTTATCACAGATATCACAGCAGCCTCTTTCCACTGCAACCTCAACTTGCTCGCAGCAGCATAAACCATGGGCAGTAGTGCCAAAATTTTGTACCCTTGACAGGCAAACTAAATCTCCTCTTGGGTTTTTCCAAAGGAGGCCCTCAGCCCAGCCACAGCAGACCATTTTCTTCTCTTTAGTATGTGGCTTTCCTTACTGGCAACACTGAGTTTGTCTCTGGAGGGGTTGTGCAGCCCTCAGTTACCTTGGTCGCCCCCAACACTTCCTATAGCTCTGTCACAGCCATCACCTGGGCCCCTCTTCTGCCTTCCTCCCCCTTGTGCTTCGTGCCCCCAGAGCAGCCTGTCTGCAGCCAGGCCAAGGAAGCTGCCGTGGCAGCTCAGCCCTGCTGCCGTGACAGCTTTGAGCACTACAGGGGTTGAGCAAAATTACAGGAAAGTTACAGCAAGCTTGCAGCCAAGCTTGTGCAGGAGCCCGTGGATGATTAAATGGTGTGGTGTGAATTGTTGTAATCAGAACAATCAAAAAAAACAGTTTCTGAATGCTCTGAACTGCAGCCAAATAAGGTGTCCTGAACTGCAGTACATAGAAAACATCAGAATTGTCATGCTAGGTTCACATTATTCCACGGTCTTCCCAGCAACTCCATCCTCAGACAGGCACTAGTTTATTCACAAGTTATTGCACAGGATCAGATGCAAGACTGGATATATACCAATATAATTAATATTTCAGAGAAGCATGATGTAGTACAAATACCTAGGGTGCCCCAGGGTATCCTAAAGAAGTGGAAGGAAGTCACCTGTGAAAGTTAAAGAGCTTTTCTGTTGGCTTAAAAGAAATCAGCATGTAACCTTAAAAAATGCAGAATGTTCAAGAAGAAAATCAGAGGTCACTGAGTTTTTGTCACGTTTCTAAAGTGCTTCTGCTATAAAATAAAATTCTTTGCTGCCATTAAAACACCATCCAAAATATGATAGCCTTGGTATTGTTGAGTCTGCAACAGAATATAAACACATTCTATTGGCAACATTGCATGAAATAAGCGCTTTCAAGTGACCTTCAGAGTGGTAACACAACAGATCATATTCTTCATTATTATTATTTCGAGGCTGTTCACCATAATATGTGAAGTATGGGCCAGACAAGCAAAATTGCATCTCACTGAGCTGATTTTTAATGTCTTGATTTGTCAAGTAATGGGGTGTCTGTTGGCATACATGATTCTCATTCACATACACTGGTGATAATTGCAGGAGAGTATCCTGAGCAGCTATTTTTCAAGCACTCAATATTGACGATTATCGTGAAGAATTTCCTAGCCTCTCCTGGATATAATTAACAGCTTGAGCAAAACATCTTATTTACTGCTATTGCTAAACTCTTCTGAATACACTTTCAGGGTGGTGAATTGACTGGTGCACGCAATCTTTAAAGGATCAGATTGATGGTGCGTGCTGAGAAGACAAAAGGCTCTCTTTGACAAATAACAAGAAGTCTAGTTTGTGGATTTCACTGAAGAAGGGCTTCAGGTATTAAGAGGAATAAATGCTGCAGTGTGGTGGGCTGTATTTTAACTCTGTGCATGGACTTGATCAGCAGCCCTGAAAAACTCTTTTAAACAGTAATTTACACAGTTCTGGAGGGGAAAAAAAGCTTCTGTTCATTGTTTGCACATTAGAGTAAATAACATTTGATGACAGGAAAAGGAACATTTGGCTCTCTCCGCCCTAGGACTCTGAATTTGTCTTTTAAATTGCTCACTTATGGTTATGCAGTGGATTCTTTAATGTCTTTTTTGTAGCATTCTGAGTTTGGAGGTTTCTGTATTTTCTTTTAATTATTGCATCCCCGGCCCACCTTGGGATGCTTGGCAGGGGCTGGGAAAGGTACAGTGGCTGAATTGATGTCTGCCTCTGCCCCACCAGAGCTGTCGGCTTTTAAAATAACCATGCCTGATTACAGGATGGCCACGGACTGACTGACTGCGAGGGCTCAGCTCATTAAAATTGGACTTGAATAGTATAGCTTGACCCACTTACGCAACCCAGGCGATCTGTCACTATTTTTGCAGAGAAAAATGCTTCAGGAAGCTGAGTGTGGTCTCTCCAAAGCAGTGGAGGGTTGTTCTCCTCACCAGTTTCTCATAAACACCGGGAGTGCTAGATTTAACATATCCATACCTGCTGATGAGAGAAACATTTTGCTGCTGCAAACCCTGGGCTGTTGTCACCTGGGGCTGTCCCCAGGGGCCATGCTCCTTTCTGGGGGCTTGCTCAGAGGTTCCATACCATGGGCAGATCTACCTGCACAGTGGGCTCGCAGCCATCGGGCCATGGTTTGATTGTTATTAACAAGCACTCAAACCTTACACTTAAACTTCACTGTAAAAGCTCTCCCTGCCTTCTCCCTGGCTCCTCCCAGAGGAGAAGGTGGCTGCTAGCCAAGCAGCTTTTTCTAAGACATGTTTTTCAGACAGGTGCCTATGGAGCTATTTTTTGGGAAAGGGAAGGAGAGGTAACGCCAGAGGAAGCCGTAGCTGCTGAGCCTGTGCTGGGTCACGTAGACTTTGCAGGGGTCTGCATCCCAGGAGGATCTCATCCCATGGCTGAGGAGCCTCTGCACCAACACAGAGCTGCAGTGTGATTTTCCTTAACCATTTTTGTTAAAGTTGAAAAACAAACCAGCCATAAATCTTTCCATCGGTTTCAGTGCCTTGTTTTGTTGGCTTTTTTTCCCAAACCCCAAATATAGAGCAGAATTGAACCTGACAGTGTTTTCTTTATGTTCATCATAATCTTGCTACTAATTCACCTCATGCCATGCTGGAAATATGCCTGACAAGTGTTTTTAACTTGAAGGGAAAGTACCAAAAAAAGCTATATCACTTGCAAATTAATGAATGTATTTTTTTTCTTTTTGAAAATGATCTGCTCTCATTTCCAACACCCTGTTCTTGTAGATGTTATCAGTATGAGAAAATATAGGTAATGCTGGAGCAGGCTGTTCACAGATCTGCTAAGAACCATTCCAGGCATTTGCATGTTTGTTTTGGTTTTTTTTTAAGTGCACAAATGGTTTACAAACTCAGCAGTATCTCAGGTGACTTTGGACAAGATTCTGCCACTCATCTCCCAGTACATACTGTGGAACTACTCAGCTCCAGATGCCATAGACAAGGCTGTTAAAACCATTTAGTTACCTCACTCCTGTTAGTGAGCTGGGCCTTTGATCTTCCTGAACCCCAAAGTGCCCTAAACAAGCATCCTTTGTTACACCTGTTTTCTCAAAACTGCGTATTTCCACACTCTAGACCAGTCCTAAAGAGACTTAGGAGGTCAAGTGGAAAGACTAAACTTTTGAATTGTCTCAGTAATTACAAAAACTTGTGTTTGCACCACAAAAGAAATTAAAAAAAAAGGGGGGGAAAACAGGAAGTGGGAGGAGGGAAAATTACTTTGAACACATTGAGTAGCAAAATAAAAATTCATTAACGAAGCTGAAATGAACATTCCAGTGAAGACCATTTCAGAACATAACTGGGAAACATAAACATATGCTCATCTCATCTCCTCTAGGGCCCTGTTGGAGAGGAAATGCAACCGTGGAGGAACTTTCAAAGCAAAGCACAGGATTTCTGGTCCTCCTCCTGTTTTTGTCTCTTGGACACAGACCAGAGCAGCGCGGCGGTATCCACAATAAATACTCCTTGCTGGTCAGTGCCAGCAAGAGGAAGAATATAGGTTCAAGCCAAACATCACGACTGACCTGGCATGCCCTGACACCCAGAACCCTCTGCATGGGGAGAGGGGCAGCCGAGAGCCATCTGCCTGTGCCTGCTGCAGCACCACGCAGGGCAGGGGCTCGGCAGAGCGCTCCTTGTGCCAGAGTGTTCCCCATTTCCAACGAGTCTGGGCAGAAATGCTCCTTAGATCAGAATCCCGAGACAGAGATTCTGCCACAAGTCAGGCTGCATCTCTAGGGCACAGCAGAGACTAGAGGGGTAGGGAACATACTGCATGCAAGGGAGCATACCGCAGGCAAATACCACATCCCCCCCAAATCTAGCAGGGGGGTGCTGAGCTATACATTCGCTAACACATGCAGTAATTTTTAACAGAAATTCTGTCATGTTTTGGCTCAAGCAGCATACAATAATAAAAACTGCTGACGGTAAAAATTCAGTTCAGCAGTTGCTGAAAAAGCTGATTTCAACTGGGAAAAGAAAGACTGTCTTACCAAAGCTGGCAATTACTGCGCCGCAATGAGTTAATACAGAGTGCAGCTTGTTAAAAGGCCAGAGATAAACCAGCAGATATATGTAGGGAGGTTTATGCTAGCACCTACTCCTACAGGCTATGAGTCAGGCCAGTGCTGTTGCTCTTTCACTTTTATAAGCATTAAACTTCTTTGCAAGCTTTTGAACTACTCCAAAATTTCAGGTACAGATTTTCAACTGACTAACCAGCTGAAATGTCTGCATGGTAATAGAGACAAGCTTTAAAAAAAAATTAACACAGGTAAGACAGAAGGAAAAAGAAGGAAAAGGAAAAGGAAAAGGAAAAGGAAAAGGAAAAGGAAAAGGAAAAGGAAAAGGAAAAGGAAAAGGAAAAGGAAAAGGAAAAGGAAAAGGAAAAGGAAAAGGAAAAGGAAAAGGAAAAGGAAAAAACCGGGTCCATTTAAGAGTAACAGTACAAGAGTAAAACTGAAGATCTACACCCTGAATGTTTGAGGCATTATACAGGTGTATGCTGTTTTAAAGGTGATTTGCTAACTTGACTTAATCAGGGATTACTTAGCTGTAATCCAGTCCAGCCTCTTTCTTGATAAGCTCTCATCTGTAATGTTTAGGGTATATTAATTCAGAGGGTACAACTCTCTCCTTTAAAGCAAACAATAAAAAAAATCCCAAACTCATTGCAACATGAACTATGCTTTAGAATTTACTTCATTTCCACAGGTTTCCTTTCCTTCAGACAATTAAGTCTTGTGAGTAGTTTTTATTCAGCTGTTTTTCCATAATATCTACAGATGGAAGGAATTTTTTTATTCCTCTTCAAAGCCACACATACATGGAAAAGGCCAATTTAGCTCCAGAGGTACCATGTTAAGTTAAATGATGATAGTGGTACACACAAATTTATGCATTATATGTGTAAAAGTTGGTGTTGTCTGGGCTAAATTTTGGGTTTAGAAACTCCTCCCAATGCATCAGCAAGAAATCAGAGAGCTGATAAAGACAGGTCTGCTACAGATGCTCATCACAACACGATCCAGACCTCCTGCGAGTGGACCAGCACCCTGGCCCTTTTCAAATATCCTGATGGAGGCACTGAAGCTGGGGGTTATGGCACTCCTGGAAGAAGGTGGGAAGGGAAGGTGTGCCTTCACTGAGTCTTTAAACCTGGTTCCCAGAAGTTACATACCCTACTGGGAGTTATTTGAACACGACAGCCTTGTCCATGTTGCCAACAGTGAACTCCTGCACAGCCAGGAAAGTGAGCGCTGAGCAACCTGTAGCAGCTAGCAGAGAAGGCACAGGAAAACAAGGGCAATTATCCTGATGAGCCATGGCTGAGAGATATCCTCTAGGAGGCTCCTGCCAAGAGAAGGAGGGCGAGAGCTGTCATTCATGGAAGTTTTAAAGGAGGTACAAATGTGCAGAAAAACCCACAAAAGACCTTTGACGTAAGAAGGGCCAGGACTTTCTGCAGAATTTTCTTTGTGACACACCATTTGTTGGGCTGTACTCAGCCATTTCCAGTTTTGAAGCCTTTGTGCCTCTCTTCCTTCACATATAAAACTTAAAGTAATAATACTTTAAAAAGTCTACATGTCTGACAAAATTCAACACCTCTCTGGGTAAATACATCCCACTGCACCCTGTAGCTTTCATTGTGAATCAGAAGAGATGACTAATGCCATAACTGCTTATTAAAAAGAAAATTATTAATTTCTTTGTGAGCTAAAGTCTTAGAATTCTTTTTAACACTTTAAAACCAAGGAAAATTAGTTTTGGTGATATAAAGCACAGGCATTTGGGTTTTTTGTAGATATAAAAGAGAATTTTTTTCTCAAGAGCTACTGCTGATTTTTCTTTTTGCTTGACAGATGAGCTTATCAAGTGTCACTGACATTTTTGCAGTACTGTGCTAAAATATGCTTCATTTGCTACTCATCTGAGCACTTCAGATATGTGTCATTCAGATGGCACTAAAGGCCTGATCCAACAATCATGTGGGCTGGAAATGCCTCAGTTTCCTAGAGACCTCTTGGTTTCACTCCCAGTGCCTAAACCAAGAGTAGCAGATAACCTGCTGAAGAGAGCTCTTTCCCAGGCAGTGGGAAGTGATGATCTGAACCTCCTCGAGCTGGTCCAGAATGCCTTTCACCACCTTTGGTGCACTTTTCTCAGTCTTTAAGGCAGCTCAAGGATGTACTTAGGCATTCAGCGCTTTTCTGGGCAAGAATAAATTTACACAATGAAGAATCTGTTGCTTACCCTCTGCATCTGTGAGCACTTAATCCTCAAAAACCACCAGCCATTTGAAACAATACTGTAACTGGGGCTCAAGGAACAATACCTGACTGAAGAGCTAAGTAGAAATTAATAGAAAAAAAAAAAAAGGGTGGTAGAGACCACTGTAGTCACCTCATCCAGCCCTATACAGAAAGGGGAGACAATTTCTAAGCTAGATTTCAGAGTGGGGTGTCCTGTAAGCCAAGATCTGATTATATCCAAGGATGTAGATTTCCCCAGTCTCTTGGGACAACCTGATCCAGTTTTACAGAAGTAGTTTAACAAGCATGGAATGTTGAGGAAAATAATTTCCCTGAACCAGCTTCCCTGATGCAGCTAAGGATCCTCCTGACCTTCTTCAGCCAAATTTGTCTTCCTGGACCCCCAGGTTGCTGTCTGCAGAGCTGATTTCCAGGCAGTTTGTCCATAACCCATGGTGCTGGTTGGGATTATTGCACATTTGCACTCATCCTCATTAAACTTCATGAGGTTTCTGCCAGCTTGCTTCATGAGCTTGCTGGCCCATCATTGAACAGGAGCCCTATTTTCTATTTCCCCTCCCCACTTTGGTGTTGTTGCTGTACTTCCTGTGGGTTCACTCTGTTCCACCATACATGCTATTAATAAAGATATCAAACAGCATCAACCCCTTTATCAAACACTAAAGAATGTCACTCATAACTGGTGATCAGTTCAAGCTATTGGCCTTTATTTCAGTGGGAAAGCCCAGACAGATTTTTTTTTACCAGCTTTGTGGTCCACCCACCACATGCAGACCTTCCCAATTTGAGCACCATGGTTCTATGGGACAGTGCATTTAAAGCCTTGCTAACAGGGTTTTGTTTCCTCAGCCACTCATCTCACCAAAGAACACCATCAGACATGATTTGCCCTTGGTACTGGGGCTTCTCCTGGAAGCCATGTCCAGGCACATGAATTGTGGTCATCCTGTGCAGAGCCAGGAGTTTGGCTTTGATGACCCTTGTGGGTCCCTTCTAACTCAGGATATTCTATTATTCTATGATTAAGTGATGATAATTCTACGATCAAGATGCCAGGTCAGTAATCCTTCTCTCTTTCTCTCTATGTCTGGATATGCCTTCTAGAAGAATTTGCTCCAGTGCCTTCCCAGGGACTAGGGTTGGGAGGATCCCACCCAATACTCATTTCATAGCAAAGCCTCTTGCTCTCAGGCCACCCTTTTATCCAAAGTGGAAGCTCCCTATCTCACCTCCTCTTTCAGACCTTTTTAAAGACTGTCCCTGGCACTAGGCATCAGCCAAAATCTCTTAGTGCATCCCTCTGATCCTAACTGAAAGGTTGTGGCAGGGATACATTTGTTACTGGAGATTTCTATTTACTTCTCTCTTAGCAGCAGATGCAGCCTCAAGAAGAAAACATCCAAAGGGCCATATTTAGTTCCAGAGGTTGTATTTGTAGTTTATGTTATTACAGCACATGAGCTCCTTTGCCTTCCACTATCAGTTTTCACACACTTTGCAGAATTTGAGGATTCTTAAATGCTGGAAAACTGTCTTAATGTATTGCATGTCTGACAGTAAATGTATCCTTTCATTGAAAAGATTTGGTTGTTAAGTTTCTTCACTTTATGGAGATTGATGAGGTTTACCTTACACTTAGAGCTATGCAAATAATTGATTTTGGAGTCCATTGGCAGAACACAGCTAAAGCCAAACCCAATATTTTCAAGTCTTTCTTGCCAAAATAAAAGACTGAAATATTTCATTTTCTTTTTGAAAAGAGCATTGAGCTCAATCAGAAACCAAATGTTTCACTTCATTCTATTTTTAGCAAAAAAATGAAACAAAACAAAACCAACTCCCCCAAAACCCTAAAACACACACCAGAAAAACACCAACAACTGAGGGGTAAAGTCACAAAACCAGTATGGGGCAAATTGTCCATTTTACCTATTTTCCCAGTGTTTGGCAGACTTTTCCTGATCACAGAATCATCACTGAATCTTTGAATTTGTTAGGGACCTCTGGAGATCCTCTAGGCCAACTCCTGTGCTCAAAGTAAGGAAGCTGAGCATACCTTAACCTGCAAAGCAGGCTCCACATGAGTCCACACTTCCCACAGGACAATCCCTGCATCCTTCTTGCCATGTGTTTGCAATGTCACTTTACTGGCACCAGCCTGAATGGCTGCAGCAAGGTTGAGCAGAACAGGAAACGTCACACAGACACCAGGATACAGGTTGTTACACTAGTCAGTGGGGTGAAAATTCCTCTCAATTCTTATTTTTTAGAAAAATTTAATACCCTTTAGCTATTCTGCTAATTAATACTCCTCTGCTGCAAAGAGAAGATGCACAGCAGAGATAGGATAAGGCAGAGCAGCTCCCACACTGATGAAGAAGCTTACATGAAGCAGGCTATTCATGTCTCTTACAAAGAATAAGCCTTGGGTTTTTGGTTTTGTTTGTTTGTTTGTTTGTTTTGGGGGTGTTTTTTTGTTCGTTTTTGTTTTGTTTTGGTTTGGTTTTGGTTTTGGATTTTTTTCTGTTTGGTACTGATTTCTCATAGTGAGTCTCTACTCTTAAAATGAAGAATACACTCCTGAGTGGTGGGGTATGACCCTGCACTGTGCTCTTGCTCCTTGTCAGCAGAAGGGGAACCTTGTGTAGGAGGAGGTGGCTGCCCAGGTGAGGAGGCTGGGTCACTCACTGCTGGATGTTTGTAGCCAGCCCCTGACTCAAGGCTGCTCCAAATGGTACCCTCAGCATTCAGGGCACCTCAAAGCTATGTGCTGTGCATGTGGCATTATTGTAAGTTTGGCCAGAACTGAACTGTTGGAGAAAGATTTGACCTTGGCCATTTTGAGGAGCTAATACAGCTCAGGAACAAGGCACTATGACAAGTAAAGGCCCAGCTTTCCCCCTGCTGACAACAGGTTTGGCTGCTGATTTGGGGCACCCTTCCTTCAGCTTGTTTGTGAAGATGGAGACCCAGCAAGCCCCTGGATCCACTACTCCACAAGGACCAGATCTGGCCAGTGCCTTGCACCTGCTGAAATTTTACCTGGCTCCTTTTTTTCAAACGAGGAGGTTGCATGGGGCAGGGTGTTCCCACACCTGAACTCTCACATTCAGCTGAAAGGTTTGGGGGGATGGCTTAGGACAACATTTGCAAGGAAAGACAAGGACTTCCATTCTGGTGTGGGGGTGGTGTGGGAGCAAGCTACATGACTTATCCAGGCTCTGTGTCCTGTGGTGCTTGTCTTCCGCTTTACCTTGAAATCCCTTGCCCTTGTTTCTCCTCCTCCACGTTATATTCATCTCTGATACTGGCAAAAGGCATGTGGAGAGCCTACAACCTTTCCAAATATCTAATACACACAAAAGGACCAGAGCAGAAGGAGAATCCTACATCCATTTTTTTCCTGGGCCATAGTCCCAGCAGACTGCTCGCAGTATCCAAAATTTCTGTGGCATGAGGTGAAATGCGAAAACAGATTTACTGTTTAGGTTTGAGTTAGAGCTGAGGAGTGTTAGACTAGTAGATTCACTTTGTAAAACAGCTCTACAATGTCCTCAGAAAAACCAGGAATTTTCACCACAGCCCCAAGTTTGAGCCTTTATTTATATTGGAGGACTTTTGGACACCTTGTAATGGATCCCCAGATCACTGATGTTGGGGGCCCATGGGTAAAGAAAATGAAATGACTCCTCAGACAGCACTAGTCAGTGAGTCACTAGCAGGGGTGGATACAGAATTCAAGGATGGTGAAGTCTGCGTAAAAACCATTTGTTGCCACTAGGCTGTCAATTTTTTTGGCCTCTCTTTTAGACAAGAGAATAGAATGGTTCACAAACAGTGCTGCAGACATGAACAGTAAGGCTTCAAGGCAGTTTTACAGAGAGAGTGTTAAAGCTGGTTGAAAGTTCTTCTGAAAAGTGACTCAGAATGTGTTGGACTCTACAAAATTAGTCATTTATTAAAAGGTGTAAGAATCATCCCTTTATCTATTAATGAATGCACTCTACTGCAAAGTGTGAGTAACTTCCCATCAAAAGAGAGCAAAACTGTGGGTGCACACAGTCACTTTGTTATCTTCCTGCCATAGCTCAGTCTGTTTCTGCACTCTGCATTGGCACATTCAGGAACCAAGTCCACAGGTGCCTGAAGGCACCTGGGGAGGGCTGACAGACTCACTCCTTGAAGGGAAACCTTTTCTTGGAAAGTCTGACTCTATACTTATTTGGAAGAGAGGGAAAGCAGCAGCAGCAGCAGCCTCTCTCACTTGCTGCACCAAGCCTAGACCTGTTTCCAGTCAAGCTATTAGTCCCAGCCACTGTTTAACTCTTGTGGTTTTACTGACCCAACCCTTATTTTATATTTAGGCCATTTTCTTGTAAGAAGTCACAGCTGTGACTGTCATTTTACTGCAGTGAAATGTGTCAACAGGACCAAGAATAGCAGCTGTCTGTCAGACCTGCACCTAGTGTGTTAATGGAGATACCAAGCATTGGAAAAAAACAAAAGGCACATAAACAGAGAATGCAGCTCTGCAATGAAGGTCATATTTGAAACAGTATGCTTACTTCTTTTCTTCCCTAAAAAAAAGAGTTGATTTTTTTTTTTTAATAAACTCAGAGGGGCTTATCATGTCTGGACCAATCTAAGGTAATGGAATTTACTGGGATGAACCTTCTGCTGGGAGGACTGGAAGGTCCAGAGTCATCTGTGCCTCCTCATCATCACCCCAGCCACCTATTCTGATTGATATTAGCTGGGAACTTGTGACTTCCAGCTTCCTAGGAAAATATATGGCCTGGGAGTACAGCATGAGACTTGAGAGGAGGTTGTCTCAGGTCTGCACAATTGCCTCAGTTCCTGACATAAAAACTTTCACTTCTGAAGGAGCTGCTCAATTTTGAGACGCTGTGGTCTAGGGTGCAAAGGCCAGCTCTCACTCAGTAACTAGCAGAGTCCCTAAAGGATCTGAGACCTTGTCACACTCCTATTGCTCAGCTGCTCAGATCTTTCATTTGATCTGCTAATCAGCTTCTGGGCACTGAAAACTTTAACTGAGGACACCAAGATTTCTGTGGCCTTAAGAACTAGTGTGTAGTGGAAATAGCCTACAGATGATTATACATCATGATTTAGTTGCTCTTAAAAATCTGTCACAAAAATTTCAAGTGCCTCGACAAATCCCGCTTCATAAGCCCAAACTAACACAAAGTAAGTCAGGATGTTGAGAGAGGCATAAGCAAATAAGAGAGTCTGCCTTAGCCTGCTTGAGTCACCAGTTGTTGGGACAAGTTTAAAAACTACAGATTCCTTAAGGCACAGACAAAGCAGAGGTAGCTGAAAGCACTTCCTTCAGCGTCTGTACTGATGCTTAAGTGGTTCACACTAAAAGGCTTTAGAACAGGGCTCCTGAGATTTTTTTTCTGGGAGGGCTGTTTAATGAATTGAACATCAGGCTGGGGCCAGATAACACACTTCATGTGAAATGAAATGTCCTTCTTTTTAAGAATGTAATGTAACAAGCTTTACAAATTGATGCTGAAGTAGAGCAAAAACAAAAGCATTTCTTTTTCCATGTTCAAGGGAGGTGCATGAAGGGGATTTCATTTCCAGTCATTTAATACAAACTGTTCAAAACCTTCCTCAGCCGGAAGGACTGAGCAAAGGCAGCCCCCAATACAGACCTACACATGACACTCCTAAAGGAGATGAATCCAGATCCCACAAGACTGATGAGTCTAGAACAGACCTCAAAGAAGTTTGTTAACTCAGTATGGGATAGCAGGAGGGCTCAGAGGAGTGCTTAGGGACAGAAAAGTTGCAGAAATTAGACTCATTATCACCCTTTCCAGCAGCCAGTCTGGGCTGGTCAGTTTTTATGGAAGGAATTGGGATGCCGGGCAGGGAGAAAGAGTGGTACAGTAATGGGTACTGTGCCTTTTAGAGAAAGAAAAATAACATCAATGGTTACTATCATGTTACTCTAAATCATACAAAGAAGGACTGTACCAGCTCAAAGGATGGAAATGGAGTTTGTTCAGTCTTAGACAGTACCATACCAGCATGATGCACCTAATTAAGAGATTCTGAGATTCTAAAAATGAGAAAAGCCTTTTTTGAAATAGCCTATGGGAGTATACCTCCTCATCCTTAGGTAGTTCAATGCTTGTGTCTGGTTAAATGCTTATTTTTCAGAATAATATGTAGAGATGGCAAAACTATCACTTCTTTCCTTATCTTTTTTTCCTTATCTTCCATATCTTTCCATATCTTGTTCCACTGGTTAACCTATTTGTCTCCTGATATCTTGGCCTTTATGATCTGAAGGTTTTTGATTTCTACATCTGTACATTGGCCTGAGTTCTCAACCAAACCAAAAGCCCTTTCCATATGATGTTTTGCCCTCCCAAGGGACAACAGTATCTATTATGGTCATTCTCCAAAAACCAGGTTACAGTTAAGCCTTGGTTTGGATAAACAGACCTAGCTCTCCCTATACAGCATTTTTCTTAGACCTCAAAACATTTTTATGGCTCCTGTTATGACCTTGGATGCAAGTACAGAGCTTCAGAGAACCTCTGGAGAGTGAGGGCTGAACCCATGAGAGTGTGGCTCTGCTTCAGATACTCTTGTAAGAGATTAAAGACCTGGGATGAAAAAGATATGAGTTTCCCAGGAATGCTGAGTGGTTCCTCAGGGGGAGAGCTTCAAAGCAAGGAATCTAAAATACCAAAAGTATCTTAAATAAGAGTATTTCACAAAAAAAAAAGATTTAATTCAATATGCAAAGAGTTAAACCAGGCAAGACAGATGGATAATAACTTAAAAATGAATTTGTATTTATGAGTTTGTATTCACAACCACCACTGTCAACTGATTGTACCATGTGTCACTAAATAACAGGCAATGTTGAGATCACACTCTCCTATTATTAGAAATGTAATAGTCATATCTTTTTTAAAAACCTGTTTTTAAATCTGTTGCCACCTGGAAAACTAGATTAAATAGATCAAGAGTTAAGGTTATCTACATATATTCTGGGGAGAAACACAATTAGGGCTGTTATTAGGATTATCATTTAGTAGGCAGTGTAGATGAGCCTGAGAAGATAAGCCACTATCAGTTGTGGCTGAGGCCTAAAGTGATTATTAAGCTTGTGAGTTTGGGCCATGTGTTTTCCTGGCAATGTGGACGTCATGTTGAACAGGTTCCAAAAACCCAAGGTGGCACTGCAGGTGGTTTCTCCTAAAAAGCTTTTCCAGTGTGGCACCATCATCAGCAAAGAGGTGAAGTGCTGGTGTGTGCCACAGCTCCTTGCAGCTCTGCAGCCCCAGGGCAGCGGATCATGGAGCAGGAGGTGGCAGAGTGGGGCACAAAGCTGCATGCCACACAGCCCCACCTGTGTGCCACCTGAGGTGGCCCCTTGGGGCCCAGGCTTTCCATCCCAGATGATTCACTCTGGACACAGAGCACTCAGCACTGCTGCACAGCACCTGCAAGGGCAGGCTGTGGCAAGAAAAAATTCCATGCCAGGAAGAAAGATTGAAATAATTTTTGCATTGAACCATGGTTGAACCCTTAAACAAACATATTTCAGGATGTGTAACACCCCAAACACTCTGCATGTGCCTGCAGTGCATGACTGGTAGACAGAGAATCGTAGAATGGTTCATAGGTTGGAAGGGACCTCAAAGATCAACCTGCCTACCATGGGCAGGGACACTCTCCACTAGCACAGATTGCTCAAATCCATGTGGCTGGAAACATTTACCTGGTCTAGTTGAAGATGTCTCTGCTCACAGCAGTGGAGTGGGACTAGATGACCTCCAGAGGTCCCTTTCAGCCCAAACCACTCTACTGTTCTGTGTGGGATCACCACTTGGAGCATCTTCCCCAGCAGGGTGAGCAGGCAGCTCTGCAGCAGCAGCTGTTCTTCTTCTCTGCACCTCTCCCCTCAGAGAGACAGACAACTGCCCAGCAGCTCACCCTCCCTTGGAGCTGCACTTCCCCACTTCCCTACTTTACCACAGCTGCCCCCAGGGATTCATTGCTGTAACTTCTTTTCACATGGAAATCCTCATGGGATTGGGTACCGGGACCCGTGTGCTTCCACTTCCTCCCCCGGCATCTGCAGGGGAACTGGTGGCACTTGCAATTCGATGTCTGCACTGCACCAGGGACGTGGGGAACTCCCCAGCAGGGAGCTTCCAACACACAGCAAAGAGCACAAGAGATAGCAAAGAGCAGCTTGGTGCCACAGGCAGAGGTCAGCATGTCTCTGCAGGGACTGTGAAGGGTAACGTGGCTGTCACTTGCTCAAACAGGCTTACTAACCCAGAAGACACAGGCACCCCCCAGCAGCCCTTTCTTTCTGCTGCTGTGGCTTCAAAGAAGCCAGGAGATGTAAGAAGGGAGTTGGGAATGCTGCAAGTTGGATGGGGTTGGTGGGCTCTTGTCACAGGAACTGGCCTTTTCCTTGGAGCAGACTAAGCGCTCCCACAGAACACAGCAAACCAGCAGCAGCCCCTGATTCTTTGGAGTTGCTGATGTTTTGCAGCTTGCTGAGCTGCTTAGTGAGAAACCCTCATTTTGTTTTCAGAAACATAAATAAACTGCTTTCCTTCAGATAGCTGATATTTTTCTTCCTCTTGAAGTACTCAATGGAACTGTTTTTATCTGTGTGGTGTTTACTTTCCAGGAGGCTTTGCCACATTTGCAGCTTCATGAGGTTTTTTTGCCTCAAGCTCCTCCACAAAATACACAGAGAGCCCAGAGCTGGTCTCTGCTGTTGGGAGGGTAAATCTGCTCCCGAGACAGAAAGGATGGCCCTTCTCATGACTTTTTCTTTTCTTGGTTCTGTTTTGACATTTTATCTTCCTTCATGCTACATGAAGAGGAAGCTATAGGGACAGCCACAAATCATCTTGCTGCCTTATGTCCTTCAGCTCCACTATTTTTACACTTGTTTTTGTAAAAGTGCCTGTACATTTACAGGATGAAATGGTGATGGCAGAATGTCTCTGATTACAAATTCCATTGCGTCTAAGAAGACCAAATGCTGTTCCCCTTATTCAAACCCAGCCAAGGATCTTTCTTACTCTGAATTTATAGTAACCACAATTCCAGGAGATCCTCAGATACCTCACTGAGGTTTTTTTTCAGCACAAATAGGTTTTACAGCTGGGCGAGGTCTTACATTACAGAGAAATTTATGCCTAAACATCTACTCTTAATTAGTCCTTCAGCTACTTGAGGTGGTTACAAATCCATCCACAGCACCCACTGGAAGATATAAAAAACCTACTCCCCTAATTTAATGTACAAAAGTATTTTTTATTCCAATGTCAGTCTGGATAGCAGGAAGGAAGGTGTCAGGAAACTTTAGATTCATGCCAGACCTCTCAATTTTCTCAGTGGCAGGGAAAATCTCTCCTCTTTTTGTTTTTCCTCTTTGTACAGTCTGAAATGTGACCACTTGAACCAGTGTAGCTGTGAATAGATAGTCCTAGAGGTCCTAATAGGTACAAATGCACACTCACTTATTTATGCTTGCCCTAAAACTTTTGATAAGGTTTTGGAGAAGCTCATTGTAGCAGATTAACTCTGCACACATAATAAGAAATAGTCCTTGATACAAGAAATGCATAGCAAGGAAGTGAAACCTAAAAAAACCTGTATATGTGGTTTCTTTTACTGTCATGAGTAGTGGCTTGTTTGACACAAAAGGCAAGCATGTCTGTAAGTACTGCTGATTTACTGAATTAATAAATAATCTCCCTTGCCCATCTTTGCTTCTTTAAAAGAACAAACAAAGAAACAACAGCAACCAATAACAACAAAAAACCCAACAAACCCGGAGAGCTGTCATTAAGCAGACCAGCCTGGCATCATCAGGTTGATGACAGGAGCAAAGTCCTATGAGGTCATTCTCCATGGTGCAGATCTTCCCAGTGGTTTTCCTAACTCATTACTTAATTTAGCAGTGTATTGATGTGGACCTGATCACTTTTGTACCTCAGCATCTTTGATGTTGGTCTTTCTAGTAAGAGAGTCCATACAGTAAGAGAGTCCATACAGCCTTCTTCAAACCCAATGGCACAAGAAATCCCTGTAACCCAAAATTTTACCCTGATAGATTTCCAGCAATAGTATACAACAGCAATTTTATTAAGTCAAAGAAGCTATGTCAGACATTGCAGAATTATATACATTTTGCTATAGTAATTATGTGAATTGGAAAATAGGAATATTTATAACTGAAAATGTAAACCTCACCAAGCTGGCCTCACTGAGGTTCCGTAAATGCTTTAAATAGTTTTTATTTTCCATGCCACAACCTCTCTTTTTCTGCCAGCACATTTAAACATGAATGGCTCTTTTACAATACTTCTCTGGAGTCTCTGCATCTGCAACAGAGCCAGGTACAACCTCATGCTCTCTTTGAGCATTTCATATAGTAAATTTCTTCTTTAATAAGTTAATCCCATGTTGAAGTAAAGCTAGCATTTCACTTGGGCTACACAGATGGAATTGTGCCAAGTGACACCAAGCAAGGATAGAATCAAAGGATCATTTAGGTTGGAAAAGAACTCTAGGGTTATCCAGTGCAGCCATTGTCCTAACACCATGAAATCCACCATGAAACCATGTCTCCAAGTGCCGCATACTCACGTCTTTTGAATTCTTCCAGGGAGGGCGAGTCTGCTACTTCCCTTGGCATCATGTTCCAATGCCTGATAACCCTTCAGGTGAAGAAAATATTCTTAATATCCAATCTAAACCTCCTCTGCTGCAACTTGAGCTGTTTTGTCTTGTCCTATCACAAATAACCTGGGAGATGAGACCGATCCCAGATGTTACTACAACCTCCTTTCAGGCGGTTGTAGAGTCGTAAAATCCTTACTGAGCCTTTTTTCTACACTAAATACCCCCAACTCCCTCAGCTACTCCTCGTCAGACTTGTCCTCCAGACCCTTCATCAACTCTGTTGCCCTTGTCTGGATTTGCTCCAGCACCTCCATGTTCTTCTTGGTTTAAGGGGCCCAGAACTGGACAAAGAATGTGAGTGCAGTGCTGAGTACAGGGAAAACCAGTGCCCTGGTCCTGCTGGCCACACTATTCCTGACCCAGGCCAGGGTGCACTGGCCTTCTTGGCCCCCTGGGCACACTGCTGGATCATGTTCAGATGCTGGTGACCAACACCCCCAGGTCCCTTTCTGCTGAGCAGCTCTCCAGGCACTCACTGGCTGCAGTGCTGCACAGGGTTGCTGTAACCCAAGTGCAGGATCTGCTGGTTTACCTCATTGACCCTTATACAGCTGGCCCTGGATCATCCATCCAGCCTGCCCAGAGCCCTCTGCAGAACTTTTTCTATGGAGGGCTCTGTAGAGAGCAGCAGTTCTGGAGACAACAGATCAAGACTGCTCTGCTGATCAGCATGCCTGCCCAACCACAAACTGGCTGAGGATGCACTCAGTTCCTTTGTCCAGATTGTTGGTGAAGACATTAAACAGAACTGGCCTCCATCCTGTGCCTGGGGATCACCACTAGTGACCAGCTGCCAACTGGATGTGACTCCATTCTGGATGTAAGGATTCTCTGGGCCTGGCCTCCAGACAGGTTTTTACCCAGTGAAGAGTGCACCTGTCCAAGCCATGAGCAGCCAGTTTCTCCAGGAGAATGCTGTGGGAAATGGTGTCAAAGGCTTTCCTAAAGCCCAGGTAGACAACATCCACAGCCTTTCCCTCATCCATTAAGTGGGTCACCATCCCATAGAAGGAGATCATGCTGGTCAAGCAGGACCTGCCCTTCATACACCCGTGGTGGCTGGGCCTCATTTCCCAGCTGTCCTGTACATGCCATATGTTGGCACAAAAGATGATCATCTTCATGACTTTGCCCAGTACCAAAGTCATACTGTCAGGCCTGTAATTCCCCTAATCCTTCTTTCAGCCTTTCCTGCACTGTATTTTCTAGCCTCCTGTCAACAGGGACATGTCCCCAGTCAGGGCTGCTGATAAAAGATGGAAAGTGGCTTGGTGTGCACTTCTGCCAGCTCCCTCAGTACCCTTAGATGGATCCCACTGGGCCCCAAAGACTTGTGTGGTTCTCAGTGGTGTAGCAGATTGCAGACCACTCCCTCCTGGATTGTGGGGGCTTCATTATGTTCCCCATCCCTGTCTTCCAGCTCAGGGGGCTGAGCACCTGAAGAACAACTGGTCTTACAATGAAAGACTGAGGCAAAGGTGGCATTAAATACTTCAGCCTTTTCCTCATCCTTTGTCATTCTGTTCCCTCCCACATCCCATAAAGGATGGAGATTGTTCTTAGACATCCATTTGTGGCTGATGTGTTTATAGAAACTTCTTTTGTTGCCTTTTAGAGCAGTGGCCAGATTAAGTTCAGTTTGTGCTTTGGTCCTTCTAATGTTCTCCCTGCATAACTTCATGTTATCCTTGTAGTCCTTCTGAGTTTCCCTCCAAAGGTGATAAGCTCTTCTGTTCCCCAAGTCCCAGCCAAAACTTTCTGTTCAACCAGACTGGTCTTCTTCCCCACTGGCTCATCTCTCAGCACATGGGGACAGCCTCTCCTGCACCTTTAAGATTTCCTTCTTGAAGAATGTGTGCCCTTCATGGACTCCTTTGCCCTTCAGGACTGCCTCCCAAGGGACTCTGTCAGCCACACTCCTAAATTGATCTTAGAACCTAAAATCTCTGAAATAAAAGAAAGGGACCTACCTCTTGGCACTGATTAAAGTAATTTGGATATTTTCCACTGACTTTACTAGTACATATATTATGCTGTCAATTTTTGTCTCCTTTTCTCTCAGCAAAATTTTTATTCCTTGGTGGACACTGTGGGTCTCTTGTGTGTGATGAAGAGCTGTGTAAGATATTTTCCACTCTTCTTTATTTGATTCTTTCATAGCTGGTGTGTGAGCCTTACGTGACTGGTACAAATGCAGAACTGGCAGAAGATGCTACAGATGCTGATAAGAAGGAAAAAAGAAGCACGTGACATCTTTTAGAAGGAAGAATTTCTGTATTAACTACTTTCTGCTTTGCCAAGCTGCAAAAATGTCAGTGTCTGGAAATAACAGATCTCCGTTTTTTCTTCAAAAACTTATAAAATATATCTAATATAAATGAATTCAACATGCTCAGCACAGAGAGAGTCTAGATGGAGGTTACAAAGCTTAAAAGGAGTCACTGACTTTCTAAATAAGCTTTAAATCCATGGTTAAAGCAAATTTAGGAATGTAAAATCATACTATGGAAGAGCAAAATTAGAGCCTAAATATTATGCTATGCTGAGCTTGCTCTAATCAAATTCATTTAATCCCATTATTTTCTTTCTTGCGCATCACAGATGAAAACATTGGAGCCCTCTTGGCAAGGAGCCAGTCTGAAACCATCTATTACCCTCCATACTGAAGTTCTGACAAGGAGAACAAGGCAGCTGCCCTTACAGTAATTGATATTAATGACTCAGGTTAGAGACTATTGTGCCAGCTTGGGACTGACAACAAAGAGAAACCACAGCCCAGCTCCATGGTAATAGGGACAGTAGTCTGAAGACAGATGGATATAATGGGAGCAGAGCAGTGTAGTCCTTTAAAAAAATATATTTTGCCTTGGATGTTATTTAGATGAGACATCAATATATATTAAATGAGAGCAAGAATTGCAATTGTAATTGGCAGTGTCTTTCTGTGACATTTCTCTGATGTGTCCTGCACTGTGTTCATGGCCTGGAAAAGGCAGATGTGGGGTGCACATTGGCCAGGACAATTGCATCCCTAGGCATGGTGCAGGGGAGAGCAAGCCCTGGACTGAGCCCAGGGTCTGTCCAGACTCCATTCCCAGGCTTCTTACAATATTCATAGTAAGGTTATTTTCAGTGTTTTGTGGAAGTCTGCTCTAGTTTTATCAGATGCCTGCAGATTTCACACATTTTTGCTGAAAATTAGCTCCTGCTTTCAAATTAGCTGGAACTATTCTTGCCAGCAGAAACAGTGATTTGCATTGTTGAAAACCGAAGTGATTGTACCTACCCTGTATAACTTGTAACAGGCTCTGCTCTGACAAGACATGGCTCAAGGCTGAAACCTAAGGATGGAGTGGCAGCCCTTACAAGAGACAGTATTTACACCAGGGTGCAGAAATTTTGCAGCGCTGTTTGGTTTAGTTTGTGACAGGCTTTGGTCTTCAGTTCATTAAGGGAAAAGTGGCAAAAGGGACAAACATATGTGGGGGGTCTGTTGTATCAGCGTGGGGACAGATGCTGTGTTGTGACCCTGGGAGTGATACACCACTGTGGGCTGTCTCAGCCTAACTCAGGTTTCCCTGGTCCTCTTCATGTGCTATTTTCTCTTGCTGCCTTATCCTACTCCAAGCTTTTATATCCCTTAGCCCCCAAACTGTCTGGAACATCACACAGATGCTGTGAGCAGTGATTACCACATACCGCTGTTCTGCCTCTTGGGGTGTTGTGTCTTTTGGCCATCTTATCATCAAGGTGTTGAGAAGCTCAGCATTGCAACATACACTGTCTGTTAAAATAAATGTGGTGTCTATGTTGTCATTGTTGTTGAGTAAAAGGCTTTCCTAAGTAGGTCCTTGAGAAATACATTTTCTTCTTGACCTAATTCTCTTCAAAAGACTGAGAGATAGAGTCAAGTGCATCACACTTTTGAAATGAAAATAGCACTCAAGCTTGCTCTATAATTTCTGGTCTCTCATGTAAACATCTGCTGACATTCCCTTCAAACTTTGACTGCTTTTGCACCTTTGGAGTATTTTAGCATAAAGTGAAAAGAATGAAGTCTTTCAAAAAGAAAAATTAGTCTGTATGTCCCTTCCCGCTATTCAGGAAGAAAGCAAATCCCTGGGTTACTACACAAATATCAACACTGGAAATGCTCTTGCTTTCCCAGCATCATCTTTACTGTCACACCACTGAAGTCCAAATAACACAAAGCATTTACTCATTATATGTCTGAGCTGGTAATTATTTAATGACTCAATAATCTGAAATGTCAAGACGCAGTTAAAATCTGATTTTAACTGTTACCTTTAAGACAAAAGAGATTCAAAAGTGTGATTTAGTCTCCTATTACAGAGAATAGGGTAAAATTTCAGGAGGCAAATACTTATCTGATAGAGGAGACACCCTAATCAGGCAGGTAGCTTTTCCAGTGGGAGGCTCATCCCCTGCACTACCTTTTTTCTTAGATCATGGATCAGATAAACTTTGAAGATATTTTGAAACCTACAGAAGGCAGGGAGGTGGTTATAAAGAGCCAGCCAGGTCCCACCAAGGGCAAATCCTTCCTGACTAATCTAGTAGTCTTCTAAGATTTAGTGACTGCATCAGTGGACAAGGGAAGAGCTACAAATACCCTTTCTGTGGCCTTTTGTAAGTACCTTGATAAGGTCCCCACAACATTTTTACCTTTAAATTGGAGTGATATGGGTTTGATGGATGAATTGTTAGATGGGTAAGGAAGTGGCTGGATGTCCACACAATGACTCAAAGACCAAGGGTGAGTACTGGGACCAATGCTGATTAACATCTTCATAATACAGTGGTGCACTGGGCACACCTGAGAGAAGAGATGCCATCCAGGGAGATCTTGGCAGGCTGGAGGGGTGGACTTATACGAGGATCATGAGGTTCAATTAGGACAAGTGCAAGGTCCTGCACCTGGGTGAGGGCAATCCCCAAAACCAGTACAGACTGGGTGAGGAATGAATTGAGAATCATGGCATTCCAGAATGATCTGTCCTGAAGAAAGAATTTGGGGATAGTGGTGAGTGTAAAATGGGACATGAGCCAGCAGTGTGCATTTGCAGCCAACTGTGACGAGTACAGACAGCAGGCTGAAGAATTCAATTGTCCTCTCCTCTGCTCTGGTGAGACCCCACCTGGAGTACTGCATCCAGCTCTGGAGTCCTCAGCACAGGAAAGACATCAACCTACGGGAGCAGGTGCAGAGGAGGATCACAGAGTGGTCAGAGGACTAGAAAACTTCTCCTATGAAGAAAGCCTGTTCAGTCTGGAAAAGGCTCTGGGAGACCCTCATGTGACCTTTCAATACACAAAGGAGACTTTGAGAAAGACTTTTCACCAAGGCCTGTAGTGACAGCATGAGGGGCAGTGGTATTAAAATGAGAGTGGGTAGATTCAGACTATGTAACAAACAACTTTTATCTACCATGAGGGTGATGAGACAATGGAACAGACTTCCCTGAAAAGTTGTGGATGTCCCATCATTGGAAGTGCTTAAGGATAGGTTGGAAAGAACTTTGAGCAACTTGATCCAATGAAAGGTGTTACTGCCCTTGGGAGTTGGACTAGATGATCTTTAGGGGCGCCTTCCAATGAAAACCATTCTAGGATTCTATGAAATCCACTAAGTATGGGTATGTGTATATCCATATATATATGTGTGTATGTGTGGGGGTGGGTGGGTGGGTATAAATGAAAAAAAGTAACGTCCCAAATAGTTCCTAGTGTCTTTTCCCCCATTTCTTGTGTTTGAGATGCTTTTGAGACCTTTCCATTGTCACTAGGATGTCACGGCTAGAGAGCGTTAAAAGACTCAAAAGTATAGTGTGACTTCTGGGCCAAAAGCAGCCCATAAGGAGTTCATACATGGCCAAAGTAAAAGACCATAGCCTGCAGTAAATCTGTGCAGGTGGGTAATCCTAATTCCCTCATGTGAAAGGAGACATAGGAGCCCACAGTGCCATACCATCTCCTTATGAATACTCCCAGAGTATTCATAAGCTCTCAGCTGTGTGAGGTCTGCCATAAATGTCCTGTGGTTGTCAAACTTGGACGTCTCAACTGTGTTTTGCAGAGTAGAAAAGGTCACTATCTCTGTATAGCTCTATGTAATGTCTCTTTTCTCAGTCTTGGCAAGTTCACCTTGTACAGCTCCCTCCTGAGCTTTGGCTCTCCTTTCTCTTTATATTTGCCTTTTTAATCTTTATCACCACACCTTTACGCATTCTGTCCCCTGGGCTCAGAATTTCTTTCCTAGAGGACCTGGCAATGTCTCCTCTCAGATCTATAGAATACTATCTATGAATTGAATCTACATAGAATACTTCTATGAATTGCTCAGGTACCAGACTGGGTTTTTTCTCAGTCTGAGTATTCACAGACAGAACCCTCCTTTACGCCTCAAGTGAAGTCTTGTCGTCACAACAGAATTACTGACATTGTTTACAAAAGTCCAGATTGTACATTAACATGAATTCTCCACTTGTGCCAGATTCTGTAAGAAGCAGCTCATAAGACAGTTCATTTAAAAAAAAATTAAAGTATACACATTTCAGAAACAATAGCATTTACTGTCTGGAGATCTGGATCTGCCTACTTAAATCAGTTGCTTTTCTTTTAAGCACCATGGAGGCCTGAAGGCACGGTATGAACATCATCCATTTGCCCATATTTTTCTGAGCAAAGGTGAATCTCACTTTTTCTTCAAACAAGTATTTGGCAAATACTGAAGAAGTGTCTTGGTGCAAGAGATTGGCATACTGGGTTTAAATCTTAAGGCTCATAGGCAACAGTAAGCCCACCTGTTACACCATTAGTGTTCAGCTATTCTTCAATTTACAGTGAAATTGGGTTCCAGCCAATATGTTGTCTGTTCTGTGACCACAAGACAAATTCAGGGTCATGACTGCCCTTCAAGCCTTGAATCCGTGTGTGATGGGAGCTGGAAGGTTTGCTTGATTAAGATTTTGGTTCTGATTAGGGTAGATTGTTATTGAAGAAAAAAGCCTTAGCTATAATACTTAACTGTGCTGGTCAAAGCCCGTCAAACCCTTCAGATAATGTAATGAATCTTGTAAATGGAGTAACTGATATGCCTCTCCGAGTGTCACACTCCTGCTAGTCTTCAAAAGATGAGAAGAATGACACTGATGCTGTTAGCTACTAGGGACTACATGATTACAGAATCACAAGTGGTGTTCCCCAGGGCTCACCAGTGAGGCCAGTTCTGTTTAATATCACAGAACACAGAATCGCAGAATCAGCTGAGTTGGAAGAGACGCGCACGGATCATCAAGTCCATCTCCTTGCCCTGCACAGAACCAACTCCCAGAGCCACACCATGTGCCTGAGAGTGTTGTTCAAACACTTCTTGCACTTCCCTGGGGATCTTGTTCCAGTCCCCAGTCTAAATCTCCCCTGACACAGCTTCAGGCCATTCCCTGGGGTCACTGGTTATCACACAGAAGAGATCAGTGCCTGCCCCTCCTCTTCCCCTCACAAGGAAGCTGCAGACTGCAATGAGCTCTCCCCTCAGTCTCCTCTTATTCAGGCTGAACAGACCAACTTCAGCCACTCCTCATGCAGCTTCCCCTCAAGGACCTTCACCATCCTCATTGCCTTTCTTTGGTCACTCCCTAACAGCTTGATGTCTTGTTTATACTGTGGCACCCAGGACTGCCCCCAGCACTCGAGGTGAGGCAGCCCCAACTCAGAGCAGAGTAGGACAATCCCCTCTCTAGCCCAGCTGGTGATGCCTGATGCACCCCAGGACAAAGTTGGCCATTCTGGCTCAGATTGAACTTTTCACCAACCAGGACCCCCAGGTCCCTTTCCTCAGTGCTGCTTTCCAGCCTCCCAATTCACAGTCTGTACATACTTCCAGGGTTTTCCCTTCCCAGGTGCAGAATCAAGCACATTCCCTTTTTGAACTTAATATGGTTGGTGATTGCCTAGTCCTCTAAATTGTCAGGGCCTCTCTGCAGGGCCTACCAGCCTTTGAAGCAGTCAACACTCCCAGTTTTATATCATCTGGAAACTTGCTTAGTATTCCTTCCAGTCCTGCATCCAAGTCATTACTAAAGATGTTGAAAAGCACAGGGCCAAGGATGGAGCCCTGCAGAACCCACTAGTAAGGGGATGCCAGTGTGATATATCACCCCATGCACTAAACCTTTGCCCCATGTACTCAGCACTGGTGAGGCCACACCTCAAACTCTGTGTTCAGTTGACTCTGGGCCCCTCACTACAAGAAGGATATTGAGATGCTGGAGTGTGTCCAGGGGAAGAAATGGCTTCACGTTGCTATGAACGTGATATCCATACCTGAGAAGACTTAAACACATTAAAAAAAATGAGCAATGAAACAAAATTTGTACCACCATCTACCAGTAATATATAGAAGAAGCCTCGGTGTTAAAGGTGCAGGTTTTGTTGAACTATCATCCCCATCAAAATATTTTAATTCTAGCTGGCACTGATTTTCAGATCTGCTGCTCTCGGGGGTTTAGAGAGATCTTTAGATATTGTCTGGAGAAGGGAAGCCCTCCATTTACTACCTGCTTGCCAACAAGTCAAGCAAGAGGGTACAGCCTACAAGGATGCATTTGGGTATTCTGCCAAGTTTAAACCCCATTGTCATTTATCAAGGGCGAATTGAATTGCTGTGTAATTTGGAAGAAGCAGCTTCTCTCCTGAAGAGATGAGCAGACACTGAACCATGGTATTGATTCATACTTCAGTTTCTTCAGTTATGTGCTCTATAGAATTGGGATGACAATTTGTACATTTCAGTGTCCACATGATAATTACTTCTTTTCTCAGTGGTTTACACTGTTTTCTCTTACTCCTGCTTACTAGCAGCTCAGATGAAGGATAGGTTATAAAGCCTCAATTGCTAAGGCTGGATCTGGACAAACAGTGCAATAAATTTTGCTGATGTTGATCTGGAAAGCTTAGGTGCATGATTTTGGTTTCTACTCCCTTGACACAAGGTTGCCAAAATTACTGAAGCCCTACCAGCGAAAGACAGAAGCACAATTTTCTCCTGCTGTTTTTTATTTGGTTGACATACGCATTAGCAGGAACTCAAAGTCCCTTTTCTTGTAAATACGTCATGGGCAAAATGTTAGGCTATAGTATTACCTGGTATTATAAAGCCCTCTGAAGCAGGCAGAGTCCAGTGAGTTCTCAGCAAGATGGGAACAGCAGCTCATTCACATCACAGCTATATGCTATTTTTGGCATGCAGTTCACTTTTCCTTATTAGAAAAATAAAAACTATTCAAATAGAAAGTTCTTCCAGCTTGGGGTATATACCAATTTGGCTGCTTTCAGCCATATTGATTTCCTTTCACCTGCAAAAACTTTCTTTGAAGTCTGCAGAATTTTGTTTGAGGCTGGTTCTTTTCAAGTTCCCTTTGTCTCTGTGCTTCCCCTCTGACTGTGGAAAAGGGTTATCCTTTGGGAATGATGATGGATCTGGTTATGTGCCATGGGGACAAGGAGTCAAGGTAGACAAACAAAGGGTGGTGAACGCACAGAGTAAATTTGGTTTTCTGTGAGCAAAGCACATACCCATGTACAGAGGTGGCCCCTCACAGAGAGACTGTGGGGATGCCACGTATAGGCACTGTGTCCATACCACTCTCAGTGTTCCCCTTTTACATAACTTTTCTTCAACCTGGACTTCCAAAAACAAGCTCTGGAACTGGCTGGGCCAAGGATTTTCAAAGAACTATGACAATGTTGATTTTGTGCCTTCCACAGAGATTGAGCAGAAAATTTTAATAAATAATGTCTGGAAACCTTGTTCTTTTATTGTTTTAATTGAAATACTGCAAGTGAACACTACAACAAGGCCTGATTCAGGGCAAGTCAGTTCTAATGGCATCACTCCAAGACGGTTTTTGCTTTATCCATTTTTGCACAAAGCTAGTAACTCAACATATTAGCACTTGCTGACGTACATCAACATAATATATAAGGTGTAAGAAAAGATGAGTTGGTCTATTTTTTTATAGGCTTGACTGAGGGAATGAGATTATACAGTTGTACAATATGACTTTTCCTTATTAGGAGAATAAAATCTCTAACATTGGAAAGCATCTCTTGATCATCTCCTGAAGTATTTCAGATTTTTTCCAGTGTCTTCTTGCTATTTAAAAGGAATGTAATTCAGATCCATAGTGGTCATGGGTTATTTTCTGGACTAGATCTCTGTCATGATGGCAGGCATATATTGCACAGTAAAATTGTGCAGGGCCAAGCGTAGTTTCCATTTCATTCTGAATGAATGGAGTCATAAATGAAAGATGAAAAGCTCTTCATTTCAGCTTGTGTTTATGGAGATCAGCTCCCTTCCAGGCTAACACAGAAAAGGGAATTGAATTTTGTTGAAATAATCCAGTTTTGTGTGTATATATACATATATAACCTAAACTGCTTTCTGGAAGTTCTGTTGGGTTTAACCAGAACTAAACAGGAGAAACTTAGCTCCAGCTGAGTCTGAACAGGAACTCACCCTGCTTCATCTTACCAGCCTAGAGGAGGTTAGCAGGTCCTGACATTATGTGGGCACTGCAGGAACCACATCTCTTGTGAGACTTGGATTGAATCAGGCCTTAGTTGAGGCTAATCCAGAATATAAGTATTGCTTTACTGCCATGCTCCAGCTAAAGATGACGAGCTCATGAAGAGAGGGATTCATCCCAGCTCAGAACTGGATGTTTCATTTAAGCAAGTTGTCTTCTACATTTACAGTGATAGATATAAAGATACCCAGAGGAACATTCACAGAGAGCCCAGGTAGCTACTTCAGACTAATTTCATGATTACCAGGAGACTGTTGGACAAAAACTTCACAGTTGAAATATTTGCACATGTACAGACAGCTTTTGTTATTACAACCACCTGCTCCTTTGTTCCATAACTCTCCAGCTGATATCTTCCTGAGACACCTCAAAGCAAAAGCTCTGTGAGGTGACTGGCTTCCATATCATGTGAAAAGTTCACTTTTTTCAAAAGACAGCTTTTTTTCCCTCTGTTTTATCACAAACTGGCAGCAGCAGCAGTCTGAACAAAACCAATGGAAAACATGCACTGGAAAGTCCTCATGAGCTAGGAGAAGTGACAGAAGGCGATTTTCTATGTTTATTTTAATTCAATTTCCACGATTGTAAGAAAACAAATGGTAAGAATCTCTCTTGCCTCTTTCCTTAGTTCTTGTTCCATCTGTAACTAGTCAGGAAGAGATTACAAAGAAAGAATGGGTTGTTCAAACTTGTTTGTCCATGAAAGTATCTGTTGAAGGAATTATTTTTCTCTCAAAGATCTAAAATGCTTCATTTTACCAGACAGACTAGATAAATGCTGTGAAGTAGTTATGCAAAAACAGTTGAAATTTTTTAAATTAATCTACTTAGTTGTGTTTGCATTTGGTCTGGTTTTGCTTTCCACAAATATTCATGCAAATAAGTTTTTTGGAACAAAGTCTTTTTCAAAGAAAATATTAAGGATGAGCAGTCAAATGTATATGCAAAGGAAATTTTACATTGCCTTTCTGCAAGACTTCAGAAGCAAAAACGCAGGAGTATTAGGTTTATTCCTGATGTCAAGAAGCTGGAAGAATACAGAGTAGCTGAAGTGACACATCCAAAACAAGAAATCCAGGTCTTATTTCAAGGGTGAAATCCTACTTCCCCAGCATTCATTAGTGGAATGCCCCTACATTTCACATTGACAAGATTTTATTATACTTCTAAGGTACTGAGTCGTCTTTTTTTTAGCCTAAGGATTTGACAATGCTGGCTTAATAAATTCAAAAAAATCCCTTTATATTTTGGAGACCTTTAAATAGCACAGAGTGGGCAAATAATCTTTTTCCATTGCTGCTCCAGGTTAATTTTAGACAATTTTTGGGCTGCGTCACTGCCAGAAAAGTTATTTTGCCAGCCCTGGCCTTGCCCTGCCGTTCCTTCCCTCACACCTGGCACTCTGGTTGATTTGCTCAGCTTGACTGATGAGCTGAGCTAGCAGAAATAAAAGGCTGTGAGCTGGCTTAGAGACAGATTGGCTTCATTGTGATAAGTCCCCCTGAGCTTGGCTGTAGAAGAAGAGGAGTCTGCGGAGGGAAGGCGTCAGCAACACCAGCTCTGGGGGCAGCATGACATGGGACTGCCTCTACATTGCCACCAAGCCAGAAGTGTGGGAAGAGACACCTTTAGCTGCTCCTCTGACTCTCCTGGACCTTTTGCCTCAAAAAGGTGGAAATGCTATTTCAGTTTTCAGTAGTAGACAGCGGTTGTTCAGGAAGCAGGCAGCAAAGCAGCGCACAAGAACATGCCAATTTGAAAAATGAGGGGTTTCAGCCCCATATCAATGACAGGGAGACAAAATCTCCTCCTTCCTGCTATTGGCAACATTCTGTGCCCCAAGGGGTTCACAAGCTGTAAACCCAGCTGGTGCTCCAGAGGCTCCAGGGGGATGCATCTGAGGTGCTGTGCTGCTCTGTTCTCCTTCCCCCAACCCCACAGCACAGCCTGCCAGGCCGCTCCTGCTCCCCTGGCTTCCAGGATACACTGCCACTGAGCTCACGGGGATGTAATTGCACTCACAGCTCTCTTACCTGTCTTGGCATTAGGAAGCAGCCCTGAACTGCCTCTCCCAAATGTCGCTTTGGAAGCCAGTGCCTCCACAGAAGCAGGATTTTCCTCTTTCCACTCCCAGTGGAAATCCCTCCAGCAGCAGGATGTTAAACCTTTGGCCTTTATCTAATCTTGTCCATCCACCCCTTCCCACCATTCGCTATCGACGTCTCCACAGCTGTAGATGTGTTTTGCTGTAGCCAAACTCAGTCATTTCAGGTTCCCACAGGAGTACTGTTTCTAACCCCTTACAATTTTCCACTGTGCCTCTGTTGAAATAGAGAACACTGAAAGTCTTTTATGGAGGAGGCTTATAAAATATGAACATCTGTTTGTTATGAAACTTAATGCTGTCAGCTTGTAAGAGCCATCTAGAAAAGTATTTAACTCAAAGTGCTCTTTGTGCATATTGGAACAAACAGCTTATATAGGTATGTTGGAGGGGACACCTGCCTCAGGTAAGATTTATTTCAAGATAGTGTCATTGGGGGTTTAGAAAGGATTCAAAACAGAGACTGTGAATTCTCCTGAGACTCTTCTCCAAGGTACACTTAAAAGGCCAGTTTTTCTTGGCTCAAGACCACTATCAGACATGTTTTGTTACCTGGAAATACCTGCATTTCTTCAGTTTTGGCTTTCTGAGATGGTTGCACTATGAAATAAAAATCACTGGCTCTCACCAGCTACAGGTGATGGTTGACAAAGTTATGTGTTAATATTCTGTGGTTACAAAATGCTGCCTCAGATGAGCTGATTCCAATGGAAAGTTAACAATGGGCTTATCTTTGAAGGGACACTATTGAATTAAATTAGGTGTAGTAGGTGGTTTTACATCTTGCTTTTGTATCAAACTGGTTTAATAAGCAGGAAAAGACTGAAAGAGTAAACAGTGAGCTTTGTTCAAAGCAATCATCAGCTCATCTATGCATCCAATAGGGATGAGAGACTTAACTCTTTTATAAAAACTATTCTTTCATATTAATAGACCACTTGATACATTGCCACATGTGAGTGTCAGATATTGCCAATACTGGTGACATTGGGATTTTAGAAATTAGGAAGGGAGGAAGGTCATTAGATTTACAGTTTGCCCTTCTTGTCTTGATACACTGCTAAATGACTTTCTCTGGTGTGTTCTGCAATTGCATTTCAAATTAGTCCAAAGTTATACTCTGTTAGTCAGTAATCAGGGCTGAGGAACTCAGAGCCAGAGGAAGTGTGCAGGTTAAGTGTCAAGTCAAAAGAATTTGTTCCTAGTGGAATTTTTTTTTCAAAGACTATTTACTGTTTTGCATTAATTCAAATGGAGCCAAGAAGACTCAAACTGACAAAGCTGTGCCTCAAAAAATAAAGTGCAAAACAAAACCTGCTGGTGATATTTTAAAGAAATGCTGAAATATAGTTGGACCATATTGCATCTCTATGTTCTCCAAGGATTATAATTTTTCTCTCATGATTTGTGTACTTTCCCCCCTTTTTGCTTTATAAGCAACAGAGAAAAAGAGGGGAGAGTACAGGAGACATAAAATAACTGTATCAGACACAGAGTTACAAGAGGGAAGGTTCCTTCTACTCTGTTTAGTCAGATTATCTCAGGTGTAACTTGAAACACTAGGAGATCCAAATGGAGACTGAAAAGAGGGTAAATTTAAAAGTTTTGAAGAGATGGTGTAAAATATTTCAGTTTAAACTTCGACAAACATTTATTTGTGTTCACACTGCCGGTTTAAACACCGAGGTATAACAAAGTCATTCAAAGTCTAACATAGCTAGCAACACATTGTCTTTCATACCATCCTTTGAAATGTCAGCTTAGCAAATATTGCACTTCTTTAAAAATTACCATTTGTCTTACAAACCAAGACAAACCTCTGGTGCCATGGCCAAGTTGCTGGACCATGCACGGGCAGCCTCATTTGTGAGATATGAGCGCATGTGCATGCAGGGCATGCAACATCTCCTGTTGTGGTAATAATGCACTGATATGACTATCCCTGGGTCTGTTTGGGCTGGCTATTGTTAAGTTTCCAACATGTTATCTTTTGTCTATAAATTGTAGCTTTGACAGCCTTAAATCCCTGAACACACTGAAGAGATTACTAGGGATGGTTCATCCTGGAGGGTACCATACCTAGGAGACTTCTGGAAATGCGCGATACTCTCCATCTCCTCCCAAGCCAAAAGAGGCCAGGATGTGAGTATGTATGCTCAGGTCTCAGCCTCACAGGCAGCAGAGCTGATTCCAGCTGTGCTCTGCAGATCAGGGCCTCAGGGCATGCAGCCACTCACCTGCCCCATGAATTGTCCAGAAAGGCACAAAGAGAATAAAGGGATGCTCTCTTAGTTTTGCAGTAGGCAGACCTCTTTATCAGCCCACAAAACCTCTCAGAAATGTACCCCCAGTTAGCAGCCCTGTGCTATGAGCTCCACAGTTTGGCACAAAGTCAGCTGTACTCCAGCATGTAACCACATTAAATGTGATTACTTTGCTCATTCTAACTCTCCTTCTAAATAAGCCAGGCTTCACAAAATGAGAAACCACAAAAATACCTGAAGCAATTAATTTTTTATTGACATGATGCTACCAACTCCAAGTGCCAGATTAAATTAAAACTCACTCCAAGTGATCAAAAGATGCCCAGCCAGTCTACTGCTTGCAAAGCTCCACTCATGATGATCGTGTTTTGAAAACAGGAGTAGACAAAATCCAAGAGATTTTTTACAGCCTTCTGGCTGTATTTAAGGCTAAGGGGAATGGGTCTTCATCACAGTTTCAAACCACAGCATAAACAAGAGTTTTTGTTACCAAGAAAAATTACAGAGAATTTTAGAAGATCTGGTGAAGGGACTAAAAATAGAACAAACCTCCTTCCTGCAGCTATTCACTATACTATAGCTTATATTTAGTCACAAAGGACTTAACGATGAACTTATAGCAAAGACAATTTCTGAACAGAATAGGCAACAAAATGAGTTACTGATATCTTTGCTTTTTGAATAATCAGTCTTGGTTATTTACAAAACATTTCCCATGGACATCACTTAAAATACTACTGGAGTGGCATTCTCTAACAGTGCAAGTGATTCAATTTTTTTAACTGTTCAAAAAATTGCATTAGATTGGCTTGCTCTATGCAATTTGGAAGAAAAATAGGCTTTAGTCACTAAAACATTGCTTTGCTTATGGTTTTCTTCATTTTCCACTAGCAGTACTCAGGGAATTAGGTTGAGCTTCCACTCCTGGACTGATTAAACTCATTTTGGAGAAAAAGGGTGTCTGAACTATGTGCAGCTCAGATGAACGCAAGAGACAACCAGGCCCAGTTGGCTTCAGAGGCTGCAGGACTAGCTGGAATATACTGTCTTTTGCTGCAGCTGAGTTCACACACATCCTAAGGGAGAGCTTGGGCCCAGCTTTAAAAGGGGTTTCTATTCAGTGGAAACCTTTTCCCTTTTCCAGCTTCACAAAGTTCAGCAGGACTCTGCAGGGTGGCTCAGTGGCTACTTGGCCATACCAAGAAACTTAACTGGAAGGTACCCACAACAAGTCAGCCTTGCTTCTAATTTCAGGGTGAAAACTGGGAGTAATCCAAACAAAGTGAACCCTAGATATACCTACAGTGATGAATGCATCATTTTCAGAGAGTGATCCCTCCAGGCTCCACAGTGATCCATAACCGATAGCTGTCTCAGCAGAATCCAAAGAAACAGTTAAAATTCTGCTCATTGAAATACTCTCTGGGCAAGGCTCTCCTCCAAGATCAGTGTATGTCACACTCAGCATTGATGTTTTGCCTTTCCTACAAGTGAAGAGCTCTCACAGTTGACAGTATCAAAGAGCAAAGCTCAGGGGTGCCCTGCAGATCCAGGAATAGTACTTTGCCTCCCTACAGCAATTCACACAAGCTGCAATATATACTACACATGGCATGGAAATAAACTTGTCATTTTCATAAGATTCCTCATGATTTTTCAAACCTCAAGAATGAACACCAAGCAATATGTTTGTGTGACTGAACACCCTTGTGCATGCAGTCTCCTGCTTCCACACATTTTTGGGCTCATTGAGTATTCCTCTTTCCAGTGAATCAGGAATTGGAATATTAAGCTTTACACAAGTGGAGTGGTATAGAAATTTTTCATCTTTTCAGGTCTAAGTGTGCTTTCATTTCCTTGATTTTAATTTTTTTCCCCAGGCCCACTAGTTCCTCAGTGCTTTGCACACTGCTGTTCTGAAAACAAACACAAACTAGATAAGACTCTGTCTATCAAAAATTAAGTCTAATCCAACTGGAAGGAAGAAGAAGGGAGGGAAAAAAGTAGCATAAATATGCTTGCAGCCATACTTTAGGGCACACTTCAAAGTAACTCCATGTGGGGCTCCAGGAGGTACTTTGCTACATACATAGAGGCAAGAGCTCTGTGCAGAGCTGCATACATGAACATTAAAAAAAAGTTAGGCTACTTCAGTAATTCATCTACAACTTTGATGTAGATCTCTTATAGCTAACGATATGTGTGCCATGCCTTTTGGGAACTGTGTTATACACTACTAGGCCAATATTCATTGGTATATCTTCTGGCACCCTTGGAAGAGGCACTTCTATGAGAGGAAAGCAAAGCAGAAGAGGAGATAGTATGTATTTTTTTCATTTGAGGTCTTAGACATGTTAATATTTCCAAGCGCATCTTCTGAACACCTGTACTCACCTGAGAACCTGCTCCATCAATAAGGCCTCTCACTCTGTAAAAAATCCTTCCTAATCAAATTTGAGAGATAAATGGTGCTCATTTTCACCCAAGTTCTTCCATAATAAGCCTCAGAAGGAAAAAAAAAAAATAATTAAAAAAAAAAGATTCCTTCCCAGAAAGCTCTCTTTCACCAGGCACTCACACCCTTGTAAACACATTTAACTCAACAGAAATAAAATTAGCCTCACTGGCTCTGCTCCTCACACCTTACAATCAAAGGACAGCCCCAGCACAGCTATTACTTCTATTGTATCCTCACTAGACAGTAAAACACATACCTAAAGGAGTAGTGAAAGAGAAGACATAAAATTTAAAGAAGGGTAAAAGTAAGGAAAAGCATGCAAGAAGTGCAGATGCCAGAAGAGACAGCTATTTCAATAAGCACAGCATGAACAGGCTGATGCCCAGTGCCATGACAGGTGTTGGGAAGGGCTAATTTTAGGACTTGTTTTGGAGTAGTTTTGCCAGAATAGTGAGCACAAGCTCAGTCACCCTCAGCACAATGCCTTTCCCTGGTAGTTTGATGATGCAGAAACACTTACTGAGGTTTTAGCTCTAGCTGAAATCCTGCCCTGGCCTCTAACTAACTTCACATTTATTAGGCTTGGGAGGGATCTTCCCTGCAATACAATTTGGAGAAGATGAACGGAAGGCCAACATAAAGTCCTTTTCTAGTGATGTTTTTGCAATGTCAGGATAACACGTTAAGTGCCACACCCATTCCTGTCCTCTCTCTTCCTGTGTCCCACTCCTGTGGCAGGGTATATGAAATTTTCATCCTAGGATCTGAGACCCATGAGTCCTCATCTCCATGAGAAGCAAAGCATGCAGGTATCTCTTGGGGGAGGACTCCCTGGCAGATAGATGCATTTGTGTCACACCAACAGAGGCAGAAATTGCCTCAATTTTGTATGCACTTAACTACGCCAAACTGACACAGCACAGAGACCTGGTAATGCGAAAATCTGGACGCCTTTTGTGTGTTGGAGCAAAAAAACCACATAAAAACAATTTGGCAAATGCATTACATTAAACTTGGGGTCTTGGTGCTGTGAGAGAGAATATCAGTGAATGTAGTAAAAATACAAATTAGGTAAACTGGGATTTCTTGATTGTTGTAGTTGAACAGGTGATTGCTTAAAAGACTGAGCAATAAAGATCTCAAAAATGATTCAAATGTATCTTGACTTACAAAAGCTAGGGAAAGACTAATGTATTTATTTGGTGAGCAGAGATATAGCCTCTAAAATTGCTAAATCTCTTCTGTTTTGAAGTGACAGCAATCAAACTTCAAAGAAAAGATCAGGCTAGCAAGGGAAAGGTATAGAAATTTCTTGGAGACACACAGATGTTTTGATTCCTGTAGAGTTTTAATTCCTTTTCTTCCTAAGTTGTTATTAAGGCAAAGCCTTCTTCTTCCATGGCCTGTCTGGACTGTCTTCTTTCCATAAGCTGGCAATGCATTTGATATATAGGAGTAATTTTTCCTGAGTTTTAGCATTTACTACCTTTTCCTTCCAACAAACACTCATACAATAAACTGCTAGGATTGGCAGTGAACTTTGAAGAGAGCAGCAAGCAACCCTGCCCTAGGCAGCTAAATTTGTGATCTCTGTCCTCTCGCCTACTTCCAAAATTGTGACAAAAAAGCACAATTCCACCTGCTGTACAGTATGATGCAAACAGTGTAAATAATTAAGTGTCACTAAGGCAACTTAAGTCCCACTTTTCCTTCTGCAAATATTTTTCAATGCCGGTAACTGATCCACTTACTAGAAACCCACTAGGCTGGCTCTGATTGGTAGGATTTGTGCAACACAATATCACTTTTCCATTTGTCCTCCTGACTGATTCCATGAAGAGGTGCCAAAATCATAGAATCATAGAATGGTTAGTGTCAGAGGGGACCTTAGAGATGATCTAATTCCAGCCCCTCAGCCATGGAACCTTCCACCTGACCGGGTTACCCACAGCCCTATCCAGCCTAGTCTTGAGCATTTCCAGGGATGGGGAGCCCACAATCTCTCTGGGCAACTTTTTCCAGCGCCTCATCACTCTCACAGTAAAGAATTTCCTCCTAATACCTAATCTAAATCTTCCCTCCCTCAGCTTAAGTCCATTCCCCCTTGTCCTATCTCTGCATGCCCTTGTGGAAAGTCATTCTCTAGCTCTCTTGCAGGTTCAGTTTAGGTACCTTTCAAACCTCTCAAGGCCCCTGGATGGCCTTCCTTCCCTCCAGCATGTTGACCACACCACACAGCTTGACAAAGTTGCTCAAGGTTCACTCAATCCCACTCTCCATGCTCCTCACAAAGATGTTAAAATTTGACAATCCCAATACAGACCCTTGAGGAACACCACCCATCGCTCATCTCCGCTTGGATACTAAACCATTGATTGCAACTCCTTCAGTGCCACCATCCAGACAATTCCTTATCCATCAAGTGGTCCATCTGTCAAATCCATGTCTCTCCAGTTTAGAGGAAAAATGCTGTGGTCTAGAAAGAAAAAGAAGAGAATGGAAGAGCAGACCTATACTCCATCAGGAATTTTTTCAGATCTCTGCAAGCGCAGTGAAAAGGTGGGGGATGTTGAAATATCAAGCAGACACACAAATGGTAGGTACACAACCACAGGTACAAAAAGAAAACCAGGAGGGAAAACCAGAGTGGTGATCAATGGGGATCAGCTGGTGTCAGCAAGAACTACCAGTGTTCATCTGCTGAGATTTATATGTTTTGCTGTGAAGGTGGTGCACGCAGACATGATAAAAAAGAGCTGGATGAGATCTCCAGCACTCAAGACATATCATCCACCATGCCATATGAAGCAGCATGACTCAGACCAATGATAGCATTTAATTTCCAAGTTCCATTAAATTATATTGATAACAATTTTGAGAACTATACCCTCAGAAAGAAAATTTCTTCCCTTTCCCAGCAGCAGATTTTCACCTGTAATTTACTGATATTTTCCCATTCTTCTCCTCCTCAAGTTTAATTTCCCAAACTTTTTGCTTTTTCTTCTGTATGCACTTACTTTCCAGTGTGTTTTATTTGGGGAAAAAATGCCTGCACCATTTCTCTCAGAGAACAAATGATACAATATACTTCTGCATATCATATGAAGCCCAATTGCATTTTTGTTTCCTTATACACCTAGGAAACTCATTAATGAGACAAAGATCTCAATCGCCAGTCAAATAAGCCAGTGTAGCACAGACCAGTAACTACAATGCCACATTCTGGCTCTGCTGGCAGACAACAAGGACATTTCCAATAAAACAAAAATAAACAGTTAACACAGAGTTGTGAACTCCAATAGGCTTCAGCTGATTGCCTTTGCTGGAGCACACTGTACCAGTGAAGTACAGAAATTAGGCATTCAGGCAAATGATCCGGGGGTTGGTGACAGAGTGCGATCTTTCAGACCTTTGCAGCTATTTAGCTGCTCTCAAAACACACACACAACAACTCTGATAATTACACTCACAGCAAAACCTAGGCATGGTGCACTGGAAGCCTTTTAGGGGCTCTTCATAATTTCCTGCCTCTGCCAGAATAAGGCCAATTTACTCCTATTTTAGAGGGCTTGGGCAGAGTGAGAAAAGAGATACTGGGTCGTCAGCGTTATTGAAAAGATTCATGATTAGTCACACTCACTTGAAGGCAAGTTACTTGCCAGACACGACACCACTCATTAAAAGGCCTTCAAGCTGGCAGCCCTCCAGCAGCTGCAAAACAGCTCCAGAGCTGGCAGACCCAAGAGGACCCCTGAAGCCCCATGTTGCCCTGCACATGGGAGTGCAAAAGGCCAGGTCAAGCATGCCTGGGTGTGATTGGCACCCCAGGAGTTCAGCAAGTAAGACTCATGTTCTACAGTGAGGAAAAATAAAGAAAATATTTCATAGCCCAGCTGTGGCTAATGCCAAGGTAATACCTTTTGAGGCTAGTCTGAGATTATTGCCTTTGCATGATCCCTATTTCTTGGTAAAGCTCATGCTTCTGTGGCCAGAAGATTCTTTCAGTGATATGGCAATTTGGAGAGTTTCCTAACCTGACTCAGCTCTGATCTGATTCCTGCAGGAAATGCTGGGATTTATTGGAAATGCCCTGCTAGCTCAGGCCCACAAGAGCTGGTTTCCCACTTTGCCACTGCTTTTATGTGAAAACAGAGCATAAATAATTCATATCTCTTCCTCACATGCTTGCTTTGGATTTGTCCCTTCTTGTTCAGTGCCAGCTAAAGCCAAATTGCCCCAATATTTTCAGCACGTGATGAATGCTGACTTCTCACCCTCATTCCAGAAGCTTCAGAAGAACCAGATGTTCACATGTACCTTACTACATGTCCAGGCTGTTTTAAAACAGAATGTAAGATGCAGCATTAGCAACTTGTATTTAGCTCACTTAACCCTGGAACTTTGTGGGACGCACAGGAGTGAGGGTTGGTAAGACGGCCAAGCCAGACCAGCAGCCCCCTGGCTATCAACAGCACAGTTCACAGTTCTTCTCCTCTCTCTCCCTCTCATCTCACCATCACCTAATCCAGCTCTCCTCCCAGCTCCAGTTCTCACATCCCCCAAATATTCAAAAGGCTAACCAAGCCCTGCTAGCTCCCAGAGCAGTCCACACAGCGAGAGCACAGGGGACTACCACAGTGAAGGTAGAGAGTCACACCCTTGACGCCTTGGAGAAGTCCTTGCAGCCTGGTGGATCAGCATGAACTTAGGCCATGAGCTCTATCCCCAGCTGAGCCAGGAAAGACCACTGAAGGACCTAATCCCAGATGGAGAGCAGCATGTGTGAGTGTATATGGGGAACAACTATTTCTCCTAATAACCTGAAGTAAAGTAGTATTTCCAAGAGGAAAAGTTCTTTTTAGTTAATCACTCTTGCTGTTCCCAAACTCTCTTGTAAAGAAGCTTTTAATAGAAAACTAGTGCAAAGTCTTCTGTTATGCTAGATTTGAATATTGTATATACAGGGAGTTTATGCTGGAGTATATGAATAGCATATACTATTGATATACTATTTTACATCACTTCTCTAAATTCCTCCCCTGCCAAACCATAACACAGTACCCATGAATAAAAAATAATCCTCCTCTTTTTTCATTTTTTTTTTTCCTTTTTGGGTAAAAAAATCTCATCAGCAGCAAGTTTACACCTTGAGTGGTTGGTGGGACTTAAGCTTTTTTCCTGTCTGCAGCAGACACTGTGCTTGCAATATCTGTGCTGCACAAACACCTCTGAGGAATCCTCACAGCATGGTGGGGATGGCAGGGCTGATCTTGTCCCCTCTGTCATCCCACAGAGCTCAAAGCCAAGGCTACTCCCCAGCAAAAGGCAAGGAAGAACTATTACCAGCACAGAATCCTGGATGACAACTCTCCCTCTTTTCCTGGCTGCATGGTAGCTCTGGAGAACTTTGTGTCAGTTTTCATGTTTTGGACTCTGAGTTTTATGTGTTCTATCTTGGGTTTTTATATACTTAGTGCTCGGCACATTCTCTGGCCCTGTATAAGTCCAGGAGCCATGCAGGTCACACCTCATCTGCTCCATCTCTCTGCCCCCCTCCTCACTAGAAACAGCCTGAGAGTGCTTTTAGGACTAGCAAAAGATTACCTTTGCTTTTTCCAGTGGTCCTCATTTCCACTCACTGGGATATAAATCCATGTCATTCCCTCCATCCTTGCCTTCCAGAAATACTAGTCACAGGACTGCAGTCTAAAGTGACCCAGTGAAGTCATTTGAACTCAAAGCAAAACTGGACTTTTCCCCACTATATCTGCCTATCTCTTTGAAATCAAGAGAGGACTGGATGTGGCACTTAGTGTAGTAGTCTGGTTGACAAAGGTGGTGATCAGTCAAAGGTTGGACTCCATCTCAGGGGTCATTTCCAACCTAAATGATTCTGTGATTCTGTTTCTTTACATGTACATCCTCCCTTTGTGGGTGGTTCAATTTTTTCAGCCTTATCCTTCCACCATCACAGCCTGTGGATGCTCTGGCAGCAGCTGAGGAGGGGGTGAGCAATGGGCTGTGAGACACCAGAGCACAGGAAAGTTTAGGCTGGGTTAATCCACTGAGGTCAATATATAGTGTGTAACAACATAATCCCAGCCCAACTGCAGGACTCTCCTGGCAGCATGTGCTACCCTGTTCTTTGCCCTGTAATTGCACAGTACGACTTTCCATGACAAACCTGACTAAGAGCTTCCCACACCTGCCCACTCCCAGCTGCTCGCTGCTGTGTCCTTCCCAGTGTGCAGATTCAACTGAGCATGTGGCTACTATCTAAAAATGGATGGGTGTTGTTTCTTTTTTTTTTTTTTTTTTTTTTTTTTTTTTTTTTTTTCCTTTTCAGAAGGAGAGGAAGTGATTTGGGTCATTATAAACAAACATGCCAAACTGAGAAGTGGTAAAATTGGAACTGAGAGGAAGGGTTTGGGGAGACAGGACGGAAACATATGATTAGGATACAACATGGAAAGACACCTGGAGAGGCTTGACCTTCTATACCTGTGCAGAAACACAAAAGAAACTGGGAAAATCCTGGTGTAAAATAGAATGCTTTTCTTTCCATTTCTGGAATGTCTTTTGACACCTTTATTCTGTTTACTGGCTGAAATTAAAGTTGTGAAGGTTTTGGGTTGAGCACATTTTCCTTATAAAATATTATTCTATTTTAAAAAGTGGAAATTAGCTTTGTCTCACTCTTGCTTCTGATCCACTCAAAAGCCTCACAGGTGAAATGTGTAAGGCAGAGCAGCCTAGACCCCCTCAGCTGAGAGTAATCTGATTCACATCCTGTGCTTACCCACAGCGCTAACCCTGGCATCCACTGCTCAGAAGCAGCTTTTAAAAATAAAATAACCTGCATTCCAAGGAAAATCAGGACTCAATATAAGTTCTCCAGCCAGAACCTACAGTTGAAAGACTGCATCCTCTTCCTTCAAGCATACTGTGATACAGAGATGTCCACAGGTGGGACTCAGGAGTGTGGTTATGGGAGCTGGTGGTGGGTGGGGACATTCCCTTCTGAGAATCCATATTCATGCACATGTCCAGGGTGTGCATATTCAGCATGTATTTTAGACAGCTAATAAGGCTGGTGTGACTTAAATAAAATTTTAAAATGAAGTTTCTCCCTTTCTTCATCACAGACACATTCAAAGCTCTTACAGTGGTAAAATTTCTGACCATTTCCCTGAACAAGAGTCCTTCATCACCTTGAAAAATCCCCTTTTTTGTTCCATCCTCCTTTCTGTCAGTATGGATGCTGGCCATCTGCCTGTTCCCATGCTACCATGCTGGACTTCCCCTCATCAGCAAGGACTCTTTCATTCTGCGTAGAAACTCTCACTGGCCAAAGCTGAACCTCTTCGTCGCTGGTTCATGTCCAGGGTTTTCTGGAAACTTCTGGAAACAATGTGGAGCCTTCCACAGAGCTGCCACATCCCATGGAGTGGAGAGGCAGCATCCAGCTTGTGTTGGGCAGGCGCTGGTACGTTTTCAGTAGGCGGAGGGCGGACAGCGAGCGCAGGAGCGTGGGATGTGTGAGCTGTGGCAGAAGGTTAGTGATGAATACCAAAGAATCCCAAAATTATGAGTTGTAACCCACAGGCGGTTTCAGGGGAGTTTCCATTCAGGACTGTGATTCAGAAAGCTGCTGTCACAGGCAATAGCATATCAGCCTGAAGTCGCCACTAAAACCGTCTGTGACAGTCAGCCTCTTCTCAGATGTCTGCTTGCCTTGCCCCCATGGCTTTTCACTAACTACCATTTTGCTCTCACATAAAATGTTGGCAAGTCAAGAAACCAGAAAACTCTAGGCTCTGGCAGATTTGGTCTCAAAGTAAAAGCACAAAACCCATGGCAAAAGACATCGGCTGCTTCTGCAGCTGCAGACTTGTTGAGAAAAGTCCCCTCAGGTGCAGCCTGGCCTGGAAAGCGACAGCAGGGAAGGTGAGCCGAGAGCGCAGGAGCCGTGCGAGGCTCACCATCAGATGGCAGCCTTCCCCGCCGCCTCTGCGCGCCCTGGCAAGATGTGCCAACACCACTCTCCAGCACAGAGCACTTCTGTCTTCCCGGCAGAGATGTGCTGCCAAGATTTTAACAAAGGGCTCCCTCAAAAAAAAAAAGAAAAAAAAAAAAAAAGAAAGAAAGAAAAAAAAATGCAGCCTTGCTTTGCAATATATAGAGCAATCCCTTGGTGAAAGCCTTCTCCTTCGTTGAAGTAAAACCCCAATCCAATAATTACATATTTCCAGCGCATGTTCTCCCCACACAAATCTACCCACTGCAGATTGGCCCCACAAGTGAACTTGGCAGTCCTGGGCTGCTCCAAGCTTGGGTTCAGCAGGCACATCACCCTCTCCCTGGTACTGCTTTGGATGTGGCAAAGGCCTCTGAGTGCTGCCGGCCACATCTCAGAGAGAAGAGCTCTGCCATGGGCTGGGGGGCAGCAGGAGCTGGGGTGGACAGGCAGCATTCAAATATTCCCATGTTTCCAGTGCCCTCTGGTAGCATGTTCAGCATGATGTCAACAGAAAGTGCTGGCATGAAGGAGTGGGAGGACAAGGCTCCTGGCCCCATGGCAATCCACTCCAGGGAAATAGTTTGTGTTTCAGAGCCCATCAGGATTTATAGTGTACCACTCCTTCCTTTAAGAACACAGGGAGACCAGGCAAAGCTCTACCCCATGCTGGTCTCACCTGTATGCTGACATCACAAGGGGATCCAGACAGATGTGGAAACATCAGGATATCTTTTGACTCTCCTGGTAGTTGTGCTAGGAGGAGTTAACCCAGGGACAGAGACACTGCAAACCTACAAGGAAATAAAGAGTAAAATTAATCCGCAGGCCTGACTTGTCCCTTTCCTTAAACAGATAGAGTTACTCCACACACAGGATTGTGTCTATTTAAGCCCATTTCAATGAATTTTGATTTGGAAATGCACTAAGGCGAACCTGGAGAATCAGCATTGCCTTGGATGAGTCAGAGAAACCCTCATGTGTCAGATGCTGACTTCAGTCACACCGCTGTGACTCTCGGCTCTCACACCTCTGCAGGTAGCAGAGTGATTTCGGCGGGAGAATTGCGCAACTGCGCTCAGAATCTGTCTCACTCACACCAAGGTGTTGTGCTGGTATTACTGACAGCTGTGTCTGACCTCCTGCTACTTCATTCTTTGCTGGGTTTACATGTGAGCAGAGGTCGGCGGCTGAGCACGCTGCTGACAGCAGGACGTGACGGGATAAATGAGCGGGACTTGCCTCCAAAATCAGCTTCACATATGCCACTGTACAGCTGTGTCAGCAGGGATGTAAATGTGGCACAGCCTGCTCCCCTCTCCAGGCTCTCCAACCTTCATTTTCAGAGCTAGATCCAGAGTAACCTCACAGCCTTCAACAAAGCAATTCCCAACACGCCCTTGTATAGAGGGAGGCCAAATCTGTCCCTTTGCTTTTTCATTAATGCCACATTTGATAACTTTTTAATTGTGCTAGAGAGTCCCTGTGCCTTTCACAGCTTTCTTCAGGCGAAGTACAGTAGGTCACTTTAAAATCATGGGCAGCCACCAAGCGTGTATACAGAAAACAGTCAAACACAGACGACTTTTCACCTTTACTTGCCAGAGGCCAAATTCTTTCAAACAATGATAAACCTTATTTGACCAGGAAGTCTTCAAATTCTAGAGTGGGCCTAAAGGTCACAAAGTCTGAGATGACCTTGAAAAGTGATATTTATCTTGGTGGACATCCTGGAGACTCAAGGCTTAAACAATTATGTTGTCATTTCTAATTCTTCCAAAAACCTTTGGTGCCAAATGTTATATACTTAGGGAAATATTCTGTGCAAACATGCAGAGCTGTATGTATTTCCTCATAACTGACAGGGATTACTCCTAATTAATAAATACAGGTCTTTAGGAGGAGGAGGATTATTTAGAACTAGAAGGATGTGTAGGCTTCCTGCAAAATGCATGACAATTGGTATGATGATTACACAGGATCAGAAGATGCAAAGCCAGAGGCTATTAAGGATGTCTAGTCCTTAGGTCTGAGCATGGCAATTTTGCTATTTTTCAGGACAGCAGGGAAATAGCAAGAACATAATTGCACCGAGGACACTTCAGCACGGCGCAGAAGCAGACTGTGCACAAAGCTGCAGCAGCTACAGCTGCCCATGACCACAGAACCCCCATGCAGGCCAAGGAAACAAGGCAGCAGAGGAAGGAGGCAAACCAGGGCACAGGGGGAGAAGAGGGCTGCCCAAGGGTCGGAGATCTGAACCCACCAAAAGGATGTGGAGAGGGGACGAGCAGAGGCAGAGCTGGGAGGCTGCAAACCTCCAGAGTCCCAAGGCTCCGGATGAGTAACAGGCTAGGCATGCAGGGCTGGGTGGAGCACCACTGGGCAGTCACCCAGCCAGGGCAGCCCCGCTGCAATTCCATTTATCTTAGGGCATTTGCTCCAGGGATTAATTGCAGCAAGACCCACAAAGGTAACAAGGCACTTTTGAGGCACCTGAGTATTGCTGGGCAATCCATGCAGACTCTGACCATGGAGATATCCTGGCATTCAGAAATGACTACCTCTCACTGATTTTTAAAAGTGGTTTCTCTTTGCTTGTAACTGGAGTATCTCACTCCATTTGCTGTGACATTGCAGCCTGAAACTCTGTGGCCTAACCCTGCATCTTCTCCTGAGTTCTTCAGTTTGTATTGAGCCTGGCCAGATGGGAGATTCTGCAGTGCACCCAGCAGCTGCTGCGTTTTGTATCCAGGGTATGTGGGTGTCTATAAAGCTCCTGTGATTCCTCACCAGCATGGGTTATAAATATATGCAGGTAACAATCTAAGAAGTTAATTCAAGGACTCTGTCTACAACAATCTTCCTTGTTTTCCTGCAGGCTTTCTCTCCTTCGGCTAAGGTCTCTTTGGCTCTGACTCTGGTTTTATCATGGTTATCTGTAGACATGTATGTGCATCACACATGTAAACACTGGCAGTTCTACTCCATCATAAATGCCATTTTTATTGCAGCCAGCGTAGGCATTTAGAAGGTGCTTTACTTAATCTTTCGTCTGTATGTTGCAAACAAAAGGATGCCTTCCAGGAACCACAGGCTGGTCTCAGGAGTCTCTTCTCTACTACAGAATGTAGGGGAAAGGCCTGCCTTAAGACAGCTCTTCTGTTGCTGTAGACTAGACCCACATAATGAGTTTGATGCTGAGGGTGCCTGTGAAGGGAATGGGGGTAAAAGGACAATTGCCAGCAAATTGCATGGGGAGATACCTTACCTCACTATTAGGATATGCCACATAGAAAGCTGGGTCTTAAATCCTGTTTCTGGCAAGGACTTGAGTACTTTATTTTGTCTTAAAAGGGGATGTTTTCTTTCACTTAGAAACCATAGTTCTATTTTTTTTTCTGGAGTTTGTCATTCAAGCCGTTTAAAATCTCTCCCAAAGAACACCCACCAAAGAAGGTGGGGTTCACATCCACATCATCCTCCTGTCCATTAGCTCAACATTTAGAGCACAACTAAATACGTCAATTCCTAAGGCAGTGGAGGGAACCAAGCCCATGCCCTCCAGGCCCTGACAGGACTAACCTGCAGGTCTGACAAGGAGGGGAAAGCTGTAAGTCACAAACCTGCCGTCAACAACTGGTTTTGATGACCCCTCATCACTCCAGAAAATTTTTCTGCTCTCACTGCCAAGCTGGGCTGGAAGTCAGACAACACAAGAGCACTAGAGAGGACAGCCAAAGCAGATCCTGAGGTGATACCACTGTAGTCAGGACAGATTCCTTTCTGAACATATGCAGGCAGAGCTGTGCTGGTGATAGGTTGGTCCCATTTCACTAAAAAATGGCTGAAATCAGAGATAAAACCCAAACTGCCTGTTACAACCTGCTTCAGTGCCCCACTCTTTTTTACTGCATTTTTCCCTTTTGCCCACATTATTAGCCTTTGTTTCAGAAGGCAGCTCATTTTGCTTTACTCAGTCTCACATTCATACATGAATGGTGCTGCCTCATGTCCTGTAGCTTCTCCTCATGTCTCTTCCCTGGTGTCCTTTCCTTAAGACCTCTTTTTCCTCTTTCTGAACAAGGTGTTCTTGAAAGTTTGAAGTGCTCCCGTGTGGAGAAGCAGATCCTGATGCATCTGTGGAAACTTACTTGAGCACAAAGGCCACTGGGATGGCAGTTGCCACCAGGGTCTGGTGGCAGCACCTCTGAGCATTTGAGTCGTATTTCTGCATACAGCATCTGAACCCTCTTGTGGCTCTAGCCACAAATCTTAAAGCCTTGCCCCCCAGACAGCAGAAATCTGCTCTGGAGGAATACTGGCTGCCTCTGTCACCTGTATGTTTCCAGGGAAAATGAGTGTTTTGCTGGTCCTCTGAAAAACAAGGACATCCAAAGTAAAAATTTCTCAGCAAAGTACTGTCACTGACCTGGTGAAACAAAACCTGATTATATTATTTTGTATAACCAGACACTACCACCCTGATGCAGACTACTAGCCATACTCAAGGCATGCAAACAGCAGTGTTACTCATCTACAAAAAAAAGGTGTCAAGGCTGGGATCTTTTTTTTCTTTTCTATATATCAGCAGATTACATAGAAAAGGCATAATTTAATGACAAAGCTCATTCAAAACAGGTCAGTGTAAGGTACTGTATTAATAGGGCAACAAGCGTGCCTTATAATTCTGTATCATTCATATGACACCCCAAGTTTATACCTGTAAATTCCTTCCCTAAATTCCACTGGCATTTCTATGAATTTTATACCATATCACCTCACCAGTGCGTTTCCATACTGTTTCCACTCTTATATTGGTTTTGAATGCCAAAGAATCCTTGAGCCAGAAAGTTCTCCAAAGGATGGCCAATCAAAGCCTGAGGAGGCATTGCACTTGTAGAAAATGGCAATAATTTACTTTCAGCTGCAGTTTCTTGGGCATACATGCACACAGATTTAGTAATAGCTGTGTCAGATAAATCTGTGAGTAGCTAGGCTAAGAAAGATTAATATGATGGTGTTGATAGGTCAGCTTTCAGTGGCAAGGTCCAAAGCTAAAAAATGGTTTGCAATATTCATTATATTCAGCTCTAAATCCCACTTCTGGTTTTATTTGTGTGCATCACGTTTTCAAGATTTCTGAGGCATAAATAGGAAGCTTTGTTGTGTGTGATGGCAAGTGGAACCCCCAGGCCACAGTGGTTTTTTCCAACCCATGCTTGGTGCTATTGCAGAGTCCCTGGGGCACCAGGATTGATGGAGGGCAGAGGTGCCAGTGTGCTCACCTGAGCCCTGCTCTGTGAGGATGGGATAACATGGTCAGAGAACAGATGTGGAGGTTTGCAAGATCTCCTGGGTTGGCTGCTTCAAATCTAGGCTGTGAAAGGTGATCCTACATGTATCTACATTGCTTTTTAGAACCCAGCTGTTATGCAGCTGACGCTGCAAAATCATGTTTTGAAGAATTGATGCCTATTAACACTCCTCAGCATAGCACTAATAAAAATAATGACTAATAGTAATGGGAAGGAAAATAAGTGCATGGAGCAAGACACTGAAAGGATTTATTGCCAGAATAAAAATGATAGCAAATTGCTTTGAAATCAATTCTGAGGTGAAACGCTTCCTTCTCATTGGGAAAGATTTTTGATGCCCTTGGGAAGGCTCCATATACATAAAGTTTGTCCATTTCTCCCATTCTAACTGTTCTCTTTTAAAGGACACCGCAATTCTTCACTCAGTTTTATACTTGTACTGCCTTGACTACGCTAACTCTACAATATGTAGAGTTTACATTCTTCCATGTGTAAATGGTGATTGAAATCCTTGGCAATGTGGGGTAGGTGGAATAATTGTTAAAGATGTTCAGTCTGTCTTATTAAGACTTCCCCCTCCCCCCATAAAGTCATTTCCACTTTATAGTTGGACTTGCAGATGCCCAGTGTCTGTCTCAGAGGGGGGGACCCTCCTCCAGAGAGTGCATCACCTTGAGTTCATACTGGAGCTAGGAGAAGCAAGGCAGAGGCTGTCCAGTGCCATCCCTTCAGAAGTCCCTCTGGCAAATCCATATGTTTTTCCCACACTTAACTTCTTTGCTGGACTGCCCTCAAGGGAATCAACACTTAATTCTGGCGACATTTGGGAAGTGGGTGCCCATCACTAGGAATTGGCTGGATTAGAGCTCGTTGGGTACACCCAGCCAAACTGATCCACTTTGAGCTGGCCATAGAGCCTGTTTGGACATAGTCTGGTTGGGCTCAATGATCTTAAAGGTCTTTTCCAACCTAAAAGATTCTAGGATTCTTTGACCTGCAGGGAAATACTTTGTTTTTCCCCTGTAATATTGTGTTAGGTTTGAAACGAAATGAATTTCTCTGGATGAGTGTACTCCACTGAATGCTGTGGCAGAGACTGTGTGTCATAAATTCTGTCCTCTTAGTAACCACAGGCAGACTGTCTTTTGGTGGCAGTAAGGCAAATATGAGCTGAAGATGGACAGTATCCCTTCCTGGCCAGCACCACACTGTCTCTGTGCAGCTTCCTGTGGAGCCTTGGGGATCTCTATCAACTTTTTATGAGTGTTAAATGTTCTTACACAAGTGAAAGTCAAACAAATGACTCATGGAATTAAGAGAAATTCAGATTATTTTCTCTTTATTTGTTTTGTCTCTAATCAAAATGCAAGTTAATGCATTAACATTATGTGAAGAATCTCAAGTTCCCCCTCCAATGATTCCCCATTATTGCCTAAATGCAATACAAAGACATTTCAATTTTATAAACTAAAAGAAAGTGTTTGACTATTTCCAAACCCAAATATTTCATTCTCTATGCCAATGCATTTCACTAAAGGTCTGTTCAGTTTAAGTTACACTCAATGCCTCAATAATGTCTTGGTACTCCACTGCCTTTTGTTGCTGATTTTCCCTGTTGGATTGAATTTCCTAGAAAACCTGTACTTCCCCTAATGTGTCTGCAAGAGTTCCCTTAGTACAGGCTACAGCTCTCAGAAGGCACAGACAATTTAATGGAACATTTCTAAAAAAATACCAAAACAAAACAGAGGTGGATTTTCCTGAAGAATAAATACAGAAAAAGAAGAGAGTTATGGAAAATGTGGACTTTGTAGAAACTACAATTTCAGTGGAACTTTTCCACATGGGCAAGAGCTATTTGTCATACTGACAGTACACTGGAGAGCTCAGGAAATGGACCTGGACTGTCACATGCTCTGGCCCTTCCATTCACCACGGCTCCCTCCTTTTTCCTTTCTGTGCCAGCATTTGCCAGCCCTAGAGGGAAATCTTCGCTTTTCCTAGGAGGAAAACAGGTGCCTAAATTACAGGGGAAAAGGAGGAAGAGTGGAATGAACCTCCTGGAGGCTTCAATTTTCATGGCTCTGCTTCTGTGCAGTCAGAGACAGCTATGCAAGTGAGCAAGGAGTAACTGAAGAAAATAAAGAAAAGATTGCTCGGAGTACTTCCTTTAATCTATTCGCTCAGGCAAAGGTTAAATTACCATTTGAATGCTGCTGTAGAAGAGCTAATAATGTTGCCTTTATGTTCTAAGGATCCTCTCTCTAAAAAATGCATTCTTTTCAGCTCCAATTAAGGAAAGCTGTGGTTCCAATCATCTCCAGGTTGAAGATCCCTGTTTTTGCCATGCACTAGCTGGTTGTCCTGTTGTTCCCTCATTGATTTCCTGCAGTGCTTTAGGTAGTGATTCAGGAACAGCTGACTGTGAGGATATGTTCCTGTAGTTAGAGACAAGGGAACTATACTTTGAGGTCTTTATGAAATTATGCCAAGTGCCTTGTGACTTTCAACTTCTGGACCCTGGGGAGAAATCTGAACCCCTGGCTGAGAGTTGAACAAAAACCGTATTACTGTATTACTATCCAAGAAAGCATTTTTGGACCACGTTTAAAGCTACACTCTCCCTCCTGATTAGGAGATTGTGTTTTCATTGCCATTTAGAATGGACTTAGCTATCTATGAGGTTATCCTGCAGACTTTCCAGGCTTTCCCATTGTAAGTTATATGTACACGAAGGAGGAAATTAAAACAAATGTGTATTTGTCTTCAGCGCTGACAATGGTGTCAAATGAAAGACAAACACAGCCAGAGCAGTAAAAGAAATAACAAAAGTACCTACAAAGAACTGAGCTAGTATATATAATTTTTTTTGAGGCCTGCTAGTTATTCAGCACAAAAATCCCCGTCTCTGCAGGTTGCGATGGGAAAGGATTTGCAGAGCGGTGTATCAGTGTGCAAGAGAGGACAAGAGCTAGCCCATGCTGTCATTGTTGTTTGCTTCTGACTTTCCCCATGCTCACAAGTCACTACTGACACTCTCCTGGCTCAGTGGACCTGCTGGCCCTGTATTATGTCCTTCTGCAGCTGGTCCTACAGTGCTTTGGACAAGCAGAAGAGGATGTGTCCCACTCACCAGGGACACAGCAGGGGAAGAAGTCCACCCCTACTTCTCCTGAATGCCCTAATCAGCTTCTGAGACTTCTCTCCACATCTGGGAGGATTTGTGGCACCTCTGGTTTCTTTAGTCCAGTAACCCACCCCTAAAGGAACCTGCATCCAGAGACTGTTATCTCCCAAATAAGCAAGGGAGAAGTTCATTTAGGCCCTCTCATATTTTCCTTCATGAAGGTCTTCTTCACTGCTAGCTGAGGGTATTTGCATATTCTGTATCCTCATTTATGAACTCCTTAGGAAGATAAAGGCAAGGAAGAATGAGACTCTAGGGACAAGTTTGCAGTAGAAAATAACATACTCACCCATACTCCAGGTCTTGATGGCATGACCTCTTTCCCAGTTCTTGGGCCTTCCCAGAGAGGAGACAGGGAAATGTGTTCTGACCTTAGTACATTAATTAGTGGCTGGAGTTGATGGGATTTGTGGAAATGGAGGAGGCCCCGAATCTACTTACAGTCTCTGTTCAGCTTTGTGTGCACCCTCTGTAATTTGGGAAGCTCCTCCTGTGAGCATTACCTCACTCATCCCAAAGCCCTGAATAGCTCCACACCTATGCACTGAGCAAACAGACCAAGAGAAACAGACTAGAGGGCTCCCAATTAAGCAATATCCCTGAAGAGCCCTTCCATGAATCCCACAAAGATCTTGTGGCAACAGGTTTTGCAAGACAGTTCTGAGAAAGGTCAAAGACCTCTGTCTTGCAACTGACTGGTGAAACTGTGCCTCCTCATAAATGCTGTCATTATTCCATTGCAGTAGCATTGCAAACACTACGGCCTTGCACACACTAGGAGGAACTTCAGTGTTTCCTGTCATGGCCCAGCTCCACCTTTGGTAGCATTCCCATGAACCATTGGATCAGCAGCAGGGAGCCTGGCTTTTGCCTGGTCAGCATGTGGCTGCATGGAGGCAAACCCCAAAGAGGCACAGGCAAAAGCAAAGCTGCTGCATCTCAGCACCTCACTCAGGCTAAACCCAGCTGGCTGCCAAGAGCTAGAGCTTCCTTTGCTGCTACCCCAGGATTGCTGACCAAGTGAGGCACACTCTGGACATCTTCCCCACAGACTGACCAAGCTAGAACTCATGCAAGATTCAGAGACAGCTTCTCAGATTGCCACTGAAGGACATGCACCACTTACCTCATCCTTTTCTTATCTACTTTAATTAACTAGATAGAAATCTCACCCTGAATGTAGGCAAGCAAAAGTGAATTGAACCCTCAGTTCCTCCTTTACAAAGAAAGGCTTAAACCATCAAGCTTTCATGTATTCAGGACTGCTTTAAATATGCTGTGTGTAAAGGAATGGATGATTGAGCTGAAGTACAATAATCCCTAGCCCTGTGTTTATTATACTCCTTAGAAAATAAGACATCTTTTGAAACATTTTTGGGTAGTGTGCAGACTTGCATTTGCACAGCACAGCTCTCCTATGTCTAGTAAGATGCTTCAGCCATTGATGGAAAGAGTAGCTGTCCTCTTCCTTTCCTGGTCTGTTTCAGTAATACAGGAAAGCACATAAACCCAGGTTTTTATCTTTACGAGGTGGCTCACAAGCTAACCAAGGTATCAGGCATTACAGAATTTAGCATGGCAGCATCCCAGTCGACTTTTGCATCTGTTTCCCCCCAGTGTGCATGTGACTCTGTTATCTGACGGCTCAGAGGAAAGGAAAGAGGTCCCTTCCCATATTGGGTTTTTTTCCTGAAGACATTATAGGAAATTCTGATCAGAAGCTTTAAACACGTTACCCAGAAATGGTTAAAAAGTTAAGTTCTCTTTAGGTTTACATCGCAGTAAGGTACAAAAATGGTTAGCCCTGTGACAAAATGATAATCAGACTTTAGCTTAAAGCTCTCAGTCTGGTACAAATAGCAGCAGACCCTTTAATTGTTTTCAGACCCTTTAACTTATTCCTTGGGTTTCCTGGTAAATTAATCTATGCATCTGTCAACTTACAATGCAAAAACTCATAGAGCTTCATGGCCAATTAAATTCCTCTGTCAGAGGAAGAGCTCCTAACATTGGAGTAAATTCTATTAAAATCTAATATAAAGCCTTTGTACATTGTTACAGTCGGGAAGGGGGGGGAAGTGTCAGCTTGCATTTGGATCAAAGCCGCTTGAAAAAATCTCATTTTATATATCTTAAAATTGTCTTTGCTTTATGTGATGTGTTGAGAAGAGAAATTAAGTAGCACTGTGAGAATGGATATCAGTGATGCCTCATATTCCACAGATCTGCGTATTGTGGTTTATGGGAATCTCCAGCTAAAGTTATTTCTGTGGCTGGGGCACCTGTATTGTCTTTCTTCTTTTGCTGACAACATATGAATTCATTTTCCACACTTGAGCCATTCATAGGAGGTATTTGTGGACTTGAGCCATTCATAGGAGGTATTTGTGGACTTTTACACCTCCACCTGTGTACTTACCTTCTTGAAACAGTAATGTTGCTCTATTACATTTGTTTTCCTTTTTTATCCAGGGTTCAACTTGGCCAAGAACAGAAAAACAGTTAGTGAGGGATGATCTGACAGAATGATCACACCACATGATCCCATAATTCTCATTTCACTAGGAAATGAAGCTAAAAAAAGAGCAGTTCATTAAAGCCCAACACTGGGTTTACATTTTCTTTTCAGAATATGTTAACAGCAAATGGATTTTTTTCCCTTTTATTTTTTTCCCCTGGAACAATGAACAGGAGTTATCTCTTACATGCATGGGAACACGGCCCCAAAACATTTCCTGCATTAATTCCCTATGGAGAAGGCAGGATGTTTAGGAATCGTGATGTTGAAGACAAAGGTTGGTCAAAATACTGCATCAGTCCACTGCAGAAATGGAATAATGGCTTCAGTGATATTTTTCCATTTTTTGGAGAAAACCAAAAATAAATGTAGTTCAACTTTGTTCAGTGGTGAGACAACAAAAACCACTTTTGCCTCTGACAGAGATCTGTCTCAAGTTCAGGACAAGGGTGTATTTCTCACATCCCTGATCTCCGATATGAGACTAATAAATTTTTGAAAAATCTGTGCCACAGTCAGTTAACACACATATTTCTCAGTGGCAAAGCAGACTTGTTTGATCTTTGCTCTAAGGGTAAAGCACCATTTCAGGGTTGCTTGGCAGCTCTGTTTTCCTTCCCTTAGCAAAAGAGATGGATTCATTTAGAATTGCAGGCCACAAAGAAGGGAGCTCAGGTGTGGCAGAAATGGCAGGTGGCTGGAGCTGACTTGACAGCAATTAAATGTACAAATCTTTGATTAGGCTCATGGGAATGGAGTCATTAGCTACATCGAATGGACCAGCTTGCTTTCCACTGCCTCATTAGCCATAATACTGATATTACTTTAAAAAGCCTGGAAAAAAAGCCCTCCCGTACAAAATTAGGAGAGTTGAGTTTCAAGGGAAAAAAATAAGCTAGTGTAAGCACTTTCTAGCCGAACAAACAGAGCCTGGCTTTTCTGGTCACTGACAAAAAAAGCCTCGTGTTTGCTGTACTGTGAGACAGCCCCGTCTCCAGCACCGCAAGCAACGATTCACAGAGATCAACAAGTTGCTCTTGGCCACTGAAATTTACTGAGGACCTCATCAGGCAGCGCCCTGCTGTGCCCCAGTTCCGAGCACTGGTGCCTTTAGCAACATCCTACCCCGCAAGCGGAGACCTTCGGTCAGGCACACAGCGGAATGATCGGGCTGGATATAAGCTGCACATAAATCTCCAAGCTAGCTGGCTTAGCCCAGGGGAAGATTTGGCTTGGGCTTTATTTATCTTCCTGTAACATGACTGGTTGAAGAAGGGCTGCAATAACAACCTTCTGCCATAAATTAACATCGTCCTGTCCCCAGCTCTTCTATTGTCTATATGTGTTGCTATTTCATGGAAAGTTCATCATGAAATAATCTGTACCCACTTGCCCTTTCTCTCCCACTCTTCCTTCGGTACTTTCTGTCCCACTGCATGAATTTCTCTGACCTGCTAAACCAGAGTCCTCTGAACAAAATCAGATGAAATATTTTCCTCCAGGGCCCTCGCGTAGGGTCTCATGCCAACAAGCTGATGGCACAAAAGCAGTTTGGGACACAGTGAGGGCAGTGTCTTCTCACCTCTCACACTGCTCAAGCAACTGGTAGTGCAGATGAAGCAGGGGCAGAGGGAAATAATTTTAGGCATTTGGTGGCAACACTGCTGGGCAAGTGTTTTGCCCTCTACAGCAAAGGCAAGATGAGAAAAAAGGATGCCACATTCTCTAAGGATTATTATTGTCCTTCATAACATGGCACTCTGAATGGCTGTGCAGTCATAACACCATCCCTTGCTTGCTTGTGAAGTCTAGGCTCAGGTTCTCCTGTCCCAGTGGTAAGACAAGATGGCCAGGTCCATGACTTGCTCCTTCCCAGGCTTCAGAGGGTCCAGATGCTACAAGAGAAGCACATACCACTTACCCATACAGGCATTAGGTAGAAAATGTCAGTTTCCATACAGGTGTAGTCTGAGGATCTTTACGCTGTCTCCTTGCAGTAGCAACAGCTTACTTCACCTTCTTTAAGCTTATTTGTTCCTCATGTGCTTTTTGATGTGTAAAAGTGAAATATAAAAAGGGACTGAGTTGAAAGGGATGCTTTCTCTGAAGAAGGAAGGTCAAGTTTTCAAAGAAGGATAAAATACGTGGTACAAACTGTCCTACAGAGTTACCTGTCAAGATAGGTAACTCCACTGAAACAGAACATCCAGCCTAGACTCAGCGTGTTACCAGTTCCCAAGGCCAGGTGAAGCATCCCATGTTAGCTGACTAATTCATACTTCAGCTGAAAGATTCCCACCAGGATAGTCTTTTTCAAGACCCTTACAGGGCTGACTGCATCTTTGTGGTTTGAGATAGTATCTAAACAGCTCACAGAATCAACAAATACAGCTCAATCTCAGATGGGCAGCACCACTTTTCTTTCCATGATGGTGATTTGAGAAATACAAGGTGAGATTCAGTCAACAGTGTCTTTGTTCTATTTAGTAGTGAACGTCCATGTTGAAACAAAGTACTGTGAAAAAAAATAGAAGTTGTCTTTGAGGGAGAGGAAATACCAGGAAAGAGGGAATGAAGAAGGAGAAAGATAAATTTAGGAGGAAGGAGAAAATGAGAAGAAGATGCTAAACATCTCCAAAATTGTTCTACTGTAGAAAATACAAGCTGCATTGCTTTTGCTTTCCTGTGTCTGCCTCCTCTGCATTTTAGAGTTGAGTGTCCAGCCTGATTAGCATTTTTACAAGTCTTCCTCAATTCCTACCTGCTTATGTGTTCATGTAATTTCCTTGCAGACCTGACCTGGAGTGGTTTCACCCTAGAATCAGAACTATGATAACCCTTCACCACACCACAGGTCACTTTTTACATGGACATTAAAGCCTCAAAAAGCTTTGACAGATGCAGACAAGACCAACCTAAATTATTCCCATTTCTCCTATGCTTCCTTCTCTCAGCACTTGCTTCTTCCCGGAGCAGTCAGCAGGAGACTGACTTTGCTTTAGTCACAGTTTATTGCCTGATTTCTTAATTCTAGCTGCTGTGGGGATGGCATAGAAAAGACTTTGGTGGGCTGCAATATCTGGAATTGCCACACAGAGTTTCCCTGGAGGTCATTTGTCAGCATGATAAGTGATTTAAAAGCCTCAGAAAAGTTCAGCCTCCATGACGTGTTATGGCTTTTCCATCTCTAACTTCTGGGTCTCTGAAGAAAGTGCAAAATTTGTAAACAGTGCAGGAGAAACCCTTTCCAGTCAACTTTTGTTTTTTCCTTTGCTTCCCATTCACAGCAACTATTTTGGTAAAAAGATCCACTGCAACAGAAGACAAAGATTAGGCAACATCCAGAGCTCCGACTACAGAACTTGCAGTCCTCCACCATCATGCTGCCCAGCCAAAAGCTGTGTCACGGCCAGCATGGAAACAGGAGGAAAATGTATTTTTCACCATGTGTTTTGACTCTGCTTTGGGGCTTAGATGACCTGTAGGTAAAAATGCCTGTGTCCTGTCTCCATAACAGATACATCAATTGTAAATTATCCGTCCATTTTGGCCATTGTGAGTGGGCCCCCATGGGAATTGACAGTACTGTATGATTGTTGGTTTTGGCAGACAGTCTCCAAACAAAACCAGCTTCCCCACTGCTAGGGAGGGGGCAATGCTGCTGTTGGGAATATTTCTATTTGGAGCAGTTACATGTTTTGGGAAGAGATGGAGGCATGGGGTGCCAAGCTGTCCGGTGGGTGCCCCATGCCAGTGCAGGCAGGGCCTGCCTGTACCTCTGCCAACTCCCTGCAGTGCTGCTCCGTGTCCTGTTACACGTGGTGGGAGCCTCGGAGCGGGGAAGAGAGGCAATTTGTAGTCATGTTACATTTCCTACTTCAAAACTGTTTTTACAACTATTGGCCCAGCCTGCCCCAGCAGCGCTGGCCGGCGCAGCAGGCTGTGTTGTTTCATTTCTGTCAGCAGTGGGTCTTTTCTCTCTGCTCCTGCAGGAAGGCTTTTGTTTCATGTCTTTCCTCCCTGCTGCATGCTGTGTCGGCCAGGCAGCCTGCCACGTGCTTGAAAGCCTCCTTCCCACCCCTCTGCCCTGCAGGGCCATAGTCTCCCTCCCAGCTCGTCCTGCAAACACTCCTTTAGGTGCTTTGGGTGCAGATGCTCAGGACCTGCTCCTGTGTCTGACCACAACGTGTTGTGTGATAAGAGGGTGGACACCTGGACAGCGGCCAGTCCAAGCATTACATTACGGTCCTCTCTCTTATGCTGTTTACTTTTGTGACAATTTCTCCTTTCAATTCTCATGTCTGCAATGTTGATCTAGCAGGGTGGCCATCTGGATCCCTGCCTCCACTGCCAACCCCGTCTTCACCCCATCTTCATCTCCACCTCTTCATTTCCCTGTCAACCGATTCTGCAAAGTTTTCCTCCAGCCGCTCCCCATATTGGGTCTTGTCACAGCTGGGGGAACCCAGCTTTCATTTCTCATCCTTGCTTTCTGTCCTCCTCAGGTTAGACTGACCCCAAGGATCACACAGAGACTACCCCGGCTCTGTGCCATGGCAGTGGTTGCAGCCAAATCAAGACTGATCCCCAGCTGTTAACAAACTGGGACCTATCTAACCCTCAGTGCAAAAAATGGACAAAGCCTAGAGCAAGGGATGTGAAGGGAATGTACAGACTCCCTTTATTATTAGGATTGCCAATCCCCGAGAGACCCTGACCTCAGAGTCACTGCCTCCATCTCACAGAGAGTTTGAGGTGAGCATAAGTGTCTGACCTCATCTGGTACTCCATGGTGTGGGGTAGTTTTAAAAAACATTGCCGCAAGACAAAAAAGCAGCAAAAAAAATCTGCATCAGTTTTTTCTTTTCTGTTTTCTTCCAAAAACTTTTCTTAGAAACAAGAAGCAGCATTCCAGCCCACCAGATCCAGCTATTCTCTTCAGTCCTCAGCTGGCCTCTCCTCAGATTTTGCTGCCAGGGTCCTGGGCTCATGGGAAGAGTTTGTGGGACATCTGCACCATGGTGCGGGGATACACGCACTGACTAGGAGCGAGCAAGAGCTGGAACCCACGAAAGTACAACTCTATCAGCATGGCTCCCTGCCCAGCCTAATTAGACCTGCCAAGAAGGGCTAATTAGCTAGGCTCAGTGCCACACTGATGTGACTATACCACTTTCAAGAACAGCAAGCATCATGTGCAGCTCACTTTAGCGTGGAGATGCCATGTGAAGCTGGGCAGAGCTCATATCCACCGGTCTTCTCCCTCCAGAACGAGCCCACTGAGCTTGTAAGAGCCAACTGCATATCACTCTGTGTCCATTTGTGTGGTAGGGAGTTTTACAGCAGGACCTCTATAGATCGAAGCTTTGTCACACCCACGGTGAAGGAAAGAGCACTAGATCTTCTCCTTTGCTGGAGAGGAAAGCCGGAGCGCTTGGAACATGAGAGGCTGGCTGGAGTTCCCCGAGGGAGCCCGCAGCCAGCGTTGTCTCACAGCCCAGCCTGCCCGCCTCGCCCTTCCCTGCCCACAGCCGCCCTGCCCGCCTGCCCAGCGGCGCTTGGCTGCCTTCCCTCGCCTCTGCTGCAGCTGTGGCCACTCCTGCAAGGCTCTCACAGGACAGCGCTGAACGTGCTCTGGGCCCTGCACAGGCCTTTCTGAGGATCCCTTTCCTGCTTTGACGAACTGTCACACGCTGGGTTTTCCCCCTGACCTCTGCTGCCCTACAAAATGCTGTCTGCAGCCTCCCATGCTTTGGGGGGACACTTACAGGAGGGTACTGGTTCCACTGTGTCTGCGGTTCCCCACAGCCACAGGAGGTGGGGAAATCTGCTCTTAAGGTGCGTAAGAAGGCGGTGAATCATAGCAGCAGCAAGCTCTTGTTTACCAACACCTCGCTTTGTAAGGATTTCTTTTACATGGTAATTTGTGAGATAGCCAGTCTGGTTTCCAGTTGAGACAAGCTAAGCCCTGTGCCCCGCTGGGGGAAAGGTTCCTCTTGGTTAATGCAGTGGGGACAGTGACCATGGAGAATGGTGGCCCCAGCTCCTCTGGTAGATAGGTTCTTGTGCAAGACACAGAAACACGCACAAAGAAAAGGCTACTAGAGGAAAAGCTCCAGAAATTGTCCCTTAACTTCCCAGGTCCATCTGACAGTTTAACAGGAGCAAAATAAATGGGAAGGAGTGTATGGAGCTAGTAATATTCCTACCTTTGGAGCATCACGTCAAAGTATAGCGAGAGGAAGGCATGGGTTACACCCGCGCAGAAATACCGTGACGTGTATTACAGTGCCGCATAATGCAAGCAAGCGTAGCAGCAACTCGTTACCCTGACTGAAGGCTAGAGTGTAATTAGTGTAATTACAACCCGCTGGCTGAATTCACTCGAGGAGTATGGCATTCTGTGTGCCCTACAGGGTAATGCATAATCCCAAATACTTCATCCGTTGAAAGCGATCTCTGAGACACATTTGAGCTGCAATGCAGCGTCACAGCCACGCTTTTACTTAATGGCATTTGTCCCCAGCTCTCCAGAGGATCCAGCTGGTGCCACCAATACCTTTACTCAATTTATCACTTTTGGGGAGAGGTGGTGGCACTTCCTCTTCGGGGGACTTGAGGATGGGTCAGGGCCACAAGCAGCAGCAGCAGCTTTCTGCATACAGGGCACAGTGAGAGAGCAGCAGTGCTCAGCTGGCCAACAGCTGGACTGTGCCAAAGGAGCCCAGCCCCATCCCTGCTGTCCTGCTGTAAAACAATAAGTATTCAGGGTGGCTCCAAGACCTGGTCAGCCCTAATCCCTTCCTTACGGCACTAGTTGGACCTTCATCAATTGCTAGTTTTCATCGCCAGCTCTGCTCCCTCATCACCTTCCCCCCCACACATGTACTGCTCTGTGCAGCCTCACCTCATTTCCCAGAAAAAATTAATTCTTAATATTTTTTTTTCCTAAAGAGCAGTAGAAATAACTGGCTTTTGAATTCAGCACAGAAAGGCTACAATTACAAAAAATGTTTTGGGTTGACAGGAAATTAAACTGTATTTTCTTGGTAAAACAATAAAACCCAAAAATTGCAGTTTGGATCAAGCAAAGTGTTTGGTTCGACCTGAAACAAAACACTTCATTTTTGTGTTTAAACTTTTCACCCCTTTTTATTTATTGCAGGCAGGAAAACCTCAAAACAAAAACAAATGTTTCAAACTGAAAAGTTGAGCTGTTTCCCTTTGAAATCATCACATTGCATTGACTGCAATTTCTCAGAATTACCCTCTTTGTCTTTGGCTGAAACTCTTTGCTAGATTTCAGGCTTAATTCACAAAAAGTTTTGCACAATACCAACCAGTACCCCAAGGATTTCACCTGGCCCCACTTACCTATTATTTGAATTCCCACCCTGAAAAAATTTGGAAAAATAATGCTATTTTGCCAACAATATTCTTAATACCAATGGCCTTTCAAGACCATGTTAATCTTAAGAATGCACTGGTTTTCTCTTCATAATAACTCATGCAGGGCTTGAAAGAGAGAAGGGGTCTTGCTTTTGGTGAGCTCTTTGATGTGCCCTGAAGGCAGGGCAAAAGAGCAAATGTCAGCCCCTCTTGCTGGTCTCTGCAGGCTGCAGCCTGGATCCTGTGGCTGAGCTGGCCAAAGTGCCACTTCACACTGGGCATGAGGCAAGTGGGATCCAGCTGTGCGATGCTGGGAACTGGGTGCATCTGAAAATGATCTTCAGACTTCAGCCCAGGAAATAAGGAGCTATTCACCTAGTCCGCTTTTGTCTTCCACTGCTTATCAGCCAGTGGGAAAGTTTAACTGTGTATGGGGTTTTTCAGGCTTAAAATCTGTCTATGGGTTTTGTCTATAAGAAATAGAGGGAAAATGGCCTCTCGATTTGTTTTATTATTTCCATTGTTAATTGCACATGAAATAGCAGAGCAGGGAATAGGTTTGGCTTTTGACCCTAAAAGACTCTAGGGCAAAGATCCCATCTGTTGTGCATTTTAACTGAACCTATTCACCATTTCTGGTAACATCTGAATATATTAATGCTGTAAAGAGTGGAAACAGCCTTCAAATCTGTTCTCTCTCTGCCTCTAAGCAAAACTGCATGCTCCATATCCTTATATTTCTGCTGAATCACCCAGATCATAAAACATATATAAAACTGCCTGGTCATAAGCAGATATGCCACAGAATGCGAGGTTAAAAGGAGGAGCAGAAGAGAAAGAGTTAAAAAATGCTACAGCCTCTCCCAGTGTTTCCTTGGGTGGAGAGTGTAAAGGTTAACGATTTCTAAATATTCAGGAGTAATAAATGATCTGAGTAGTTTTCTGGCGGTACCTCATGTTCTCAGAGAAACAAATGCTTCAAGGATATGCACCATTTCAGAAGAATGTGACAGAGAGAGGGAGAGATTTGTTTTAAAAACTTGTGATGATCTGTCTCATCACTGATCATAAAGGTGCAGGTTCTTTCCATCCGTAAATACCACCAGGTAAACAATGAAGAATGCAGTGCCTAGGGGTTTATGTCTCAGAAGGGCTTAAAATTATTTTATATGAAGCTTTTCTGTGTCCTTCACATGCATGTACAAAATTCTGTCTTCCTCTATAGAGTCTTTCTCCTTCTCCTTGTTTTGGCAGCACACTGGTTGTTATTCCGTTCAATGGTAAAGAAATCAGCTGTAAGGAGCAAACAGGTGTAAAAAATCTTTCAGGTATTTGAAGTGTGGTCACTCTTGTCCCCAGCTATGGGGGAGTAGGGAGGACTGACTTATGTGGAAGATAATTGTCTTTGTGGCTGTCCCACTGCCAAGCTTCCATGAAATCAGAAGAAGCTACCAAGGGAGACAAAGAGAAGACATCCCCAGGCTGAGCTGTTGAAAATATTTTTTCTTACTTCCTCAACAAAAGGGAAGAAGGCTCTTATCTCTTGTACACCATTTAGCTCAGGAGCAGATTAAGGAAAGAGCCAAGGAACGTGGGAGGTCAGGTTAAGACCTGGAATGGAGAGCAGCACTGGCTATCCTTCTTCTCCTACTTTTGGATGTGAGGCTAAAAAGGGGGAAGGAAAAGGGATGCAGCCTGTGGCCAAGATAAGCGTCAGTAACATGATTTGTAAGTGATGAGGCAGCAGCAGTAGGAAGCAGAACACATGGGTAAAGCAGCTCCTGGGACAAAGGGCAGAGTAAGGTTTACCTCCCACGAAATAAGAGCAAGAGCAATGTGAGGATGAGCTGAAATATGAATCTCAGGGCCTTGCTGAGATTGTAAGAGAGGTGCAATATGTGTTCATTTATTTTAATCTGGCTGACACCTGGGCACGTGACGAATGGAAAACCCATGAACTGAGAGCACATGCTTTGGCATCTTTGCAGAACACGTCCCCATCGAGTGAGCAGGATCTGGTGATGCTACTTGCATTCACACAGGGATGCTATCTTTTAACAAGCCCTTCTCACCCATGAACAAGTAAAACTGAGGTTTCTTACACAGCAAAAGGGAAAGCAGGAAAGACCTTCTGAAGATTCAGGGAAACCTGCATTAAGTCAGTGTGGTTAATTATGCAAACATTAGTGAGCCCAAGTTAGAGTAGTATCCATGGGGAAGGACCCCTGCACATCAGATCTTAGCTTCTTATCTGCCAGTTCCAGTCTTTCATTCACCTCTAAGTTCTCTGTGTACATTGACCTAGATGGGTGCTGCGCACTGTGACGATGATCTGCTTCAGTACATACTGAACCATGGGTGTGACAGCACCCCTGGCTCTGCAGACAGCCCTTAGGGTCACACCGAGTTCACCCAGCTGCTGCTGGCAAACTCTTGGCTGAAGATTTAGAGAAATACCCCAGGATCAGCCCCACTTCTGACCAAACCCTTACCTGTTGCTGGTACGGCAGGAGGAGCAGCAAGGGATGTCAGCCAATTAGCTCCCAGCTAAAGCTCCAGGGTCTTCTTTTGGCAAGAGAACCAAACACTTTTTTCAGAGGGCTTCCTTGTGACAACAAATCTGCTTATGACCTCATGGATCCCTCAGAAAACTTAAAAAAATACAGCTTTTTATACAGCACTGCATTTTAGCAGAAACTCTGTGACTGGCGCTGAAATGTATGTGGTGGGATAAACCCTTCCCTATGCACTCTGCACAGGTTGGTCTGCTAGAACAAGTACATGGCCATGTGCTCTGTGCATACCTCTCTTGGGTAACAGCTGGGCTGAGGTCCAAGGAATCTGTATAAAACATGCTCAGGACTGCTCAGCCAATTAATCTTTTGTAACTTGTGGGGGAAAAAAATGGCATGTGATCATGTAATTAATGGTTGGCTCTTAAGGTGTGTGCACTAATTAAGGTTCAGGCCTATAGTTGCTCAGCAACTGTGTTTGCAGCATTTTCTACCACTGAAATGCTTGACTTTGTGGCCTGAATAAATGCACTTTCAGGTCATTTGTGTGTCAGTGTTCCTCACGCAAGAAGGGCAGAAGTGGACAGAACAGGCAAATGGCAGCTTAGAGCACCCTCTGTCCATGTTGGCTGGGGTGAGTGAGACTTGCTTTCCCATCCAGAGCCCTGCCTTGAGTGCCAGAAGGACACCATGGAGGGTTACTGTGCCCTTCAAGAGCTCCTGCTGCTGGAGAGGCAACACCTGTCCAGTGTGTTCTGCATCAGCGATTGCAGGTGGTACCAAGGGTTTGGGGGTCTCCTCCCAACACCACTACAAAGCAGCAGTCTTCTGCCTGACTCTCTTCAGGCTTGTTTCTTTTTGCCTTTCCCCATCACCTTCAGCCTGTCACTGTTTCAGGCTTGTCTTCTCCTGTATGGTGTTTTCTCTCAACCCTCAACCAACGTGCTGATTTTCTCCCTTGTTCATCTCAGGTTCCCTTGGCCTTCCCCTCCACATACCCCTCTCCCTCAATTCCTCAGAATCAGCAAATGGAGAGGAGTATGGCCACACTGAAAGAAGGCAGAAAACACCCAGAGAGATCTGTGATAAGCCTAGTACATCCTGTGCCCATGACTGCAGGGAAGTGTGTGTTCTGTCCCTCCTTCCATAGTAGACACGCTCCACGTGGTCAGAGTCCTTTGCTGCCAGCAGTCTACAAATCATTTTTCAAAGGTTTACAACTTGGCCAAACTTGCTGCAGATTATCCTGGGCACAGCAAAAGGTATATTTCTGCTTCGGAGGCTCCCTCCTGGCAAATTTCAAACCTTTTACCCATGTCCTGTGAGAATGTAAGAACTTCAGAGAGAAAAAGTTCACCAAGATGTAATACAGAATCTTCCCTTAAACTCTCAGAAGTCTTTGGAGCAGGGTAGCAATATCAGAGACAGACATTTGACATGGGAAATGTCTGCTTGCTCTCAAACAGCCCAGTGATGTAGTAAAACCAAATAAAACCTGCATTATAACATGCAGTGTGAGGGTATCTGGATAATCATATCAAGTACATGACAGAACCAAGATCTAAAATGGGATGGACCTTGATGGATGGATCTTTGGTACATTGACAAAGAAAGCAGGGAACTCCTCCCTAGATTTCATTTACATTATTTACATAATTTGCTGAAGTTTAATAAAAAAAAGACACTTTTCTCACCAAAACCCTGAACAGCCAGAGCAACCAGTCCCCCCAGCCCTTGTGCTGGACCACAGCCAGGGACATACCACCACTGTGGCTCCCAGGAACAAGCACGGGCCAGAGGGTAAGTTTCTTTTGTGACTATCAATGGACTGTACAGCCAACATTTTACACCTACAGAGAGTTGTGTGAACTGAATTACAAGACTTTTCCACAAAATCACTGCATAGCTCTCGGGCACTTTGAACTGGAAATTCTCTGTGAGAAATGAATGTTCAGATTTTTTTTCCCCTCCCGTCCTCTCAGGCGCTGTTGGTGCTTGCCCAGCTTGAACATAGTACAGTCTGTACTTATTTTTGTTGTTGAGATGTACTCATTGAGGTTGTCTGTCAGACTGCTTGCTTCAAAGGACATCCCCACATGAAAAATAAATAAATAAAATAACCCAGGTCATTCATAATTATTTCATTCAATTCCAGCCTTCTACTATCTACCTTGGAAGTTTTATACAGCCTGATTTAATGGAAATTCAGCATTTTGGATCACAGAATGAAAAATTTTACCATCAACAAGCTGATTATGATTTTGCCAATTTTCACTTACTCTGAAACTACCAGTCATAATTTTTCTGGTTAAGAACCTAATTGGATATTACCAATGCTATCAAATGACACAAAATATAGCCAAGAAATGCATCACGATGCCTACAAACAAAATTGCCTTTCTATGTGGTCAGAGGCTTGGGGGAAGAGCTTTTAAGGCTGGATGAGGGGATTTTAAAATTAGATTTTAATTTTGCATTCCTCTTCACCTTATCACAAATGTGAAGAAAGTGTGTTTTAGCTCCCATGACATGCCTGCATTTTACCACTAACTTCTCCAGGTCAGTACAAGAGTTCTAATGTGTGTGCTTGAGTATGTTGTTGCTGATTACATACAGAAATGTCATTGTTCCATACAAGTGGGCAGTCATTTATTTTGAGACCCTTTCATTATGATAGGACAACCTGGTGGAAATACCTGAGATATGTATTGCTCAAGTTCATATGCCTAAATTAATTCTCTTGGCTTCTCAAAAATCATCGTCCTAAATACAGAATTCAGTGAATACCGAAAGGCTGGAATTTGCTATGTATATGAATCTAAGTGCTAAAAATCTCACCCGTAGCCAGCCAAATCCTAAACTCTTTCCTCTAGATTCTTTTTGTTGTTAATGAAGAGAGAATTCAATCCTTCCAGAGGGAAATTGCTTCCAGTTTTATTTATTGCCTATCTTTGGGTAAGAGAAGTGTTTTCTCAAATTGCAACTCTCTCTCTCTCTCTTCCCTCCTCCCCTCCGCCCCCTCCCTCCATTGATGATGGAAGAGATGCCTAAATCTTCAACATCCAAAGTCACTTGGCATAAGTTCTGTGCTTAAACATGTGCATACACTGGCTTCAGCCTGGTTACTCATCTGGGTGAAACTACAGCCAAGCTCAAGCACCCACTTGTTCTGGAAGTGATTTTTCCCCTGTGCTCTGCACTGGTGAGGCCACACCATGATTACTGTGTCCAGTTCTGGGCCCCTCAATTCAGGAAGGATATTGAGGTGCTGGAACAAGTCCAGAAAAGGGCAGTGAAGGCCCTAAAGGGTAAGCAATTCTGTGAAAACCTATGATGAGAAATATGGACATAACTTAAAAGTGAGAGGCGCAAGTTTCTTCCCATCCTTTGTGGGAAAAGGCAGTAAGACCTTGGTCCTTTATTTCTTCAACAGGTTCCTGTACCCAGATGCGTTAGGTGTGAAAGTGCAGGTCTTCCTGTCCAGCAGGAAGAACAAGTTTCAATCAACATGGGATGCAAATGGATGCAAATTATGCATTTATCAACCTCAAACACTTTTCCATGAAAATAAGGCAACACACACACACCCTTGCTGTTGCAGGATGGTTTTCAGCTCAGTCTTCAGTAGATGTGCAGAGCAGAACTTTCTGAATTACTAAGTGATGCTTGTCTCCAAATGTCTTTGAAGAGTATTATCTTTGATCACTTTTCAGCTGCATCTCATATTTCACAAGTCTCTGAGAGACAGTTTTTTCTGAACCTACTTATATAAGTTGCTGTATTTTTGCAATTTATACTTTTTTGCCAAGGAAGATTACCCTCTCAGTAAGCAAGCAATGGTCAATTGATTTCAAGAGCAAATCCTGTTGGTACTTAAGACAGAAATGATTAGACCCCTTGTTATCAAAGTTCCAAGGTCAAGTCATCATCAAATATGACTGATTACATTTTCTAATGGTTTTTCTATGCTCATTAAAGTGCATTCAAATATTCAGAATCACCTCTGATCATGACATTCAAACCCCGCTCTGATGGCTCCTGCCAAGCAGAAATGTATTCTCTAATCTTTAACCACATAAACAATAGATAACTGCTTGTAATTGGGTTCAAATTGATTTCAGGTGGCTTCAGAGAAAAGCAATTTCTACAACAGATTAACCTTTTAATTAATGTTTATTAAGGATATTACCAGGTGCAGGAATCCTCCTAAAGCAGAAAATTACACTTCATTGACATTCATTTATGATAAAACAGTTGATCCATTCCCAGGTCATTATTCATGTATTTATCATAATTTCTTGCTTTTCATGAAAATGCCATAAACTCTAATTAACTATTGTAACACTGTATGTTTTAAACACATTGTTCCACATTGAATGGAGGAATGGGCATATGAAGATGTCCTTTGGCACAGGTTTTTAGAGAAGGAACCAGCACTCTCTACCAAGGGACTATGGTTGTTCAGCTCTCTCAGCCTTCTCTGAAAGCTTGTGGATACCCCATTCATGAAGGAAGAGCAAACACAGGGAGAACTCTGAGTTCACATACCATAAAGAACTTCATCCACAGATGAAAGATAGACTGTTCTGTTGAGAGGAATGTGACCTGAGCACAGAGACATTTCTTTACCATGTTTGTGGTATATTAATGCCTCAGTGATTGAGTGTCTGAATCTAAATTGCAAGGAAACTGATTTCCTGGATACATTTTGCAATTTTCAACTCCTTCTAAGGTATGAGGTGATCCACCTGAGGCTGATGGTGATACCACCTCTGGATACATCACTAACTCTAAATTAAAAAAAAAGCCAGTTGTTCTCTGGGTATATCTGTAATACTGCATTTTAAACATGTCAGTTATTGGCCATACTGGTCAGCTGCCTGCTTTCCCTGGCTTTGCTTTGGGCAGTTTCAGCCAGTTCTCCCCAAGGCATATCTGCCATGGAGAAGGCTGGCCCTGGCTGATACAGATGTAGCACACACAATTTAGCTTTAGGCCAGGATCAGTCCTTGACCCTCTTCCTTCTAATGGCACAGATAACAACTCTGTGCTATTACTAATTTGCTGCTGCCCAAACACTTCCTGCAGCTTCAGGCCAATCTTTGGATGAATAAATTGACAAACCTAGTTTTCTCAGGAGGATGATTTATTTCATTTCATTATAATTGTGGAAGAAGTCACTTCCAAGCATTGTGCATTGTTTCTCTACCCATGGCTTCAGTTCAGCAAGCTATATACACAATTCAGGCAGTAACTAAATTTTTTTCCTTAACACTTTTCTCATTGTTCCACAGTATGCTTACTATTCTGTAAAATTATATCTATTAAAAATTAAAATTTGCAGAAGTTTTTAGTTCTCTCTAATGATAAAGCTTGTAATTTTAAGTGGAAAGTTTTGTTCAGCTACTGGTGGTGTGTGTTTTCCTTTCAATATCCTTTCTTACCTTCTCAGTTCCAAATTTCCAGTGATAATACAAATGAATTTTAAAAAAATACAGGAAGGCTGACACTGCCTTGTGGAGAAGTCCTGGCATACCTGGGCAAGGACTCTTATCCAGAAATGGGAGAACTTGATCGGTATCTGGCTAGAGCATTTCTTCTAGAAGGCAAGGACTTATCCACCAGGAGAGACAGCCTAAGTTTGGAACACCAGAATTCACATCAGAAGATGCTTGCAGGAGTTGACAATATTCTTCACATCCCTTTGTGACTGGTAACTACCTGGAAATCTCCCAGCAATTGTTACCTCTTCTCTGTTATCTCAGCAGGGGTATCCCATAAATTTCACTGAATAGGCATTACTGGCTGGATAACAGGCATACAGATAAGATAATCACAAACCAGAACAGGCCATAAAACCTGTCAGGGATCTCCTACAAGTGTCTTAAAAGTTCAGGCAGAGGAGATCCCTTTTTAGAGGTTATCTGAAATTTACACAGAATTATATATATATCTTCCTAAATTTCAGTACTTGGGTATATCTATTTACTAGAAAGATTTTCATACTGAAATAAACTTTAAGGGGGCTGGTAGCACTTTTGTACTTGTTTTAAATAGGCTTTCTGAGGCTACAAAATTCTATCAACTTCCTAAAGAGTCCTATTTTCAACCAGCTTAAAATTAAATTCCTCCTACCATTTCCATTCATTTCCTTGATTCTTGAAAGTTTGACAATTTTTTTAGCTTTCCCAGAAATGAGGAGTTCATTTTCATCCTTTGAAACACAAAGGAGAGTTATTTTTCTCTTTGTTAAACTTATCTGAACTGCAACAAGAGCAAAGTGAACTCCTCTGCAAGACTTACACAAGACCACTTAAATAGCACAAAGGAAAAACATCTATGAAGCTGCATTACAAGGCGCTGCTTAAAAATATGCTGCTTCCTGATTAATATAATTCAACTGTAATGCATGAATAAATTGTAATTTAGATGATTGCATGCATGTACTATCGTATCAAAGCTAAAATGAGATACTTAGATAATCATAGCTTTCTCTTTTTTTTTTTTTTCTCTTTTTTTTTCTCTCCACATCTTTCTCCCTTCTAACAAGGGGATTTGTATGTCATACCTTATTCTCAGATTGTCTGTAGAGGCAGGGTGGGTTACAAGGCAGAACACTGACAAATTGGCGAGGGGAAAGGACTACATAGGCACACATGCAACTGGCTTTCTGGACAACCAGAAGCATGTTGAAACCTGTTAAGCAAAAAGAGAAAGGAAAAGTAAGCTGCTGTTGCTAGGGCACCACTGTGGGACACAAAAGAGCTGGATGCAAGTTCCTTCTGTGCAAGAAAATTCCTCTGACTCATCAGACACATGCTTTCTGTGGTGGTTTGTGAGATAGCAGCCCCAGGGAGAACTGGAGTAACACATCCAGGCTTTGGGGATCTGCAAACTTGGTTGCATACCTTTGCAGTGTCCAAGTACATTGCAGTGTTCTGGAATCAAGCTCACAGGTTGTCCATTCTTTACTGCTCCTGTTCCAAAGAATCAGAAGTTATTTGGACATCAGAGCTTGGCAGTGCTGCAGGTGCTCGAACAGGGCTTGCTGCAGGGCTCAACCATGAACAAGCACCAGGGATATAAGCTCATGGACCCTGTGGTTGATGAGTATTTTCACTAAGGGAGAAGTGACAAAAAGAACCGAGGAAGACCAATTATTTAATGGAAACTTCCAACGTCATTCTGCCTTTCAAGCACAGGATCTGTAGTTCTCAGATAACAATATTGATTTTATGGGAAAAAAAATCATAAGCCCAAAGTGATACTATTTACACATTTATCGTGGAATAGCTGTTAACTGGTTGGTCATCAAATTGTTAGGAAGGCAGCGAGAAACATGATGATTATGGGTAGGTTACAACACAGCAGGTAGCATTGGGCAGCTCTTGGCTTGGCCAGATTGTAGATATTTCAGCTGAAGGAGTTGTTGACATAGGACATCCTCTTGGGAAAAATGGCTTTAATTTAGTTAAATGTCACTAAATTTTTTCATGATGTTATAGCAAATACTCCAGTTATGTGTGCATATTCTCTCTTGTGGTTTGCCAGGCATTCTAGACATGGTATCATTACAGAGAGAACCACAAAAATGCTTTACATTCTTTGGAAAACTGAAAAGGAGAAAAAGACCTCAAGAGATCCAAGAAGAGGGAAAAAAGAGATGGAGAATAGGCGGTTTGTTATCCATCCTGTTCTTGGAAACTGAACCAATAAGACAACAAGGGGGTAGGACAACAAGGGCCCGTATTTATAGAGCACAATAAAAGGCCTCTGTGCGGCCATGTCTGCGCAGGGCAGATGAGCAGCGCAGTTCTGGGAAGAGTTACATAAGGCGTCTTGTGTACACGTGCCCGTGAACACAGACACCCTCATTTGCACACATGCCCAAACTGCCTGCCCAGATGATGCCCCTCTTCACATAAAAATCCTCTCAGTCTCAGTCAAGAAACTCCACAAACGCTTCAGATGCAGCACATGAGAAGTCCTGTTTCCTATAGTGCCAAACCACCCGAGTCATAAGCAGCCTGCAAGCAGGACTGCGAGCAACTTTTCTCAGAAACAAGTCTATTTAGCCTGGCTTCAGCTCAAGAAAACCAAGAGTAATTATACACAGGCATTTAAGTGCATGTTGTGGACTTGACAGACTGGAAGAAAGGCAGCTTGCAGTCACATCTATTCAAGAGTACTGTAAATTAAAGAATCTGCTAGCAAGACACTTTCAGATGGGTTTGTTGTTCGTGTCCATAGCAGCTTGCCATGTGTCACATCTGCAGTCCGCACAGCCTCCAAAATCTCACTGCCATTCTTGTGTTCAATAGCAACTAGACTGCATCTTCTCTGAGAGCTAAATGTCAACAATTAGAGCTATCTGGACACCCCAAAGTGTGATCCCCACTCATATTCCTTCTCTCCAGATGCTGGGCTGACTACTTAGCACAATAATTCCTTCATCTCAACCGTTAGCCTTATCTCTGGTGTAAGAGTATTATCTGGGTATGCCATTCCAAAGGTACCCTCTTACAAACCCATTTTCTTCTTCATCCCTTGTACAGGCTTCCACATCTTTAACTCTCTCCTTGACAGATGCAATGATCTGTCCTAAAACAGTTTTTGATTTTCTTTACGGCTTTTACAAAATTATCCTCTTTTTTCCCCCTGAGTTCTCAGAAACAGGTGATCAGAGATGTGTGATAAGATGATGCAAAAAAAATCTTGCTTTTTCCCTCTCTCTGCGTGACCCATAAACTTTCTACTTGGTCCTCTTGTCTTTAGACATCTTTAGCAACAGAACTCTTCTGCCATATTGCATCCAGCTCCATCTCCTGTCTCTGCTAACATCTACATAGGGACAAAACCCAAATCTCCAACCACACCCAACTCTTTCCACATGCATAACACCCCATCCGTGCGGCAGAAGCAAATGAGAAGGACAAGAGCTCGGGCACCCCCAAGATCAGTGGCATCTGTGCTGTCTAATGAGGTGTGAGCCTCAGCTCCCTCCAGCTATCAGCATTTCCCAGCAAGGTACCCTGTTCATCCAGGAGTTAATAGGTTTGTCTACTCGTTAGTTAGGATCAGAGCTAGAGAGCTGTTTATATTGCCAGTTGGCTGCCACCTCTTATCTCCATAATTCCACTGTGAGGTCTTCCAGGCCCTACAAGTGGTTCTGTGTTGTAGCCCTTGGCCCCTTTCACAGCCCAGAAATGTACCTCTGGTCCAGAAGTGTGAAGGTGTTTTTAAAGTGCCTCCTCTGAGCCACCAGGGCTGGTTGTAACAGGCCAGCATCAGGCTCTTGGAAAATAAGAGTGAACTTTTAAAACACTGCCAGATCATAGCTGGAGATTTGAGCTAAGTATTTAGCTTTTGGATATAAATGGGCATCTTTGTCTTATTTGGAGATTTTTCCATAAGGATTCAAATTTTCACCGCAGTGTCTTAGCAACCTCCCAATCCATACCCTAGGAAGTAAAACCACTACAGAAACATTTGCAGAGGAAAATACCTGGTAACCTAAGCAGGTAGAACTCACCTGGCCAGCTGTAGGTATCTAAAACAAAATCAGTTTTCTTGACAGTTAGTAGAGGACAATACGCACTTATATGGTGCAAAATATGTGGCATCCTTTAGCATGAGGCAAATTTTGTCTTACAATAATCTATTTCTCTTAGGAACCTGCAGGAAGAATGACAAAATTACCAACTCAGACTAGAAGAGCGAGGCAAAGAAGACGCTGGTGTGGCACAGGAGAGCGGTGGGCAGTCGAGGGTGATACTTGCTGTAAAGGAGTTGCAAGGCCCTCCACATGCTTAGCTATTACACAGGCCATGAGGAATTGTCCTGGCTCATTTCCCAGGCTCTTGCTGTGGGTGGTCTTGCCCCACAGCATGGATGGCAGATCATGTCCCCCAGCCAGCTGTGCAGGGAGCCTGGGGTCACAGGGCAGGAGGAAACACCCCGTGCAGCACTGTGGAAGGGTGCAGGACTCCATCCTCCTTGCCTGGGTATGGAAGGGTGCAGGACTCCATCCTCCTTTCCTGGGTATGGAAGGGTGCAGGACTGCATCCTCCTTGCCTGGGTATGGAAGGGTGCAGGACTGCATCCTCTTTGCCTGGGTGTGGAAGGGTGCAGGACTGCATCCTCCTTGCCTGGGTATGGAAGGGTGCAGGACTGCATCCTCTTTGCCTGGGTGTGGAAGGGTGCAGGACTGCATCCTCCTTGCCTGGGTGTGGAAGGGTGCAGGACTCCATCCTCCTTTCCTGGGTATGGAAGGGTGCAGGACTGCATCCTCCTTGCCTGGGTGTGGAAGGGTGCAGGACTGCATCCTCCTTGCCTGGGTGTGGAAAGGTGTAGGACTGCATCCTCCTTGCCTGGGTGTGGAAGGGTGCAGGACTGCATCCTCCTTGCCTGGGTGCAGGGGCAGGAGCCATCAGAGTTAACATCCCCTCCACAGAGGGCAAGTCACGCAGATTTTTCCTTTGTGTTTGAAGCCAAAAAAATCAGACTCACTGTGCTGCAAACTGCTTCAGGCACTTTTTGTCTTTCAGTGTTACCTTCTGGAAAGGATATTCTAAGACAAGGAAAAGAAGCATCACCAACCAGATCGTTTCTGCACACTGAGCGCAGTGTTGGTCTGACACACAGATACCCAGACCCCGTACACTTACTGACAGCTAGCTGCAGCCAACACAAACCCCGTGTGCTGTTTGGACTTTGGTTTTAGCACATGGGCTGGAGAGAGGATTTCTGTCACTTGCCTGGAGTTTGACTTTAAGGAGCAGCTGCAGGAAAAAAATGAAGCGACTGTACCATAAAAAATCAGCCAAAGCCAACAGCACAAATCCAAACCACAGGCTATGGGTACTGCACTTGAGAATGCTAAACCAGAGGAAACAACTCATTGAAAAATCAAACAGCAATATACCTTTAGAAACAGCAGCTTTTACTTCGATCACTTCTCTGATATACATCAGAGGTGCTTCAATCAATTGATTTCTCTGCTATATGTCCTGCACCCCAACAGGTCGAGCAGAACGGGTAGCATTTGGCCAGCCAGGAATGATTGACCAGGTGACTTCAGCTGCAAGGGCTGACATCTGACAGTAGGAAAAACAGATGTGGAAGAAAGAGCCTAGTGTTCTCAATCTAAAATACTGGCTCTGTTCTTCCTGGGGCAAGCAGTTAAAAAAAATCAGAAGCAAAAGTACACATGCTAAAGCTAATTTCACGGCTGAGAAGGGTCAGATAGCAGGACCTCAATCGTAGGCAAAGGTCTTCCCTTGAAGATTTTTGATAGGCAGAGGTTTGTCATTTGGTTTCCAGCTCCATGGCTTCCTTTCTCCATCAATTTCCCTGACACCATGAGTGCCCAAAGACTGTGCTCATGTCTGAGTGCACTGAAGGACTGCAAGGCTGATGGTGAACAGAACAGCTGCAAACATGTCAACTCCTTCCTTAGAGGAACACAAGTGTGTGAGCAGGATAACATTTTGACTTCCTGAATTCAAATAGCCCTATCTTCCTTAATCCAGCTGCCCAGCTCAGACCCTTGCAAAAAACACCCCAGATTTTTTTATTTTCTATTACACTGGTAATTAGGACTTGACAAGTGGAGCCATTTCTCCAAATAAACCAGGCCATAATGAGTGTTCTTTGTCTTTAAGTGATTGAGGTTTAGACAGGAATGGCTTCAAAATGAAAAGAGATGCAGCAACTTCACCAATTTCATATAGACACTCACAGCAGAGAATTTTTAGGTGTTCTTTCAGATTACAATGGAAATCAGGTTTTAGTGTTAAGACTTTTGGGACTAGCTGAATATCAGTAAACAAAGGAATTAGCCTCCACATTAGAGAAATTACCATCCAGAACTCATTCTCATGTTGTAAATCTTACCCAACCAGGAAAGAGAAGTTATTTCAAGTTACACAAATGGCAGATGAACATGAAAAGTCAGATATTAAATTTGCTCAGTTCTAAGAGGTTTAATGAGTGCTTACTAGTATTTTCTTAGTTAAATCTACTTTTTACTTACTTTCTTTGTATTCTCTACCATGTTTGATTCTTGCTCCTGCTGAATCTACTTGGCCATTCATACTTCTGCCATCTTGTATGTGCTGTATTGCATTTGACAACAACTGGGACAGAAAAATCTTAAGTTTCTCCAAACAGCAAGAATAAGATGTTGAAAAACAATAGTGTGGATGAGCTCTAATTCTGAGACTGTTTCAAGTCACCAGGCCAGTCATTTACAATCTGAAAGTGGGAACGAAAAAACTTCTCTTCCTCACATGTTTCTTGATTCAAAGAGCGCTAGGAATTGTTGCATCAGATGTATTTCAAAAGCATATTCTAACCTGTGGTAGAGTTTATATTAGAGAGAGAAATTGATAAAGATGCACAATATATTTTACAAGGAAGGTAAAGGCAAATCACGTTCTTTTTATTTAAAGGTCTCACCACTTCTCTCTCACCTTCCAAAGTGCAGGTTTGGGGGTTTTTTAATTATTTTTGCATGCTTAGTCCTCAATATAAATGGAGAATATATAACAAATCAACATTTTTTTAGACTGATGACTGAAAGATGGAGCCAGCACTCTTGGCCAGTGTTTAGCAGAATGTGAGCTTTTCACACAATGTGGTACCTGAAGAACCTAATTTTGTCTTTGGGTATATAAGCTAGGGGAAGTGATGGAGAAGTGGGGAAGCAGTATTAACAGGGTTTTATAGTGCTAGGGAGACATTTACAAATCCTATTCAGTTTTGGTAGATGTATTTAAAAAAAAGATATGGTGAAACTAGAGAAGGGAGTTAATGTTTTGCATAACAGTGATGGTGAGAGTCATCTCATCTAATTTCAGCCACCAAAGATCTAGGTGCCTGGTCCAAAATAGAAGTGCAATCCATGGAGGCAGATAGGTGTCTCCAGAGAATGATTCATCCCATTCTAAGAGAGGTGTCTAAAACAAGTTGGATGAGTCTTCTGAATGAGTCATCTTTCTTCATTGACTGCAGGACTGGAGAAAACTACCTTAGGCTAGATGTTTCTCATGTTTAGGTAGCAGAAGATACATCTCATCCCAACTGACTACACTTTCCCTCCCATGCATTTGATATAACCAAAGAAGTCTGGAGTTGATTTGATTATACATACCACCTTGAGGAGGTAGGAGGGTTTGGAAAAATCTTAATGAAGGGCATGGTGGGTTGTCCCTCATGTGAAAAGCCCAGACTAAGGGATGTGCTGTAGCTCTACAGCAAAATCTGAAGGTGGTACAGAATACATTATCATAATCACAAACCCCAGATTATGGAGCTCAGACCAGATGTCTGAAACAGTCCATCCTAGCTTTTAGCTCTGTCTCATGTCTAGTGGTATTCTGCATATAAGATGATACCCCTCAGAGCAATGAGTATTGACAAAACATAAAATAAATAAGGAGACAATTTGTCAAAAGAAAAATCCAAATGTCTCTAATAAAACTTAATTTTGGGGGAGACAAAAAGAGGTGTTTGCATCTCTGTGATGGTTACTTGAAAATACTCTTGTTTTATTACACAATTCTAGTCCTATGTCCTAAGAGGAAAGAAGACTCACCTGGACTTATAGATGGTTTTAGATCAGCTTCTCTGGTCTGAAAGTCAACAGCAATTGGTACCTTTAAGGATAACCAGTCACTGCTGAGGCAAAGTAGTTATATGAGGGCAGCTAATCATTATTCACAAATAGTTTTGGGGTTCTAAATCCACAGATGTCATGTCTCTTGGTGAAAGTGTATTTTTAGCTGTGGAGCACATTGGCCTTTCCTGTCTCTGTTTGCTCTGAAATTAACATTAATCAACTTTTGGCTCTGTGCATGCAGTATCACCCCAACCAGGTAATTACAGCAAATTTCTAGAATAAAGACAAAAAAAAAGGTCAAGTTTAAAACTCCTTGCTTTCAACCTTCAGTGTTTGGTCACTCATTTCTTTTGGTGTTGTATCTAGGCCTCATTAGTCACATTGGAAGTTAAGGATGTGCGTGCCTGGAAATGTGTCATTTTCCCTAGCACATCAATCACTTAATACAAGCCATTACCTCTCCCGATGCACCTGGCCTCTCATAAAAATAATAAAACATAGGCTGCATGTAAAATGCTGTGTGAGGCAGGATAATCATCCCAGAACTCTTCCATGGATTGACAACTTTTGCAGTAGTTGCAACTTTCCATTATGTTGTTAAGAAAGGATATATTTAGCTGCTATATTAGAGGCAAATTATATGGAGAAGAGCAATAATATTTCAAATTGTTACCACACAGAAACCATCAAAATAGTTACAAACAGATGTAAACAAACCTACATATCTTGTTGCATTCTCCAAGTTTAAAGATAAAATCTCAGTGGCAGAAGACTTAGTTTAGCCAAATGATGCCAGATACTGCAACTCTGAAGACCTCTGTGGAGCCACAAAATGTGGCTGGTAAGTTTGATATAAATGACAAATGTTTATGTTAGCAAAACTGACAAACAGCCCTATATTCACCCCATCCCCCTGCCCCCAGCCACCCTCACCAAAAAACCCAAGCTCAGAAGCAAAAACCCAACAAAAAAGAAATTTATAGCATCTTCATGGACAGTTTCACTTCCCTTCCCAGAGAGCTACTGCCAGTGAAGGATGCTGTTGGCCCATTGTTCATGATATATGCTGCAGTTTGATTTTTCCCCCCAATTTCAGTAAGTGACTACAGTGGAAATTGATGTGAGGCATTGGTTTCCAGCTCTGGCTCCTCTGCCAGCAGGTATTTGCAGGAGTTAATGTCTGGAGCAGCATTGCTCTTCCTGACATCACATCTATAGGAAGTGCATTTCCTACTCCTGAAAGGAGCTCTTGACCACTGGCAGGGGGTAGCTCTGGGTCAGCCCAAATGTGAGCAGGAAAGCAGCATACACAGTAAAGGCTGCTGTACCTCCAGAATTTCTAACACAGTATTAACATGTCTACCTCGCCTCTCTGATCATTGCACCATTCCTGGACTCCACAAGCTTTTTCTCCACTGTGACACGTGTCTAATGGCACAGGTCAAGAACCTGAGCATTGCAGGCTAGTTTGGATTATAACTACTTCCCTGTCTCTGCCATTGGGCTAATACCTGTTGTTCCTTATATTCAAATTTCTGTCCCAGAAGTCCTCCTGTGGCCCACACATTTTCCCGCCCTCCTCCCCCTCCTGCCCCATTTTCAGGATAAACAGAGGCAGCTCAGCTTCCTTTTTCAAGGATAAAACTTGGTTGTGTTCAGCTGTTAGAAGCTCTCCATCAGTTGTTCTCAGTCACACCTGCACCAGGCTCCTCCCTGCCACCACCACAGCCAAGTGTGCCAAGGGCACTGAGCCTTGCAGGCAAATGGCCAGTCAGCTCCCACAAAACACAAATTCACCTCCAGGTCTCTGCCTTTCAACAGCAGAACAGCCATGATGGACTTTGTTCCTCAGACCTTCTGCCACATCCCTTCCTCACACGGATTTGTGACAGCTCTGGGTGCCACGGAGTAGATTTTCATTGTGGCAAACCAGGCTGTCAGAAGACAAAGGAGTTCATAGCCTCACCCACTCAGTGGGATGCGTGACTCAGAGAGCGATAACCGGTGAATCATCTAATAGTCACCCGGAGTGCTTTTTTGCATGAGCTCTTGCAGGGAAAACCTCCTGATAGTAGATAGGTGGTTCTTCACTTTCTGTGTCAGTACTGAAAGTCAGCTAATGACACCACCCAGCACAGAAGGAAGGCTGCTCAGTTTTCAGCTTTGTTACTCAACTGAGACAGCAGTCTTTACAAAAGGTCTCAAATTATTACTACTCTGAAGAATGACATTTTTGACATGACCTTTTGTCTCAGTTTTATTAATAATGATTGCCTCCATACTATTTGAAAATTCATCTGGTAGGGGACAGTGTAGATTCTTGACCAGATTAGTCATGACACATAATATGATACGTGCATAATGCCCATAGCATTAACCTAAAAGAACTGAAATTTATGAGTATTAAGACAATTGATAATTATACCAAACACAGGTAGAAAAAAAAATGTGAATATGAAATCTATTTCAAAAAATTAGTAAAATTTAGGACTTTTTTATTCCCTTTCTTCAGCACTCAAGTACACAACAGGTATCTCATGATCAAAACTGGCTTGTCTGTCTCTTAGGAGCACCAGCCATTTGATTGTCAATAGTAATTTTTTTGGGCCTCCCTGTAAAGAAGCCTGAAGCAGAAAAATAACCTAACAAAATTTTTAAATAATTAATCCTATCTGGAAGCATATTTGCATAGTTCTTATATTAAAATACTCCTCCAGACCTGCAAAGTAAATATCTTTCTTTGCCATGTCTTCCTTCAACGTGGAGCTGCCAGATTCCTTAATTCCACGTGTTTAGATCTGCCATATCCTTACTACTTACAAAATGATCTTTTGAAAATGGTTTACCAGCCATTTTCTACATTATCTGGAATAGAACACCTGTTTGTGGTTTCCTTAAAGTGACGGGAATATCTATCCTCAAACACACTGGTTTGCCTCATCTTTCCTGGATAAACTTCAGTTCATCTCCATCTAAATAACTCATTGCTGATGATCCCTTACCTTGCCTGCACCTCATTACAATGTATGTCATTCATTTCGGATCTAAATTTATCCCTTCTGCTCACAGACATCATATTATCTGACTGCAAAATACTGAAATCAGAAATGCTGAGTCCTGAAGTCTGAGGTTATGGAAAATTTAGTACATGTTAAGAATAATCCCATATAATTAAAGCTTTCTCGTTGGTTTAGTCATTTTCCTCATTTAAAGTGTTAGCTAAACATTTCACAGGTCAGTGTCAAAAAGTATTAGAATTTGGCAGTTTCTGAAAGCAGGATGGGCCACAAATTGTCCCACTAAGTAAATCATACTGGATGGCTTACAGTAATGAGATACCAAGTTTGTTTCTAGGTCACTCACCTCAAATACACTCTGGTTGCCAGTCCCTGAAATTCATTGCAATCCAATTGTGCTCTATGTGCATCCAAAGGTAAACAATTTGGTCACTTTACTCTGTGACCAAGGTTTGAAAGATCATGTAAGTGGGAACTCAGCGTCATTTCTATAAGAGATAAAGATATTTTGACAGAGGTCAAAGTTTTTAGAAGCTCTGTGGGGTGGACTGTGATTGCACAGAGACTGAACAGTATTGTGATAGATGGTCCATCAATCCTGTTGCTGATGGTCTGTTATTCCTTTCTTTCGTAAACCTGGACTAACGGGGAAATTATTGAAACCTTAGTCTCCTTTCCCCACTCTTTTGTCCTTCCCATCTTTTTCTGTTGGGCAAACCATCTCTGACTTGAAGACTTCCGTGGTTGAGCTAACTCCAAGAGAGTTGCCTGAGATGAGCTTTGGGCCCATGCCTTAACAAGTGTAGTAAGACAGATCTGTAATTTTTCTACTGGCATAAAAGCATTTGAACAGACAAAACTGCACATGCCGGGAAGTGAAGCTTTGCAAATGCAAGCACAATTTAATTAAAGCTGTAAAGAGGCCTGAAGGAGAAAAATAACATATTATTAGCAGCTTGAATCTGTAGCTGGCCTTAGGTCTGTACGACAAGCCAGCTGCACTTTTGGTGTGAAAAGGAAGCTGGCCAGTGGCCCTTACCCAGCTCAGCTACAGTCTTCCAAAACACACCCTTTCTCATGCCTCACATCCTTGTGGCACATCTAGCCCTAAAAAAGCTTCCAGTAATACTATGCCTCTAGCTTATATAAAATGAAAGAAATTCAAGTCTAAACTTGCTTGCTCTTGCTTTTGGAGGTAACAAATGAACAGTGCTGTGCTAATAGAAATTCTGCTATACAAACACAAGGAGAAAGCCTACCACTTCTGAGCAACAAGCATTTTTCCCCTTTAGCTGTATAATTACAGCTTTTATTCTGATCATCACCAGGCACAGAATCTATCAGCTGCTTTCATTGGTGCACCATGATGACAAGATATCCTTACCACAAATATTCAAAAGACTGTAAGAACATTTTGGACCCTGTTGCAAAGTTAAAAACATAAGCTGGCATCTGACTAATCTTTACTAACACTGCTTGAAAGTTTTGGGATGTTAAACAAGTTACTTAATGTCAAAACCAACAACTGATGAGAACCTACTCAATCTTTTCTATATTCCTTGAATCAACTGAATAGCACAGGTCACACCTAGCACTTAAAATTTGCAATAATGATTGGAAAGAATGTTGGAACTACAGTGGTCATCAAAGAGCAGCTCTAGTTTTTAATCTTCTTGGCCTCTCTGCTTCAAACTCATCTACCTCCATCCTTTTCTCAGAGTACTCTTAATGCAATTTAAGAATATTATTGAATAGAATAATACTTAAAATTGCCTAACTTGAAAGTTGAGAAATTATCTTTGTTTTTTTCTCACTGCTCGTCTGGAATGAAATAAGATGGGGAGGATTGCAAAAGGAAGTGGCCTTTTAGAAAAGGGAATGTGAAAAGGAATCAATCTAGCTGCTTTATTGCAGACTAGAAACAGAACTAGAAAGGGCAAAATAAGCCTTTTATAGGATGCATAGGTTCCATGTGTACTTGTATAAATTAAGCCACTTAATACATTCATAGGTCCTTCATACATTTACAGGAAGGACATTCTCCTAAGTGGAGATTTCTGAAGAACCAAACAGTCACAGAAGTTCACACCTCAGCTGGATCACAAATCTGTGGGGTGGAAAGGATGGCATTTCCAGCTCTAAAGGCAGAGGGTAAAGACCATAAAGGATCAGGGTAACCTCTTGTCGTGTTAGCCACCAAAGGGGACCACATAATCTTTGTAATTAATATTTTAGTCAGACAGAAATGTAGGACTAGGGAACTGCCTCTGTGCCCACCAGGTAGTAGTGATAAGACCAGCCTGTTACCAGGTGAAAAGAAGAGAGTTGAGGAGAAGTGATCCATGCTGTGCCATTTGGTCTGGCCAAAGAATAGGGCCTGGTGCCGTGAACTTGTTAGCACAGGCATAAGCCAAAAGCTTAAGGCAGAGTCCCTGTGGAATTGTGGGTCCTTCTTAATCTCTGATGCCTTTCCCTCCACTTTGTGGTACTTTGCTCACTGCAGCTGTTCTAAGCCAGGTCATACAGGCTGTTTCTAGATGAAGAACCATGTGCTGAGTTTTTGCTCAGGTGCAGCTCCGCAGGGCTCCCACGCTTTTCCACCCTTTTGGAGTCTCCCTCACTGTAGGTCACAACAGTAGTAGTCATCTGATCTATTAAACTAAAGTTCAGTTTACACACATTCAGAAAAAGCCTGAGGTCTGAAAACAGTCTTTATGGGGTGGAGCACAAAAATTAGTACACCCAGGTGTATGGAGCAAACATTTTCATCAGCACGTCTCACTTTGTGGCATTGCTTGGACTCTGATCATGAAGATGATTCTGCACTGATTTCCCCCCAAAACTAAATGTAATTTCTTGAAAACAGAAAGTGCCAGTATATGCCAGTATGTGTCACATGGATATAGCTAAAACACCTATGGCTCTAGAGCTGATGCATGGCATAGACTGTGTACTGTGAACGTTAGTCAATTTATGTACGCTCACTCCTGAGATCTCCAAAGAGAGCACTGATGAGATACAAACAGTAAGAAGTTTAAAAGTTACAAGGGGAAGGAAATGCTGAGAAACTAATAGAAAAATCACAGTTATCATGGAAAAGGGAGGGAAACAAGAGAAGAGTGATGCAAAACTCTGAGCAAAAACTCCTTTTGTTTCTAAATGAGTGCAAATTTTCCCACCAAATAGTTTCCTGTTTACTTCTTGCTATGAGGTTCAGTTAATGGGTAATACAATAAATGTCAGTCCACTAGATGATGCAAAATAGGTTTTGTCAAACAACTTTCAAGTTATTAGAAACACAGAAAAATAGGTATGGAAGGAACTTCAGAGTTCATATCCTCACTGAGGCATTGTTTGGTTGGTGAAGGTAAAATAGAGCGGACCATAATGCACTTGACTGAGCACAACAAACTCTTTAAAGAGCAGCACTGCACAATAGCTGGCTCTAATTTTAAAGCTGGCCTTGTTTTGAGTATGGGTTAGATTAGATGATCTCCAGAGATCTCTTCCCAGCTGAATGATTCTATGGTAATGTGAACAAAGTGATGATAAATGAGCAAAGGATTAGTGGAGGGAAAATCTGAAGCAATCTTGAAAAGAAAAGAGATGGATGCTGGTCATTGAATAAATGTTCCTGAACAGGTGGATGACAGATAAAATATTCTGCAGCATTCTAACAATCTAAGGTCTAATACAGAACTGCTTCTGGCAAAGCTTATAGATGACATTGATGGGAGAGCTACAAAAATTATTCAAGGACTGGAGAAAGTGCCTTACAGTAAGATTCTTAGCAAGATCTACTAGTTTAGCTTCTCTAAATGTAGACTGAGAGGCAATTTTGCTGGTGTCTAAGCACATTTACGAGAAGACAATACCAGACAGAGAACTTGTGAACAGAGAAAGGCAGAGTGAGAATGAGGGTCTGTGATCTGAAACCAGGCCGATCGTACCTATGAGACACAACTTCTTCAGTTCTTTCTTTTTTGGCAGGAAAGGTACAGGCAAAAATTATAATGAACAGCAAAGGCAATGATTGCTTCTCTCTTCTGTGTGATGATACTAGAAGTTAACGGGTTCAGAAAAGAGCAGATGAGAAAACTGTAATGACCCATGATTTTTCACTAAGATTACTGGCCTTACAAATTAATTTACATTTACCCTTATGCTCTGCATTTTTGCTTATTTCTAGTCTTTAATTTTAGGGTTGTTTGTTCCCAGCAAACAGCTTACTTGTCAAGTCCTTCATGATGTTGGGACTGAACTCCTGAGTGAAGTTGACCTTGTTACTGAACAAGAGGGTGAGTGCTACTTAGAGCACAAAACAGTGATGTGAGAGGCCTTTGCTTTGCCTCTGCTTTCCTTTGTCACTTTGGATAGGTCACTTGAGTGTAAAGTCTCTGAGAGCCTCAGGTGGCTTAATACCCTCTCAAGCCAAGGATTGTTTTAATGGAAACCAAGTGTCTCTCGAGCTTTAAAGACTTGGGTTTGAGATCTCTCTGTACACCAGCACACCTCCACTTCAGACACTTGACAAGGAAGCAGCACTGCAATACTATTGTAGTATCTCCAGTCAGCAGAGTATCTATAACATTTGTTTTTTTTTGTTGTGTCACTTGTCATACTAAGGTACAAATATATATACCCTACATTATTAAAATCATGACCTTCCTCGGGCAATTTCCTCTATCTGGATTTTTAAAAATTAAATAATAACATAAAAATTCTCTCAAAGTAAAACATCAGCATTTAATTAGGACTGTAATATTGTCCTGGCATTTCGTACAGGGTGTCACCCATTGTTCAGGTCAAAAGTCATGGAAACATCAACATAGGAACCATAGTTTTATCTTTATTGTTTTGAACCTCAAATAATCTCTATTTTTTCACTGTAGTGTGAATTGGCAGGCTTGATTATGTTCTTTCAACATCAAGCATCAAATAGGATAATTTTCATACCACAGCCAGATTTTTAAAACCATCTTTATTCCCAACTAAGGGGAAACATCAATGAGATGCTTGTGCTGGAGAGTGAGAGCACTGTTGTCAAGTATCTGGCACCTGACTTCCATGTCAGGTATACAGCACCCCTGACATCCCTGTGGTTCAGCTGGGAAAAAAATCCCCACTCGATCAAATATGGTTAAATCACAGTGTGAATTTTAGTAAAATTCAATGCCTTACATGCTTTGCCCTGACAATATTTCAGCAAGGATTTGACCTACTCTGCTCACATGTTTTTCCATCAATATGGATCAGAAATGCATTCAAAAAGTACTAAAATAATGAAATATGTGGGGAACTAGCAAAAATGCTAGCATTTTGGGGGTTTTATGTAGCTCATTAGGCCTCACTAATTTATTTTAAACTGCTGTCTTAGCCACATGTAGTAGCTGATCATACACACACACACACACATATAAATCTGAATTACAAATTGTTGCCATAACAATTAAGTGGCATGAGTTTGCGGGAATCACAGTATTCATGAGTGGTAAAACTCGCAATGACTCATAAAAGTGATCCCAGACAAGTGCAAAGTTAGGGGGTGGTCGGTACAAATTACAAAATCTTTGCCCATGCTAGCAACCTGTTACTTCTTCAAGTATTCTTAGTGGCTTCAGCATGAGTCAGAACTTGTCAAAAAAGTAGCTTCCTACACCAATTGCCCCGGCAGTGGTTTAAAACTTTTGTTACAAGTCCTTTCAGGACAAAGAAGTCCTGAGAGGACTCAGTGTTGGCCTGTATCATGAGCCAAAAAACATCTGGGTCATGAGGCACTGTGTATAGCTTGCAAGACATCAGGTGCATTTCTCCAGCTCTCCTTGGAGTGCTTTATATTTCCTCCTGTTGTCCCTTAAAAGCTGTCTGAGTCTTGGGTTTGGACTCTGTAGAAGGGTTTCCACATTCCCATTTTGCAAGCTCCACTTTGAAAATGTAATCCTGCTGTTTGGGACCCAGAGGCAGCTCAATTCACGCCTGAGCTGACTTTCTGCAGATGCTGGAAATGCTCCTTCTAAGAGACATTATAACTCCTCACACAGACCATGTCTGCAGACATCCATCCTCAAGGAATGTTGAGAATGCAGTATCAGAACAGCTGCACTTGGCCAGACAATGAGTGAACTTGGCAAATGTCTTCTGAGAATAGCCAGTGGTGGACATTAGGAGAAAGAGTAAACAAACTGCTTCAAAATAGAAAGCCTCTTCACATCAGTCTGTATATGAAATTTCTCAGCCAAAGATTTCATCTGGATCATGTCTTAAGCGTTGAAACAAGATAGAAGAAACACATAATCCAAATAGGAAAATGGTCTGCTGATACTTTTCCTCTTGTGCTTTATCTGTTCACACAGCTTTGAATTTTATATATTGCACAGCCTTTTCATCTTCACAATAAGGAAGCATGCAATGATCTCTAACACAACTCCAGGATGAAACAAATTCAGTATTCCCAGACCACCCATTCATTTACCCTAACAAAAGCCTCTACACACGTTCTTCTAAGAAAACCATCACACTGTGTTACTGTTTGAAGATTATGAGTTTGACCATCTCAGTTCTCATAAAACTTCTCTGAGTTTCTCTGGAAGCTGACTAAGTCATTGACATAAAGAGTAAGATCTTTTAAATCAAGATATATAGAGATATTGATTATATTTTTTTTCCTGAACTCAGCACAAGAATAGATATATTTTCTTTAGGTTTTTTCTTATCATTATTTCTCTTCTGATGAAGTGGATTGTCCCACTCAAGAATCAGGCTGATCCTCCTTCCATACACTAGACAAATTCCTTCATGCAACATCTGTATCCTCTGATATTTCCTGAATCATGAGGGTTATTTGAGGTTCTCTTCAGCATCACAGGGTATTCACAAGTCAGGTTTGCCCCGAGGGTTTCCTTTCAGACATGGTTACCAAATATGTTCATGGTCTAACACTTCTGTAGGACTTCCCACAGGCCTTGCTGCAAAACAAAAAACTTACTTCCTGGAAATAGTAACCTGAAAAATGTTTTCTGCTGCATTGCAAATTCCTGTATTCTACACATTTTTTTTCTTCTGTATTTCCAATCCTCCTTAGAGATTCCCTTTCCTAAAATGGTGATTTCCTTCTGCTCATTTTCCAACAGTCATCTCTAGGTATGGATGAGGGAAACATTCTAGTAAATTAGTTAAGGTTTAATCCAGGTGATGATGCCCATATTCCAAGGAAGGAAATCAGCTTTTAGGAGAGGTTTGGACACCTTAACTGGTGAATCCATTCCTCTGCAACATTTAAGGAGAAGGGTACAGGGAAAACAAAAGGAAAATTGTCAATCAGCAAAACAAGTTTTCAGCTGACAGAGTACTGGGAAAGGATAAGAATTGCCAAGTTTTGAGAAGAGCTAAGCAGCAGAAAAGACTAAAACTGCAAAACTAAAAGAAGTCAGCTGGTGCTTCATTTAGGAGAAGACAGCCCAGATGTGACTACAGAACTACATCAGTCCCTTCTATTGCTACAAGGAAGATCACCACTGTGGTAGACTGGGCTGAGTTTGGCCCAGCATTAAAGCAAAAGTGGACCAGGGGCAGTATTGCTTTCTGCAAAAAGTGCTGGAAACTTCTCAAGGGAAAACATCTTAGACTCTTGCATTTGCTGCAGGGAAAGAACAACTGATTTATAAACGGAGATAGTCTGGCTATGCATACATTGAAAATATCACTTGGGAATAAAGTCCCTAGCCATCAAAAAAATAAGACTGCAGAACATCCCTTCTTTCAAAATACTAGGGTAAAGAAGCTCTATTTTTAAGACAGAGGTGAAAGGAGTAATATCTTTGATATGACTGGTCAGGCCATTGAACAAAATAGGCTAGAAAATGCCTTTAAATTTTATACAGTGAAATAAAAGCAAAAGTGAGGAAAAAATGCATGTGGAGACACACATGAATGAGACATAGCTCATTCATAGTTTTTAAAAGCAGCAATTTGCAGCATCTCCAGCACCAGACTATGTAGGCAGAAGAGGTTACAAACATGTTGCAGGGCTTAATCCAAAAATTATTTCCTCTTTACTTGAAGAGGAAATTGCTCTGATTGCTGAAGCAACTCTAGCTCCTCAGGCACTAGAATGTGCCAATAGTTACCTTCCCAGAGCTTCTGATGTGATACAACTCATTTCCTACTTTTGGTTTCACCAACCCCAGACAGCAGTTCAACAGTGTCTGGGAACTTCTTCACATTGCACTGTTGCAGCTTTAGTGCCCAGCTGAGCTTGTACTGTGCTTAGCACCATGTCATAAATTTTATATGGCAGCTGCTATGGAATTGCATCAGGTGGAAATAAAAGAACTGAAATGTGTGTATAACATGCTTTGCAGAAAAGGCCTCCATCAAAGACTTGAATATCATTGAATACTATTACTTGTTAAAAAAAAAAAATCCACCAAACTTGATATACTGCAAACTCCAGGATTTCATCATAAATTCAAATATATTTCTAGCTCTGCAGTCAACAACACAGGCTGTACAGAATCCTAAGTTGCTTAATAGAAAAATCAGAGACAGGCATCACAATTTGCATTGCATTAGTTCCACCTCAAGAAAAAAAACAGGAGGAAGGTAATGAAATGGAACAAGTCTCATATTAAACAGATAGCTATTAAAGCTAGAAGAGGAGTAGAAAATAAGCTGAGAGAAATAAAATCTACTCATTCAACAGCTTAATAACTGAGCAGATTAATGTTATTGAAATGGTGGCGATTTTTGGTCACGGGGATGAAGATGGAAAAAGGTTTAAAGATTTTTTTTTTCCATTCCAGCATTATAGTTAACAAATGAAAATTATGTGTTGCTATAGCCGTACCCTGGAGCTACTTGGTTTGAACACTGCCATCTCCATGGTCCCAGGAGGGGACCATGCTTCTCCACTTCCAAAGACAGTTGTGAGTTCTTCTGCTTGTTTCTACACAGCCCCTGGAATCCCCGTAATCTTCAGTGAAAGACTGAAACAAAGTAGGGCAACATATCATTAGGTAAATTATCAGAACATACAGAGTCAGACCATGGATACAGTGGCCCTATATCCTGTCTCTTAAGATACCCTACTAGAGACCTTTAATGTAGTGCATAAATGAAGTGTGTAGAGTTATTCCTACCACACAATGACCTGTTTTAAGTGTTCTGCTCAGCTAAGTAGGAAGCTTATAGATTGTATTGGGTGTTTTTGGCAAGATCTTGGTAGCAGGGGGGAAGAAGAAGGCAGTGCTGCAGGGGTGACCTCTATGGGAGAAGGTAAAGGGTTGCCCTGTGCCAGTCCCAGTCAGCTCTAGCTGTCTCCACAGCAGTCACCCAACGGGACTGCAGCTCCTGGAGGACTCATGCCATAGCAGGAACTCTGTGAGCAGGCTGTAGCCCATGGAAGACCCACACCAGAGCCCAGGAAAAGAGTAAGAAGGAAGGAAGAACAGAAGAAAAGACTAAGGAATAAGGAGTGGCAGAAATAAAGCACTACTACTACCCTTGACCCTAAGGTCCTGTGCTGCCTGTTGCTTTGTCAAAGGGACTGAGTGTCACCTGTGGTAATATCAATAGCAAAATGATAGGAAGGGGAGTGGGGAGATGCTTTCCTTAAGTGTTTGAATGTTTGCCATCTTTACTTTTCAAAACCCTAATCAGTGTCTTTATTTAGAGCCATGAGTTTTCTTGTTTATCTTCTTCATATTTTCTTCCCCCCATCCTACCTGGGGAGACTGAGGGAGCAGCTGGGTGGATATTTAGCTGCCACCCAGGGTCACCCACAACACATTCAACAACAGTAAGTTTTAGTGAGGAAACACATTATTCCAAGAATCTAAGTGTTATTTTATTGATTATTCTAAAGCAGTTGAGACTTTTGTCTCCTGCTTTCTTGGAGTTTTGTTCCAGGTGCCAGGGTTGTGCTGGGTCCCAATTTTATCATAGAGGAGTCTAACATTTGTGGTCTGAGTGTCACTGTCTTTATAACAGATCTCTACAACACAACCAGTGTCTAAGGTTATGTACAATAATAGATGAGATGATGAAGTAACAATTGCTGTGATGGTTGGATGAGTTCCCAAAGCAAATATATCATATGGGCCAGATCCACATATGGACTTAGTGGCATAACTCCATTGGTACCTCCCAATTTCTGTACCTGTGGGAGCACAGTTCACAACCCCTGTACTCCAGGCTTACTGTGCAGGGCCCTGCAATGATAATAAAACTTATCATGTTGACCTCTAAGGCTAATGGGAAACTCACCTCTAGCTATAGCATCACCAGTAATGAAAGGCAGATGGGAAAAAAGGGCATTTTGTCTGTCTGAGTAGACTGTGCATGTGCTCACTCAGCTCTATGATGATCACTGATAAAGAATGTTTCATTTTGGTAAAGTTAAGAATTTTTGATCATCACCCCAGGGGCTGAATCTTTCCATCTTTCTAGCACTGAACATAAGTCATGGGACTAAAAGTGACTTACTGGACAAGATTCTCAGCTGCTGGAAATTGGCATAGATCCACTAAATTAAATGGATCTGTGCCAATTTATACCATCTGGAGGCCCAGCCCTGCATGAATAAATGTTAAACAAGATGTTTTTAAACTAGGAAGATAATTTCACTTCTAACTTGCCTTCCAACACATCCTTAATAAATTGTCTAAACAAATTACATGATAATTAAAGGAAAATACCTGCCCAAGGAAAATGTCCTTTCAAATGTTTTGAGGCCTTCATTATTGTAAAAGAGGTCTTCATTTCTTTTTGCAGTCCATTCTAAACATCCTCAGAAAATTCACAAGTTCAGGAATGTCTCCTCCTGTTCTTCATTGTGAAGGCAACTAATCAACATAGGTCTGACACAGATTAATCTGGAATAAATAGCAAGAGTGGAAAGGTTACAGTGACTCCTTGGGCCCCATTTCACTGAACTCATCATTCAGATGCATATCATTGTCACACCCCACAAGCAGATGGGCTGGGACATGCTCCTTCGTGGGTAACATTAAGTTATCTCAAGGGAACTAGAGGGAACAACAGACTATAAAAGGAGATAAATCACAAGGGTACACAAATATACAGTATAATCACACCATTTCACTCACCCCAGGGAAAGCATCAAGGTTTAAGTTGCTTACCAGTGGAATATTAGAGATCTTGTCAATGTAAATTTTCTCCAGTTCCAGTGACAAACAGATATTGAAAAAAAGGTATCCTTCAAGAAAGATAAAAAAGAAGTAGAAGCTATGAAGTACATGAAAGATAAATAGGCTTATTCAGAGGATATGTCCTCCATCGTGATCACTGAAAATTAACCGTTCTGAAGGACAAAAGGAGGACAAAAGTCCTGAGACTACCAGTCTCAACCAAATATTGCTTATGGACAAAATATAATTTTAGATAATGACAGAAACACTCTGAAAATTGTCAGAAGGAGAAACCAAGATGATGACTGGTTGACTAATCTGTTTCAAACCTTGTCATTTGTCATATCAAGTAACTAGCTACTCATGAGTAAGATTTTCTCCTAGCAGCTGACTAACTCTTTTTATTGTGGTAGTGCCAAGACAGCGCAGCTTACAACAAAATATTTCTGTATACTTTGAAGAGTTTTCTCTACTGATTGTCTCTAGCAAAGGCATAGGACCAGTAACCACACTAAGGCACTGGTCTTGCAAACTGTCTAGGATGTCCAGAAACAGAGCAGCCTGACACTTGTCCTTTGAAGTGAACAGAAACAGGTTTGTTTGGGTTTGTTTTTTTTTAATGAAGGCTTGGAAATGTGGAAAAATATGCAATGGGTTTGTCAGTGTGGTGAATTATTAGTATTAATGTTATTCTTATTTATGCTTACAGTGACTATTTCCTTGGTATTGTTACATGATAAATGACAAGCAGATTATGACCTTGAATGATAACCAAGTGCTGATAACCCTGGGCAAAAGTATAAATTGTGTTTACAACTTGACCTTGCCATCCCATGACATGTGAACACAGCTGTGGGCAGCACAGGTTAAAATTAGGAACCAAATAAGGGCACTCACTTTCATGAATTTGCCTTCTTTGTATAAATTTAAAGAAATGTGGAGAAATCAAATAATGCAATCATATTTTCAAAAAAACCTCTGAATACAGTGAAATCAGAAATGTCCAAATCTACATCTTGCTGATTCTTGTGGTCATTTCAGAATAAGACTAATGCTTAAAGCAATGTCAAAACAGAGGACAGTATTTGCTGACATGCACTTTTCTCCATGTCTTCCAAGTTCCATTGTTGAGTGGAAACAGCACAGATTTCCAGTGATATAAAAGCAACCCACAGCTACAGGCACAGCTGCACCACCCAAAATAAGCAAATTACTGGGATTTACTGTGGTATCACCTGCTAGATAAGCAGAAGCAATGGTGTCACTGTCCAAGTTTTGCATCATTTCTGTGGTTTTATGAAATCAAATGGAGGCACCAAATATTTACTGGTCTTTTCAAAAAAGTGCCTAAGTTTTCCAGTCCCAAAATGCAGACAGTGCTAAACCAGATTACTTTTAAAATGCTCTGAAACATACAAAACCGTATCAAGGTTCCTGATTAATGACTTGCAATAAATTAGCCTCTCCCTCCTCACTGAACAGTGTTTAGTGCAAGACATAAAATGAGGCTGAAACACTTAAAGGTTTAAAGGGAACAGGTTCATAGAGATATCTTAAATGCCACTTCCTTAGTGCTACAAAGGGATAAAGACATATCCTATGATGAATTTGGTCCAGACCAAGGTAGATGTTTTATGACTGCTCATTCAGATGTTTAAAAATAACCTAGAATTATTGCAAAATCTATGTGCCATTTTTATACCAGCAAGCTGCAGAACTATTTGTTTCAGCAAACACCACCCGAGGGAACTTTCAGTAAAGAGATGAAAAATGTTATGGGGTTGGTGTTTTTTTTTTTTCTTTTTATCTTTGCCTAATTGTGTCTCCATTTTACACTACACTCTTTATTCTCTGCCCTTTTGACATAGCCAGCTGCCTTTTGGAGCTCTGTGAAGAAGCAGGCTGGCTTCACGCTGTAACAGGCACCAGCTCCCAAAGCCTGGTCTATTGATGAGTCACATTGCTGCTGTGTGCCTGCAAGCACATCACACAAGTCCCTGCGCTGCTTCCTTTCAAACTGCTGGGGAGCAGAGGGGAAAAGTGTGTGTGCAGCATAAACTTCAAAAACAACCGTGCTAGTAAAATCTCCTGCCCCATGGAAGAGCACAATAACCAGTGACAGAGTGGAATATCTGCTTCAGAGTCAGCGCAGGCTCATCCTGTTATCCGCCGGCTAGCCGGGGGAAGTGACGTCAGGTGCGCACAGCTCTTGTTTGAAGGCAGAGAAACACACCAAGACATTTCAACTCAGGCAGGAAGTCTCTTTGTTAAAGGTTGGGCTGTACTCACGTCAGGCCTTAACCCACCCCCATCCCCAGCTGGCCATCTCAGTTCACCCTGAGCCAGGGCTACCTCCCTCAGCTCAGAGCATGCGCTGCCTTCAGAGAGGCTGAGCGCCACCGCGGCCAGGCTTGCTCTGAAGAACACAGCCAAGCTGTCAGGAAGAAGTATTCTCACACAGTTCTTGCTCTCCAAGCTCTTCTTTAAGAAGAAGTTCTCCTGAGCTGACTGAGGCTGAGTCAAGGCATGCCTGCAGATCAGCCTCTCTATTACCACACTTCAAAACTGCAGCTACCCAAAACACCAAGCCTCAAAACCAGAAACTGCCCTACTGCTGCACTCTCCTGCATGCACATACATCCCGAGAATTTCCATTTTCTCTATCATTTGGCATCATCCAAATATCAAACCAACATTATAAAGTGCTCACTAGTGAACATCCCCTTTCAGACTGGCATTGTGTGGGGACACGCATGCCAGACCACTCTTAGCATTCACCAGATTATCCTGTGTGTGCTTAATGAGGTTTTCCTTCTCCTGTTTTCAAATGCCACTCCACCATTCTTCCAAGGGTCATTTCATCCCCAATACACGTAAATCCTCACTGATACCCACAGCCCCATGGCTGTTCAGGCAAGGCACAGAACAACCTCTCAGTAGGCCAAGCCCTCTTCTGCTCTTTTGGGTGTTCCAATTTGTCTCTAAATAGTACTGAGCCTTCTGCCCTTTTCAGAGCACATATCTTTGCTCACTTAAAGCTGAATTTTATAGCTTAGGTTAGGACAATGTGAACTCCTAGTGACTAGTAGTGGCACTCCCTGTATCTGCTCTGGACATCCTGGTTCAGCAAAGCCCAGCAAAGCCCTCTGTGAAATCTCAGTTATACATGCCACTAGCGAGAAACACACTTCATATCTCTGGAGTGCTTAAAGTCAGGCGTCCTGGCAAACACTAGTTTAAGGGGTGTCAACTTGAGGGCCAAAACTGGGTTTTAATGAAGTGTGCCTTTTCACATGAGACCTAGGGAGGGTCCAAGGTGTTCTAGGGGCCTTGAAATGTTTTCTTTCACTACACACTCCAAAGGAGTAAAGCCTAGAGTCTCTTCATCCTCCTCACCCCTTAACAATGATGCCAGCAGCGAGGTATTTGTCTCAGCTACACTGAGGGGTTAAACTGCAGCCTTAAGCTAAGAGCAGAAAGGGCTCTCAAAACCACAAGGTTATTTTTGGTACAAAACTCAAAGACCAGTCAAAACCCCAGTAGGAGAAATTTATCTTTAAAACTTCTACCTGCCCAGCAAGACACTGCAAGATGTAAGTCAGGAGAGGAGTTACATCTTGAAAGCCTCAGGTTCCTCTCTGCGCCACCAGATCAGGCAAGGCAGAAAATGTCCCTGGTGGAATGCATGGCAAGGATGGTCCTGGAGCAGCCCCACATTGCACTCTGCAAAACCTTTGCTACTAAAAGGCATGGAAATTCCTACGCATCTTTTGGTCTGATAACTGTAGAGAAGCAGTGCTAGGTACTTCACTGTGCTCACAAGGAGTGTGCAGAGTGGTGACATGAATTTCCCCTGGGGTCAGAGCAGGTAAACTGAAGGCCTGTAAGCCATCCAAAGAGGAGGTCAGGGTGACATCAGCTAGTGTATAACTACATCAGTGATTTTCAGACTGCTGTTTCTTGGAAGGAAAGCATCCTTCAAAATACCACTGCACTCTCTGTGGTTGGTCCACCAGCAGCCCTGTTCATTGAATTAGAGAATAAAGTTGTTGTGGCAATTAAAAGAGGCTTTTTCCCCCTCATATAACCCAAAAGCTAGAGTTTAAAATTCCTATTGTATGAACATTAATATGAAAAGAATGCTGTCTCCTATTATGGAATTGTGTTATAAAACTGGAATGCTGTCCCCGCCCCGCCTGGCTCACAATCATCCGGACTTTGCCAAAAATCATCCTGTACTACAGAGCGTGTCTCACGATGGGAACTGCCTCCTGACTCACAAAGACAAGAGGCCTCAAATGTGTAAAGCTGGCAGAGGGGGTTTTTTAATCTGTCAGTAACAATCAGGCGACGTGCTTAATTGCTCTGAATTCTGATCTCTCCTCTGTGTGCAGCCTCCCAACCAGCAAACTGCAGCTGTGTGCCTCTGCTTGTGAACTGCACCCATTGTCCCTCCCAGGAGACTGAGAAGAGGTCCAGCTAATACGCCTTTGTCTGCCCTGCTCGGTGCTCTTGGCTTGTAAGCAATGACCTAAAAACATTATGTCCAAAGTTCAGAGCCTTGGAAAGCTGTCAGGAGCCTTCCTCTTCAGTCCTTTGAGCTTTAGCAGTGCACCTTGAAAAGGCAGTGTGTGTGAAGGGACTCTCAAGCATTCTTTGCATGCAGCGGGGCTTGTTTCTAAAATCCCTCTTTTGGAGCAGCAACTGCAATACAAAATTTCCGAGGCCAAATTCTGACTGCAGCGGTGCCCATGTTTGGAACTGAGTTACTCTGGATGTTGTCTGCTGGTAACCCACTGGAACTTGTTTACTGCATTAGGGATTGACTTCCTCTAGCCACAGCCTAAAAAATCTAGATGTATCATTTATTATATGTCTGTGCATGTCTTTGCTTTAACAACTTGTTTCTCACTTAAGATTTTTTTTTTCCCCACTATTTCAAACCCCAAAGTTATCAAGTCAGCTCAGGAGCAGCCTCTTGGGAGGGCTTTTTCCTTTCCTGCCCACAGGGCTACATCACATACCTCATAACCCCAGACAAGAACTGGTAAAATTGCCGGGGTATTTTTGAGGGAACTTGTTCAATTACACAGAGCACATTCTAAGCCATACAGCCAAGTCCTCCTCCGCACAAGGATGATGTAAGCACATCCAGGAAACTTGGGATGCCAAAAATCTCAAACTGGAGGAAATATTTGCAGGTCGACATGGCTGCAAATTGGGCAGAATTTAGGACCCTGGGGAATATTCCACTCACAGCTTCAACCTGAGCCTAGAGAAGACCAACACAAACAAAGACAACGCTGTACAGGTCTCAGAACAGTCTTACTAGGATGGGCTGAAAAGCAGCTTTTCAGACCAGGGCTGAAGAAAGAAACATTTTTCACAAGCGTATGTGTCAGGAGTGTGCACAAGGAAAACTCAAAAGGCTAAGGAGATGAAAATCGTTAGGATTTTGCGTTCACAAAGCTGGATAAAATATTTGAATAGAGAACACTGGATGTAAATAAAAATAGGATTGTACTACTCTGACAGCACTGGGACGTGTGCCAATGGCAGATACCAAGGCAATAGATGGTCAGGAAATATGACACATGGACCCACTTGATTACTTGATAGATGCTTTTTAAAGCCTCTTGTCTGCTTTCATTCAAAGTTATTTCCTATGTGGTTCCCAAAACGAAGGAATCTCTGGCAAAGATAAACAAGACCAATCTGCCTTCCTCTGCAGGCTAAAGCAAAGATCAGAAAATACAGCCTAAGCAGAGAAAATTAAAACACAGAAGAGGAAATGCCAATCATTTTCCTGACTAATAAATGCCAGGAAGAGAAATCCAAGGTTCACAGAAGGACCGGTGTCTCTACAGAGTCTGCAAATCTCTGAACTCCACAACACTGGCAGTTCAGTTTTGCCAATTATGAGACTTTTTAATGCTTTTGTTGCTTTTATGACATGTGTCAGCTGACCGTGCAATCAAACCAAATAAGACTACAATAATAAAATAACCCACATTAACTAATTATCTTAATAACAACCCCGTTAAGACTGAGACATCTGATAGGAGAGATAGAAGCAATAATAAAAGAGCACTGTCAACTGCATGAACAGACATGTGCTGCTTCCCAACGCGATGCTCCAAGGATATTAACCCTTGGACTGCTGGGTGAGAAGTCTTGGGAGATACCAAAGGGTGAGGTTTTCTGGAGACTCTTAAGGAATCCAGACCACAGGGATTAAAACTAGGGAAAAGTCTGAGGGTGGAAATGAGATAGGAAAGACATGCCAACAGAGCTATTTCCTCTGTTGTCTGTGAGCTGCCTTCTGCAGCGGTATGTAAGCAGGCACGTGGGCTGCTGGGAATGAGCCGCACCAGAAAATAAACACAAGACACAGGGCAGGCTATGTAGTGAAATCAGACTTAATACACGTAAGGCATGAAGGATCACCCAACGAGATCTTGCCTGTCCTTCATCAGGACCCGCTGATCACCAGGATACAGGAATACTGCTGTCCCCACAGCTTGCAGGAACACTAGCCTCCCAAATCTGGAGGAAAAGCACACAGATATAACACCATGTACCATGTCCTTCAGACCCAGAATGTGAGCTGAATCAAGACAGAGACAGTGTCTCATTTCCTCCTGGAAATCCTTCAGAGGTCTTCCAAGTCTATCCCCTAGGGTGAGAGTAAGTTTGCCCTACCCACACAGCCAGCACAATCTGTTCCACACTTTGGAGCCTAAAATCATCCCTCAGGGGCTGAAAACTGACCTGACTGATGAAAAAACTGAGTTGTGCTTGTCAGGATGACAAATAGAGAATCTTGAACATCTCTGATTTTTCTTCCAGAAGATCTGATCCAAAAGTTTGCTTCTGCACTGAAAACTAAAATAAGAATTTGTCCAGGCAAAGTCTGCTTTATACAATCACTCTTCTTCATGGTGATATCTGTCATGCTCTACTGGCCTGAAACTATCAGAAGGTCCACAGAGATGCAAAGCTCTGTTTGTTACTTAATTAATCTGGAGGATGATCTACAGAATGAAACAGATCCAAAGACACCACAGGAGATCTTAGGGAGGATCCACACCACCATCTTAGAGGATCCTGCTTAGTTGCCTTCACTGAGCATTCCCCTCTATACCTAACCCAAAGACACAAAGTCTCCAAAGGTCATGCAACAGCAGCTCATGGGTGGGTTGTTGTCTCTCTTCAATCACTACGGAGGGAGCCTAGAGCAACAATCATGAAGGCTAACATGAGCCTGGCAAGGCTAGTCTCCACAAGCTTCCCTTGGAGCCAATGAAGGGTGAGAGGCAGCTTTGGCAAGAATTCATATTACCTTACAGCTCTGCAAAGCTCCTGCTCAGAGTCATCCTTCTCCCCAGACTGTTCAAAGAGGGAGGTGAGGGAAAGTGACACCTCTAGATCAAATACACTCTTTATTTATAGCAGTCTCAGTTATTTCAATCTGCCATGCTAATCTCTGGGAATACCTCTGCCCCCAAATCCAGCTCACTGTGGGCTGTGGTAGGGATAGGCAATTTTGATGACATCACCTGGAACAGCTTCCATGCATGGCTCTGTGTACACTGGTTTCCTCCAGATGGGTAATGGGTTGTGTATCCTGTGTCATATGTTACACAGCCCAGTGCAATGCATCTAGGTGTTCAAATTAAATCATTATTTCTCCAGCTCCTGCCTCTTCCCAGCTGCCCTGTTGGCTTACTCTGGCACATGTGGTCAGTGTGTGTTGTATGTCAGAAGCAGACTCACTGCCATGGGTGGGCAGAAGGTAAAGGGCCTGCATGGCACTGCCACTGTCGCTGTGACTGCACCCATCCCCATTTCCCACCTCATTTTGGCATGTTTCTCATGAAACAGTACCTGAGATCTCCTCTTGGTTCAGACCATTTTCAGATAGCAGGTGGGGTAGTGGTTAGAGAGAACTGAGTCATTCCTTGTAGTCATCACATATCTAAATGCTGTAGATGAAGCCTTCAAGTGAAAATAGATTTTCATGCAACTCAGGCTTACCCAAGAGGTAGAGACAGGACTTTTGTACAATCACCTGCACTGTCCCTTCACTCCAACCCACGTTCTGGGGCTTTCCCACCACCAGAAACATGAGTGCACCACACTTGTGAAACTCCTGAATAGGCAAGAGGCTTGCTTCTCTTCCTACAGAGCAATCTTCATTATGGTAAACGAAACAGGCTGGAGGAGCATTGATCTGCCTCTTCAGGACTTTCACAAGCACAGTCAGCCCCAGGGCACAGCCCAGCAGTCCTTGGCACCTTTCAGGGGTTGGCAAAGCTGCAAGGTCAGATGCAACCATGAGCACAATGCAGGGGCTGCAAGGACACTCCTTCCCAGGTCATACAGAACAAGCACTAAGACCTGTCAAGATTTCACCCAGTAGCTGTAAGACTGTCTCTACTCTCCTGAATACATCCATGCCCACCAGGTCATCAGATAGAATGAAAATTCTGCATTTCCACCTCCAATGGCTAAGCAAATTTGCAGTTTCATACCACAGAGCCTTAGTTTAAATTAGCAGAGAGCAAAAGTCAGCTGGGGTCTCATCCTTAAGGACACAGAGAACCCACGTGAGAGTGGATATGTGAAGGAGTAAAGAACACCTCAAAGACAGTGTGAACTGAGTGGGTGAGAGGACTGGGAGTTTGCTTGCCCAATCTGAATTTCTCAATCTTTCCTAGGTTCAGCTCTCACTTCCACCTGAGGGTAATTTACCATGTTCAGAAAGCAGTAGGAAATAGAGGTGTCTAGTACAGAAAAAATGGCAAACACTAAGCAATGGAGTTCCAGAAATTCCTGTCTCACTCCAAACTCTCTATTTTAAGACACTTTGGGGATATTCTGTGGCCAAAGTCTGTAAAAATATGTATGTTCAGAGGAGTTAGCTTAGAGCCTTAGCCATTTGGTCATTCCCTCTCCTCTTCTCACAGACTTCTCATCTTCAACGGGGTACAGTGAAACGACTTCACCCCTTGGTGAGGAGGCAAAAATAGGTCAGGCATCACAGAGCACCTTCTTCCCAGAAGGGTATCCCACCAAATCTTGCCCCAGTCACATGAGATATGATTAGCTTGTGGAGCAGACCCAACACCCTCTTCTTCAAGCTTCTTGCTATATTCTGCAAGCTGGAATTAGGAAAGAGGCATCCCGGGTCTCAGAGGCTACACCTGTGTTGGGAAATTGATCCAGGACAGGGCTTAGCTCAAACATGAGCATGAAATCATCACAAGAGTTTAAAGGCTCCCATCTTCCGTACTACAGTTTGCTTGATTTCTCAGGCGGTGCCTGAGCATAATTTAGGCACAGACTAAGCATCCTTGCTAATAGGGAACATGGGTGAGACCACCCAGCTTCTGACAGCAAAGTTTAGCCATATAGACAGCCACATGTAAGCCATGTGGTACCACTTACCCTCTGAGTCCAAGGGGATCTGGCCTAATAGCCAAGAGACATCTCATGGAGAGGCAAATGCTGCTGACCCACCCTGACCACAGACTCTGGCAGCCATGCACTAGTGAGAAATAGCCCTCATAGCTGCACTTTCTTCCACAGACATCAGGTGTAAGAATGTCTTTTAAAAAATACATCCCAAAGATAATTCTCTTCCACTATGCCAGCTTCTTCCAGGAGTCACAGCCCCTCTAAAGGACAACATCCCAGTGATGCCAACAACCCAGGACCACATGCAGCAATAAACAAGGGAAATATTTGCGCTGTTGACAGTTGTCTTTTCATGTTGTTTCATAGCTGGAAGTGGAAAGCAGACATATGAACAATCAGAATATCTTTGGCAGACTAGCCTTGCTTCCTAGGCTGGCAGCTAAAGGTCCTTCTTCTGTATCAGCCAGTGAGGTGATGGGCAGCCTGTAAACCAGAACCATGCATCTCATTTCATAGAAGCATGGAACGCCTTGAGTTGGAAGGGACACGAAAGGAGTCAAACTCCTGACCCTGCACAACCCCGAGAATCATACCATGTGCCTCAGAGTGTTGTACAAACTTCATCTTTCTTCTCTTTTAAGACGTGAAGTCAACAGGAGATTTTTACACTCTAGCAACTAATTGGAAATGTGTTGGACTGCACAGCAAACCATTCTGCACAGAGGCAAGCACACCTATTTTCTGAAGCCTTTCACAGAAAAGGTCAGTCATGGAGAGAGTAAATATGGTAAATACAACTTATTCCCACCAGAATCAGATTTATACATACCTAATAATTAAACTTCATTATGCAAAACATAACTGATAGACAAGGATAAAGAAGCCACTTATAACATTACTTGTGGCAAGAACAGTGGCATAAAAGTAGAAATCTGCCCCCCACCCACCAGAGATTATGCATGGGCCATCTCAACATGCATTCTGGCAGCCCAAGTCCTTCCAATTAAATGACACCAGGGAGGCATTACAAATAGTGTGGGCCCTTTTTCATTGCTGCTTCTGACTAACTGATGTAATGCTGAACTGTTTATCGCCATAATCCCAGCCTACATATCCTAACCACTGCGTCAGTATTTAACTGAATCTCTCAAATCATAACAGTTTTGTAGCAAATGCTGCATGTGGTTTTCATCCTGTGGGCTCACAAACTTCAAATAATTATTACTTATATTACTCTAACAACATGGGTCAGCGCCTGCGTGCTGGCCTTGGGCAGGGTTGTTGCACTGGGCAGGGAACAAAGATGCCTTGCATTCCAAATAATGTATGTTACAGCAGCTTCTCATGCAAAAGGTAACAGAGGGACAGCAGGATGTTCAGAGACAGCTTGAGCAACCATCACTGTGTTTGTCAGAAGTCTGAAAGACAGGAATGCTCCAGGAATTGGAGGAAATGGAGGACAGAGCTGAGGAATTTCTGGCCTTAATTCTGTGATGTATAAGACAAACTGTGTGGAGAGTAAGTCATGTGGGGAGTGGCTGAGAAAATCTGAGTTTTTTAGGCTGGAGGAAAGGAAATTCAGGGGAGACCTATTTCTCACTGCAAGTGACTGAAAGGAGGTTATAGCAAGATGGGGGTCAGCCCCTTCTCCCAGGAAGCAAGCAGCAGGACAAGAGGAAATGGACTCAAGCTGCACCAGAAGATAATCAGGTTGGACATCAGGAGGAATTTCTCCATGGAAGGGGTGATCAAGGATTGGAATAGGGTGCCCAAGGAAGTATGGAGTCACCATCCCTGTAAGTGTTCAAGAAATGCCTGGACATGGCACTTAGTGCTATGACTTAGTTGGCACAGTGACGTTCAATTGATGATTCTTTGCTGTCAAACTGCAGCACCTGCTACTCAGCATGTGTCTGCTACCTTATGCACAGCAGGTCTGAAGTTAACCTACTCTCTGAAGGATGATCCTCCCATGCTAGGGAAAGTGCCGCTGGTATGAAGAGCCATGATCAGCTGCATGTTATCAAGATCTCTGGTACGACCACTGTGGAAACTCAGGCTACATCCACCAAGGATTTCCTCATGGCTGGACCTATACAAACCAGTAGGGAGCCAGCAAGGACAGCAGGAAAATTTGCAATATCTGAACCAGGTATTTCTTCTGAAGCATCACAAGTGCATTGAGAAGAGGGTGATTAAGGTTGCTGGCCAATTCAGAGTTAAGAGGGCAGGCGAGATTCAAACTGATCAGGGCAGGCAGATCTTTACAGTCAAGCCCACACGGTCAAGTGGTTCCACAAACCCCAAAGGTCCTGATCCAAGCCTGCTCTGAGGTCCAGCCCCATGCAGGGATCATTGGAGGTAAGGAGCCAAAGCATGTCTATCCCATGTGTGGATCCATGCTTTCCCATGCAGTCAGCCTGGAGGGCTCAAACACACACTCACATCCCACGCGCCCATTTTGATAATGGCCTTGTGTCCTCTATGGTAAAGCAGAGCACACAGCACAGAGAGGAACAGCACACAGAGGAACACTACACAATTAAGCCATGAAGGCAGACAAGGTGTGGCCAACCCAATGCCAGCCATGCAGGCAGAAAACACAAGGGCAATATACCTTTAAACACATCTAAGCCTGCCCTCAGGCCCTTTACTGCACAAAGTGGTAGATAGGTGTGGAGGGTGGGCTGGGAGGATGCTCACCTGCACTGTCCCTTCACTCCAACCCACGTTCTGGGGCTTTCCCACCACCAGAAGCATGGGAGGCAGGGACAAAATCTGGGGCGTGCAGATGACAAGTGTCAGGAGTGTGCCCTGGGTTAAACAGGTTTCAGCTATTCCTCCACTTGATGGGTGTGACCCCAGCTCTCGTCAGAACCCACAGATGCCCCAGGCAGTGCAGCCCAGAGAAGATGACAATGAATGTGAGTAATTCTTGAAATTTGTGGGAAGACTATTCAGACGTCTGACTTCCTGCTTCTGCATGTACAGAGGAGATGTTTTTGTCTAAAGGAGTGGTAACAGCTTACACTGATATAAAGCCTCATACACCAGGGAAGAGGAGCACAGAGTCCAGGAGAAGGGGAAGAGGGGGAAAACACAGCAATGGTTGCAAAGGAGCAGTGCTGACCCCATGTGAAGAGGGAAGTAACCTATGTCTGGGAAAGAGTTCATATATAGGAATTCCCCTTGGACCGAAGGGGAACCAGCCACTGAAGTGAGACTGAGTCAGAGCTCTTTTCCCATGGTGCTGCTGGCCAAGGCAATCACAGGGTTACCTCTGTCTCAAGGGCAGATTGCATTATTTAAGGCCAGCCTAAAAGCCTTTTAATAAAGGTTAAAATGGATGGGAATGTCAGCTTTATAAAACAGTTCATTGTTAAACATCATCAGAAGATCTTGACTGAGTTTTAAAGACCGCATTGAAGGAAAACATTTTGAATGCAGCCAAAGGATGAAATAGGATTTCTCTGTGGACACTATTTGGCCTATTCTCCAGGGCACCATAGGTAAGAAGAGAGAGAACACCTGAGGTTAACAACAGTAATACTTTTTACAATTTGAACATGCAGAATCTCTTCCCAGCAACTGGAGCCACTTTAACATGAAATGCATCATTAGAGCGATAGGACTCTGATGATGAACGACACTGAGAGATCTCCAGAGTAACCCTGATGGGAGCTGGTGCTCAGAGAACACACCACATTAATTTACAAGCCTGTCACAGTTGCTCTGGGTTTATTTTTAACTAAAACAACCTGGCCTTCAGCAATCTATGCCAGGGATACCCTGACTTTGCAGAACGCGCAGAGCAAGAGCTGCAGCATATGCTTTTGTTTTCATCAGACAAAGGTTTCAAGTTAGGAGTGCTGAATATTAAAGTAATGGATGTTTTTTTCCATCTCTGCTCTATTTTTAGCAATTAGTGACCATCAATAAGACCAGATCACATATAGTATAGTCATTAGCATGGTACTGAACCACAGAGTGCATAAGGAGGTAGAGAAAGATCATCTGATCCAACAACATCCTAGTACAGGATCTTGTATATATATCACCCCTTCCCAGCAGATTTCTCCCTAACTGAAGAACAGATTAATACCACAGGGGTGGACACCAAGGAGTATTTCACTTCTGCCTTACTCACGGAATTGCCTCCTACAGCAGGAGGTACTCTCCAACCTGTCAACCACTGGTGGCAGCCCAGCCATCAGAAAAGCTGTCACATTGTGACAGTGAAGAAATTCATACAGCTGTAGTGTAAGTAGCATGACAACTGCACAGCTAGGGCACAAATGCAAGCTGGGGAAGAAAGCAGAAAAAATAAGCAACTGCTTCTCAGTTCATGGCATAGGGCAAACACTGGAGACAGTAAATGCCTGTTGATTCAAAGGCCCGCTGATTTCAAAGTGACCAGTTGGCAGCAAGTGCTGATATCTGGGCCATTTAAGCAATCTTCAGATGATGACACAAACATCAATTCCCTTGAGGACCTACTGGCAATTTTCCAGTATTGTAAGGGATCACTTACTCAGACAAGAGACACTGCAGGTGACAACCAGAGGAAAGTCTTTGCAGAGTACAGTCAGATTGCTAAAGCGACAGAGCGATGACAAGGATGCTGGGACAAAAGAAAACCCAGTTCACCATGTTCACACACACTGTGGCACTCATGAGAGGAAAGAAAGCCTCAGAAGGTCAAGGCTATATGAGATAACTGCTACCTGGGACTTACACCCAGAGCTAAGCAGTGGTTGCATTATTTTACAGATCAACTGCACTGCCACAACTGGCCATCTGGTCCCTGGAGGAGGAAGTCCAATGCCATTCAGAGCAGGGCCCAGTGAGAAATAGAGGCACCTTGAGACAAAACACACCATGAAACAAATTTTCAGACTACACCAAGTTGGGTCAGAGTGTCAGTCTGCTGGAGGGCAGGAAGGCTCTGCAGAGGGCTCTGGCCAGGCTGGATCGATGGGCTGAGATCAACAGCATGAGGTGCAACAGGACCAAGTGCTGGGTTCTACACTTTGGCCACACCAAACCCACTGCTACAGGCTGGAGCAGAGTGGCTGGAGAGCTGCCTGATGGAAAAGAACCTGGGGTGCTGGTCAGCAGCAGCTGAACATGAGCCAGTGTGTGTGCCCAGATGGCCAAGAAGGCAAATGGCATCCTGGCCTGTGCCAGCAATAGTGGGGCCAGCAGGAGCAGGGCAGGGATTGTCCCTCTCTATCGGCACTGGTGAGGTCACACGTTGAATCCTGCGTTCAGTCATGTGCCCCTCACTGCAAGAAGGACATTGACGGGCTGGAGTGTGTCCAGAGAAAGGCAGCGGAGCTGGGGAAGGGTCTGGATCTCAGTTCCTATGAGGAATGGCTGAGGGACCTGGAGGTGTTTAACCCGGAGGAGGTTCAGGGGAGACCTTGCTGCTCTTCACAACTACCAGAGAGGAAGGTGTGGCTAGGTGGGACTCAGTCTCTTCTCCCAGGAAACCATGACAGGACAAAGGACACAGTCTTCAGCTGCACCAGGGGAGTTTAGGTTGGATATTAGGAAGAATTTCTTCACAGAAAGGAAGATTAGGTATTGGAATTGTTTTGCAGAAAAGATCAAAAACTCCACAACTTGTGAAAGTTGTACAGTCGGTGTGTTTATTGCAGCGCTGGACGCATGCAGGGATTACTCCCCTCAAAAGGCTTGCGTGCCTCTGCAAAATTCAGGTCTCTTTTTATGGCCCTCTCAAATACATATGCATATAATTTCACAACAGGTTCATACCTATTCATTCTACTGATTTCATGCAACACTTGCCACTAATTCTTCAGAAGGAACTCTGGGGTCAGGTTGCCCTGCTCTGTCTGCTCCCCTCCTCCCCCCTTATCTCTTATCCTTCGGCTGAAGCTGTCTCTCTAAGCACTGGCTCTTCAAGAGAACAGGCAGCAAGCTACAGACTTAATTCAAAGATGTACATTTCACCTAAATCAAAATGGATTTCTACCCTGGACAATTTTTACTCTGTCTCAGAATGAACTGCCCAGGAATTTGGTGGAGTCACTGTCCCTGAAGGTTTCTAAGGAAAGACTGGGCAGGGCACTTAGTGCCATGGTCTTGTTGCCGTGGTGGTGTTCTGTCAAAGATTGGACGTGATGTTCTCAGAGGTCTTTTCCAACCTAATTGATTCTGTATGAGAGCCTGGTCAGGAGAAGCTCAGAAGGACAACTGTCTAGCTTGCTTTCAGCAAAATCTCTACAGAGTCAGCACAGTGTAGACTGCCTCAGTCACCAACTTGAAATTACCTTCTTTCCATGCTCCTGGCCTCATGGTTCCACCCTTGTCTTCATCAATTGCTGTGAGTCAGACTGTGAACTCCAGAGGCTCCGTGGTCCCACAGAACAAGGGGCATCCAGGAGTTTGCTAGCAGTAGTAAAAAGAATAAATAGGCACTTGTAGTCTACTCAGCTGGGATGATTGGGTAGGATTTGTCTCCTCTGCTTAACATGTCAACCCCAAAGACACCTAAATATGAGGCCATGATCTAACATGCTTTTATAATCACTTGTAGGGAAATAGATAATTTTTTTAGCAAGCAAGTCATCTGGATGTCTTTGGTCATCTGAGTGAGGATATGATAAATTGAACCCAAGAGTTGCTATTTCTCTTCATGGGCAGCAGCAGAGAAGGGAGTGGTACTCATGGGAACAGAAGAGCAGGAGCACTGCCTATGCATCCCCCAGAGCTGGATGGTGAGGACAAGAAAGGCAGCCACTCTGTGAAACCTCTTTGGTCATCCCAGTGTGAATCAGCAGAATCTGTGAAAATTTAGCAAAATTTGTGGGCAGTATTTCTTCATGTCTACAAATACAGCTCTCATTAGATCGGTAAAGCAGCTGGATATTTTTGGATCCATGAGCTGCCAAGGTTACACGTACTGAAGGCACTTCATATACAAGTGGGTGTAATAGAGACTGCAAGAAAATCTCTGTCTATAGGTGATTTTTAATTTCTGGTGATAAAAATTGTGAAAACAGTTGTTATATAAGCTAAACCTTTTTAGCAGACGGTAAGAAAAAGGAAAGCATAACAGTAAATAAGAGGCAGCTATTTGCCAGACTTACACACAAGGACCTTAAGGAAGGAAAATGTTCTTGCTTCTGCCTTGTGAATGAAGAAATAGGCTTTGATAACCATATAAATGAAAACCATGTGTCACTGGATTGAGTTTGTGGACCTGGAATAGAGAAAAAAACCCAAAACCACAAATAAAACAGATGCTCTCATCATGACTGGTTTCTGATTCAAAGACAGTTCCCCAGCAGCGTATAACTCACAGAAAGTGAAGCTAAGAGGAAGTCCAAGTTTCCATGAGGCAACAGGGAATATGGCATTGTGCAACAGCTTTTCCAAACTGAATGTACATTTAGGCATTGCCCAATCAAATGATAGCCAACAATGTATGCAATGAAAAACTGATTGAATCTTACTGTAAGACAACACAAATGACGCTATTAAATATCTTAATCTCGGAGCTGACAGAATTGTGGCATGGTGTTCTGTCAGTAGAAGCTATAATGAGGCAGTGGTATTACACACACATTACCTCTTTGAACTTCTAACACAAAACTGGAGGCAGAAGGAATGTCATGTGGCATCATCAGCCAGTATTTTTCAGGCACAGGAATTTTCTCACACATCCAACTGTAGGTTAGGAAACTCTCTTATTAATCATAGCAGATGGAGAAGCACTTCTCTTCACACTCCAAACTTTTTCAATGAGTATTTTCAATGAGTATTTCAATCTCCACGATTGGGATTGAACTGGTGAATTTATGAAAAAGCAGAGCAGCTCAAGCCCCACAAAAATTACAGACCTCTCATACCTTTCTGTGAAAGCCCATGAAAGCAGAAGACCAGAGAGCAGCAAGCCAACTGCTCTCCATTAGAGGTTATCCTCACAGACATCAGGGCGGACTGATTCTCCTCCCATTTTCATGAACAAGTCTGAAGAGGATTTTCATTAAAGTAAATGAGAATAGACTGAGTGAAAATAATTAACATGAAATTATGTAATGTACCAAACAGCAATATTCTCAGAAGAAGGTCAGATGCATTTTGGGAAAGTATGAACAAGTGTATCACAAGTTACTGGAATGCAGGTGGAGATACATGGAAGTGCACAGTATCTATATAAAATCACACTAGATGATTTGATAATGCATTTCAAAGCTATGAATCTAGTAATTGTTTCAGGAGAGTACAGCAAAATGCTCTATTAAAAAGAGCAGCTGCTCTGTGAGCACACTGATGCTCTCAAGCAGCCAGAGCAAGGCCAGACGAGCAGCACACAGCCTGACTGGAGGGTGTGTGCTGTGCACTCTCATGGGAGGCAGCTCTGCTGGCCCCCCAGACCCCAGGGCTCCTGGGAGCACACCTGTCTTTTGTAATTCCCATTACACCATCACTTACCTGATGCCAAGCCTCTTAACGTTGTCTTGATCCATTTAAACTCTGCCTTACAAAAGTGGTGTTTGAAGAAAACTGTTTAAAAACAATCCGCACAGGAGAGATGAATAATGTTGGATTTCAGGCAGTTTTCTCTGCAAACAGGAGTTTAAATTTCTTTTGGTAATAACCCTTTTTGACTTGCCCACATGTAGACAGTAATTATTACTGCTTTTTACAGCTAGGGTATTTTCATCCCAACACATCTCATTCCCTCTCCCACATAGACAGTCTTTGAAGCAACAATAACAAGTACCAGCTTCCCTAGGCCAGTTTGCAAATTTGCCTCAAGGCTAAAACAGTCAGAGCAGGCTTAGTAGGTCAGAATTGGATTTCCCAAATATGAACCATTCCAGAAAAAAAGTCTTTTTCTCACTGTTAACTTATTAATCATTAGAGAAAAAGAGTATTGGGAGGGTAGATGTCAGTTGTTCCTCCCCACCCCCCCCGCCCAGCTCCATGTGAATTATGCATGGAAAATAACTGCACAAAATGCTCTGGCTCTGCTGAAGTCAACAGGAGTTTTGCCACCAGCTTCCAGCCGAGCCGCATTTTCACCCACTGTCTCCAGAGTGACATCTCATATGTCACCATTTACTAGTAGCAGCACAGAGTTCACCACCAGGCCTGCCATTACCATATAAAACATAAAGGAAAGCTGAGGTATCTCTGTGGGATCTGGCAGCCCCGCAAAACTCATCCAGATTTGTTTGTTTTTAATTACCATTACAGTCAAGGGCACTAAAAACTCTGTGGAGTCTGGGAACAAACTGTTTTGGTTGCCCTCAGACACACATTATCCCAGCACAGCTCTGCGAGCTGCACGGTAGCGGTACCCAGCTGGAGGAGCTCCAGTGGGACCAGAGCCAGGGGGCTTCAGCCAGGGGACCTCATGCATTTCCTACCTACCAGAGGGGAGACTGACACTTCAGCTCCCTCACTTACCCCTGGGCACTCTCTTAGACCCTCACAGGGACTGATGCATCTCCCTGAAAATCCAGGGTTGCGTGTTCTGGCTTCTCTCTAAGTTCAGTCTGGATGCTGCTGCTGCCTGTCCCTAGACAGATGTGAGAGCTGTGCCTCACCTTGGCCACAGCAGGCTCAGGGAGCATGAGCCTTTGGATAAGCTGAAGGAAAGACAGACAGAACAGGCAAGCAGTGTGATCACTGGCGGATTTGTTTAAGACAAGTTCACAATGGGCACAACTTTGTTCTCACACCTGGAGATGCAGCCATTCAGTCCCTCGCTGACAGACCCAAGTTAAAGCCCTCATTCATCCTCAGCTGAAGCATTTTGTTCTTCCATTTTCTAATGCAGTCAAACCTTTGTGATGAAAAGCACCCCCAGCAGATGTATTGCCATGAAAATGTTGCTCTAATGAACTGGCAGGAAAGACATTTTCACAGAAAGGAGGTCTCTGAGCAGCCCAATTCACAATTACTCTTCACATCCACAGGCGCTCATGCTAATTAGGAATGACACCTTTAATTACCAGTATTGAGACCCTCAAGGGCCAAGAGATCACAACCTAAATCCGTGATATTGTCAACCCAGAAGACAGCTCAGCAGTTGGGTTGGGGTTGGCTACTTTTTTTTTTTTTTTGAGTCGGTGGCTTGTTTCCCTGTGACGCCTTGAGAAAAGGTTTATTTGTGTAATGTCTACAAACCTAAAATAACAGGGAATATTTAAATTGAGGTAGAGGGCAATTTAAAGCCCAGCTAAAACTTCTCTGCTGAAATTGCTAATGGTAGGAGAAATGTGTATTTCCAACACATAATTAGGAAGAGACAAAAAGAGGGTGTGGAGTCTTACTATGGAATGTTAATTACAAGCAGATCCTGAATCCCCGGGTTGAGTTCCAGCCAGCTGAGGACACATATTGAAATGTACTTAGTGATATACTCATTTCTACTTAATTACTTGTGAGACAAAGCAGCCAAAGGATATTTCTTTAGGATGCAGAGGGTAGCTCTGAGAAGGACTGATAAATGTAAGAGATACATAAAGCAATAACAGTCCACCTACTTGCCACTGAAGGGAATTTCACAACAACATTTTTTCTGGTGCTCTGTGTTGCCTATTTTAATGTCCTATGTGATAAGGTTTCCACCATTTCCCTTGGAAGATTAGATACATTTCATGGCCAGGATTCTTTTTCTTTGTGATATTCGGCCTGTGTTTTCTTCTCTTTTTTTAGAATTCAACTGTGTTTTTCTGAAAAATAAAAACTTGCCATAATAATATCTCTCTCTCCTCATTAACTCATTAGCTGCACCCAAAGGATCCTCTGAAAAGGGTGTCTAGAGAGATATTTTGGTTGAATAAACTCATTCTTTTTCAGGCATGGGTGCTGGAAGAGCAACCAAGCAGAGCAAAATATCTGAGTGGGGAAGAAAGTGGAGGCTACCTAAAGACCCTTGAGACCTCCCAAATTTCATAGTGTCAGAGTTGCAGGTTCCATGTACCCATGCAGCACAGTGGATGTATTTTCTGTGCTTCAGATCATGCAACAGGACTAAGTAGCAGAAGGTGGCTGGTAAAGACTGGCAGCCAAGCTACTCATCCTCACCTGCACACAGGTACCAAAGTCTCCTTAAAACATATCCCTGGATGGACTCTTTCAATTCATCTTAAATGGTAGGTGATGATTCTAGACAGCAGCTTAGCATGAAGTGATTATGGAGAGGCTGTGCTGCAAATACATGAACTTCAGGCTGAGGTACATAAGGCAGGAGCCAGTTACATGGTCCTCAAGGGCATGGCACAGGTTTGCACTCTGTGCTCTGCACATAGGCTAAATTTCCTCCTTGTGAGTCGCTAGGGGCTTGCTGCCCTCATCCTCCTTCCTACCCTACACTTTACTCCATGAATTTTTCTGCTGCAGGACTATCTCCATGGTAAGAGAGTCAAGCTTAGACTCTTTCTTACTTAAAGGACACATGTAGATTTCCCATCTCAAAATCAGACAGTTTGGAAATGCTAATGCCACACCAGGCAGAGATGAAACCTGTGTCTGTGAATACATTCAAAGTCAAGTGGACATAATCACATCCGACATGATCAAAGTGCAGCATCAGTTGATTGCCATCCAGCAGACAGCAGAAATATCCAGTCAATTTATTGCTCCCAAACACATCAAGGATCTGAGGCAATAGCCAGAACCTGGAAGTAACCACTGCTATCCTAAATCCTCTTGAGGACAGCCCATTCCCACAAACTAACAAGGCAACAAGCTGCACTTGGGAATACAACACATGATGGCTCAGCAGTCACGACGCACAAGGTACAAGGTAACACCACATGTTCCCCAGTCCTCCTGAGAAGCAATGTGTACTGGCTGAGAATGCCTCCTTGCACTTGTGATCATCCAGGGGAGGAGAGGCCCCTCTCACAGCAAGCGGATTCCCCTTGCTGCCTGTTTGGCACTGGGTGATAAAAGACACACAGATGTCACACGTGTCTGTTGGTAAGTGGCTGCTTGGCTTTAGGGTAAATGCATGAGCAGACAAAGCCAGGGATAAAGCAAAATGTTGAAAATCACTGAAGAATAAGAAAGGGAGAGAAAGTAGAAAAAGTGTAGTGTAGATAAAAATTGCTATCGGTTCTTTCTCTAAATCTGCCACATCTTTACTCCCAAAAACCCTTAAACAAGAGGATACTGACCCTGCTGTCTGAGTCATATGCCACAATCATCTCTGAAGTGAGTACCAAAGAAGCAACAGAAGACATATGAACAAAACCAGGGAGAGCTCTGGTTTCCTTGACCACTAAGGCCAACCAGAAATCCCACTGGCAACACTCTTTTCTTGACAGAAAAAGAGCATCTACACAGGAAGTGGTGAATCTGAGGCAGCACACAGAAATGGAACTGGGATCTGAATGCCAAGACTGAGTCTCAATCCAGATAGATACTATGAATTGAAAAATTAGAAAAAGAAGAAGTGGAAACCATACAGACCTCACCCAAACAGGGACCAACTCTTCTTCTTCCCTGGAACAGCCCCTTGGTTGTAGGTGTGGTTTTCAGCCCTGTCCTTGTCTTTTTCTTCCACAGTATTTTCTAAATTGTGCTCAGTCTGGGTTTATCTCTCCCAGCAGACAAGACCTTTAAGACCACCTTTGCATCTCTCTTGTTGTACACCCTGGACATGTGGGACAGTGGAGGTCCGAAGAGGAATCACAGGGATGAAATGGAGACAGGAGAGGGCATAAAAAGAGGTGCAAGACAGATCCACCCTCATTGCAGTGGGTTATGTTGAATATCTGAAAGGATCATGGGAAAAGTGAATACAGGCAAGATTAGCAAAAAATCTGGAGTGACTGACTTAGTCCTCTTCCCTTTGAAGAGGCCTGCATAAAGTTAGCAGTAGTCTAGAAACCAGGAGGAATTTCTCTTCTTGACCTGGAGAAGTGGGGCCATAGGAAAGAATATCATGTGGTTTAACAAGAGCAAGTGCAAAGTGCTGCACCCCCTGGTATCAACACAAGCTGGGGGATGGACAGATCAAGAGTAGCCCTGCAGAGAAGAACTTGGGGTGCTGGTGGGTGAGAGGCTGGTCATGATCCAGCCATGTGCACCCACAGCCCAGGTAGCCCAACGTGTCCTGGGCTGCAACCAAAGCAGTGGGGCCAGCAAGGGAGGGAGGGAATTCTGCTTCTCTGTTCTGCTCTGCTCGGCTCTGCTCTGCTCTGCTCTGCTCTGCTCTGCTCTGGTGAGACCCCACCTGCAGTGCTGCATCCACCTCTGGGACCTCCAACACAGGAATGACATGGACCTATTCGAGTGAGTCCATAGAAGGATCACTGGGATTACTGGAGTGCTGGAACACCTCTCCTATGAGGAAAGGGTAAGAGAATTGAGCCTAGAGAAGAGAAGGCTTTGGAGTAACCTAATTGTGGCCTCCCTGAAGGGACCTTACAAGAAAGAAGGAGAAAGACTTGTTACAACTTTTATAATGGGGGAATGGTTTTAGACAGACAGAGAGTGGGTTTAGGTGAGATATTAGAAAGAAATTCTTTACTGTGTGGGTGGTGAAGCACTGGAACAGGTTGTGTTTACCTACATGCCATGGTGGAGCAGCTGAAGAACAGGGAACAGAATAATGTACTATCAGTCAGGTGAAAAGATGGAAGCATTGGACATCTTCTCAATACTTAATGGGGGTTTATAAGAAAGATGGGACAAAGTTTTTATCAGGACACGTTGCTATGGAATAATGGACAATGGTTTTAAAATAAAAGAGGGTAGATTTAGACTAGATATAAAGAAGATATTTTTAATTATGAGGAACACTGGAACATGTTTCCCAGAGAGACTGTGAATATCCCATCCTTGGAAAGATTCAAGGTCAGGATGGATGGGGTTCTGAGGTACCTGATGTAACTGAAGATGTTCCTGCACATTGCCAGGAAGGTTGGACTAAATTATCTTTAGATGTCCCCTCCAACCCAAACTAATCTATGATTCTGTGATATTTTAGGATTGCTGGAACCTGAGACACAGAGATTAGTGTTGTTTTTATACTAAAGCATATTTTCCCAAGTTTGTGACCATCACTGACACTAGTCTAAGGAAGGTTGGGTTTTGCTGTACCACAGCTAGAGGTTCAGTAAAAAAAACTTGGCTATTTTTCCTGTTTCCCCCTATCACACCAAATGTGTCTCTCCACAGTACACAGACACAAACATACACTCCAACTTCATCCTAGCCCTACACTGGGACAAGAGTGGAGTGTGCAGCAAGTCTCTTCTGCCCTCCCACACTAGGGCTTCCAGGGGAAACAGGGAGCACTTAAGTATTAATTGGGCCCCAAATCCCCAGGTAAGCTGCAGCAGGCATGAAAGGTACATTTCTAGAAAAGGGTATCCAAAGCCACCTGCTCAAGAGCACAGAGTCTGTGGGAACCAAGCAGTGACCCATACCCCTTATTTGCATCCTCCCTCATGATTTCTCTCTTGCTTCCTTTGTCTGTTTCAGAATGACTCAAGCAACATCCAAGACAAAGCACTGCCTGGTCAAGCAGTGTGTGACCTGGTCTCATACTCAGCACTTGCTTGGGAAAGCATTTGTGAGAGCAGTGCTTATACCACAAGAACCGTGTTTCACTTGGAAAATTCAAAAATGGTAGATTTATCTTTGCTTGAGCAACTTTAATCCTTTCCTTTCTCATTCAACTCTCTGATGCATGGAAGCAGGTTTGCCCTTGCCTATGCAGCAGGAGACAGATGTCATCTTCATCTTTTAGGAGAAAGCCATGCCAGAGAGCTCAAAGGAGACGCAAGAATGACAGACAAAAGCTACAACCAAACAGAAAGTTTGTGCTTGTATCAATAAATTCATGAGGGACACCTCTGCCTCCTGCCAGGCCAAGGGGCACAGTCTGGCTCATGCAGAGGCTGCTAACAGCCCCTGCCCCCAAAACAGCCTGCCTGTCACCACCTCAGGGAGTGCTTGGCCATGAGCTTCTCTATCTGGTGCCCCACTGGCCCTAAGATAAAACTATCATTTCTGGATAACCCAAGGGTTGTCCTGAATGCCAGCAGAGTGGTGCTTCTGTAGCACAGACCTGGTGGATGGAGGTGCTGCATGCCCAGAGGTGAGGAAGGTGCTGCAGGTGCTGAAGGGATGGTGTTGGCTGGGATGGATAGTACGGGAGGTGGGGGGGAACCTCACCCAACACCTGTGGGTCTGGCTGGGAGCAGTCCTGGGGAGAGTTGTTCCCAGACTGCTCTCTGCAGTGTGGGTGGCCAGGACTGATCCTTGGTTCACTCCCTGCCCTCTTCCATTCAGGGATGCAGGAGTACCCTCACAGGGACTGTGTGCCACCTCAGAGGTCACTAAATAGCATGACCCAGAAGCAAAGGGAGCCGTGTAAACAGTAACAACCTTCCCAACATCCAAAGAGAAGAAACCCTCACACTGAAGCACTGAGATTTTCTCAAGCCAGGATTTGGTTTTCTTTTCCCTCTCTCTGTAGTTTGTCAGTAACTTAATTTATAAACAGGTATAAACCTAAGTAGCTTTTGTTCTACACCAGGCTTGTTACACCACTCCTCAACCTTAGACAGCATGGGCTGCTTATTCATACTCTTAATTTCCCATTTTTCCTTTTTGATAGGTTTCTGTCTTTGAGCAGGCAGGTAGAGCCTTCAATCTGTCCCTACTCACAAAGACTTAATTCAACCAAGAACCTTTCTCTGAGTACAGTTCTTGTTACAGCACCCTGTTATCACCGAACACAGGCTGTAGCAAAGCCATTTAGCATTTATTAACAGATCCCAGGAGAAGTTATTTTCCTGTTTGCATACAATGTGTGTATTGCCCTCTGACTTTTCTATTGCATCAGAGCTGTCACTGAAATGTGGAGCAAATTATGTGTTGTAAGGTTCATGGTCCAGCCACATAACAACACAAATGACATCCCCATGCAGGCTCATCCCCTTCAGAATGCAAAACGGGAAATAGAAAACTGTTTTAAATCACTGAAAACACAAGTGTTACAGACCTAATGAGAAATCTTAAAATCTAATTTTCAGCACCACAAGCAGTGGTTTCCCACCTAACCTATAAAAGCAGTTTAAATGGAGCTGGGAGTTGCTTAGAGGTTTTTCAACAAAGGAATACAGAGGTTGCCTATGGTACTTAGGAGCACTTTCAATTGAGTAAAACTACTTTTTTGTTTTGGAGACAAGTGTAGCATTAAGTTAATTAAAAGCACCACCCATTCCAGCTGACTTTACAAATTTGGCACATCCAGCATGTGTGATAAACTGAGTGATTTCCAAGTGTGACCCAGCACTTACGTCACATTCCAACACGGCCCTCAGTGAAGAGGGCTCTAAGTATTTTTTCTGCTTTTGTGAGACTCTACAGCCTGATTATTTCACTAATAAAACTAGTGTTCTACCAGCCAGTGATATCAATAAAACACCTTTAGATCAAATGAAAATTCTTCCTAGTGACCTAAGAAGATGACTGTGTCATGCATGATTTTGGGTAAGTACCAGCATTGCCTCTTTGCCAGTATCTGACTATATTCTACATTTCTGATTTATCTATTACCAGTCAGGTAATGTATGGGACCCATGCATTACCTGACTGGGCTGAATTTCCGGGTAATCCTGAAGCATAGCTGGGAAACAAGGAAAACTGCAAATCCTTGTGGGAGTTCCTGCAAAGCTGCCACAGGTGCCTGCAGATGTACCCGCTCTGTGAAATGTGGGGGTAGACAGAAGCCATGGTAGACACCTGCTAGAAGGAATAAGTCAGAAAGGTGGAAATAGTCGATTCCCCATTCTCTAGAGAGCCTGGTCTGGTGCAGCACACAGCTGCTCCATGTGCTCTCTTGTCGAGGAAAGCCCTTCTCAGCCACTTCATGAAGATCCTTACAGAGGCTCTCCTGAAAGCTCAGCTGCCCTGCATTTCTAAGGTAGGCTTACTTTGCATGCCAGATGAGGATGAATATTATTTTCATTTTTTTCTTGAAGCGATGAACTCCTGTTTTCTTGACCCACACTGCTGTCTCAGTCCTGAGTCTGGGATTAACCTGCCTTTCTGCTCCTAGGCCATTCAGATTTATTCCAGAAGGTTTGCACCTATGTTACACACGGGAGGGTAGACTGGTGGCTGTAGCATTTGCCTGGAAACACAAACTCCTTTTCAGTAGCTAAAACAACTGGCTGGAAGGAAAAATGTCATAACTGTACATCAGGCTTGCCAACAGCCGTTTCACTGCTTTCTGCATGGTCACACCAGGGGCCGTGGGACGCTGCTCTGTACCTGAGCCTGAGAGCACATTTACGGATCACTTGGAGCAGCTGCTCAGCCAGAAGTTTTTCCTACCACAAAAAAAAGAATACATTTTTAGCAGCAACAAGAATAGATTTCAATGAGTGTCTTAAAAACAGATAGAATTTCACATTCCTCTTTGATACTTAACATGGATAAAAAGTACTGGGCTTGCACACCTCTTAGTGTGGGAACCCCAAATGCTGTGACAATGTCTGACATGGGATGGTTGCACAAAAAGATACAAAATAAACATAGTGCAGAAATACAATTAATCAAGGGAGCCTTTTTTGACACAGGAACTTGCCACATCATAACAGTGTGGCAAGCCAGTCTGTGCATGAAGTCCATTCATTTTAGGGGTACATCCATAGAATCATAGAACAGTTTGCATTGGAAGGGATCCTTAAAGGTCATCTAGTCCCCTATCAAAAAGGTGTACCTGTAAAGGGACTTGTGTCCTCTAGAATTGAAGATGTTAGTTGATGGATCATTCATCCCTCCACTTCCTTTTCAGCCATCAGAGGCCAGGCACATTCAGATCACGCTGTAAAGTCCATCTCCCCTTTTGCTGGTTGTTTAGGGAGGATCCAGACATAAAGAGAGAGACCAGCATTCCCAATCTCTTGTTGTCTGCAGAGTTTGTGTTAGTCAGAAGGGTGGGAGTGTGGAAAGGAGGTCAGCTATCACAGCCCCAAACTGAAAACCAAAGGTTCAAACTGCTTCAAAACTGGGAGTAGTAGGGAAGACTGAAATCATACTATTTGAGGGCAGACTCTGCCAGTACCTCATAGTCTTCTCTTGATCCTTGAACTACCTCTTTGAAATACATATAGGAAGGCATTACCTTAGGAGTGAGGCATCCCTGCAGTGATAAAAGGAGATGCAGCTGCTGTTTTAAGAGCAGTGTGTTTGGGATCACAATTAGCCTGAGTTTAAACAGTGGCTGCAAAGAAGCAGGGTGGGATTGAAGATGGTGCAAAGCAAAGCAGACATCCCAGGACTAACTGCCTTTGAAGTTGCACTGGAATTGGGGCAGTGTAAACACATCACTACCAGAGAGAAAGAGCCCTGCCAAGAGACCCATGAGTCCAGAGTCGTGCTGGGAGGACACACAGGGTCACTCAGTGTTCAGCCAAAGATTTCCACATCACATTTTTCTTGGCTGTCCCATGGAGGAATTAGGAAAATGAGGATGATGACGAGGATGTGGCATTTGCAGTCAGGATGGCTGTCAGGCAGAGGGGCAGGGAAACTTGTTCTTCAGGACACGTCTCATGCATGGGGGCTGCAGGCTGAAGAAATCCCCCCATCCATTTGACAATGAGTTACCTGCCTGCAACAAAACCCATAGAGACTTTTCATAAAATGCAGAGCTTTTAGCAGCATGTGACAGCATCCAGAGCACATTTGGGAGGTGAGGAGCTGAGACGTGCAGCATAGAGAGAAGCTGGTGAGGAGGGCAGGGGCCAGCCCTTGAGCCCTCCCTCTGCCTTGAGCCAAGTGAGAAAGGTGTCTGAATGGCAGCTGAACTGCTGCTCTGGTATTGGGGGCAGTGTGAGAGACCACCTTGTAGGCAAGACTAACTTAGACTTGTTTTCCAGACTTCGTATGGGCACTGGTTAACTGCTAAAACAGCCAAAACAGAAATTCAACTGGACAATTCAGCTCACTTGAATTTATTTTCCCACTAAATAAAGAGTTCCTCTTTACTGTCTCTGCTTGGCTGCTGTACAGCATTGCACAGAACATTACTCCAGATTTTGTGGCATTTCTCAATGCGAGGAACTTGCTGCTTACATATCCTCCCTCCTTTGTCTGGTCTCCTCGTGGCCTGATGAAATGTTCTGGCAGGTGTGAAAGGTTTCCACTCTTACCTGAAAGGGTCACTTCTAAGGACTGAGTTTTTGTATCACAACCCAAGAATGATTCCTAGGCCGTATTGCCACACTCTTATGAAACAGGCAAAGCTTTCAAGTAACAAATATGCCAAACAGCTGGTGGAAACGCAGGTTCACAGTGCTGCTGGGTAGATTTTATTCTGGTAAAAACATCTTTACGGGGCCAGTAAAAACAGAAACAGCCACAGGTAAACATTTCATGGAAATGTATCTCCCCAACAGACAAAAGAGACCTTCCTGAAGAAGAACCTCTCTGTGACTTCCTTGTCCTGCAAGCAGGGACACATCTACTTTACATCTGTGCACAGACACACATAGCTGTGCACACGCAGAGATATATTTATACAGACACATTCATACGCACACAGGTGACTATATTTACACACATGGATGCCTGTGTATATATGACTGACTGCACTTGTGTCTCTGCATATATAATTTATTATGTTCTGCTGTATTTTTGACATTTGTTATGACGTCTGTAATTTGTGGTCTGAGAAGGCTGAGCCACAAAATGTGGTGAGCCAAACTGGTTTGCATGTCTTCACAGAAAAATAGAGGGTTGGTTTTAAAGATATTTTCCCCCCAGAAAATGTAATTTTTAAAATCAGAAAAAACCCTAGCCACTCTTTTTCAGTTTCTGAGTTTTCACACTGCACGGGGAAAACATGCTCCTTTGCACACTCTCTTCATCTTTCTTGTTTTAGAAGCACTGTCCAAAGGCAGAAAAAAAACCAAAAGCTAAGAAGTAGGCATAGGGTTTGGTCTTGGCTATTCCATTTCTTCACTTTCTTCTTTTGTATTACTAGATGAAAAATAAGAGATGATATTTTAGGAGTTACAGAAAGCTGGCCTGTCAGTTTGTTTTCTTGCCATCAGAATGATATCATGTTTTCCTAAATAAAAATAATTCATGAAAAATTTCCAACAAAAGTCTCTCAGTTTTTTTCCATGAAATGTGTGTTTACTGAGCAGCATAGCTCAGTGAACACTCCCTGCTCTGGCTGCTAGGGAGGATGTCACAAGAAGTCCTTGGATGAGTGGGACAAACGCTGGACTTGAGATGAGCGGCGCAGCTCCTGGCATCCAGACTTCCAGCGCTCACAGGGGCCTCAAGGGATGCAGCCAAGGAAAGTGGTGATTGTGCCTTTCCCCATCATCTGCTCGGGCCTGCACGCCCTATGTGAGCACCTTCCAAAGCAGAAATTGGAGAATTGATGAACAGCAGTCAGATCCAAACCCAACCTTTGGGAAGAAAAAATCATAAACCTCTGTTGATCTCAGAGGACGGGAGGGCAAAAACTTATAATCTATACACGCTGAAAAGCAGGTTTGTAGTTATTCAGGGCTGAGTTCCACATTCTTTGGGGTACTCCTGAGAATGGCCTGACTCCTCCACAAAGATGATCTCTGCCACAACAGGCATCACCAGAAAGCACCCATCATGGTTCAGGGAAGTGAAGAATTACTACAGAATAACATGATACTTTAGCAGTGCAAACACCAGCGCTTTGGCCAAGGTGACTACACCTGCCTGGTAGTGTAGCTGGCCAGTGAAGGAGCAGGTGACAGGTCAGCAGTGCCAAGGGACCTGTGTGTCCCACTTCCACACCACCAGTAGCATTTTAGATCATTTTAACCTCAGAACACCTCAGCCATCATTGAGCAGGAGGTAGGAAACAAATACACTGACAAAAATCTGATGAGACAAAATCCCCTGTGTCATCAGGCATAGTAGAATACAAATAAACCTTTAAGAAAAAAACCCCAACTATCCAAGAAATTTAATGTTAGTAAGGTATGAGTTCCCTCCTTCATCAAGAAGAGAATTTTCTCTTTTTTTTTCACACTAATCCTTGTGTATTTGAAAGCAGAGGTAGACAAGCTCATCTCACCCAAGACCCCTTCATCTAGATACCAAACATTGTCTTTGTAAATTAATATTTGTGTATCACCAAGATATTAAACATCAAGGCACTGCTGTGTTAGGCATAATAAAATAGTTCGTTATCTGCCAAAACCACAAACCCCAGATTAATAACTTGAGAAGTAAAGCCAGATTGCTGGGATAGTATGTGGGAGAACAGAAAATACATGGAAACAGTAAGTGCACCAAGACTTTGTCTTTCAACTAAATTTGTTCTCCCAAATAAAGTTTTTGAATGATAAAAGCATTTTATTCATTAAAATTGACTTATAAAGTAGCTTATTCTGTTTTGCTGAGATACAAGTTTTTTTTCTCTTTGAAAGAATAAGTTCTATAGGAGAAGAGAATCATGCTCATGTCCTCTTATTTCAGTACCTAATTCATCTTCTGTTCCTTTTTTCACATCTAGGAAATTAAAGTACAAGAGCCCAGAGAGAAAATGACATTCACAGAGAAGGATACCCTTGCATTCCTGGTCAAAAGAAGAAGGAGACATACTAATTAGTGAACGAGACTTTTTACCACCCTCTGAATCTCTAAGAGGAATAAAAAAATATACCCCAAATGAGAGTTGAGATATCGAGTAATCAGCTACCTTTGTTCAGACACAAGGGCAGATGAAAGTAAAATGTCAGTATCCTTTCAAGTGAGGAAAAACACAACTCCTTTCCCTAGGGGGAAAAATCAAATTGTTATGTTTTTGTTTTTAATTTGGCTCCTTCGATGAGCAAATTTATTTACGAGTAGATTGCCACCACTCCTACAGACATTTCAGCCCACGCTGTTTGGAGCCCACGCTGTTCATACAGGGGCTTGGCTCACGGTGCTTTGCCACGGCACCTCTGCCTGAAGCTCAGACTGGATAACGCTTCCTCCATCTGTCCCACCAGGACACCACCATCAGGACACACACCCTTCCTTGTGCCATCCACCCCCGGGGGCATCAGGGCTCCCAGGGCAGAGTGAGTGTTCCTGACTCTCACAGGCACCATCGGGCAGCCGTGGCCGCGCAACAAACACCCTGAAATGTGCCCCCACAGATGGGTTGGATCCCAAAACCACTGGGATCTCTGGGTGCTGGCAGACTCCAGGATGCCAAGTGGCTTTGGGTGATTCACAGAAGTGACCCACCAGAGCCACTGGAAATGCAAAACCTGGAGCAGATATGTGTCAGAGATGGATTTAGAAGCTGATCTATTACAGGTTCTGGAGAGACGTAGGTTCCTTCTCCCTTTCCATAAACCTCTTATCCTGCAGGACCTATTCAAGACAACACTTTCTATCTAAAGCTGTGGGATTTTGCAGCTTTGAAGGGAATCTGAGAGTTTTACTCCTGAGGACCATGTCATGACAAACTCTATAATGGAAAAGTAATGACTTTGGAACAGGCTTATTTGAAAAAAAAATGGAATAAAATCTGGGCCCTTATCCAGGTAGAGATCTTAGCCTGGCATTCCATCTACATTCTTTCTGTTATTAAAATAATTTAGGAAACCAGGAAGCCTGTTCTGCACTCAATCATGTTAGCCCACGCCGTGTCAATTTGAATTCTGCCTGTGGTGATAACAGTTGAAAATCTGATGGGCCAGATACTGAACTGACAAAAATCGGCATTGCTCCATTACAATCAGTGGGGTTTTGCCAATTTACCCTTGTTAAAGATCTGGACCTCTACTTCTAGGCAGGCATTTTTCCAGACAGCAAAACACTCTCCTACCTCTTTGGCAAAGGAAAAAATAAAGGAACAATTTAGCGATACTTTGGAGAGTGACAGGACCATGATAATGCAACTTGAAAATTAAACCCTTGGCTTATTTTCAGCATACTTGAAGTTTACTAGAACCACGTTCAGGTTCTTCAAATGTGGTCAACAGGTAATATCTGGTGCCATTTTTCAGTGTAGATGCCACCAGATTCCAAGCTGAAGACTATTATTTTTCCATTTTAGTTCATTAAGCAGACTTAAGAAGTCTGTTAAAAAATCCCTCTGATGAAGAAAACAACATTTGCATGTGTAAGCAGACACATAAAAACATTTTATCTTTCATCCAACTGCTTTTTCAAGACTAAAAATACTTCTGAAGTTCATCTTTGCTGTAGAAAGTCCATAAGCCTGTGGAAATTAACATTTTTGATATTTGGCCATTGGCCAGTCAGCAATCAGGACAGTTTAGCCTGATCCTGCGCACCACCCTGCCATAGCTCACCTGATGAGAGAACAGGGACAGGCGGTCCCTTCCCTACCCACGTTATCCTTCTGTGCCTGAGAAATGTTGCTCCTGACCTTCCTCAAGGTGACTCTGCAAGTCTGCAGCATGGTACTGCAGTAGTCACTACTCAGAGAACCAGTCAAAAATGTTAAGCGGACTGCACTGTGGACCACACTGCTTTGGCCAAGAAGCAAAAGTGAAAAGCCTTCATGGTTGCACCTCCCCTCATCCTGTTGCCATCTGCCATTGCAGGAAGAAAGGGAAAAAGAGTGGGGAAAAATGGACTTTGAACTTCAGAGAGTTATTTTCATCTGAAACATGACAGGTACTTTTTACTTGGGAAAAGGAAAAGAAAAATTCATTTCCTACAAGACCGGTTTCATCAAAAGATTTGAGCTGGTTATAGCTCTTACACAGGAGCAGGCACTCCACAGTGATCACAGTTGTCTAAATGCAGCTTTGAAACTATCCTGAAGGTCTTGGATTCTATTAGTAAAGAAAAGGGCCCAGGATTTATCTGTGGCTCCAAAAGCAAATGACAGAGAAGATTTTGCTTTTATCAAGCTAAACACCCTTCCCCAAGGGCTTCATGCATAGCAGTCTTTGCTGTCCCATGAGTCACACTCTGGAATTTGTGGGGACCCCACTTGGGAGAGCCAGCCAAACCCATGACAAGGGAAAATGCCCATGGTTGAGCTGTAAGGACAGTCACCAGACCATGCTAAATCCTGTGCCTTCACCCTGGAGCACAGGCCTGCCAGGCCTGGCAACAGGAGCCTGCTTCGTTTTCTGTGCACTTACATATCAACTTTGCGAGTCCTGGCCAGCACCTGTGGGTGCTGCCACAGCGAGTGACAGTGCTGAATGTGCACCAAAATGTTGTCTCCAGCCATCCTCCTAACAGGCAGCACAACACTGCTGAAGGAGAGCCAATTCTTCCGAGCTTTTAACAAGATGTACTCACCAAGAATAAGATGTGGATAGGAAATCCTCCAACAGTTTCCCAGAAAGGCTAAATTTGAGCCAGTCACAACAGGACTAATACAGAGATATGGATAAGTAGAGAAAAGGCATTGTAGATTGAATAATAGCACTCAGTTTCTTTATTTGCATGTCCTCAGAGCACTAGCATGGCTTCAGCAATGCAAAGGCTTCAGGTCCTTCAGGACCTTCCCTTTGGAAGGATGACCTCCAGGGACAGCTCCCATACCAAGCCCTCTGCAGAGAGCAGGGCTGTGAGGAAGGCAGTGCAGCAAGACCCCCCATCAGCCCCAGCTACTGGCATAGGCCCTGCTCTGAGTTAACAGCTGATATAAGCAGCAAACCAACTCATCAATTTATTCAAGTAAGCTGGACAATATCCAGCAAACCTTGCTTTTCCATGGAGCAGAATGAAGCTGTCCACCTGTCTTTTCCTTACCCCTCCTATCCTTAGTTTTTGCAGTGAACTGTAGAGCCTGCTCTGACAATTCAGAGCTGAACTGAGACAATACTGGGTAGTGAGTTAGTCTTCATGCTTCAGCAGAGACCATAAATCCTTCCATTTCTTTACTTGCTTTGTGGGACTTTCTGCTTTGTTTAGTTTTCGGAGCAGATAGAATCCCATTGATGGCATTTAAATGCATCCATCACAATGAACTATAAGATGCAGGAAATAACATTTTCTTGTACTTAAGCATCTCAGGAGACTGCAGTGATCATATTGAAATTTTAATCACAAATTCCTTATGTTTAAATCACAAAGGATTCACTGTGCTAGAGAATTTTACAATATGAAATTCTTATAAATTTGTGGCAGATAGCAATTTTCTGTCTGGGAAATGTAAATCAGTTATTAATAAGCCAAATTGCTAACATCAAAACTGGTATCTATATGCAGGAAAGAGACAAAAATCTTTCATAGGCTTATAAAGTTCTACATGGACTAGCCTGAACAATTTTAATCCCTGTTTCCTGAACTGAGAGACATCAAACTGCATCCCATTCTACAGCAATATTTCCATTGGATCCATGCATGGTGTTGTAGGACTTTGGAAATAGTGAAATTAATAGCTGAATTTGGAAATGAAAATTAATAGCTGAAAAACTCTTCAGAAAGGCATATACATTTCAGACTTTATAACTAGAGGCTACATTTTGGTTCAGATGAATGTCGTTCTCGTACAGGCTTAAAACAAGGCAAGAAGACAGCAAGGTCCAAAACAAGCAGCAAGGCAAAGTTTACAGCATCCTCTAGACCCGTGCAGGCTCCCCAGCTGCTACAAGCACAGATCAGAGCTCAAGTCCTACTCCCACAATTCTGCCTTGACCTGAGCCTGTGCTCTGAATTTCAGAGCTGTCCTCCAATATACAATTTTACAAAACAAAACAATTGGGTTTTAGCAGCTTCCATACGTTAGGCTCCTAGCTGAGCTCAAGCACATTGCTAACAGTACTTGAAATGCAAGTATTTTGCTATCTTTTTGAGTGTATTAAAAAATCCATTACCATTGTCAAAGAGTGCAAAAGGTGGCGAGTAATACAGAATGGATTCTGGGGATGAATTTGCAATGCAGCTAGAAACAGAGTATTTAGATTTTAAATCCCAGCTCGTTATTGGAATGAATTCTGAATGTTTGTAACTCTTTGCTAATGCCTTGATACAAAACTACATAGTTTGCATCACTATGAGATTACCCAATTCCTTCACTTGCACAATTGTTCCAATAAGAGTGGACTCAGTCTTTGCAGGTGCAAGAGTATCTCGAAAAAACACAAAAAATTCAATAAAGGAAATGGATCTTATTGTATGATTAGCAACATACAGGGTAGTGGTTCTTCTGCTTGCTGATTTTTTCAGCACAGCTTAAGAGATTTGGATGGAATTGCCATGAAGATTTAAATTTAAATGTAGGGCAGAGACCGATAAACTGATTAATTAACTGATCAATTCCATAAGGAGCTTTATGCATATCCTGTAATTTTACAGAGGAAGGCGTGGGATGCAGTGCTTTCTTCAGGAGGGTATCTCCCCATGCTGGAGTGTGTCCCATGAACAAAGCAGTTTCATTTCTCTCCCAGCACTGACGCAGCTTCAGAGGCACGCAGGTGGAGAATTTGCCTCCTGCAGCACCATGTGTCCCCCATGCTTAAGTTTGCCTTCAACTAGATGGAAAGACAAAGATTTGTTGTTTGGAGCTCGCAAAGGGCAGCTTCAAACCGCAGCTCCTTGCAGTTGTCAGCGTGCTGGAGCGTGAACTCCAGCCAGGATACGTTCAGTACAGCTCTCTCACTTGCATACAAGCTGTGGTGCGTATTTGCAAGTCAGTCGGGACCACGTTCAGACCATCTCCTCTAGGTGCCTGCCTGCGTTGCCATGACAACTAGTAAGACACTGATGGGCAATTCGGGCTCCCCACGCTCCATGGCTGCCAGACTCCATTCCTTATATAGGCAATGGAAAGAAGTAGGCATCTAAATTAGGCACCCAAAATCAACAGGCTGACTACACCCCACACACAGACCCCCAGCCAACTGCTAGATTCCTGGCTGCTCCCTTCGAGTAAGAGGGACCCACTACACCCTCACCATTCCTGAACTCACTTCCTCCTTTGAGTTCCTCTTCCAGTGTGTCAATCAGAAGTGACAATGCGACATCTGGGAAATGCTCCAAAATCTATCCATTTTAAAAGTGAAGTGCTCAGTGGCAGTTAAACAGCCAGAGCTTTCTGCTCATTGCAATATTAGAAACATTCTGATCTCTCTGCAGTTGGGTAGAGAATGGCAAATTCTACCTTTGCACCCCAAGGGTTGTTACGTGCATTTCCAGATCTTTCGTCCTGCAAGTGTATTCCACAGATACAGAATCACACAGAACATCCTTTAAGCTTCAGAATAAAGAATAATTCATTTTAAAACAGACAAACAAATGCCAACCAAAAAAACCAAACCTGCTGTAAATATAAGATCTTGAGACAGCTTCTAGCCCTGGAAGTAAGAACAAACAATTTCTACAATTATTCGTGCAAATTCCAGGTCAGTGCACATTTTTTGGAAAGATGCCAAGCCTCTTGCCATTTTCAGTACCTCTTCCATTTTTACTGGTTCTTCTGTTGCACATACCTAACTCCCATCAGACCTTTAGTGTCACTAATACCTATCCTGAGGTGTTTTATTTTTCATCCCCTCTGCAGGTGAAATCTGTGGAGTGTCTCACACTGGAAATCTATGACTTTTTGTTTGTTGGGCTTGGAGGTTTCTGTCTTGCTCTTGCTTGGTTGTTTTTGCACAGGCACTTTTACAAGCTGTTTATTTTTTTAATCGGCACGCTGCTGTGTATTTATGATAGGGATGGCCAAAGAAATGACCTAGTAAAGAACTGGACCATACACTTGGAGCAGAAGGAGGTGTGATTCATGACTTGCCTTAATTCCTGGAGGAATTCATTCCAGATGTTCAGATAGCAAGCTGAAGCTTGTTTCAATGACCAGGAATTACATTATTCCAGCACAGTGAAATCTGTGACAAGGGTGACCACTCAGGAACTTCAGCAATTCAAACAACCTTCAGGAACATCCAGAAAGCTTAGGCACTTCATTCACACTGACTTCTGCTGGTGTTCAATCCTCTCTCCTCACTTGATCCATCTAAAAGCTTAGTACCTCTGCTGAGCTCTTTCAACTGCTCATAGGGAGAGACAGATTTCTTTAGGGAACAAAGAGAGCAGATGCCTCTTCCTCCCCCTACTAACTACAAAGAGTTGGCTTTTTCCAGATGCCTGGTTGTTAGGCAGCTAAAGAGAGGAGCAATAAATCTCATGCTTGGAGCCTGTGGGCAGTAGGCACTCCATAGGAGCCAATGATCTCAGTACTCTTTCGGGCCTCAGCAGGAGATTTTGATTTGATGATCCATGCAAAGACATGGTGGAGAATGTGAAGTCCAAAGTGCTCTGCACAGCCTGTGCTGCTGCAGAGACTCTGTTCTGTAGAGGGCTAGAGGCCTCTGTTCCCAGACCATCTGAATTGCCACAGTCCATCTATGGTGAAAGCATGGATAACTGAATTAAGTTTATTATTAAGAGTAGGATCTGGACTCTGGATCCACCCAAATCTCATGGGGAGTGTTTTTCATGGAATCATGGAACAGTTTGAGTTGCAAGCAGTTTTTAAAGACCATCTAGACCTTTACTGCCCCTGCAATGAGCAGAGACATCTTCAACCAGGTCAGGTTGCTAAGAAGCCTGGCCCAGAATGTTTCCATGGATGAAGCATCTACTGCCTCTCTGGGCAACCTGCTCCAGTGTTCCTGCAGTTATCCACTGGTGCTGCTTTGAGTAGGCAAGAATTCAAGAGCATTTTTTAGCTACAGGAATATAGTCCCCCTGCTCACCAATCTTCCTGCCTGCTCAAGCTCATCTTCAGCCAACTTGTGGATGAGCCCTTCCAAGACACAAGGTTACCAGGGTGACAGGAAAGGCGATGGTGTCAATCCTTTGTTGCTAGTACCTGGTTTGAAATTAATGTGGCCACTCACATTCTGAATATTTAAAAAGTTAAGAAAAGGAATAGTTCATGTGGGAACCCACCAACAAAGAGCCTAGTGATAGGGATATAATTTCCCATCGTTGCAGCCTTCCCTTTATCCAAGGATACCCAACCACTCTGACTACTTCAAACTGTGTGAGCTAAACCAATTATTTCAAATTATATTTTCAACATAATTTGTTGACCATCCATGGGACATTTTTAAATATTGCCTAGGTTTAAGAATTGTGGAATAAACAGGAAAGGTAATTTGGAGACCGAAAAAAGAAATTTTTCAAATTTTTGTGAATGTGTCAGTCACACTTACCCACTTTCTCAGCATGCAGGGGTCACTTTGGCACACCTGGACTGAAATCAGTGACATCCATGGCTTGAGTCAATATTCTTTGAAAAAAGCAGAGGATACCAGCTCATTTTCTTTGATGTTACTTCTTGGTCATTATCTTGTTGAAATGTCATTCCCTTTGACATTTGAGGCAGATACGCAAATAAATTAAAGGAAGGGCTTATTTATGCTGAGTGCATGAAAATGGCACTTGTGCATTGAAATGGATGTGGAAACTACATTTACATGAGCATTTTAGCTGCAACAGAAAGGGCTCCATAACTAGATGCCTGCCATGACACAGGAACCAGCTGCTAAGGCAAAAGGTGTATTTATCTATTCTAATGCATAATTCCAAAATATAACCTTTCCCTTCAGTTATTATTTATCTAATTGCACAGCCAGATTTAGTTGGTGCATTTGAAAGCATAATTAATTGCAATGCACTTGGTAATGTTCCATTCTGCACCACCTGTAAGTCAAACTGCTGTAATACAGAATTGACTTTTGGAAGGGTTTTCATCACACTGGGTGCACTGAAAATAATTAGTGATCCAGGAAGGCAGTTACTTTTATCCTCCTAATTGGATATACTGGCAGTTCTTATGCCCTTGTGGTCAGATGTTAGCCTCATTTGCACAGTTCCAACCAGTAGGATTACTGCACTTGGGTGGTCATGTGTGTATTAAAGAATATAATTCACACTTTTCCGTTTTGCAGGTGTTGAACTGGTGTGAGCCATGACTTTGCTCTGAAAGGATCAGAATCTGTGTTGTCTTAATACAGCACTGAAAGACTACCTGTGGCTGAGGCTTAGGGGGGATTCTCACAAGTCTTTGCAGCTACCATCAAGCCTTCAAAAGCATTCTGCTCTGGAGCTGCCTTCTCCACTGATTTTCACCACTTGCTAATGTTTAGAAGAAAGTATTTACAGAATGCAACAGTTTCACAATACTTTGGTTCTGGCAGCAGAATCAGCTTAAGAAATTCTCTCTTTTCTCCTGCCTTTGCCATGCAGGTCACTGACCTCTCGGTTGTAGCAACACAACTATTTATTAAACAGTGTGATGCCCTGGATAATGACATAATTCAGGTTAAAATGCCTTCTTTTCTTTTTCCCTTCTTTTGGCTTTTAGGGATGAAAATGGCAAAAGGGGAGGAAAGCTTTGGTGAAAGAAAGAGTGGCTGTGGAGGGAACTGTCTACAGAGATTACCACCAAAAACCTCAGTATTGTGAAGCTACTATTCTGAACCTCTTCTCTTGTTGGTGTTTGGGGTTTTGTGATGGTTTTGGGTTTTTTTCTAAAGCATACTAAGTAGTAAGAGGAAACTGGAAAAAACTAAAAACATGAGAGTCATGTCTTTTTATCTGCCTCAAGTGCAGATTAGTTGTTGGAAGACTAAAATGCCTTCTGTGAAAAATTCTCAGACATGTTTGGGGCTTTTCTTAATTAATGGAATATGTTCAGCCAGTAGCTTTCCCATCCCATGTTTAGAGAGCTGCTGCTACGGCAGTTCGAGCACAGAGCACACCTTTGGTGTGCACCACATGGATGAAGCCCCTGAGAGAAGAAGCAGGACTGAAAAAGAGGAGGGGGACACCACGGGAATGGGGATGGAGAAGAAAAACACCAAAAAATCTTGATCTCCAAAGAAAAGGACCACTGGGCTGCTGGGACCTATTAGGGCATGAACCTCCTCTCAACTGGAGGTCCTGGAAAGGACTACAACCTGGAAAGGACTACAACCATGAGATGGCCAGGATAGTTGACAGTTGACTCTGAAGCTGAGGAGATCCAAGAGCTTCATGTACTATAAGGCTTCCTACTGGAAGACTGACAAACCTGAGATTTTTCACTGCTTTTGAGAAATTATTCCTTTTGAATGAGCAGGATTACACTGGTTATCTGAAATAGCCAAGAGGCAAGATAACGAGGAGGAAAAAAGAAGAGGAATAAGAAGAATACAGAAGAACTATGTGGCTGAGGAAGTTAACACAGTTTCAATTTGCTAGAAAATAGCTTTCAGTGTGCACAGCTTAAGAAAAATGGGAAGCAAGATGAGCACCTCTTAAAAAATAGTAATACTTATTTTCAAGTACCCACACTAAGAGTTTCTTTCACACTATTTTTCACTGGAATAAAACTTGGCAAGTCCAAGAAAACATATCTGACAAGATTTTCCTCAAAGCCTATCAGATCTTGCATGGAAAGTATACATAATTCCGAAAAAGAAAGCAATGTTGATTGAAAAAAGAATGAGAAAGAGGTTTCAACAGCTCAGCATAAGAATATGCTGGTATTTGGGTTTTGGGGTTTCAGCAGCAGTTAAAAATTTTTCAGAAGTCGAGAGACTATACTTTTTTCATGGTTTGGTATGTTGGTTTGTTTTTTGGTTTTTTTTTTTTTTTTTTTGTCACAAGATGAAGGAAATCTCTTTTCTAAACTGATTCCAATAGTGATGATTTTAATGTCATTTACAAGCTGAGCTCTCTGTGCACAAGCTATTTGCATGACTGTAATAAGAACATCATGAACACCCAGGTAGATATTCATGTGAGCTAGTTACAGCAAAGTACATAAGAAGTGGTGGTGGTTCTAGTAGTGGAAACAGTCATGTTTCCTAGGGTGTTGTAGCACTAACATGCTACAACACCCTAGGAAGTAATAAAAATTTTATTAATTAATCCTAAGTATGGAAGGTTCTTTAAATTCCAGCTTGTTTGGGTGATAGAAACAATAAATTTTTAAAATGCAATAATCAATTTTTGAGAACAATCCCTTTGACACATATTTTAACTCACTTTGAAATGCAATAAAATAGAATAAACTAAAATAGATTAAAATAAAATGTGCGAATAAAAATACTAGCTGGAGGATTAAGGACAGATGGCTTAGAAGTCAAGGAAATAGTCATCTTTTTCCAGTAACTACTTCAGACAGAATGGAGGTTATCAAGAACAAGAGTGAGGTGAGCCATTTGTATACTATCTAACCAAGCTATCCTCTTCTTCTGCCTGAATTGCAATCACTAAAAGGGAATAGATTTTTGGAAAATAGCATGTTGTCTGTAACATCCCAGCAAATATTTTCCATAAACAAATGCCAGCCTGCTCTCTGTGGGTAAGGATGTAAAAATTCAGTATAAGAAAATTGCAGAGTGACTGGTCTTCAGATGCATACGATGGTCTTCCCACTCCCTGACCTAGATGATAACAATTCCAGAGTTCTTCAGGGGGTAGGACTGAAACCAATTTCCCAGAGACAGCGCTGGAGTTTGCAGATTTCATCACCTGCCAAGCTTTCACCTGCAGTTCGGCAAGGATCACACGAGTACGTGCGCCACAATAACACATTTGCTTGTAAAATATTCTCATATAAAATATTACTTGAAATAGTGTTTCTGGAAGCCAGATAAAAGGTGTTCGGAAAGCCAAAGCAAGTTTGCAAGTCTTTGTCAATAAATATTTTCTTTGGTATACATCCAGCTCTACTGGGAGAGACCAGTTTCATTTTAATGCTAGTACCCTAAAAGTTAAGCACCTACTTCCAGCATGTAATTGAACAAAAGTTTCTGCAAATGATGGAGAGAAATACTGTAAGAGGGTAGTTCATTCTGTCTCTTTTAGACACCATTTAGGAGATGATGAACCACCCCCTGGAGATACACATATCTCTTGATTGCAAAGGGAATACAGATGATTAGTTCAGAGAACACGCTGCTGAGTCAGATTACTGTTGTTAATGAATTACCTTTTTGCCAACTGACACACCTTGGACAGGACTTCCTGGAAGAAATCAATGGCTGTGATCCCTTTTGTTGGTGCCAGCCATCATTCTTTTCATTTGCACTCACACTCATGGGGTAGGTAAGCCCAGCTTAATTGACATACAAAGCCTGACTTGAGAGGGGTTCAGCTGCTGACAGGAGGGATTGTCACACAGGCCACAGCTGAGAGTGCCCCCACAACTGCCTTCTGCACCCACCTACAGCAGCCATTTTCAAGACAAGGCTAAGAGACAATCCAGATCCACCTGCTGGAAGGACAGCTGCCAAGATGATGGAGCAAAACTAATTTTAGTAGTGGCAGATTGTAGAAAGAGGGATCACAAACAAGAAGCACAGATTGGGAAGTTCAGGCAGGAAGGCTTAATCAACTAGGGAGGGCGTGCAGTGCTGGAACAGGTTATTGAGACAAGTTTTGGGATCTCTATCTTGGACAGACTTCAAGGCTTGACTGAAGAAAGCCAACCAAGCTAACAGAGCACCAGCAACAGTCCTGCTCTAAGCAGGCAGCTGGACTGGATGAGATGAAGAGGTTCCTTCCAACCAGCACTTCTGTGGGAGGCTGAAAGTGTCAGAAAAATTCTCCACTTGAGAGTGCTGTGTGCGCTCCCTTTCTGTTCTTTCCTTCTTCTGTGCTCCACATACGTCAAGCAGCAGCTCCCAGAGGTCATACAGGAAGGATTACTTCCTCAGTATGCCTTCCTCTTCCTCATACTCCTTCTTCTGACCTCAGCAGAGCTGCACACATTTGCCTACAGAAAGAATGTGACCTTTTGACAATAGAATCATCCAGCAATTTGTTCTAGTTTTAAGCTATTTCCCCCCATTAACTCTTGGGTTTTTCCTCATCCTCTTTGCCACCAATTGAAAGCTTTGCTATGCCTGGAATGCGAAATTTTGGTTACCACTCCCTGCACCGTAGTGCCCAGTTCAACAACATGTACCAGAAACTTGGTTTCAGCCAGGAGCTTTTCTCTTCAATGGAACTTCACAAACATTTTTTTGAGGCTTTTTAAAGAACAAATGGTAGAGAAAGAAAAGTTTGCTAAAATTATGCGCTGCATCATGGAAAAGCAAGTAAGCTAGGCTGAAGCAATAGTGATGGCATAGGTAAACATATTAACAGTTATGAAGTTCATAATTCAATTCATGTTATAGATATTAGTTGTGTACATTTATAAATAAGCACATATACATCTATCTCCAATTATAGGGAGATACGTGTTTACATGTGTGTATATATGTATATCAAAATTAACCACAAATATTTGTGCGGATTAATTGGTTTCTAAGCATAGGTTTTGTGGTTACAGAGGAAAAAGGCAGATACTGCACAATAACGCAACATGTAGTAAGCCACTTGATTTTGACTGCCTCACCTGCTCTTTCTACAATAGGTGACTTACACAGTACTAGTACTTAAATTTAATGTCAACAGCCATACAAATACTGAGCAAAATAACTACCTGACAAGATTTTATTTTTCCCATTTCAGTGTCTCACCATGCCACTGAAGTCAGGCAATACAGAATATCCAGTAATTCACCATGCACAGGCTGAAAATTGGCACTTACTTAGAATTAGAACTTCCTTAGAGCTGAGATCAGACATCAGTGAAAGATGTAAATTCTTTACTTTACTCCTCATTTCCCTTCTAGAAATTCCAAAATACAATGAACATTCTTTAAATTAATTACAAGTAGATTTTAATCAGAAGCAACTTCTCACAAACAAGTAATGTCTTCAAGAATGGAGGACACTTTTCCAGGTAACAGATCTAGTGACTTTAAAACCATAATCTTATTATATAGATGTAAACTTTTGATGGATACTTTCAGCTAACATTTTTACTGGCCATAAACTATTCCCTGCCAGACTGAGACAGCTAGCCTGAGGGGAAAAAACATTTCAGTCTTAGAAAGTAAGGCACATAAAAAAAAAAGTGGGGAAATGCTATTTTTAAACAGATTATGAGCATTTTTCTAATAGGTTTTGTGTAAAATATAAAATATATTGCGGTCACTGAGTACATGGTGTGTCAGAAAGCTTGGACTGGTGTTCTTTTGGGATGTCTTGCACAATTTGCTCTTATTTTCTTTTTCCGAAACAGATCACCATGGTTTCCCAGAAAAGCAAATTACCTCTGGTAAAAAAATAGGAGGGGGTTTTACTGCTAAGTTTTCCTTTTTTGCTACAGCAAACATCAGTGGTATAAGTGGTTATAATGGATGGTCCATTCCATCGAGTTTCATTCACCAGAAAGCCCAGAGTACACAGAATCACAGAATAAGTGAGTTAGAAGGGGCCCTCACACCAGGTGTTGTTGCTAACACCTTTTCTGGTTTTTAGCTGTAGGCTTCCCTTGCACCTGACCAAGGAGCTGTGCACTGTCAGAAACTGGCCTGTCCAGCCATACCTGACACAAAACGCAGCTATCAGATATCCAGCACTACATAGTTTGGGATCCCTTCCTAGCCCTCCCCCACCTGCCTCAACACACAACTTGGGTACTGCTGCATAGCTGCACCATTCTCCTTGTTCAGCTTGTAGTGTCCTTCCAGGAAAGGTGACAGGGAGAAGATGGCCCACCAGCTCCAGTGCAGCTCTGTGCCACTGTCCCTGGGTCACTGTCCCTCTGTAGCCGCCCTAAGTCTGTGGAAACCTCTTGTGCTCTTTCAGCATAGGCTAATATATTCATACTGACTGAGCAGAAGCACCAAAGTCCACATTCTGGTCTCCAGCACTTCATCTTCTTGCTATACTGCACCCTTCTAGGGCATTTTTATGAGAACAAAACAACACATGGCTTCATCAGTCTTTGAAGACAGTAGAAGGATGAAACGGGCACATACATAACACACATCTTCCAGCACTGAGACACTAAGGTTGCTCCCCCTCTGTGCTACCTGCAGAGTTAAGGGGTAGATGCCTGTGAGAGACCATGCCAGCTCATCATCAGGAACAGCTGTGTGCTGTTTTCAACATTGTCACTGCTTTGCCTGGTGAAGACATTGCCTGGAGTGAGCTTGCTGTGACACAAAAATTACTCCGGGCAGAAGCAGACACAAAAACCACCCACCTTCAAAGTCAGAGCCCTAACCAATTAAGAAAACAGCTCCAGAGTCCAGTCATCATCAGCTGCTTATAATTAAACTGCATTTCTAAAACACTGCCTTTCCCACCCAGAGAATGGCTTGAAACACACAAGCTATCACAAGAAGAGCATAAAGGAAGAGTGGGCCATTGATGATCTGTTCTCTCTTGAGAAACCCATAGCACAGAAAATGGGAACAAACACTCGAGAAATATCAGCTAGGGCTGGATTATCAAAATCAAATAATTTGCTGACTACTGTTAATTTCTGAAGGGATTTTCCTAGAGAGAAGCATGATGTCAAAAGGAAACCCTCCCAGGGGAAAGGACCTTCCCTTCTTTGAGAGCTTGTGAGTTTCTGCAGGCCAGTGATTTCAATGATGTTCATTGGTAAAAAGAATCAGAAGCCAGCAGTGGTTTAGGAACCTTTCAGGAGACAGTTTGATCCCCTGGAGTGTCTGGGTTCCCTCAACAGTAATTTTGACACTTTAGCTGAACATCAATGTTCTGTGCACACAGTAACACAGACAACCCAGGGCTTAGCTTGACTAGATGCACCAACAAGGGACTGAAAGGAAGAACATGCAATCAGCTGTCTGGTTACTCATGTAGCCTCTTTATGCATAATCTCCACCCACTTCTTCACTTCATCAGCATGAGACAATGTCCTATTGTATTAGTTCAAAAGAGACAGTTCCTCCAAGACAGACATCTCTCTCTTGAAGCACAGGGATCCGCAGTTCTGTGCACAAGCACGGGCAGTTGGTCAAGTTTCCATCATATCCCATTTCAGCTTTCTTCAGTCCATTTGGCAACAGGTCAGCAAGTGAATCCAAACAGTGGTATTTATACCTCTCAAAGCCTCTAATTTCCTAATCTTCTAGATAATTCCATTCTGTGCACATTTTCAGCATTAGCATTGAAGCAGATATTTCCCCCTTCTTGTGCATTTTTAAACATGTGTTCCAAAATAAACATGTGTTCCAAAATCCTGAAGAAAGCTGAACTACAAGCCTCAAGTATATGTATATTACAATACACTCAAAAGAGATTAGGAATAAAATGTTTTCCATCTAGCAGCTTCTTCCTTGTGACAGAGGCAAAGGCAGTTGCATGAAAATCTTTTTACAGCACCCACCATCATTTGCCACCTAATGCCACAGTGCCCCAAGGGAAGTCATGTCTTTTGCTGCTTTGCAGCCTCTGTCCTTCCAGAGCCTCTGCCAGTCACCTGCAACAAAGGACATGTCCCATCAGGACCTGCAGTCAAAAGGTGCCTATTGGAGGGTCACATTCTATTGCCATGGGCTTCTGAGGGTCATCTGCACTCCAACACACAGTGTGCCAGGTGTGCCATGGCAGCATCAAAGCTCAGGACACGGGCTGCTGGCTGTGCTCATTCACTTTCAAGTGTCATTTGACTGTTTTGCAGCAGTTCAGTCATTGTCCCAAATGACTTTAGCCTGGGTTTGGCTCCTAATGAACATCTATCATCTAGGAGATTAATTTGCTGGGTCAGAGTACAGCAATAGTGTTGCTCCTGTCTGCTCCAGAGGACAACCCTGAGAGATCTCCCAAGCACCACCAACTTTGCTGCCCTTCCTTGCATTATTATAATCCAAGCCAGATATTGTTTGAGGATCCTACCAGGGTTATGAACTGTGGGAACACCTTGGACTTTACATCACAGCCAGAAGAATGTGTGCACAAATTGCACCGAGATTCTTATACCTTCTTGTGCAGATGACTCAGAAACACACCTTACTAAATAAGAATAATTTTTCTCTATTTCAACAGGTCATTATAGAGACAGACTATACTTGACTTTCATAGGTGGATTACCTTGGTTAGGCACTAACAAGGCTGAGGGCTGGAGGTACTTTGAGGCAGCAGCACAGATCTGAAGCCAGAGCAGCTGCCTCCACTCTGGGGATCCTTGTGTGAGTACCACAAATTTGTCTCTGGCCTCTGCTTCCTTTACAAACACGCAGCACCTCTTGAAACAAGTTGACTCTGTCAGATGTCAGGCTTTACTTTTTTTGAGGTTAATTTCTCCCTTTCTCTTCCCACTGAATCACAGAATCATAGAATATCCTGAATTATAAGTGACCCACAGGATCACTGAATCCAGCTCCTGGCCCTGCACAGGACACCCCAAGAGTCACACCATGTGCCTGAGAGCATTGGCCAAATGCTTCTCAAACTCTCTTGGGCTTGGTGCTGTGACAGCTTCCCTGGGGAGCTGTTCCAGTGCCCAGCCACCCTCTGGGTGAATAACCCCACCAGGTGTTTATTAGACAGGTGCTGCTCTGGCCAAGCAGAGGAAGATTATATTCAAGCTCAAGACAAGCTTACTGAAGCATAAGACAAGCAGCATACAGTTCAATGCAAAAATTTCAATCACAGAACAGTTTCCAAGTAAAAATTACTCCTTTTGTTATTTTTGTAACTTTTCCTCTCACAGGCATTTGACTGCTGGCCTCCTCTAGAACTAACCACTGAGCTTCATGCTGGATCATGAAGCTGTGAGGCAAGTCCCTTAAATGCACTTGTAATTAGGAAAACAGCCAGAATCCTCTCTAGCAGAAAATCTCTAGGCTTGCCCAAGAGCTGTATTCTGTCCAGAATTGTGATTTACCTGTACCCATAATTTCACAGGGAAGACTTCCAATGAGCATATCAGAAGAAGCTAATCTTTGGCCTAAAATGCACTGTCCAAACTTTCTTCACATACTTTCTGGCAACAGGTAGCCATCTCTGGTAAACCTTTTTATGACATGCCTCAATATACAGCTTGGCTTTTCTTCCTTTCCAGGTGCAAAGGCTCCAGGTGAACTCCTACACGGCCAAAGAAGACACTGCCACATTCAAGGGGGACAAAGAGACTTCACCAGCCCTTCACTTTAGCAACATTTCCAGACAAAGGGGCAAGACCAAGTTGCAGCATTCCAGGTCCTGGTGAGGAGACCACAGCCTGACTACAACCCGTGGGAAGCCAGACACGTGTCTGCTCCCCTTCTGAGAAGAAGCCAGAGATAAGAACATGAAAATTCCTGGGCCTGGTCATGTCCATCATGCTCCATGTACTGAAGCAAGGTACCATCTGTGATCATTTTGGTCACTTGGGGAGGTTTAGGTTAGATAAAAGGATAAATGTTTTCCCTGGAAGGGTGGCCAGGCATTGGAATAGGCTGCCCAAGGAAGTGGCAAATCACCGTCCTGGAAGCGTTCAAAAGATGTGTGGATGTGGCATTTAGTGCTACAGTTTACTGGTGAACCCAGCCGTGCTGTGTGGGTTGGACCTGATGATCTCAGAGGCCTTGTCCAACGTTAATAATTCTATGATTAGCAAAGCCAAGTCCAGCCCTGATCACAACCATGAACACTGTCCATCTGTCCCCTGTCATTGGAGTAGCTGGTCTGCTCCAGACAGGTAAAGGAAATGGAAGAGGCAGAGAGAGATGGTGCCTCTTGTTGAGCTTCAAACTGTGCTGTCGGTAAGACCCAAACCAACATTTGTTGTGTTGCTCTTTTCCTAGTGGAGAGCAAGACCAGCATTTTCTGGGTCTAGTTTCAAAGCAGCAATCCAGTATCCTTACTGAGACCTATCCTGAACTAAATCCTTCTGCATGATTGATCCTTCTCTAAGTCTTGATAAAATCTAAAATTGAATAACATCACCATGCTTCTGCTCTCATCTAAAGTAGGTATGGAGCTTTGCTGGAATGTCTTATCCCATCTGGCCCTATAAACAGCACCAGCACTGGCCATCTTCATCTGCCTGGTCACAACCACTAGAAGGAAGGAGTTGTATTGTGATATAAAGGTCGCAGCGTCTACCCTGGCCCAAAGAAGTATCTGGTGATTCCCCAAGCCCTCCAGGAAAAGGGTGGGGAAGTGGGCTTGTACAAGTTCAAGACTTTCAGGTGTATCACAGTGTGGGAATCCTTTTTCATGGCACTGAGTGAGTCAGCTCCCTTTTGCAAGCTTATCAGGTTAAATCACTATTTTTCTGCATCTCAGCAGGGTTTGCTCAATATGAAAACAGACTACACAGGGCATTAACTTGTCTGTCCTGGACCTGTTCCAGTGAAATACAGAATTCCCAGCATGTGAAAAAAATTCCCACCAGGAGCATTGCTCTTTGTGAAATGACTATATTGAGTGTTAGTCCCTTGGGGATTTTTGCAGTGAATGTATCTGAGTTCAATACCAAGTTGTTGGTAGTGCATTTCTGCAAAGATCAGACCCTTTGAGAAAACATTTCAGGATACATTGAATTTTACAACTCATTCTGCAACTTCCATGAAGGAACAATTCTTGGTCCTACTAACTCAAAACTCAGAAGCAAGTTTTCCCTTGGGCAGGTTTGCACAAAAATAAAAGCACTGAATTTTCCACATAATATTAGAGAGTGAAAGCTGATCTCAGGCCCAAGTTCAAGTCACCTCGAGTGTGTTATCAGTTAAATTGGCCCCATTGGCCAATGGCACATGCAAAGTCATCTGACTGAATTCTATTTCATAGTGAGCTAAGGTTAGATAATAAAAATACATTGCATTTGTCAAATGCTGAAAGTGCACTCGTGGACCTTCAATGGCTTGCAGTAACTTGTTATGGCACTGTTGAGTGGGTTTGCATCCGAGCCTCGAGATTTCTTTGTGATTTTCAAATTTTTCAGCTACTTGTAATGAAACAATTCACATACCATAAAAAGAGAAAAACAATTAGACATTTAATCCATAAAGAGGCCCATATCGACCCATACACCCATCAGTGCATTTGAAGCCATGCTGTTTTACAGACTAACAACAATTAGTTAACATTTCGGCGCCTTGTATTTGAATTTTCAATGCATTATTGTTGATTGCATTAACCAAGGAAAACTCCTTTGGTTAATAATTGAGTATTCTGGTTGTAGATCAGGGAGCCCTCCCCAACCCCTGACCAGGAAGCAACACCCTGTTGTACCAGAGCTGCTCCAAGCAACATGCACCACGCCGCGTGGCTGCAGACGAGCAGCTGTGCTGCCACCCCAGTCACAGCAGGGCTGTCTCCAGCCTCACACATCTTGGGTTTCTGTGGTTGAAATGACCCCTGAGGTATTAGAAAGTCCTTTTTCCCAGCCCTGCGACCGAAGAAGAAGTCAAGATTCTCCAGTGCTGCTTTTCAAGGTTGTTTATTTTCTCTTACCTATTACATTCTTTCTCTGACCTGCAGAGATCTGTCTGGCAGGTCGGGTTGTGGCACACCGACTGCCCTTGGGGTGGTGTTAGCTTTTTGTATTAAAAACTATGTGTACTTTATTTACAATAATTTTCCAATACCAATCACCTAGGTTAGACAGTCTGTCTCTACTCTAAACCAATCCAAAAGTGCCATCATCACAGCAGAAGATAGAGGACAAGAAGAAGAAGATGAAGGACAGGACAATCTCAGATCCCTCCATCTTGCCTTTTGAACTCCCATTCTAAATCCCCAAAATTCTACTTTTTCACCCTGTGACAAATTGACTATCATTCTACTCAAAGTCTTGAGGCTTGTAAATCTTCACACAAAGTTGGAAATTTTTTCCATGGGCTAAAATTGAAGGCACAGGTGTTTTTGACTCCGTGCCAAGGTCTCTGAGCCCCTTGCCAGGGTCTAGAGTCCTCCAGGGCAGCCAGAGGAATGTCCTGGGTCCCGACACATGCACTGCACTGCTCCCAACAAGGGACAGGAACCCCAAGTCCCGTTGCAGCCTTTGCAGCACAGCCTTTATTTCAGAAGTGTTTCCCTCTTTGGCCTGCTTTGCAGTGATGTGAGGTCACCCAGCAAGCACCGATCTGCTCCTGGTTGTGTCACCACGCTGCCATTAAAGTTTTCTCCTCTCAGGCTGCAGCACTGGGCCAGCCAAAGCAGGGATGCTGGCAATAGCACAGGGACCCTCTGGGGAGGGAAAGATGTAGACTGGCAGCATTGGCAGCGACTGTGTGGTGAGAGAGCCCTGCCCAGCTCTACCCTCGCAGCCAGACAGCGACAATGCGCCGTGGTCCATGGGTCTCACTGACCAGCAGATCCCAGGCTCACCTGTGCTCCTTTCATTTCTCACACACTTTTTTTGACTCTGCAACTTCCAGTACAAATGAGGACAAATGTTCCCTGGGCAGCAAGTTTCTGGGAGCTTTCTTCCCTACTCAGATGGTGGAAAGCACGCAAGTTTTGGCACCTTGCCCCATTTTCCCCAAGACAGCCAGACCTCTTGTCTCTTATTGTCTTTCCTTTTCTCCCCAAGGCATTTCAAAATAAATAAAGACAGGTGCCAAAGTCTATTTGCTCTTGCTTCCTAATCTTTTTGCATTTATCATAACACAGACCAGTGCTTTATTACATGAGTTGCCTATTTCCTCACATAGGCATCCCATATCTGAACCTCAAACTGTGTGCCTAGAAAAACCACTCCAGGGCAAAAGCAGACAAGGTTTCCCTTTGCTATTTCAAATCCATTGAACAAACCCCAACAGCTTCACTTGTCCCAAAGGGACCAAATGAATTTAATATTTCCTAGGATAAAAGGCCTTTGTTCAAGCAGTTCTCCCTCCTTCAAGCCCTGAGCCAGTAAAACCTAGCCTGGCCCAAGTACTCTCTAAAGCAGCATAAGGGAAAGATCTTTGGGCAACTAGGAAAAGAAAGAGCCCAGAAAAAACCATTGTCTTCCATGCAGGGGAAAGACCCTGGCTGAAGATCCTCCTTTCAAAAAGATGGGAGTCTCCCAAAGATCAAGGTTTACTTCCCAAATATATACAGCTGCTCTTCAGGCTGGCTCTGCGCAGCAGCTGCTGTGCCTTATTCTGGGCTGTTCTTTTGCACTGGCCAGAAGAGCACTTCCCAGACTGTGTCATTCATTGTGTGACCACTCAACAAGGCCCCCTGAACCTGCTGGTATCTGCTGGTGGTGGCATTCCTTTGCAGGTGTCCCAGCCCTGTGCAAGCAGTGCAGTCCCATCTGTAGCCACTGCCACTGCCTTGGCAAATCAGGGCTCCCATGAACCCCATAAGGATGTCCTTGCCCTGGAATTCCCCTGACCTTTCTTAGGCTACTTCCACTTCATTATCTGTAAGTAGTCTCTCTGGTTAATTCCTTGCTGGAAGAGAAAGATTTCCCCACATTTCAATCTGCTTGACCCAAGACCATACCTAGGGGCATCTACTAGGACATGTGATGAACACATTTCCAAGAAAGAAGGTATCTCCAGGCAGAGAGAGTAGCTCGTCTGTGCTGTGACTACAAGCACCAGAATTTCAGGTGTAATGTAGAAAAACTCACACTGTCATGTAAGGGACCAATCCTGCCTCTTCCATGGCCTCTTATATCTTCTTTCATGGAATCAAAAAATGGTTTGGGGTTGGAAAGGACCTTAGAGAGAAATAATTCCAACATCCTGCCATGGACAGGGACACAATTTCCATCTGAACAGGTTACTCAAAACCTTCTTTGCACTGAAGGCCTTCAGTATAAAACACTTGTGGACCCTCCCTTCACTGGACCATTTGTCTGGTGACAGCTTGCTGTTTCAAGGCTGAGAGCTAGATTGATTTGCCCAAGTACAGGTGAACAAGCCATTGCCAGCTGCAAACAGAAGCATTGGCACAGTGACAACCATACCCTACTAAGTGACAGCCAGAGGCCACACCAAGCACCCAAGGATGCCTCAAATGGCACTACGTGTTTGGGTTTAGGCAACTGAATCAGGTCCACAGCACGTACAAAGCACACTTCTCGCCTGGAGCAAAAGTGCCAGCCTTGTACTCAACCAACTACAGCCTCAGTTCAGTAAACCAAACCAGAGATGTCCACATGCTTGGGGAGGAGCATTTTGGGGTATCCAAGCCATGCCAGTGGGGCAGAAAGAGCTGCATGCCCCAAAGCCTTCATTTGAGGGGACAAAGTCTGAAATCTCATCATGCATGGAGCACCAAAAGCTACAGGGTCAAGGTGCTGAGTTTGGAACTGTAGGCTGATGCAACAGCCTCTGCTTTGGTTTCTCTCAGTAGTAAGTTTGCTTCAATGGTTGATGCCATTTTAGAATGTTGCCTTATATTTATTTCTCTTTTTTATCTGTGCAATAAGTTAAAAAATGCCATATGCCTGTTTTTATATTCCTCAGGCTTCATCCCCACACACACACCATGCACACACAGTTTCCAGTTGAGTAAGGAATGCGACGCATTTATCTGTGGCTCAGCACAGGCACTGGTATACCAATGCATACATCCAGTGTGGGCGTAGGAGAGATATAGATGCCATATGGAAATCACATCTGACACATACAGCTTGGGACAAATGGGAGAAAAATCTGTGCTGCTCACGTGCACCATGGAAAGAACTTTTTCTGAAAATTGTTGTTAGCTTTGGCTTTATAACTCTCTGATACACCAAAGCACAGATGCCAGCTTGTTATCAGAAAGGAGTTGGAGGGAGAGATGGGACTTGACTGTGGCACAGAAGGAGAATTGGTCACCCTCGGCTTCCTCCCCTCACCCAGATTTGCAAACAGGCTGGACCCAGCCTAAGGAGGCAGCTGTGCTACGCCCACCCACCGACTGGCAGCTCCACATCGGCATTCCCACGACTGCCAGGAAAGAGCTGGCTGCCATCCTGCCTCCCAGAGCTCCCTCCCTTCAGGGGACAATAAACACTTCACCTTCTAAAAACTGGATTGCCAGATACTTTATACAGCCAAATGATAACTGATAGGCAAAGAAGAGAAATCAAGCACGGCAAGGAGTTTAAGGTGGGTTGAGAAAAAGATAAGTTCGGAATAGGATTTAATTATACAGATGTTATGGTGATTAGGGTCATCCAAGTAGGCAGATGGATTTGCAAATCCAGGAGGTTTTGCTCTGGTGACAACAATTTCTTCCCCTTCCATCTTGCCTCCTCGACAGCACAGCCCTCAGAGTGCCTAGAGGAAGATGACCTTGGTAGTATCCCTGCTCCTAATGACAAGAGGGGTTGTACCAGCACTGATGAAACTTGTTTGGATGCTCAGGGCAGGCTCAGCCCCCAGCAGCACTCAGGCAGTCTGAATGGAGGCTGCTTTTCCAGGGGTGGGAAGGGGGGAGGAGGAAGACGTGATTTATGGAGGAGGCTGGCACCGATCCACCGATCCAGAGGTTTGCAAGCAGAAGGTTCTATCACCCACTCTCTATGCAAAGAGACTCATACCACCATCAGTGAAAGTCTGAACAAAGACCCAAGGGCTGGGCTGGCGGAGGGAACATGTTGTTCTCTAGTGTGAAATGAATGTGGAGTTGAAAAAGTTGGGTGTTGGGTGGAGCTGGGGTGGTCATGCTTCCTGGTGGCTGTGGGTGATGCAGGCAGAGCCCTTCCCTCAAGCCTCACAAAGCCAAAACTGCAACACCGGCGGCTAAA